>NW_027507764.1:287609100-288295350 GCF_037356315.1 Lithobates pipiens
TGCTGCAAAGCATTGCATCAAAAATTGTAATTAAACTCCCCTGTTAAACAGGGGCAGAAAAATTGGGCCTTAGGCACTGGTGCTGGTGCCACCACACTGCAACCTCTGCCATATACTCTTGTTTTATTGCAGGAATTAGTCCTGCTGCAAAGCATTGCATCAAAAATTGTAATTAAACGCCCCTGTTAAACAGGGGCATAAAAATTGGGCCTTAGGCACTGGTGCTGGTGCCACCACACTGCAACCTCTCCCATATACTCTAGTTTTATTGCAGGAATTAGCCCTGCTGCAAAGCATTGCATCAAAAATTGTACTTAAACGCCCCTGTTAAGCAGGGGCAGAAAAATTGGGCCTTAGGCACTGGTGCTGGTGCCACCACACTGCAACCTCTCCCATATACTCTTGTTTGAGCGCAGGAATTAGCCCTGCTGCAAAGCATTGCATCAAAAATTGTACTTAAACGCCCCTGTTAAACAGGGGCAGAAAAATTGGGCCTTAGGCATCACCCAGAACCAGAAATGTTCTTCCAACATATCAGCGGAGGAGGAAGAGGATAGACAATCAACATAACAGGACAGTCACTCAGCATCAGCATAGGCAGTCTTGAAGGGATGTGATATTTCAAAAAAAATTATTCTGTTACATCAGCTTCAGGTGCTTGGTAGCTGGGGTGATCCAAGACTGATTCATCTTGATGAAGGTCAGTCGATCAACTGATTCGGTGGACAGGCGCACCCTGTGATCGGTAACAAAGCCACCAGCAGCACTGAAGGTGCGTTCCGAAAGAACGCTGGATGCAGGACAGGCCAGTAGCTCAATTGCATACTGTGCAAGCTCTGGCCAGTGATCCATCCTCAAGACCCAGTAAGCCAGAGGATTTTCGTGGGAAAGGTGTCCAAGTCTGACCTTGCCCCTAGGTATTCCTGCACCATGTAAATCAGACGCTGGCGATGGGTGCTGGAACCGATCATACCTTGGGGCTGCGGACTAAAAAATTGTCTGAAAGCATCAGTTAGACGGCCACCTTCTCCACCGCTCCTTCTGACCGATGCCTCAGCAACACGTTGTCCAGGACAAGGAGTTTGTAACCTCCCAGTCTCTGGGAACGCGTTGCACAGATCTTTCTGCAAGGCCTCCCGGAGATGTCTCATCCTCTGCTCCCTCTGCGATGGCAAGATAAGGTCGGCAACCTTACCCTTGTACCGTGGATCAAGGAGAGTGGCCAGCCAGTAATGGTCCCTCTCCTTGATCCGAAGAATACGAGGATCCTTCCGCAGGCTTTGCAGGATCAGGGAGGCCATGCAGCGTAGGTTAGCTGAGGCATTCGGTCCGGAGTCCTCTGGGTCACTAAGGACAACATGATCCGCAGCTACCTCCTCCCAGCCACGTACAAGTCCACGTGTTTCTTGGGACTGTAAATCATCCCTACAAGACTGCTGCTGCTGCTGCTGCTGATGCTGAGTGCCAGCCTCCACCTCCATGCTGACACAATCATCCTCCTCCTCCTCTTCCTCCTCCTCATCCTCTTCCTGTGTGATGGGTGGCACAGCAGGAACACTGTCTGGATAAAGGGGGCCTTGAGAGGCAAGGAAGTCTTGCTCTTCCTGCCTCTGTTCTGCCTCAAGTGCCCTGTCCATTATTCCACGCAGCGTATGCTCCAAGAGGTGGACAAGAGGTACAGTGTCACTGATGCATGCACTGTCACTGCTCACCATCCTTGTGGCCTCCTCAAACGGTGACAGGACAGTGTATGCATCCCTGATCATGCCCCACTGGCGTGGTGAGAAAAAACCAAGCTCCCCTGACCCTGTCCTGGTGCCGTAGTCGCACAGGTACACATTAATGGCCCTCTGCTGCGTGTGCAGCCGCTGCAGCATGGCCAACGTTGAGTTCCACCTGGTGGGCATGTCACATATAAGGCGGTTCTTGGGCAGGTTCAACTCCTTTTGGAGCTCAGCCAGCCGAGCACAGGCATTAAATGATCGGCGGAAATGCACACAGACTTTCCTGGCCTGCTTCAGGACATCCTGTAAGCCGGGGTACCTGCCCAAGGACCGCTGCACCACCAGGTTAAGGACGTGAGCTACACAGGGCACATGGGTCAGTTGTCCCTGTCGGAGGGCGGAGAGGAGGTTGGTGCCATTGTCACAAACCACCATTCCTGGCTTAAGCTGGCATGGCGTCAACCACCTCTCGGCCTGCCCCTGCAGAGCTGACAAAACATCCGCCCCAGTGTGGCTCCTGTCCCCCAAACAAACCAGCGCAAGCACGGCATGGCATTGTTTTGCCTGCGTACTTGCGTAGCCCCTGGAACGCCTACGAAGCACCGCTGGTTCTGAGGACAGAGCACTGGAAGAGGCCATGTAGGAAGAAGAAGAGGAGGGGGTGGAGGAGAGAGGTGTGTCACAACCAATAATAGCATTTTGGAGGCGTGGTGGCGGAACAACCTCCAACACTACTGCACCTTGTCCTGCATCCTTCCCAGCTGCCAGAAGAGTGACCCAATGGGCCGTGAAAGACAGGTAACGTCCCTGTCCATGCCTGCTGGACCATGAGTCAGCGGTAATATGCACCTTACCACTGACCGCCCTGTCCAGCGAGGCAAGGACATTGCCTTCCACATGCCGGTAGAGAGCCGGAATCGCCTTCCGTGAGAAAAAGTGGCGTTTGGGGACCTGCCACTGAGGAACCGCACATTGTACAAACTCACGGAAGGGGGCCGAGTCTACCAACTGAAAAGGCAGCAGTTGAAGTGCTAGCAATTTAGCCAAGCTAGCATTCAACCGCTGGGCATGTGGATGGCTGGGAGTGAACTTCTTTCGCCGGTCCAGCAGCTGGGGCAGGGACATTTGCCTGCTATAATCAGACGTGGGTGTACCGCTAGCAGAGTTCCCGGAAGCACTTGGCTGTGACACACCTAATTATACACCTTCATTCCTCTCAGAGCAGGTTTCAGAGAGGACTGAAGGTCTAGAGGGGTTGGAGATGCCAGCTGATGAGGAGCAAGGAGAGGTCCACTTTGTTCTTTGGTGTGGGTCTTTGAGGTACGCTTGCCAACGAGCTGCATGGCAGGTCAACATATGTCTGGTCAAGCATGTGGTGCCCAAGCGGCTGATGTTTTGGCCACGCGAGATACGCTTGAGACATATGTTGCAAATAGCAGCGGTGCGATCTGAAGCACTCGTCTCAAAAAAGGCCCACACCAAAGAACTTTTAGAATAACGCGCAGAGGCAGCGCCCTGCACAGGCGGAGCTCTGCGGTGTGATTCAGTCGGTGTGCTGCCCCTAAGCTGGCCCCCGGAGGGCATCCTACCTCGTTGGACATGTGCCTCCTCCTCCTCCTCCTCCTCTCTCCTTCCAGGCACCCACGTGGAGTCAGTGCCCTCATCATCCCCTCCCTCTTCATCGCTGTAGCAAACCTGGCAGTATGCTGCAGCTTGTGGAACATGACTGCCAGATTGCTGTCCTTCTTGAGCATCCCCTCTCTCTGCGCTCACGCTACTGCCTTCCTCTAGCTGAGTGTCATCATCAGAGCCCACAAAACACTGGGCATCCTCCTGGAGCATGTACCCAACACTGTGCTCAAAGAGTTCAGGAGACTCCTCAGGAGGACATGGTGGGTCTAGGGAAGGAGTCACTGATGATGACATTGAGAGGAGGGAAGACGATGCGTTGGCAGCTGCTTTGCTAGTACCCTGAGACTGGGTGAGAGAGGATGAGGAGGATGAAGAGGGCTTGGTCATCCACTCTACCAAGTCATTGGCATGTTGCGGTTCAACATGTCCAGCTGCCGAAAAGAAGGACAAGCGTGTCCCATGGCTATGTGCTGATGACAATGCACCGCGTCCACGACCAGCACTGCTGTCTCTAGACACAGAGCCTGCTTGCCCTCTTTTATCGGCTCGCGCCTGTCTGCCTCTCCTTGCTGGCCTTCCAGACTTGGTAATGGCCTGAAGGGAGTTGGGTAAAACAGCAGTGTAATGGAGTCACACAACACCCACTAAGCCCTGCAGATGGCTCTATTAGAGAACAGCAATAAACGGTAGATACAGGTGTATATTGTGCTGGAGTCACACAACACCCACTAACTCCTGCAGATGCCTTTATTATAGAACACCAGAGATAAAGGGGTATACTGTAATTGAGTCACACAACACCCACTAAGCCCTGCAGATGGCTCTATTAGAGAACAGCAATAAAGGGTAGATACAGGTGTATATTGTGCTGGAGGCACAAAAAACCCACTAACTCCTGCAGATGCCTTTTTTTATAGAACACCAGAGATAAAGGGGTATATACAGATGTATACTGTGCTGTGCTGGAGGCACACACAACTTCCAATAACTCCTGCAGATGGCAAGTGGGCTCAAATAGATAAGAGCTATGTAGGTGGATATAGCGGTGTGTACTGGGTACAGAGCACGCAGACAGCACGCACAAGCTCCTAACACTACTGACTGCAAGCTCTATTATAAAAGATAGATCACTAGCTATATAGGTGAGGTGAATATAGCGGTGTATACTGCGGTCAGGGCACACAGACAACAACCACTACACAACAGCAAGATCGAAAATCGGCCGAAAACGATCAGTGTGTACTGTGTTGAAGGTACACAGAACACCCACTAACTGCTTCAGATGCCAACACACTACACTAGGCCGCCGCGCTGGCAGCCTTATATAGTGTGGGGCGTGTACTACACAGCCTGAGCTATGATTGGCCACAGGCATCCTGCCTGTGGCCAATCATGGCTCTCCTCGCTGCTGGCGCTGTGATTGGCCAAGCATGCGGGGTCACAGTGCATGCTTGGCCAATCATGAGCCAGCAATGCACTGCGATGACGCAGTGCATTGTGGGCCGTGAGCGCCACACGAATTTGGCACGAACGGCCCATAACGTTCGGAATTCGCCGAACGGGCGAACAGCCGATGTTTGAGTCGAACGTATGTTCCACTCGAACATGAAGCTCATCCCTATTGGGGACGTTATCATGAATATTGCCCTGTGGTCCAGTCTCTGAAGGGAGGGATCATGCTCTACTTCAGTATATCACAGTACATGTTGCCATTCATGGTTCCCTCAATGAACTGTAGCTCCCCAGTGCCGGCAGCCCAAGACCATGACACACCCCCACCATGCTTGACTGTAGTCAAGACATACTTGTCTTTGTACTCCTCACCTGGTTGCTGCCACACATTCTTGACACCATCTTAACCAATTATGTTTATTTTGGTCTCATCAGACCACTGGACATGGTTCCAGTAATCCATGTCCTTAGTCTGCTTGTCTTCAGCAAACTGTTTGCAGACTTTCTTGTGAATCACCTTTAGAAGAGGCTTCCTTCTGGAACAACAGCCATGCAGACCAATTTGATCCAGTGTGCGACGTATGGTCTGAGCACTGACAGGCTAAACCCCCCCCCCCCCACTCCTTCAACCTCTGTAGCAATGCTGGCAGCACTCATATGTCTGTTTCCTAAAGACAACCTATGGGTATGATGCTGAGCACGTGCACTCAACTTCTTTGGTCAACCATGGTGAGGCCTGTCCTGTTAAACCACTGTTTGGTCTTGGCCACCATGCTGCAGCTCAGTTTCAGGGTCTTGGCAATCTTCGTATAGCCTAGGCATCTTTATGTAGAGCAACAATTCTTTTTTTCAGATCCTCAGAGAGTTATTTGTCATGAAGTGCCATGTTTAACTTCCAGTGACCAGTATGAGAGAGTGAGAGCAATAACACCAAATTTAACACACCTGCTCCCCATTCACACTGAGACCTTGTAACACTAATGATTCCCATGACACCGGGGAGGGAAAATGGCTAATTGGGCCCAATTTAGACATTTTCATTTAGGTGTTGGTGTACTCACTTTTGTTGTCAGCGGTTTAGACATTAATGCCTGTCTGTTGAGTTATTTTGAGGGGACAGCAAATTTACACTGTTACACAAGCTGTACACTCACTGCTTTACATTACATTTACATTGTAGCAAAGTGTAATTTCTTCAGTGTTGTTACATGAAAATATATAATAAAATATTTACAAAAATGTGAGGTATGTACTCACTTTTGTGAGATACTGTATATTAGCAGAGATTAAAATGGTGGCCCCAAACATGGAGCATTAATTATTTGATTGTTTTATTTACACTGTTCTTATTTTTTTTGTTTCACTTTTAATCCTATCACAAGCATCCCTTGTGATAGAAATAAGGGATGACAGGTCCTCTTTATGCAGACATCTGGGGTCTATAAGTCCCCAAATCTCTACTTTACCATTGAAATCATGATATAAACAAAAAAGCACAAATAACCACACATTTGTCTCATGCTTTAAAAAAATAAAAATAAAATGTTGTAAGTAAGGGGGGGGGAGTTTTTTGGGACTTTAAATGAGGCCTGGATACATGCCTCCATCCCTGTAATTTGATATGTATAGAAAAGGAGGTTTGGGACTTTAAATGAAGCGCTTGGATAGTGGAGGTGAGTTTTAGTCATGATTGGATATTTATTGATTATTCAATGGAGAACCATAAATTATAATAATGGAACAAATTCATAATATATATAAGTATCAATACATTAAAACACAATATATAGTATCCACATAACAGTACTTGACAATGGTAATGTACAGTAAATAAATGAAGTGGCATAGTGATGCCTATGACAGCATGCCCGGCATCGATAGGTGTACCCACATGGTAGATGAGCATCCACTAAGTATAATTGATATATATATTTAAGTTCATCAATTCATAACACAATAAACATGATTCCATATAAAATATAAAACTGGGACATCTAATCAGTAAAGCTCGACGCGTTTTGTGGGTATCTCCCCACTCATCAGGAGATGATGTTATTACAGAGTTCCTGTGGAGTAAAATAACAAATAAAAAATAAAAATAATGTACCAACCATAATAATGAGGATTTGATAGACATAGATGGTTTGGCCAAAGCAGACTCACCAATCCAGGCGGCAAGCGCTGTGTGTGCCGGTGGATGCTGGGTGGGCTAAGGCACATACTCGCTCCCCGGGAACTGAGGCGGCTGAAAGATGGATGCGACCTCAGGTAAAGCAAGGAAAGCACCAGCAATAAAGTGTGTCTAAAAATAAAAAGTGTGATGATAGTTAAACCCAATTAATCTAGGGACAAGGTGTGGGATATACACTAGAGTAATAATGTAATAATGAAAAATTATTTTAAAATAATTGGTGAAACCCAATGAAACCCAAAAAGAGATGAACAAATAAACCAAATGGTGCTGTGTTGTGTTTGTGTGAATAAAAATGTCATTTTATATGATGCACTAGTTAATGGATGCTGGGTGGGCTAAGGCACATACTCGCTCCCCGGGAACTGAGGCGGCTCAAAGATGGATGCGACCTCAGGTAAAGCAAGGAAAGCACCAGCAATAAAGTGTGTCTAAAAATAAAAAGTGTGATGATAGTTAAACCCAATTAATCTAGGGACAAGGTGTGGGATATACACTAGAGTAATAATGTAATAATGAAAAATTATTTTAAAATAATTGGTGAAACCCAATGAAACCCAAAAAGAGATGAACAAATAAACCAAATGGTGCTGTGTTGTGTTTGTGTGAATAAAAATGTCATTTTATATGATGCACTAGTTAAAGGGAATAGTATGGGTGTATGCATGGAAGTGTAGGTGCATAAATTAAGGTGAGTGAAATAAGTAAGAATGTGATGTGTGTGTATCATAATAGACAGGGGGGAATGATGAAGTTGCCCATGAACGCAAATGTGATGGTTGTATAAGAAAGGGGACAGAGTTTTTACCTGAAAGTCGCTCCAAAGATACCACCAACAAACCAAGAGGTTGGTGTATATACACCCCATACAGAGACCAGCGGCAACATACAGCTGGCTCCGAATGGGGTTTAAGTATGCCGCCAACGCCACGCACGTGAGAACACACAGGGAGGGGCCACGCCTGGCCTGGATTGACAGCCAGCGACAGGCGTGCCAAACCCCCCCAATGGCTACACGGAGATGGAAGTACCGAGCGCCGGCGCGATGGCGTCAGAGGCTGACGTCACACGCACGGCGTAGGCTGCGTGGCGCCGATGCGCAAAGCGGAGTCCACCGAAACATCCCGATCAGAGAGTGATGGGGGAGGAAGGGAGGATACGCTGGCGCATCGCAGTTCCCACAGGGAGGAAAAAGAGCCCAGCAACGCCCAAACATCCAACAGCCCCACACAGGACAGCACCAGCTGGCTAGTGAGCGTGCAAAAAAAGGGGCCCTAATAGTTAAACATCCATGTGGGGTACCTATACAGTGTCGATGAGTTCCATTATTATAATTTATGGTTCTCCATTGAATACCGTATATACTCGAGTATAGGCCGACCCGAGTATAAGCCGAGGCCCCCAATTTACCCCCAAAAAACTGGGAAACCTATTGACTCGTGTATAAGCCGAGGGTGAGATATGCCTGTCCATCCCTGTGTGTGTGTCCATCCATCCATCCATCCCTGTGTGTGTGTGTGTGTCCATCCATCCATCCATCCCTGTGTGTGTGTGTGTCCATCCATCCATCCATCCATCCCTGTGTGTGTGTGTGTGTGTCCATCCATCCATCCATCCCTGTGTGTGTGTCCGTCCATCCATCCATCCATCCATCCCTGTGTGTGTGTCCATCCATGTGTGTGTGTGTGTGTGTGTGTGTGTGTGTGTGTGTGTGTGTGTGTGTGTGTGTGTGTGTGTGAGGCCTTGTGTGTCCAGCCTACCTGTGTCCCCAGCCTCCGTCCGGTCCCGAGCCTCCGTCCGGTCCCGTCCCGTCCCGAGCCGAGCCTCCGTCCGGTCCCGTCCCGTCCCGAGACTCCGTCCGGTCCCGTCCCGTCCCGAGCCGAGCCGAGCCTCCGTCCGGTCCCGTCCCAGGATCACCGCTCTTCGTCGGCGCCCATTTTCCGGTTCAAATGCCGCGCCTCCCTGTCTGTGATAGGCGGAACACAATTTCCCAGCAGTCTGTGTTCCGCCTATCACGGCCATCCTTTCATCCTCGTCCGTAGTACGAGGATGAGCGGATGTCCGTGATAGGCGGAACACAGGCTGCTGGGAAATTCAGTGTTCCGCCTATCACAGGCGAAGGCGGAGCCGGAGGCGCGGCTTTTGAATTAGAATAGAATGGCCGCTGTCTGTCTGCTCGACACGCTGATCGAGCAGGCAGACAGCGATGACTCGAGTATAAGCCGAGGGGGGCACTTTCAGCCTCAAAAAAGAGGCTGAAAATCTCGGCTTATACTCGAGTATATACGGTAATCAATAAATATCCAATCATGACTAAAACTCACCTCCACTATCCAAGCGCTTCATTTAAAGTCCCAAACCTCCTTTTCTATAAAAATAAAATGTTGTTTCCATCTGGCCTGAACCAGAAGCGATGTCATGACATCACTCCAGTCTTCCTAGATCATAGAGGTGAGGAGAGATAATCTGGTCTTTCCTCACCTCTATGGCTAGCTGCACAAACCGCCAAATCGTTTCCTGGGCTTGCAGATGAGAACGGTTATGCCCCGTACACACGGACTTTCCGACGGAAAATGTGCGATCAGATCATGTTGACGGAAAATCCGACCGTGTGTGGGCTCCATCTGACTTTTGCCATTGGAATTTCCGACGCACAAAGTTTTAGAGCTGGATCTCAAATTTTCTACAACAAAATCCGATCCTGTAAATTCCGATCGTGTGTAGCCTAGTCTGACGCACAAAGCCACGCTGCAATGTTAAAAATTGTTTAACCTCTAGAGATCCGCACTATAACCGATGGACGGCTACAGCGCGGACCTGCATTGCTGGAACTAGGTCTGTTGTCCCGTGCACGAGTGGCCTGCGCACACCCTCTGCGATCAGCAAGTCTATGAGACTTGCTGGATCACAGATCGGAGTAAGGGGTCAATCCCAACCACTTACCAGGTGATCAGCTGTCAGCCAATGACAGCTGATCATTTGATGTCAACACAGCCGGTAATCGGCGGCAAGAAAAAAAAGTCAATCACCGGCGGCAGTGAGAGGGACATCAGTCAAGTGCCCACCAGCGGCACCTGTCAGTGCTCACCAGCACCACCTGTTAGTGCCCACAGTGCCATCTGACAGTGCCCACAGTGCCATCTGTCAAAGCCCACAGTCAGTGCCTGAACAGTGTTGCACATCAGTGCCACCTATCAGTGCCCATAAGTGTCACCTACAAGTGCCCATCAGTGTCACCCATCAGTGCCACCTATCAGTGCCATCTATCAGTGCCCATCAGTGCCATCTATCAGTGGTGCCTATCAGTGCCCATCCGTGCCACCCATCTGTTCCACTCATCAGGGCCCATCAGTGCCATCTTATCAGTGGCCATCAGTGCTGCCTTATCTGTGCCCATCAGTACCAACTTATCTGTCCCCATCAGTGCCACCTTATCTGTGCCTATCAGTGTGGCCTTAATTGTGCCTATTAGTGCCCATCAGTGCAGCCTATCAGTGCCCACCAGTGCCGCCTCGTCAGGGCATATCAATGAAACAGAAAGTTTACCTGTTCCCAAAATTTTATAACAAACTATTAAACATGATTTAAAAAAAAAAAAAATTCAATTGTTTTTTTGTTTGTTTAGCAAAAAATAAAAAACCCGGCTGTGATTAAATACCACAAAAAGAAAGCTCTATTTGTGGAGAAAAAATGATAAAAATTAAATTTGGGTACAGTGTTGTATGACCGCGCAATTGTTATTCAAACTGCGTCAGCGCTGAAAGCTGAAAATTGGTCTGGGCAGGAGGGGGGTTTAAGTGCCCAGTATGCAAGTGGTTAATACAGCGCATTCTCTTTTTCTTTATAATGCTAGAAGAATTAAGTTGTTTTGCTGCTCATATTCACACAGAGTTCTCACAAGCTTCTTTCTTAATTCTTTCTCCTGATTTCATAAATATAATATTTTTATTTGTCAGATCTCCCGAATAATTATTTTAGTTTTATGTTTTTAATATTTTAAATTATTTTGTGTTTTTTTTTTATTCAAGAACTTCATTTTTTTGGGGGGGGTTATCTTCATAATTTTTTTGTGGATTTTGTGTGTCAAGTTTCCACAACACCGGGGGGGGGGGGGGGGCGCGTCCTGACGTGAATGGTGGCAGACACTTTTGCTGTGAGCTCCAGACACCCACGGAGCAATCTGTTGCCATCCGCACATCAGCGCTTCAAATCTGGTCACTAAAGCTACTCCAGTCGGATCAGATCAGCCCGCTGCAGTGTCCTGGGTTGTTATTGCGGCGAAAAACAGACCACGGACACCCAAGATTCACTACACTCTCGGCCGCCGCCATCTTACCTCCTTAAGGCCTCCCAGAGAATCAAGATCCTCGCTGCTTGGACAGGTAAGGGACTTTCATCCGTCCCCTTCCATCACCCACCCTCCTGTCTGGGACTTTCTGGGGGCTGTTCTGGGCTTCTGCGACACCTGGGGAGGCCACAGCCGGACCCGGCCTGGTGCGGCCTAGCAAGGCCTGAGGATCCCCGGCATTTCCTGCAGCTGTTACCTGTGAGTGGGTTCGGCCTACCTTCGAGGCCTACCATCGAGGCCATGGACTTTCTTATTACACCGGCCTGGTCACCCATTTATTGCCCCCTCACAGCAGTGTGTGCAGCTGGACACTGCCCAATTGAACTAAGCCACCCAGGACTTGATACCCCCAGTTTTATCCTACGGGCTCACTGCCCCAGGCCTTCACTATACTGGCAACCCCTGCTGTCCTATGAGACCACTGTGCAGTGGGTAAACACTGGCTCATACGTAATACACATTTGCCTTGTTGGAGTAGGGGCCTTGCATCCCATAGCTTGCCTGTGTCCCAACTGGGCCATTGGCCCTAGTTTCACCAGCAGAGCACACACCAGCTATTTGGCACAGCACTAATAATACTTAGGATTGACAGTCCCCTTGGAGGAATATTCAGACCCTGCCCCTCTTCCGGAGCCCCCCCCATCGGGACAGTATAGTACCTCAGTTTGGAGGTGGGACCCCTCCCCACATGTGCAGCGAATGACAGTTTTGGCCCATACCTCGTAGCCGCACTAGTCAACCATCCCGCTGCAACCTGCCCCAATATTTTACAATCATAGTGATCTATCCGGGAAAACTATCTGGGTCAGCTGACATCACTAGTATAATCCATCCGTCATCGCAGCCAAAAACAAGAATACCCCCAGGCAGCAATCCGTGGGTGACTTTATCAATCCTGACACCTTGTTTCCACACACTCGTGTGACGACATGGCTACCTCTTGCTTTGTGTAAGAGCCAACAGGATGAACTAAGCTCTCACTCCTAGCTAAAATGGGGCTCATACTTGGCGAGATGCAGATCAGCTACAATATGTGAATACTCCATCGGTTCAGCAAAGATTTTAAGCACACTGCAAGGGGATTCCCAAAAAAATAAAAATAAACATACAACAGATCACCTCCGCTTTAATTACCTCCCCTGCAGATCAACTCAGTGCATGCCGTCGGACAAGAAGGCACCCCGTCGCCACTCACAACAACACTCTCTGACCTCATATCCTCTGCGCAACAAGGAGCAGAAGAAAATGTCTCAAAAAGGTGCTGGTACCTCAAAGGACGTACGATCTCCTGTGACAGCGGGTGCCCCCCTACAGGAGATTGCTTCCGCTAAAAACAACAGTGAAAACCCTGCTCAGATCCCAAAAGCCGATTTAGATGCCAGCTTAACTAAGATTTATGAAAAACTTGCAGATAAAATACAATTTGAGCTTCAAAAAACAACAAGCCCACTTACACAAGAAATAGCCACCCTCAGGGGGCGTACAGACATACTTGAAATCAAACACGATGAGCTATCACTGGCTCACAATGACCTTAGGAAAGACTTTGAGCTTCTTGCCGAAAACTACTCATATCTGCAATCACAAGTGGAGGATCTTGATAACCGTAACCGTAGGAACAACCTCAGGATTCGCGATATCCCAGAATCAGTCTCAGACTTAATGCCTGCGGTATCCAAATTGTTCCACAATCTCCTTCCAGAGTTACCACCATCTTCATTTGCCTGTGATAGAATCCATAGGGCCTTGTGCCCCAAACCACCACCAGACAAGCCCCCACGGAATATTATATTGGTCATGAAGGACTTCATCACCAAAGAGAACATATTAAGAGCTTCCAGAAACATGCACAACATCGAATTAGATGGCACCAAAATCCAAATATTTCCTGACATTTCCCAGGCCACCCTAGAAAGAAGACGCAAAATGAAGAAAATAACCTCGGTACTACAATCGGCTCACATAAGATACAGATGGGGATTTCCCTTTAAATTAACAGTGCCCCCCAATGGCACCACCTACACCGTATTTAATGTCTCAGAAGGAAAAGACCTCCTGGTGAAGTTGGGACTTTTGGATGCGGTTGCGGAGGCAAGACCTACTACTCCCAATGCCTCACCTATCTGGGCTACCCCTGCAACACTTCGAGACCAAAGAAGATGGCGAAAATCCTTTAGGAATCTGTAAGCTTGATTAAGCTGTCCCATTCCCTCAGTTACTTTGTTTTCCTCCCTCCTTGAATGCATTTAGGAAAAGAAAGGAACTTAAACGAAACAATGATCAAGGATCCCTACTTACTCTATCAAACTAAAAGAAAGGTTATTATAATGTTGTAAGGTTGCAAGTTAATATAGCAGCTCAAAGCAAACAGTTGATACACCCCTCTGAGGGGTTACTTGTTGATATTTTATATCTCCTTTTTATATGAAGTTATATACTTTTTTATTTTTCACTCTTTCAATATATGACGCAATGCACGTCCATACCTCTTCTGAGTTATAGAATCTTCGCTGAGGCTGGTCTGTTCCATCTCAGTTAGTTTGTCCCCCTACTCACATTGGGTTCCCAAATTATGGTCCAGTTCACAACATTTTTTGCGAAACTGATCATGATATCTATCATTGGTATAGATAGGGCTCCCTTTGTGAGTTTTGGACAATTTAGTCCACACCAAAATGATTTTTGGTTAGGTAGTGTCTCCCACCCTGACTCCCTACCCTACAGTAAATGTTATTACAAGTTATCTCTCTTTTATTTATTTTTTTTATTTTTTTTAAGTTTCAAAAATCGTTTATTAAAACTTTCAAGAATAACATCCATCCGACAATGACAACAGAATGCAGAGGGTGAAATTGGTACAAAGCATAAGTCAACAGACTCTGAACGTCGAGGCAGGTATGACAAAATACGGGTGGATGAGGAAACTACATACTCTCTAAGAAGTAAAACCAAAAAAGAAAACAGTACATAAAGGGTTCTGGGTAATAGAGTAGACTTCCTTGTGAGTATCTGTCTACTTGGAGTGCTCAGCCAGCTCTGCTAACAGGTCTTGGATGGAGAGATTGTACACATAAGTGGGCGGGACCCTGTTTCTAGGTCCCCCAGGATCAAACCCCGGTCAGGACCCCTCACCCCATAGGGATCTTGCTGTGAGGGGGCTGGCCAAGGAGACCCTGAAGGACCAGCGAAATAAGCCCAGGAGGGCCCTCAGTCCTGAAACCCAAACCTGAGAAACACTAGTACCTCTAAGAGGAAATGCAATTAGCATAGGGAAGTTGCCATGAAATGGGCCGAGGGAGAAAAGACCCTCCAGCCCATACTCTGGAAGGGAGCCCAAATCAGAGGTCGTTATAGAATACAAAAAATTACATCATATACATACAAACAGGGAAGGGAAACAAAAATCAAAAACCTAAACGGGAAAAAGGAACCGGCGTAGTGCCCGGGGGGCGTGACCGGATGTGCAAGATGGAGTAAGTGAGAGATGTGAGACGCCGTGTGTGACTCTCTCCCAGACCCCCATGACGAGAGCGTGGAGCGCTTAGTGCTACGGCCGGACGCAGCGTGAGGTGGGCTGGAGCTGTTCATCGAAGCTGGACGGGAGGAGGAGTGACAGCGCATCACTGTACTATTGTGCCGAGCCCTCGGAGATTCACGCTTACTTCCGGGTCCCGAACCCCAGCGAACACGGCCGAAGAAGCACGAGTACCCCCGACCAAGCCGAACGCTTTTGAACCCTGCCGAGAGACGCCGCACACAGTGGACACCAAGAGGCTCTCCCGCTCTCCAGTAAGCCGCGATAGGAGGAAGGAGGTAAGCGGCAGGATTGCGGGGGGGGAAGAAGTCGGAGGTGTGAGGGGCATAGCAGGCGGAGGTCTGGCAGAGCAAGTTGTGGACATAACGATGCCCGAGAACTGGTAACAAGTAAACAAGAGGGCGCTGGCCGGGGGTGAGAAGGACTTATAGCTCTTGTTCTCTGGAACTTATTGCTTCGTTTTGTGCTCTAAGACGAATGAATGATAACCCAGGTAGTATATGCAAAGAAGTACCTGCTGTAAAAACGAACGTCTGTAAGCAGTGAACCAGGAAGTCTGTGATATTTGAATTGCTTCGTTTTGTGCTCTAAGACGAATGAATGATAACCCAGGTAGTATATGCAAAGAAGTACCTGCTGTAAAAACGAACGTCTGTAAGCAGCGAACCAGGAAGTCTGTGATATTTGAATTGAGTGCTTGTGGACTGGCTATAAGACAAGATCAGTATCGCATTAAGTGATTAACTGAGGGATGGTGGCTGTTCTAAAAATCAACTGGTTGAACGGTATTTGAACTAAGTGCATGCAAATAAATGTCCGCTGTGAAGCATTAAAACAGGAAGTGTTGGTGATACATGAAGTGAATACTGGAGAACTGGTTATAAGATACGGCTAATATTGCACTAAGCGATCAAGCGATCAACTGAGCGATGGGCGGCTGGGTTAAAAAGTTAAAAATATATTAAAATACGATATATCCAGGACTGTTCTGAGGAAAGGGGCGAGAAAAGGAAAGTAAGATGCAGCACCTGCGTTCTGCAAAGGAAAGAGGGGAAAAAAGTTCGCAACAGTCTGCCACAGCAGCTAAATTAGAACAATTTGCTCATAACCCTGTACAGTCATCGCAGACCCCTCCAAAAAAAGGGCAGACAAAGGGGCAGCATGGAGAAATGTCTGAAAGGAAAAGCATGGGTCAGTCGAACATTAACATTAATACGCAGGCTGGAGCAGTGGCCAAATGTTCAGTTAATAAAAAAGCGGGTGCAGGGGAACAGAATATGGAGATCACAACGGGTGACTCTCCTCCGTTAGAAAAAGAGCCAACAATTAAGGACGTGTTATTGGCCGTAAACGCATGTAACATCTCACTGAAAGAACTCTGTAATCAAATGAAGGGAGTGAAGGAAGATCTAATGGTGGTAAGGCAAGACCTACAGAAAGTGGTGGAAAGGACGACAGAACTTGAGATAAGGACTAGCAGATTAGAAGACGATACAACATTCCTAATTAAAGAAATAGAAAGCCTGAAGGAGCAGTTCGGTGGATATAGAACAAGAATGGACGAAATGGAAAATAGGCTCAGGAGGGACAATGTGCGAGTAGTGGGGCTTCCGGAAAAAAGTGAGGGTGTAAACCCTGCTGAATTTATGGAGCATCTTCTGGTTGAACTGTTTGGGAGGGATGTTTTTTCAACAGCGTTCTCAATAGAGAGGGCGCATAGGGTACCCTTTAGAGCACCATTGGAGGGGGGCCGTCCTAGGCCATTATTAATGAAATTACTGAATTATAAAGATAAAGTGGTGTTATTACGGAAGGCAAGGGAAATGGGGAATGTATTGTATAAGGGTGTTAGAATTTCATTATATTCTGATTTTTCCCCAGAACTTCAGAGAAAAAGGGTAGAGTTCCTCCAGGTGAAACGCAGGTTACAGAAGCTCAGGGTGCCGTATGCTCTTCTTTATCCTGCAAAGCTACGGATTAACGCACTAGGGCATACTCAGGTTTTTTGTTCCCCAATGGAAGTGGAAAAATGGATAGAAGAAAATAAAGAAAAGTTGTAGTTGTTGGGGTTTCTAGTACTGAGTGGGATAGGAAGATAGAAAGAGAAGGGGGGATGAAGTATGTGTGTTCTTGGTTTTTTTTTTTTTTTTGTTTGTTTGTGTGTGTCTGTATGGGAGGGGGGTTGGGAGGGAGGTAACACACGGCGAGTGTACTAGGTGAGGGTGGTAAATAGGTTGTGAAGAGAGTGGTATAAGGTCACTAATAGCCCCTATTGTAACACCTAGGAAGGTGGGGGAGGGGTGGGAGGGAGGTAGAAAGGGGGGAGAGGGGGTGGGTGCAGTAGGGAAAATAGGGGGGAGGTTGAAGGGGAAAAAAAATATATGAATGCACTAATAAATGGAGTACAGGAAATAACTCAAATCAAAAAAGGACACAAACTGGGGGGTGGTAAAATTTGGGGTGGTAAAAAACAAGGAAAATATATTGGTCACAAGGGGGAAAATGGTAATAAACAATTATATAGTATAATTTATATCCAAAGACACATAATATATGAGTTAATGGTGACGCCTAATAAATTTGTTATTATACAAGGGAGTAATATTTGGGGAGTGCGGTATAAGGTAATAAAAGAAGTTAGGGGGGAGTTGGTGGGTACTGGGAGACAAATGGTTCTCAATTCTGTCCTCAGTAGACTGGTTATTTCGCTCTCTCTCTTTCCTGCCTTAGGTTTTTCTTTTTTTTTTCTCTCTCCTTTTATTTGTCTATGGCTATGCAGGACGGTAAAATTAAGATAGGCTCCTGGAATGTGAGGGGTCTGGGGACGCAGCTGAAACAAAAAGCTGTGCTATCCTTGCTGGAGGGATGTGGAGTAGAGCTGCTCTGCCTACAGGAGACCCATTTAAATAGAGATACAATATACCGGTTGCAGAGCAGAAAATATCAATTTCAATATCATTCTGTTTATTCGACATATAGCAGAGGGGTGAGTGTCTTGGTAAAAACGGGGGTGAATTTTGTAAAAACCTAAACGGTTGTAAAGACCCACTGTCATCCAGTATACTCCAGTACATGTGGTGGGCCAAGACGGCCTCGCCAAAAGGTAAGTAGTAATAGAGCAAGTCAGAGAGGGAGATTGGGGTAGAAGGAAGAAGAGAGGGGGGGAAGAGGGGGGTTAAGGAGGAAGGGGAGGACAGGAACCTTCGTGTACGAACCTGTATATTAGGGGGAATCGGGGGGGTAGGGATCTAGAGGAATATCAGGGCAAAAGGGATATTCCAACGTAAGCAGCCCAAGGTTCCTATATAAGTCTAAATTTCTCAGACGAGTCCAGGTTCCTGCTGGCCACCTTTTCTTGTGCCATTATCCAGGAAGTTTTTTGTTTGGCCTGGGAGAAGGAAACTGAAGGGGATTTCCATGAGTGTGCCAGCGTGATCTTGGCTCCCAGAAGGATAAAGTGGATTAGAGAGTACGTCTGTTTAGAAACCTTGGGAAAGCCAGCGTTGAGAAGGGCTGTGGTGGGCTCCTGTTTAATTGCGTGGCCCATACACTTGCGAATGAGATTGAAAATCTTGTTCCAGTAGCCCCTGATTTTGGGGCATTCCCAAAACGTGTGCAGGAGAGAGCCCTGAAGGCTGCACCCCCTGAAGCAGAGCGGGGAAGACTGGGGGAAAAACTTGGTGAGCTGGATGGGGACCAGGTACCATCTAGATATGACCTTAAGGTCTGCTTCCACAAGGGCATAATTAAGAATGCTCCTGTAGGAGCGAGCGAAATTGAGGTGCTAGGTGTCCAGATCCCATTCGAACTGAAGGTCTCGCTCCCACATCACCATGTAGTTCGCTTTTCCCTGGGGATCAGCTAGCGCAGAGTAAATAAGGGAAATTCCCCCCCCTGACTCCCATGGCTGAGGAGCACCAAAGCTCATATGGAGTTACCGACAGAGATTTGTCATGGCTCATCCAAATCCCCTGCAGAGAGTGTGAAAGTTGATGGTAGCGAAAAGATTCTGAGGGTGGCATGTCTAATTTGGAGATGCAGTGTTTAAGAGATAAGGGGCCATTGCAGTTGAAAAAATGTCCTATTCTATAGAGGCCCTTGTCTAGCCACCACTGGAAAGCCTTGATATTGAGACCAGGGGGGAAGTGGGGGTTATGGAAGATGTGTGCGAGGGGGTGCCAGGGCGAAATCAGGGACTGTTTTTTGTGAAGAGTGTCACACAAGGCTAGAGTGTGTGACAAGGTTGGAGAAAGGATCGGGGGCCTTTCTTTTTGTGGTCTCCAGACGAGAAAGTCAAGGGTATGATGCGGAGTAGCCTGTCTTTCTAAGTCTACCCAGTCGGGTTTTGGACCTTTCGAGTATATGGCCGAGAATTGGCATAGTTGGGCAGCTTGAAAGTACCACCATAAGTTAGGTAGCCCCAGGCCCCCTTTTTTTCTAGGTCTGAAGAGAACTGACTTAGAGAGACGGTGGCCTTCCCCCCTCCAAATAAATCGAATGATTGCTGACTGGAATTTATCCAGTGTGCATTTTGGAATGGGTATGGGAAGGGACCGGAAAAGATATAAGATCCTGGGGAGCAGGGTCATTTTAATTGCATTTACTCGTCCCAGCCACAACAATTTATAGAGCGACCATTGCTCAAGATCTTCAGATAACTTCTTGAATAAGGGAGGGTAGTTATGGCGGTATAAAAGGTTTATCTTGGGGTGAGGTGAATACCCAGGTAGGGTAGAGAGGAGAAAAAGGGCAGTGGGTTTTGATTCTATCTAACAGTTCTTGAGGGGTGGATATGTTAAGGGCGGTAGACTTGGACATGTTAACCTGAAGTCCTTAAATTACCCCAAATTTTTGAAGGAGTAGGAGAACATTAGGTGTGGAGATGAGGGGGGCGGTGATGAACAGCAAGACGTCATCCGCAAAGAGGGCGCACTTGTGGGTTTTTGGACCACATTGTACTCCATGTATATCTGGGTGTTGTCTCACAGCTAAGGCTAGCGTCTCGATTGCTATGGCAAAAAGAATGGGTGAAAGAGGGCAGCCTTGCCTGGTTCCCTGAAGAATTGGGAATTGGTCGGAGAGATGACCCTGCAATTTGACTTGGGCTTTTGGAGAAGAATAGAGGGCTGAAAGTGTTGTGAGAAACATCGGGCCAAAGCCCCATTTTTGGAGAGTGGTAAAGAGGTACGGCCAGGTGACAGTGTCAAAGGCCTTTTGGAGGTCTATGGAGAGAATAAATCCAGATTGGGGGGAGTTCCCATCCCAAGAGGATTGCATGAGAGAGATGAGGTCAATAGCTCTCCTGATCTGGTCCGGCCCCTGTCTCCCCGGAATAAAACCAACCTGGTCTTTGTGTATATATTTACCAATAAACGAGGCCATTCTGTTCGCTAATATTTTTGTCATGATTTTTAGATCATTATTAATTAAAGATATTGGCCTGTAATTGCCTACATCACTGGGGTCTTTGCCCGGCTAGGGGATGACCGAAATGAATGCGATGTTTGCCGCTGGCTCCAATTGGGAGCCCTCCTGGAGAGAGTTGAAGAGCCGGACCAGATAAGGAGAGAGGACCTCAGAAAAGGTTTTATAGTAGCATGACGAAAATCCATCCGGCCCGGAGCGGAGTCGGGCTTGAGGCTCTTGATGATGTCCTGAACTTCCCTGATCTAGAAAGGGGAGCCCATGACGTCACGGTGAGAATTTGTGAGTTTGGGAAGTGCCATCTCATCTAAAAATGCATTAATGGAATCTGGATCGGTCGGGGTGGAATTGGAGTATAAATTCGAGTAAAAGGTATGGAAGGCCTCTAGTATTTTATGGGGGTTCTGAGTAAGGACACCCGCTCGGGATTTTATCTTGGGTAAAGAGAAAGCCTTAATTTTAGGGGAGAGTCTTGCTGCCAGCTGCGGACCAATTTTACCGGCCTGTAGATAGAACCTGCCGCTTAGCCAGCTTAAGTGTTTGTTCGCATTGGACATAAGGGCTAAATTGAGGGCCACACGGGCCAAATCCAGCTTAGCAAAGGTTTCCAGGGTAGGGTTGCTTTTGTGGGCTTTACTACAGGACTTAAATTCGCTTTCAAGTTTTTCCACATCTATTTTCCTTTCCCGTTTTAGTTTAGACGCTAATTGAATTATTTTCCCCCTCAGGACCGCCTTATGCGCACCCCATAAATTGCTTGGGGAAATGTCCCCAGTATCATTGAGACTGAAGAATTCCCGAATATCTCTTTCCAGCAAGGTGCGATGAACTGGATTGGACAGAAGGGTCTTACTATGGCGCCACTGAGGGGGGCCAGGAGGGGAGAGGGAGCTAGTTATGCGCAAGGTCACAAGAGAGTGGTCCGACCATGGAACTTCGTGGATATCAGCATGAGTCGCAGTGTGGATCTCTGAGTTGGGGATGAAGATATGATCAATCCTGGCGTACGTTTTTTGCGGTGCAGAGTAGTGAGTGTAGTCTTTGGCCGTAGGGTTTAGTTCTCTCCAAGAGTCAATCAGACCTCTGTCATGGAGGAGACGACCAATTCGTAGACTCTGTTTAGGGGGTCTTTTTAGTTTGGCTTTGTCTAGAGTGGTTTTGTCAAGCATGTGGTCAAACTAAATGTTGGAATCACCTCCCAAAACAATTCTGCCTTCCAAGTGTGGGGCAAGGGTGGAAAGCATGGAGGCAAAGAAGCGTGTTTGGCCCTGGTTGGGGGCGTAGTAAGAGATAATTGAGTACATAACTCCCGCAATTTGACCTTTAACTAGTATGTATCTACCTTCGGTGTCTTTTATCGTGTGAGAGTGTAGGAACAGAATTCGTTTTGCCAGTAAGATGGCCACCCCCCTTTTTTTGGAGTCGGCATTAGCTAGGTAAAATGTTGGAAAGCTGCTGTGAAGAAAGGAAGGTGTATAGCTGGCAGGGAAATGGGTCTCTTGGAGGAGCACAATATCAAGGCTTCTGGTATGGTAGCTCTGAAATGCCTTACGGCGTTTTGAGGGCGAGTTGAGCCCTTGGGTGTTATGCGAGGCGATCTTGAGCGTGAGAGTATGGGGTATAGAATCAGCCATGGAAGTCAGAGGTGGGTGGCGAGCATGAGTGAGTGGGGCTTACCTTAGTCCTTGGAGCGTTGGGCACGGATTGTGGGGGACCATCCTCCCGGGGGTCTCCTGAGAGATGAATGAGTGACGGTCTCCGCGAAGGTTCCTGGAGGGAGAGGGGAGGGGAGGCGCCCGAGAGAAGGCAAAGATAGAAGGAGGAGAGGGGAAAAGAAAGGTGGATCGAGGAAGACGAAAAAGAACATATTTAGTACAGCAGATAAGCAAAACATAACTATCAGCTATTCTCTTATGAAAACAAAAAGGACTGGCGAACCAAGTCCAAGTCCAGGGCCCCCTGGTAAGGAGGGCTCGGAAAAAGTACAACCGCTAAGGGTTGTTTTCCTGGTGTCACCCGGGGGAGGTGCGTCCCTCCAAGTCACAACAGGTAGGGGGGCATGATGGACTGCTCCGGCCGTGGTCCCCAAGAATTAAAAGATAAAAAACATAGTACGGGGACAAGTGATATAATATATATCTCTAAGGACAACTATAGAATAAAAACTAGTGTCAAGATCTAGAATAGTGCAAAAAATATATATATAATAAAAGAAAAAGGGGGGGGACCCCCAAGCAAGACACTAAGTAGAATCAAAATAGGAGAAATTTGCATCACAAAAAAAAAAACACCTTTGTATGAGAGGCCTAAGCTTCCTGGGTAGAAGGGTAGGGTGGAGTGTCTTTGGCTGGAGGCTGGGGAGAGGGGAGCCTCACCGAACTTGGCTAAAGGCCGGGGTATACTGAGGGAAAAGGCAAGAGAAACAACAGTATCAAAAAAAAAAAGGATAAACAAATTGCGAAGTGGGGGGATAGAAGTCCATGAGGGAAGTCCCCTCCCTTGCCAGGGTGGGGGCAAATAAAGGCATGGACGGGTATCCCAGTTAGCCATAAGGGGGCTAATGGAGCCTGACCATAGAATGCAGAGGATTCCGCAAGGGTCCAACCTAAAAGTCAGAGTCCAGGGGGGATTGTCCACTCACTCATTTAAGTGGGTCCCCCCTGCAGTCCCATGAGAGGAGAAAAAACGGATCCGGGTTAGGATCCCGAGGAAAAAAATTCATCTAGGGGGCGTGAGTCCCGTTGCCTCTTTGGAAGCTGTTTGTTCCATAGTGGGGTTAGGGGGCTCCCTGGAGGAGGTCGCTTGGAAGAGCTTGTCTTGGTCGGTTGAAGCAAAGGAGCTAGTTCCTGGGAAATAAGTCTGAGTTGCAGTAGCAGACGCTCGCCATCTTGGAAACAGGAAAAGCCATACTGTTTATCTCTTAGTTGAAACTGGAGGCGAAAGGGGAATGACCAGCGGTATTTGATGGAATTCTGATTCAGGATTTCAAGCAGGGGTTTAAGGGCTCTGCGCTTCTGAATGGTGGTGGGGGATATGTCCGCAAAAATTTGGATTTTTTGACCCTGGAAGGAAAGGTCATCCAGATTACGGGTTTTTCTCATCACTTCTTCTTTGATGCTGTAAAAATGGGGTTTAACGATAATGTCCCTTGGGAGGCCATCTTGGCGGGGGAGCTGTAACGCTCTGTGGGCTCTATCGAGCTCTAGCCTATGGCCCTGAATATCTGGGATGAGTTCCTTAATAAAGAGTTTGACAGTGCTGGGTACATCTGCGACAGATTCGGGTAACCCCCGTATGCGAAAATTGTATCGTCTGCTTCTGTTCTCAAGGTCGTCAATTTTAGCCTGGGCGGCTTCTAATTGATCCTGGAGTGTTTGGATGCAGGTCGAGTTCTGGGCGGTGCGGGCCACTGTGTTGTCCACTACATGTTCTATTGCATCCAAACGGGCCCCTAGGTCTTGTAAATCTGCCTTGATGGTGGATGTAATCTGCTTAGCATTTTGGGCAAGCCCTGCAGCAAGCATGTCAGAGAAGCTCTGAATTAGTAGGTTTACATCATGGGACTGGGCCGGCAGCATGGGGGACGAGTGCATGGTGCTTGGGATGCCTGCGAGGCCTGCCGGGCCTATGGGAGTATGCAGGGAGGGAGTCTGGAGAATGCCCCTTACTGTTCTGTCTAGCAGGGATTCCGTGGAGGCAGGGGAAAAGCCTTGTGGGGAGGCTGTACTCACAGGGGTTGCCAGCAGTGAAGACCGGTGCTGAATAGGGGATGGAGGATCTGCTATGGATGCTTGTTCATCCGTGGTGTCTCGTGCCTGTGACGCGGCCGCCATCTTAGCTGCTCTAGGGGCCTTCTGTGTGAAGTCCAGCTGGCAGCTGACGTCCGTCTTTCTGGGACCGGTCGGCATGCGACTTGATGCCTGAGTGGTTCAGGAAGCTTGGGGGTCCGTGCAGAGTGTGTCCCACTCGGTGTAGAAGGAAGGGGAGCCGAACGGGGCCGGAGCGGTGCGGAGCTCTCGGTTAGAGCGTCTTCCTGGGAGTCCCGCGCATGCGCACCCCTACAAGTTATCTCTTAAAAAAAGGTCAACCATAGTAAACTCACATTTAAGTTCATTATATTTAACGATATTGTATACTAGTGACAGGTCACACCTTATCATACAAAATAACAGCTTGATCTCTCTCTTAGATCCTACCGTAACCCTAAGGCCAACAGGGATGATGATATTGGTAACCACATATCTCTATGCATGTGGGCTGTGCCCTGGGCCTCGTGAGCCTTTTCTTTCATCCTATATCTACCACAGTCTCTTACCACCTGTCCAATGGGGTTTAGGGTGATATCTCACAATGACCAGGGCATTAACTCTCCCCAAAAGAGGAAGAAGGCTTTCCGTCACTATAAGAGATTAGGGGCTGACATTATCCTGTTGCAGGAAACCCATTTTGCAACAGATAAACATCCTAAATTTTTGACAAGAGTTATAGCCAATTCTATTGCACACCGTACAATACTAAATCTAGAGGAGTAGCAATCTTTGTAAAGAATTCAGTTGTTTTTGAAACCCAAAGTGTTTTTAAAGACCCTGACAGCCGATATTTGATTTTAAGAGGTTCAATAAAAGGACGCTCAATCACCATAGCCTCAGTATACGCCCCTAATGACGCACAAACAAGCTTTTTTTCTAAATTCCTTGAAACATTAGATAGATTTCATTCCACACAACCAAAACCCTTCTAGTGATCTCTTCAATCAAATTCAAGAAAAATGCACAGCCTTAGGCCGCGTACACACGCGCGGACTGTTCGCCCAACCTTGTTCGGCAAACAGTTTGTCAAACAGTCCGCTCAAAATTTGCATGAGCGGACTTGCCCACACACGAGCGGACTGTTTGACGAACAAGGTTGGGCAAACAGTTCGCTCAACTTTTGAAATGAACGGACTCGCCCACGTAAGGCGGAGGCAAGTCCGCCCATTTCGAGCGCGTGTACAGGTAGGCGGGGCCCGCGAAGGAGACGTCGCGGGCTCCGCCGCCTGGAATGGGCTTAAAGGGGAACCCCAACGCCGAAAAAAATCGGCGTGGGGGTTCCCCCCAAGTCCACACCAGACCCTTGTCCGAGCACGCTATCCGGCCGGCCAGGAAAGGGGGGCGAGCGAGCGCGCCCCCCCTCCTGAGCCGTACCAGGCCGCGTACCCTCAACATGGGGGGGTGCCTTGGGGAAGGGGGGGGCCGCGCGGCCCCCCCACCCCAAAGCACCTTGTCCCCATGTTGATGAGGACAAGGGCCTCTTCCCGACAACCCTGGCCGTTGGTTGTCGGGGTCTGCGGGCGGGGGGCTTATCGGAATCCGGGAGCCCCCTTTAAGAAGGGGGCCCGCGGATACCGGCCCCCCACCCTATGTGAATGAGTATGGGGTACAATGTACCCCTACCCATTCACCTGTGAAATAAAGTACAAATAAAAACACAACACAGGGGGAAAAAATATTTTATTGCACAGCCGGGGGTCTTCCGTCTTCGGGGGTCTTCTCGCCGGACTCCTCCGCTATGTGTGTGTAGCTCTTTTGCCAGCGGAGGAGTCCGGCTTTCTTCCTCCCCGCCGCCGGCCTCTTCTCCCGACTTCGGGGGTCTTGTCCCCCTCTTCGGTTCTTCTGCCGGGCCACCGCGCCTGGTCCGGTGGCCCGGTCTTCTGTCGCCGTCTTCCGTTCTTCTGTCGCCGCCTTCGGTTCTTCTGCCGGGCCACCGCGCCTTCTTGTAGCTCTTTTACAGGCGGTGGCCCGGTCTTCTGTCGCCGACGCCGCCTTCCGTTCGTGTTCTTCTTCTTGTTCTTCTCCAGGCGATGTTGACACGTCGCTCCCTCCGGCCGGAATGCCAGAGCCGCCCTGCGCTGTGACTTATATAGTGACAATGGGGCGGGGTCACATGGTATATGTCACATGGGTTGATGTCACATGGTGACCCCGCCCCCTTACGATGTCATAGTCCCCATGTGACATCAACCCATGTGACCAACCCATGTGACATATACCATGTGACCCCGCCCCATTGTCACTATATAAGTGACCGCACAGCGCGTCCCCGGCATTCCGGCCGGAGAGCTCGTCGAGTCAACATCTCCAGAAGAAGAACAAGAAGAACACGAACGGAAGGCGGCGACGGCGACAGAAGACCGGGCCACCGCCTGTAAAAGAGCTACAAGAAGGCGCGGTGGCCCGGCAGAAGAACCGAAGGCGGCGACAGAAGAACGGAAGACGGCGACAGAAGACCGGGCCACCGGACCAGGCGCGGTGGCCCGGCAGAAGAACCGAAGAGGGGGACAAGACCCCCGAAGTCGGGAGAAGAGGCCGGCGGCGGGGAGGAAGAAAGCCGGACTCCTCCGCTGGCAAAAGAGCTACACACACATAGCGGAGGAGTCCGGCGAGAAGACCCCCGAAGACGGAAGACCCCCGG
The DNA here is from genome assembly GCF_037356315.1 of Lithobates pipiens. Taxonomy (NCBI): domain Eukaryota; kingdom Metazoa; phylum Chordata; class Amphibia; order Anura; family Ranidae; genus Lithobates; species Lithobates pipiens. The sequence goes on from NW_027507764.1 coordinate 287,635,857, forward strand.
CTGTGCAATAAAATATTTTTTCCCCCTGTGTTGTGTTTTTATTTGTACTTTATTTCACAGGTGAATGGGTAGGGGTACATTGTACCCCATACTCATTCACATAGGGTGGGGGGCCGGTATCCGCGGGCCCCCTTCTTAAAGGGGGCTCCCGGATTCCGATAAGCCCCCCGCCCGCAGACCCCGACAACCAACGGCCAGGGTTGTCGGGAAGAGGCCCTTGTCCTCATCAACATGGGGACAAGGTGCTTTGGGGTGGGGGGGCCGCGCGGCCCCCCCCTTCCCCAAGGCACCCCCCATGTTGAGGGCACGCGGCCTGGTACGGCTCAGGAGGGGGGGCGCGCTCGCTCGCCCCCCTTTCCTGGCCGGCCGGGTAGCGTGCTCGGACAAGGGTCTGGTGTGGACTTGGGGGGAACCCCCACGCCGATTTTTTTCGGCGTTGGGGTTCCCCTTTAAGCCCATTCCAGGCGGCGGAGCCCGCGACGTCTCCTTCGCGGGCCCCGCCTACCTGTACACGCGCTCGAAGTGGGCGGACTTTCCGAGCGGGAACAGTCCGCTCATTTCGAAAGTACAGCGGACAGGCCCACACACGGGCGGACTGTTCGCTCAAACACAGTTTCAGCGGACAGTTTTTCGGAATTTCCGAAAGACTTTGTCCGTCCAACTGTCCGCTGAAACTGTCCGCTGAAAGCCCACACACGAGCGGACTGTCCGCCCAAACACTGTTCAGCGGACAAGGTTGGGCGAACAGTCCGCCCGTGTGTACGCGGCCTTAGACTTATTACTTACATTAGATACTGAAAAAGCCCTTAGATGTTCTAAAGCGAGATTTTTGCTTAATAGCAACTCTTACTCAACTATGTTTACCAGAAAACGAAATCAAACTACAAAACACCTATAAACTTCGTAACTCATCAGGCAACTTAGTATCCCATCCCAAAGATGTTATGAACATATTTTTAGACTTCTATAAAAAGCTTCTCTCTACTCCTCCATCCCTACCTAAACAATCTTCCCTGAACTGGCTCAATGATATTACACTGCCCACTCTATCTAGTCAACAAATAGAGATGCTCAACGCTCCCTGCACGGACTTAGAAGTTAATAGAATCATAAGCTCATTAAAAACATCTACAGCTCCAGGCCCTGATGGATATTCCTCATCATATTATAAAAAATTTGCCTCCACATTAACCCCAAACCTAACAAAACTATAAAATCACATTCTACAAGGAAATCAATTCCCATCAGAAATGCTCTTTCCCTTCTTCCCAAACCAAACAAAGATCATTCCATCCCACAAAACTATCGCCCTATTTCAGTTATTGACAATGATCTTAAAATATTTGGTCGTATGCTAGCTGATAGACCAGCTGCAGTTATCCCCCCACTAATTAATCCAGACCAAACAGGATTTATCCCGAACAGACAGATAATGGATAACATAAGATTGACCACAAACATCATTCAAGACTCTAACCAATACTCTAAATCCACACTTCTACTCAGTCTTGATATCCATAAAGGCTTTGACAGCGTCAGCTGGTCATATTTAGACATATTATTCCCTAGATACGGCATAAACAGAGAATTCCTTCATGGTTTTAAAGCTCTATACCATAACCCACAAACACGCATCAAACTCCCCAGCTCCAATTCTGACTTTTTCCCTCTGAGCAAGGGTACTAGAGAAGGATGCCTGCTTCCTTGCTTCTCTTTGCCCTGGCAATAGAGCCCCTTGCCTGCACAATTAGAAATAACACAGATATTAAAGGATACACTAAAGGGTCCAGGGAATTTAAACTAAGCCTCTATGCCGACGACGTCCTTCTCTTTCTAATAGATCCCTTAATTTCCTTACCGAATCTGACCAAAACACTAGACATTTTTCATGACCTGACTAGCCTAGGTGTAAAATTGTCTAAATGCTCTGCCCTTCCCATTATTATCCCACCAACCATGATCACAACACTTAAAGACAAATTTCCATTCAACTGGTGCACAGACTCATTTAAATACCTAGGAATTCATATTACACCCTCTTACAAAACACTATTTCACGCTAATTACCCTCCAATATTTAGTAACATCAAAAATTTAATGAAAATATGGTCATCATACCAAATATCATTCTCTGGTAGAGTAGTGGCTACGAAAATGGTTATACTACTTAAACGCTTATTCTTTTTTAGAGCCCGTCCCCTTCCAGTGCCCAAAAACACATTGGATTCTCTCCAAAGAGAAATCAACAAATTCATTTGTCAAAACAAAAAACCAAGATTCAGTTACTCCTTAATGTTTAGGCCCAAACTAAAGGGAGGTCTAAATATCCCAAATTTATGGATATACTCTCTGTCAGCCAGATTTAACCAACTTGCACAATGGTATGCTTCTTCCTCACAAATCCCCTGGCTCCTGTTCGAAGAACAATCAGTCCTCCCATACCATCTACAAGGACTACTTTGGTCCAAGTCTATCTCGCCACAAAAAATAAGACCGTTGAATATAATTGTTACACATATCTTACAACTGTGGAACAGACAAAATACCAAATTTAACATGTCCTCTGACATCCCTCCCCTAGCTTCCTTTCTAGGAGACCCTCACTTCGCTTCTTTTTTTTGTACTAATTTCTCTTTATTACATTTTTTTAAAGATTTACAATAGCTTTCACAATTCACAAAAACTCATCATCTCATACATATATAGTAAAGCCAAAGCCATATACAACACTCAAGTTACCGCAGGCATGACGGCATAAATATTCCCCAACCCCCCACCCTACCCGCCCCCCACTTTGAACACACGCTGCGCGCCCCAGCCACCTCAATCATGGTTGGCTGGTTGGAAGATGATGGATGCCGTCGGGATCAAAAGAAAAGAAGAAAGAAAAGAGAGGGGGGATACACCCATAGGGCAATCCATCGAGGGGGGGTGCAGAAGAGAAAAAAATGCTTCAATGGGAATCAGACCTAAACGTTTCATTCTCCCCCAAACAATGGGATACCATATTTGAAAACCTACACAAATCTACCAAAACTACCACCATCAGGGAATCTGCCACTAAATTGCTCTATAGGTGGTATCTTACCCCTTCCAAACTCAACTCTTTCTACCCTTTAACATCCCCACTCTGTTTCAGAGGCTGACCTAAACATGGAACATTGCTACACATATTCTGGGACTGCCCCCTTCTAAAAAACATTTGGCACAACGCTAAGCTAATGACTGAGCGTATTTCAGGCAGAAAGATCCCACTAACACCCCAATTGTGCCTTTTATTCTTCCCTATATTCCAATAGTAAGTTCTAGACTAATACATAATTTATTCAGCTCTATCCACTGGACCATCGCCTCTAATTGGCACTCATCCAACATTCCATGGCCTCAGGTTCTCAACCGTATGGCAAATATCAAGCTGTCAGAAAGAATACATCACACGTTATATGACACTATGCATATTTACCAAAATAAATGGACTCTATGGGAAACTTCACTATTGAGGTAATTTTCACTACTGTTATCTTACTCAAGCACATCTACAGATCCTTTTCTGCTAAGATTTTATAGATTTCAAGTCCACTGTAAGTATCTTGTCATTTGATCTGTCATTATAATTATAATGTATTACCAAATTGAATCTTTTACTTGTACAACTCATACCACTGTCAACATTTTGTACTATGACCTTACCCATAATAAAAACCGTCTGTAAACAAAAAAAAAGTTTCCACAACACCATTATTATCTTGTATTTTGAAACCTCAAGGAGATTGGTTGGTCTTGGTGTCCCTTGTTAATTTACCTGCCTACTCACAAATAAACTGGGCTTTTTGAAGTAATAAAACACATAGGCAAGTATTTCTGAAAAATAAATATACCTTTATTAGGTGGTCATAAGAAAATAAAGAAAAAGGCAACCATGGAGAATCTGGTGAAATTGGCTAAGCATTTGGCCCCCAGGGCACATATCAACTATTTCAAGGCAAAATTGGTGGCCTGAGGAGTCCATATATAAGGGAGTACAGATGGTTGACTTCCTGGCTGCCCCTTACCCCTGCCACCTCCTGGCTGACTCTTGCCACAGCCTCCTCCCAGCTGTGGTCTTCCTGTGTATGAAAATGGGACATAGTTTTAGTGTTTTTGTTCATCAATCAGACAATTTTGAGCTCATGACTGTTGCAAATTGAATGTTAACCGGTTCCGGACCAGCGCATGCCGATGTACGTCAGCAGAATGGCACGGGCAGGCATATTGGCATACAGGTACGTCCAATCTTCAATGCCGCCCTACCATCGCAAGCGCGCCGCCGGCGGCATGCTCGCATGCCAGTCAGGACCCCCGTGAGTCCGGTCGCGGGTCCCGTTTGACTCGATCGCCGTGGGCATACCCGCAATCATCTCACGGGACGGCTGAATGGAGAAATGCCATTGTAAACAGCATTTCTCCATTCTGCCTAATAACTAGTGACGCTGATCTCTGCTCCATGTGATTGGAGCAGAGATCAGTGTTCACTAAATGAAAGCCCAACCCCCCACAGTTAGTAACACACCCCTAGGAACACTTAATCCCTACACTGCCACCCACTGGTTAACCCCTTTACTGCCAGTGTCATTTACACAGGAATCACTGCATTTATATAGCAGTGATTGCTGTATAACTGACAATGGTCCCAAAAATGTCCAATGTGTCTGCCATAATGTCGCAGTCACAATAAAAATCGCTGATCACTGCCATTACTAGTAAAAAAAAAATAATAATAAATTATTAATAAAAATGTCATAAAACTATCCCTATTTTGTAAACGCTATAACTTTTGCGCAAACCAATCAATAATCGCTTATTGCAATTTTTTTTACCAAAAATATGTAGAAGAATACATATCGGCCTAAACTGAGGGAAAAATGTTTTTTTATATATTTTTGGGGGATATTTATTATAACAAAAAGTAAAAAATAATGCGTTTTTTTTTCAAAATCTTCGCTCTATTTTTGTTTATAGTGCAAAAAATAAAAAACCGCAGGGGTGATCAAATACCACCAAAAGAAAGCTCTATTTGTGGGAAAAAAAAGACGCGCAATTGTCAGTTAAAGCGACGCAGTGCCGAATCGCAAAAAGTGGTCTGGTCTTTGACTAGCAAAAAGGTCCGGTCTGTAAGTGGTTAATAAACAGAACTTCTGACCCCAATATTTTTCCTTCTTGTCCAAAAACATTTTTGGTCACTACTGTCTATTGATGTGTAAACCACTTTGTTAAATCAAAACTTACTGATCAATAATAACATATAGTTAAAATTTACGAAAATAAATATGTTTAACAATGCTCTACCTGACTCAAGCTGGGCTCCTCCACATGTTGCTGCCTTGAAGGCCCAGGTTGGACATCAGAAGCCTCAGCTGGGGGGGAAGGAAGTCTTGAAGGAAGACTGTAGTGTGCTGGCCTGGGTTCCCTCTGGTCTGCCAGAAAATGCAGCCTGTCATAGTACCACAGCCTGGGTACATAAATGTCATCTGCATCTTCTGATCTCAGGGAAATCTGGACCTTCTTGTGCTCCTTCATGTACTCCTCATGATCCCAATTTTGGACTTCAAATAGGTGATGTCTGCCGTGGGCGCGATCGGCTTCACAAAAGCAAGCAGTTTCTCCAGCGCTGCCTTCTTCTTTCTTAGGTCCTTATAAAAGGGGTGGTTCCCCTGCCATAGGCAGGGCAGCTCCCTGAACAGATCAATGAAGATGGGGACAAATTCATGGTCTTTGAAGGGTTCCATATTCTCTGCAAGACACAACACAAGACAAACAATAATGTCAGGCTAAACTCTTCTAATCTTGTCCCAATATAAGCCTCAATCTAGAAGCAGTGTAGGCCACTGGCCAGTGATGTACGTACGATGCACGCGTGTTACGTTTTATATTTTCATTATATTTTACATTCTCATAGGGTAGAGAAGACTCAGGACGTCTGAGGACACCAGAGAGCCCACACCTCCCAAAGAAAGGGAAATACCAACACCAGAAGCATGTGGATGTTGTGGAAGAAGAATCGCATTTTACCTGTGAAAGTGCCCAGATCCTCATCAGGGAGATAATGGGGTGCAATCGCGATTTAGATAATCTTAAGAAAAACATCAATGAGGTTCAACAAAAAATTAAAAACAACACTGATGTTCTAGGGAGAATCTGAAACACACAAAACTAGCTAACATTGATTTTATCTTTTAAAAAACAGTTTTATATTTTGACAAAAGCCAAATTTTGAAGATGCACACAGTGCGTCAACATGTGCTATCTCCCATCATGGGGTATCAATGTACGCATTTTGTGGGTACAACCCCTTACTCGCTACTAAAGTGGCTGAGATGAAGGCAGGGCTGGACTGGGACAGAAATTTGGCCCTGGACTTCATCCAAACTGGACTACGTACATTTTGAGTGTCCCATCAGCACCCCCTTACATCAGAGTCCCATCAGCAGCCCCCTTACATCAGAGTCCCATCAGCAGCCCCTTACATGAGATTCCCATCAGCACCCCCTTACATCAGAGTCCCATCAGCAGCCCCCTTACATCAGAGTCCCATCAGCAGCCCCTTACATCAGAATCCCATCAGCATCCCCCTTACATCAGAATCCCATCAGTAGCCCCCTTACATAAGAATCCCATCAGCAGCCCCTTACATCAGAGTCCCACCAGCAGCCCCTTACACCAGAGTCCCATCACCAGCCCCTTACATCAGAGTCCCACTAGCACCCACTTACATCAGAGTCCCATCAGCAGCCCCTTACATCAGAGTCCCATCAGCAGCCCCCTTACATCAGAGTCCCATCAGCAGCCCCTTACATCAGATTCCCATCAGCACCCCCTTACATCAGAGTCCCATCAGCAGCCCCCTTACATCAGAGTCCCATCAGCAGCCCCTTACATCAGAATCCCATCAGCAGCCCCCTTACATCAGAATCCCATCAGTAGCCCCCTTACATCAGAATCCCATCAGCAGCCCCTTACATCAGAGTCCCACCAGCAGCCCCTTACACCAGAGTCCCATCACCAGCCCCTTACATCAGAGTCCCACTAGCACCCACTTACATCAGAGTCCCATCAGCAGCCCCTTACATCAGAGTCCCATCAGCAGCCCCCTTACATCAGAGTCCCATCAGCAGCCCCTCACATCAGAGTCCCATCAGCAGCCCCTCACATCAGAGTCCCATCAGCAGCCCCTTACATCAAAGTCCCATCAGCAGCCCCTTACATCAGGGTCCCATCAGCAGCCCCTTACACCAGAGTCCCACCAGCACCCCCTTACATCAGATTCCCATAAGCAGCCCCTTATATCAGAGTCCCATCAGCAGCCCCCTTACATCAGAGTCCCATCACCAGCCCCCTTACATCAGTGTCCCCCTCCCACGTGTACTCACAGTTCTGAAGGCAGCTTCTCTTCTTCCTCTCTCCAGTCATGTGATAACAAGTGATAGGGGAGAGAGGAAGGAAAGTCTGCCGACCGTCTATCTCCCACTGCAGGCTGGAGGGAGCAGAAAGCCTAATGTGCTCTCCAGCATATGACGGAAGCTGCTCCTCCTGACAGGAGTGAAATCGCGATCACTCACTGTCAGAGAGGAGCGGCTCCAGGACTGCACCTGACTGGCCCACTGAGCCATCGGCCCACTGGCAATCTCCCGGTAGTCTCGATGGCCAGTACATGCCTCGATGAAGGGGTTGCACCCCCAAAACATGTACATTGATCCCCCATGATGGAAGATAGCACATGTTGACATTAGGCATGGGATCATGAGGAAAATTCCCAGTTTGAATCCCAATTTGTGTGCATCTTCGAAATTTGGCTTTTACAGGGTTGACACCCCATGTGATGAAGGCAATATCAACACAGTTTGGACATACTCATGTCTGATATGCCTTCACTTTTCAAAGTTGAACTTTGTAAGTTCCTGAGTTGTGTATGTTATGCTTCTGAAACATGCCTGTTTTCTAAAAAACGGCTAGTTATATTAATGTTACCAAAAATAATGTTAGATACACCAAAAATGTTGGTTTGTTGTAAAACCCTTTTATAAACGCACATGTGTGAAAAGTTTTATTATCATTAACAATGTGTAAAAGCAGTATTTGTAGTAAAGTTGTTGTTTTCTGTGGCAATGGGTGTTATTTATTAAAGGCAAATCCACTTTGCACTCCAAGTGCAGTTTCAAATGCACGTTTGCAGTGCACTTGTAGTGCATAGTGGATTTGCCATTAGTAAATAAAACCCACAGTTAGGGATGAGCTCGGTGTTCGAGTCGAACACATGTTCGTCTCGAACACCGGCTGTTCACCCGTTCGGCGAATCCAGAACTTTGTGGGCCGTTCACGCCATGTACATATGGTGCTCACGGCCCACAATGCACTGCGCTATCGCAGTGAATTGCTGGCTGATGATTGGCCAAGCATGCACTGTGACCCCGCATGCTTGGCCAATCACAGCGATGGCAGCGAGGAGAGCCATAATTATAGCTCAGGGGGTTTAGTACACGCCCCACACTATATAAGGCCGCCAGCGCGGCGGCCTTGTGTAGTGTGTTGCGGCGTTCAGGGAGAGAGCAGGATAGGCAGGGACAGTGTCATCTTTACTTGTGAACCTAGCGCAGTTACAGTGGGTGTATTGTGCATCCTGCACAGTATACACCTGAAGCTACCCCCAATTGCTGGTGTTGTTCTGTTTCTATACCACAGGCAGCTGCAGCAGTTAGAGTCCGTGTATTGTGCCACCTGCACAGTATACACCTGAAGCTACCTCCAATTGCTGGTGTTGTTCTATTTCTATACCACAGGCAGCTGCAGCAGTTACAGTGGGTGTATTGTGCCTCCTGCAAAGTATACACCTGAAGCTATCCCAATTACTGGTGTTCTGTTCCTATACCACAGGCAGCTGCTGCAGTTAGAGTTGGTGTATTGTGCCTCCTACACAGTACACACCTGAAGCTCCCCCAATTGATGGTGTTGTTCCGTTTCTATACCACAGGCATCTGCAGCAGTTACAGTGGGTGTATTGGGCCTCCTGCACAGTATACACCAGAAGCTACCCCCAATTGCTAGTGTTGTTCTGCTCCTATAACACAGGCATCTGCAGCAGTTACAGTGGGTGTATTGGGCCTCCTGCACCGTATACACCTGGAGCTACCCCCAATTGTTAGTGTTGTTCTGTTCCTATACCACAGGCAGCTGCAGCAGTTACAGTTGATGTATTGTGCCTCCTGCACAGTATACACCTGAAGATCCTCAAATTGCTGGTGTTGTTCTGTTTCTATACCACAGGCATCTGCAGCAGTTACAGTGGGTGTATTGGGCCTCCTGCACAGTATACACCTGAAGCTCCCCCAATTGCTGGTGTTCTGTTCCTATACCACAGGCAGCTGCAGCAGTTAGAGTTGGTGTATTGTGCCTCCTGCACAGTACACACCTGAAGCTCCCCCAATTTATGGTGTTGTTCTGTTTCTATACCACAGGCATCTGCAGCAGTTACAGTGGGTGTATTGGGCCTCCTGCACGGTATACACCAGAAGCTACCCCCAATTGCTAGTGTTGTTCTGCTCCTATAACACAGGCATCTGTAGCAGTTACAGTGGGTGTATTGGGCCTCCTGCACCGTATACACCTGGAGCTACCCCCAATTGTTAGTGTTGTTCTGTTCCTATACCACAGGCAGCTGCAGCAGTTAGAGTTGGTATATTTTGCCTCCTGCACAGTATACACTTGAGGCTACCCCCAATTGGTGGTGTTGTTCCGTTTCTATACCACAGGCATCTGGAGCAGTTACAGTCGGTGTATTGTGCCACCTGCACAGTATACACCTGAAGCTACCCCCAATTGCTGGTGTTGTTCTGTTTCTATACCACAGGCATCTGCAGCAGTTACAGTGGGTGTATTGGGCCTCCTGCACAGTATACACCAGAAGCTACCCCCAATTGCTAGTGTTGTTCTGCTCCTATAACACAGGCATCTGCAGCAGTTACAGTGGGTGTATTGGGCCTCCTGCACCGTATACACCTGGAGCTACCCCCAATTGTTAGTGTTGTTCTGTTCCTATACCACAGGCAGCTGCAGCAGTTACAGTTGATGTATTGTGCCTCCTGCACAGTATACACCTGAAGATCCTCAAATTGCTGGTGTTGTTCTGTTTCTATACCACAGGCATCTGCAGCAGTTACAGTGGGTGTATTGGGCCTCCTGCACAGTATACACCTGAAGCTCCCCCAATTGCTGGTGTTCTGTTCCTATACCACAGGCAGCTGCAGCAGTTAGAGTTGGTGTATTGTGCCTCCTGCACAGTACACACCTGAAGCTCCCCCAATTTATGGTGTTGTTCTGTTTCTATACCACAGGCATCTGCAGCAGTTACAGTGGGTGTATTGGGCCTCCTGCACGGTATACACCAGAAGCTACCCCCAATTGCTAGTGTTGTTCTGCTCCTATAACACAGGCATCTGTAGCAGTTACAGTGGGTGTATTGGGCCTCCTGCACCGTATACACCTGGAGCTACCCCCAATTGTTAGTGTTGTTCTGTTCCTATACCACAGGCAGCTGCAGCAGTTAGAGTTGGTATATTTTGCCTCCTGCACAGTATACACTTGAGGCTACCCCCAATTGGTGGTGTTGTTCCGTTTCTATACCACAGGCATCTGGAGCAGTTACAGTCGGTGTATTGTGCCACCTGCACAGTATACACCTGAAGCTACCCCCAATTGCTGGTGTTGTTCCATTTTTATACCACAGGCATCTGGAGCAGTTATAGACAGTGTATTGTGCCACTGCACAGTATACACCTGAAGCTACCCCCAATTGCTATTGTTGTTCCGTTTCTATACCACAGGCATCTGGAGCAGTTACAGTCGGTGTATTGTGCCACCTGCGCAGTATACAGTTGAAGCTACCCCCAATTGCTGGTGTTGTTCCGTTTCTATACCACAGGCATCTGGAGCAGTTACAGTCGGTGTATTGTGCCACCTGCACAGTATACACCTGAAGCTACCCCTTATTGCTGGTGTTGTTCAATTTCTATACCACAGACATCTGGACTGGAGCAGTTACAGTCGGTGTATTGGGCCTCCTGCACAGTATACACCTGAAGCTACCACCAATTGCTGGTGTTCTCATCTCCCTGCAGGCTTTAGTATGTCTGGAAGGCCAACAAGGAGAGGCAGACAGTCACGAGCCAATAAAAGAGGGCAAGCAGGCTCTGTGTCAAGAGGCAACAGTGCTGGTCGTGGACGAGGTGCATCGTCATAAGCACGTGGCCATGGGATGCTCTTGTCCTTATTTTCGGAAGCTGGACGCGTCGAGCCGCAAAATGCCGAAGACTTGGTAGAGTGGATAACCAAGCCCTCCTCATCTTCTCTCACCCAGGCTCAGGGTACTGGCAAAGCAGCTGCCAACGCGTCCTCTTCCCTCGTCTCAATGTCATCAGTCACTCCTTCCCTAGACCCACCATGTCCTCCTGAGGAGTCCCCCAAACTATTTGAGCACAGTGTTGGGTACATTCTCCAGGAGGATGCCCAGCATTTTGAAGGTTCTGATAATGATACACAGCTAGAGGAAGGCAGTAGCGTGCGCCCAGAGAGAGGGGATGCTCAAGAAGGACAGCAATCTGGCAGTCATGTTCCACCAGCTGCAGCATACTGCCAGGTTTTCTCCAGTGAAGAAGAGGGAGGGGATGATGAGGTCACTGACTCCACGTGGGTGCCTGATAGGAGAGAGGACGAGGAGGAGGAGGAGGCACATCTCCAACAAGGCAGGATGCCCTCCGGGAGACAGTTTAAGGGCAGCACACCAACTGAATCACACTGCAGAGCTCTGCCTGTGCAGGGTGCTGCCTCTGCGCATTATTCCAAAAGTTCTTTGGTGTGGGCCTTTTTTGAGATAAGTGCATCAGATGGCACTGCTGCTATTTGCAACATATGTCTCAAGCATATCTTGGGTAGCCAAAACATCAGACGCTTAGGCACCACATGCTTGACCAGACATATGTTGACCTGCCATGCAGTTCGTTGGCAAGCGTACCTTAAAGACCCACACCAAAGAACAAAGCAGACCTGTCCTTGCTCCTCATCAGCTGGGATCTCCAACCCCACTATACCTTCAGTCCTCTCTGAAACCTGCACTGAGAGGAATGAAGGTGTGGAATTAAGTGCGTCACAGCCAAGTACTTGTGGGCACTCTGCTAGCAGTACACCGATGTCAGATTGTAGCAGGCAAATTTCCCTGCCCCAGCTGCTGGACCTTCGAAAGAAGTTCACTCCCAGCCATCTACATGCCCAGGGGCTGAATGCTAGCTTGGCTAAATTGCTAGAACTTCAACTTCTGCCTTTTCAGTTGGTAGACTCGGCCCCCTTCCGTGAGTTTGTGCAATGTGCGGTTCCTCAGTGGGAGGTTCCCAAACGCCACTTTTTCTTACGGAAGGCAATTCCGGCTCTCTACAGGCATGTGGAAGGCAATGCCCATGCCTCGCTGGACAGGGTGGTCAGCAGTAAGGTGCATATTATGCTGACTCATGGTCCAGCAGGCATGGACAGGGACGTTACCTATCTTTCACGGCGCATTGGGTCACTCTTCTGGCAGCTGGGAAGGATGCAGGACAAGGTGCAGTAGTGTTGGAGGTTGTTCCGCCACCACGCCTCCAAAATGCTAATATTGGTTGTGACACACCTCTCTCCTCCACCCCCTCCTCTTCTTCTTCCTCCATGGCCTCTTCTTGTGCTTTGTCCTCGGAACCAGCGGTGCTCCATTGGCGTTCAAGGGGCTATGCAGGTACAAAAAGATGCCATGTCGTGCTTGCGCTGGTGTGTCTTGGGGACAGGAGCCACACTGAGGCAGATATTTTGTCAGCTCTGCAGGGGCAGGCCGAGGGGTGGTTGATGCCACCAGCTTAAGCAAGGAATAGTGGTTTGAGACAATGGCACCAACCTCTTCTCTGCCCTCCGACAGGGACAACTGACCCATGTGCCCTGTGTGGCTCACGTCCTTAACCTGGTGGTGCAGCAGATCTTGGGCAGGTACCCAGACTTACAGGATGTCCTGAGGCAGGCCAGGAAAATCTGTGTGCATTTAATGCCATATAATGCCAGTGCTCGGCTGGCTGAGCTCCAAAAGGAGTTGAACCTGCCCAAGAACCGCCTTATATGTGACATGCCCACCAGGTGGAACTCAACGTTGGCCATGCTGCAGCGGCTGCACATGCAGCAGAGGGACATCAATGAGTAACTGTGCGACTACGGCACCATGACAGGGTCAGGGAAGCTAATTTTTTTTTCACCACGCCAGTGGGGCATGATCAGGGATGCATGCACTGTCCTGTCACGATTTGAGGAGGCCACGAGGATGGTGAGAAGTGACAGTGCATGCATCAGTGACACTGTACCTCTTTTCCACCTGTTGGAGCATACGCTGCGTGGAATATTGGACAGGGCACTTGAGGCAGAACAGAGGCAGGAAGAGGAGGACTTCCTTGCCTCTGAAGGCCCTCTTTATCCAGACAGTGGTAGAGAAGGTGGCCGTCTGACCAATGCGTTCAGACAATCTTTTAGTCCACAGCCCCAAGGTATGATCCGTTCCAGCAACCATCGCCAGCGTCTGATTTACATGGTGCAGGAATACCTAGGGGCAAGGTCAGACTTGGACACCTTTCCCACCGAAAATCCTCTGGCTTACTGGGTCTTGAGGATGGATCACTAGCCAGAGCTTGCACAGTATGCAATTGAGCTACTGGCCTGTCCTGCATCCAGCGTTCTTTCGGAATGCACCTTCAGTGCTGCTGGAGGCTTTGTAACCGATCACAGGGTGTGCCTGTCCACCGACTCGCCGACTTTGCAGCAGGGCTCATTCCTGCACTCCAACTAGAGTATCTGGGAGAGGTTGCAGTGTCGTGGCACCAATGCCTAAGGCCCAATTTTTCAGCCCCTGTTTAACAGGGGCATGTAATTACAATTTTTGATAAGAGAGAGAGGCGCCTCTGAGTGCAGACTGTAAAATTCTTATTTAATGCACAGGTGGTTAAAAACACTAACATTAGGTAGTACATTAACAGGCAATGTAAAGATTCCAAACCGGAGGGAGACCCTCAATGTGTCATCTGTATCCCTTGCGCTGGGGAGTCCTGTTGACGTGTGTCTGCTCCTGGGGGCTGTATTAGATGTGCAGAGCCGGCCAATGTAGAGCCGTGAGCATTAGTCCGAGGCGTGGAATGCACGAGAAACTCCGGGCGACGGGAGATGACGTCACAGGGGATGCAACGCGTTTCCTGAGCTGGCAAGACCGTGTATGACAGGACGGCTGCGCTCCTTTATCAAGCTTGCACATCTAATACAGCCCCCAGGAGCGGACACACGTCAACAGGACTCCCCCAGCGCAAGGGATACAGATGACACATCAAGGGTCTCCCTCCGGTTTGGAATCTTTACATTGCCTGTTAAAGAGGAAGTAAACCCTGATGGGTTTACTTCCTCTTTCATTCCCTGCAAAGGCAAAGCATAATGGACTACTATGCATCGCATAGTAGCCCATTATGTGTCACTTACCTGACACAGGAGCCAGCGATGTAACCGCTGTCCCCTGTAGTCTGGCGCATCCATCTTTTCGGTGAGGTCTCGCAGCTCCGCCGCTGTCATTCCGGGGAGCCGCGATGACGTCACTCCCGCGCATGCGCACGGGAGCTGACACGCGCGACAGCTCCATTGTTGGAAATGCCGCGCTCAGTGCGCCTGCGCACTGCTGTCTACGGCGCATGCGCCGTAGATAGCGGTGCCTGTCTTCGGGCAAATATACAGTTTAGGAGATATTTCTTGGACCTACAGGTAAGCCTTAATCTAGGCTTACCTGTAGGTCAAAGTGGTTTGTAAGGGTTTACAACCACTTTAATGTACTACCTAATGTGAGTGTTTTTAACCACCTGTGCATTAAATAAGAATTTTACAGTCTACACTCAGAGGCACCTCTCTCTCTTATCTTTACAGTACTAAATGGGAACCTGTTTCAGTTTCCACTGGATGGCTGCCGTGTTTGGACCGTACTTTTACCCCCTGAGAGTTTTTACCCCCCCCCCCCCCCCCGAGAGTGATTAACCCCTTCCCTGTCGGATTTTAGACCTAGTTAAGGAAGGGGTCCTCTCATTACTTCCGCCCCTTTCACTCCCACCCACACCCCCATCCCTTTCCATTCCCCCTCTTGTGCTGATTGCACCTATAGCATTATTACTTGCAGCATTATCATTATGCCTTTTAAATATGTTTTTTAAATATTGTGTTTATTAAGTGTTTTTCACTTCTTGAAAAATAGTGATAGGCGGGTGGGTGTGTTTATGAGCGCCATAATACTTGTATATAATTAAAATTTTTGATGCAATGCTTTGCAGCAGGGCTTATTCCTGCACTCCAACTAGAGTATCTGGAAGAGGTTGCAGTGTCGTGGCACCAGCACCAGTGCCTAAGGCCTAATTTTTCAGCCCCTGTTTAACAGGGGCATGTAATTACAATTCTTGATATAATATTTCACAGCAGGGCCCGTTCCTGCGCCCACCGAGAGTAACTGTGAGGACTTATAATGTTGTGGCACCAGCGCCACCACGACCACCACAACCACCAAAGGCCCAATTTTTCTACCACTATTCAACAATGGCATGTAATTACAATTCTTGATATAATCGTTCACAGCAGGGCGCTCCAGAATCCACCAAGAGTCACTTTGAGGGCTTACAGTGTTGTGGCAACACCAACACCTTAGGCCCACATTTCTGCAGAGCATATAGGGCAGGCCCCTACTTTCAAACATCCAACTTACAAACGTCTCCTACTTGCAAACGGAAGGAGACAACAGGAAGGGAGATGAAAAAACAGGTGTGATAACCCTTCCCTATGTTTTCCAAAAAGCTTAAAAATAGATTTTTTTGACTGGAGCTACACTTTAAAAATGTACCAGTTCAAAATTACAAACAGATTCTACTTAACACAACAAACCTACACAGTCCCTGTCTTGTTTGCACCGTCTGTATACTGCTGTTCTGAGTATATAGGGCCTGGGGGCCCCACACCTTTACTTTTTTTAATTTGGGTACGGGGTTCCCCTTAATATCCGTACAAGACCCAAAAGGGCTGGTAATGGGCAGGGGGGGGCTACCCATGCCATTTTTCTCAATAATTTTCATCCATATTGCCGGAACCAGACATGACATTAAAACCGCAAGTAGTTTTAAATTACTTTTTTTCCGTTAAATGTAATTTTGTGCAGTGACTGTTCTAAACATGGGAAACACGTGCCACTTTACAGGCATATTATAGACACCCCCCAAGCACGATATTTAAAGGAATATTTCACAGTTTTTTTTTCACTTTAATCGTTATTAAAATCAGTGCTCCCGAAAAAAAAGGCAGTTTAAAAAAAAAAAATTGGCATTGATCCATGTGGCAGGAGCCGGGTCCCCAAACCATTTTTAGGACAATATTTTGCATATTAGCCATTAAAATTAGCACTTTTGATTATTTTTATTTTGTTTACACAAAGTTGTCACTAAATAATATATTGCTTAAACATGCCATGGCATATGTGGAATTACACCCCAAAATACATTCTGTTGCTTCTTCTGAGTATGGGGATACCACATGTGTGGGACTTTTTGGAAGCCTAGCCGTGTACGGGACCCCAAAAACCAAGCACCGCCTTCAGGCTTTCTAAGGGTGTACATTTTTTATTTCACTCCTCACTGCCAATCACAGTTTCGGAGGCCATGGAATGCCCAGATGGCACAACCCCCCCCCCCCCCCCAAATGACCCCATTTTGGAAAGTAGTAGAAGCAGTGCAGTGCGAAATTGTAAAAAGACTTCTGGTCCTTAGGCTGACAATTAGTCCGGGGCTTAAGTGGTTAAGTCATGCCAAACTGAGCACAGATTTCAGCTTTCCTGAATGAAAAGCTAGCTGTCAAGTAAGTCATCAGAGATAGATGAACATACAGAGGATGTGGTTCTCTCACTTAACCAAGAAAGACTCTAAATTGACTTACTGATTAAAGTGGAAAGAGAAAGACATCCCATGGATAAAAGTAGTCTGGGGTTTTAGAACTATTCTGTCCAGGTAGAACGTTAGGTGAGGCTCCTTGAGTACAAGGCCTGCAGCTCTGACATCCTTTTCACAGAGGTTGGAGCAACCAGAAATAAGGACTTCGGGGGTTTTATTGCAGAGTGTAGCCATTTCTGTACTATAAAAATGAAGTCTTGATAGAGCTGAGAACCATGAGCAAGTCCCACATAGGGAACAATGGTTTCCTGGCAGGTCCATAATTTCATGCAAGCATTTTAAGAATTGCATCAGGAAAGGGTTAAGGACTTAAATCCTTGTAAATGCAGACGAGGCTGAACTTTAAACATATTTGAACCTAGGCCCCTGCTCAGCCTTAGTTGTAAGAACTGCAGAAACTTGGCTGGTTTAGGTGATAAAGGACTCCAGGCGTTTTCTACTTGAGATCTGCATAATTTACCCATATTCTCTGGTAAGTCTTATTAATGAAGACCTTTCTGGCGTTTGCTACTTGAGATCTGCATAATTTACCCATATTCTCTGGTAAGTCTTATTAATGAAGACCTTTCTGGCTTCTAGGAGAGACACACACTAGAGCCTCTTAAAGCAGTGTTGTACTCAAATTTGCAAGTTCATCTTAATGAAATCTGTTAGGGCCATAGATGCTCCAATGCCCATTAAAAAAAACTTATAATTTTGCCATAATTACCTTTTAAGCGTAATTAGTATGTTGACCTCCGGGCTCTCCTCCCGTGGGAGTAGGCGTGTTTATCGCCTTTCCCCGGCTATGCAAAGACCCCTGGGAGCTTTGTCAGAGTCTTCCCAAGAATCAGTGGGGAACGCAGTCATGCCGAAATCTCGCGAGATCTCGGAATCGAGTGACGCCGATCACGTTGCGATGGCAAACCGGATTTTTACGGCGCTGCTCGCTGTTATCGTTGAGCATTCACCGCCTCCCAGAAATAAATGCTTTTGGGCTTCAAATGCCCACAAGCAAAATGACAAGTTATTGTTGTTGACGAAATCGGCAAGCAAGGGAACTTAAAACCACAAAAAGTGAGTACTATCATTACATTAATAAAGTATATAAATTAACCTGGAAAAAATATATATATATATATAGGTGGGCGGAATCCCGCTTTAAGCCAAAATGGTATACTTGCAATTACTGATACAGGAAGTTCCACTGACAGCCTAAGAATTCTACTATTCTACTGCCGTTTAGGCACAGTACAACTCTTCTCTTGTAAAAGGAGTGAATGGCAGAAGAGAGCATTCAATACTATGCCTCATAAGCTGCACATCCCATGACCTTGAGCAGCCTGCTCTTTTAAATGCGCCCCCCAACCTTTCTGTCTGGGGTCTGATACGATGATGTTCCATTCGAAAAAAACAATTGGTCAGCTATGAAGAACCAAGAATACTCAGGCACTTTTCTGCTGGAAGAGACTTCGCTCCCAAAGAACCTTTGACTTTCCCTATCACAGGACTGAATTTTTTCTGTCACTATTGCAGACAGTAAGACCTTTGTGAATGCCTTGGGGAAGGTGTACAGATTGAAGGAGAGGCACTGAAACTGGTAGAGGAATGAGAATGGATTGGGAGAAGTAGGTAGGTGTCTGATAAACCTGAAGAGCATCCAATCTTCCATATTTATCAATTACAATTGATTGGAGGTTCTCTAGCTTGCACGACTCTGTGCTTGTTGAGTTTTTTTCACGTTTAGCACTGGGCACAGATTACCTGATCTTGATTTTTTTTTTTCGCTAGGAACAGAGGTGAACCAAATCCTCATCTCCTCTGGACACTTGGAACCTTCACGATTGCTTGTTTTTTATTTAATCCGGCTTACAAACTGGACGAGAATTTTTAACTTTTCCATCAAATAGACAGGTGTTTCAGATTTTTAAGGCTTCAGCAATGAACATTGGGTAATTCTTTTGCCTCCTTCCATCTACTTGGGAGTTGCTGCCTGTATGCTTTTCAGATTTTTCTGTTTTTTTGTCAGATGATATTTGCCCTGTCCTGCTAGTGGTCATCCTTGAGATGGCTGTATCCTGTCTAAGAGATTGGATCAGTTGTCTGGTATCTTGCACCAGTTTTTTTTCTAAGGCAGGGTCTGCCGACCATGGCTTCAAATATCTTTGCCGTAAACTGCAGGGAACACCGCTCCTGAAAAACATCATGTTTCAATTCATGTCTGACGGATCCGCCACAGAGTCTCCTGTGACTTTCCTCAATGTCCTGCAGATGCAGCAGCTGGTTGATAATTATGAAACCACTCCCATAAACTACATTACTGCACCACTTTTGAGTCCAGGGTCAGGGGAGTCACGGTCTTTATCAAGGGCAGCATCCCGTTTGTACCCACCCATGTTTATAGAGATCCCAACAATAGATTTATAATTATACAAGGAGAACTGCAGGGAAAGGCTATAACTATCGCCAATTTATACGCCCCAAATACAGCCCAGAGCACCTTCTTTAAAACATTTTTGCATATTTTGGCCAATCCCTCCTTAGAAGTAAGGTAACACATTATGTCAACACATTTCCCAAATTACTTACCAGATCCTTAGATAAATTGCAACTTATTGATACCTGGAGGGCCTGGAATATTGGCGCTGGGGAGTATACACATTACTCACACCCTCACGAAAGCTACGCGAGACTGGACTACATTCTCGCCTCCCCCATATTGTTGGCCAATTCGGCTTTAGCGGCCATTCACATTTGCCCATGGTCGGACCACCAAATAGTGTCTTTACACACGTCCCATGTAGGACTTTCCCTTACAGTTGCCTCATGGAGATTGAACGACTCCCTACTGACAGACCCAGAATCCTTTCCCCAAATTGCTGACCACATTGAAGAATACTTTAGACTTAACGACACTGACGATATTTCCCCTCAGATCCTATGGACAGCCCATAAAGCGATATTGCGAGGCCACCTTATTGAATTGGCAGTCACCAAAAAAAGACAGAAAGGTGCGTTGATCCAGACCCTTACCTGTGATTTGAATAGATTATACCAATCTCATACTCAAACATATTCCTCGGATATTTTACTCCAAATCAACCAAAAGAGTCCTGAATTAGACACTATACTTTCGGAGCGCACAGAGAAATCTCTACGTTGGTCCAAGGCCAGATTTCTCTTACAGTACATAGCAACACAGCCTCGGATATGTTCTCTCGTAAACTTCACCAATCCCTTCAACCCACTCATGTATACAAATTAAAAAATAGCTCTGGCCAACTAGTTACGCACCCCAAGGAAGTACTGCAAATCTTTACATCCTTTTACCAAGCTTTACTATCCCCTCCTGTGACACCTATGGACGATGGTCTGGATCAATGGCTTGACTCATTGTGCCTCCCATCTATCTCAGAAGCACAAATAAATAGCCTAAATGCCCCTTGCACAGACCAGGAAATCTTATCCACTACAAAATTGCTCAAATCCTCCACCGCCCCTGGCCCAGATGGCTATACCTCTTTATATTATAAAAAATTTGCCCATTTACTTGCCCCTAAATTAAAGAAACGTATTTATAAATCAGACACTGGAGGGGCATAAACTCCCAGACGAAATGCTCTGTGCCAATATGACATTGATACCCAAACCGAACAAAGACTATTCTATGCCCCAGAATTATAGACCTATTTCAGTTCTCAAGAACAATATTAAAATCTTAGGGAAAATTTTAGCGAATAGATTAGCCCCCATAATCTCTACACTAGTCGGCCCGGAACAAACTGGTTTTATCCCCAATAGACAGATTACCGATAATATTAGATTGGCCACGAATATCATACAGGACACAAACCTTTTCTCCGGTAAAGATTTGATCCTGGGCCTAGATATACATAAAGTCTTCGACAGTGTCCTTTGGCCATATTTAGATGCGATTCTCGCCAAATTTGGGTTTAGAGGGGAGTTCGTAAATGGTTTCAAAGCACTGTACCATAGTTCCCACACTAGAATTAAGCTTCCTGGTTGCTCATCAGAGTTCTTCCCCTTGGGCAGGGGCACCCGGCAGGGTTGTCCCCTATCCCCTCTTGTGTTTGTCCTGGCCATGGAGCCCCAGGGCGATCATTTCCAACCCGAATATTAGGGGTTATGCAAAGGGGGAGGGAGAGTATAAGTTAAGTCTATATGCGGACGATGTCCTCTTGTTTTTACCAGACCCGTTGGTGTCGCTCCCTAACCTTCTTGGGTGTTAACCTTACAAAATGCTCAGCTCTCCCTATAAATTTCCCTCCACAAACTATTTCAAACCTTAAAAATTCATTCGGCCTCTCTTTATCTAGCCCTACCCTGCAATACCTCGATGTGCACTTAGCTCCCTCCCTAAAAGCCATGTATAATGCCAACTACCCGCCAGCTTTTATTAAGATTAAACAATGGTTGAGATTATGGTCCACATACCATATTTCTCTACTTGGTAGAGTTATGGCAATCAAAATGTTGATCCTGCCAAAGCTGCTGTACTTTTTTAGAGCCCTCCATTTATATGTTTCATACCAAACCCTTATTTTGAGACAACGTGACATTAACACCTTCATATGGCAAAACAAAAGGCCCAGATTTGGAAAATCCCTAGTGCACCATCCTATGCCACAGGGTGGACTGGGTCTGCCTGAGTTATGGCTATACTATCTCACGGCAAGGCTAGCCCAGACAGCGCAATGGCATGCTCCTACTGGGGGGATGCCCTGGCTGCAATTTGAAACCCAGTCGATACGCCCATACTATCTCCCAGGCATCCTGTGGCAGGAGGGCTTGAGACCTGGAGAACTGGCTTCACTTAACAGTATAGTCAGCCAGTCTTTATTTCTCTGGTTCCTATACCATCAAAAGTTCAAATTATGCCTCAATAGACCCCGGTTGTCATCATTCTTAGGAGTTAAGAGATTTCCTTCGGCTTTTGAGGCACCTAGAACTTTCCATTGGTGGATACTAGACATTTGCATTCCGTTTCATTCCAAATCGAAATTCGGACGAATTTTCATTATTCAGACATTCGGATGCATCCGAATTACCAAATTACAATGCTAACAAACTCAACCGAATTCGGACGAAATTTGAATCAAATTCGAAAAATGACATTTTGCAACCCGAATTTGGGGCCAAGTATCTAGGGGCCACTTGTAGCTAGAACACAGTAGAACTATCACTACAACATCTCCAAATTTGGGGTTTCTAGCTCCAAATGACCCCAAGTTACGGGGCCCCAAATCGAGTCACAAAATGTCAACAAAATGTTTTCTGCAGCAGAGAATGACATTTTGTGACCCGAATTTGGGGCCACGTATCTCAGGGTCACTTGGGGATTTTGTAGGGCCAGTTATACTGTGTTTGCATACCAAATTTGGGGTTCCTAGCTAGAAGTGGCCCCCAAGATATGTGGCCCCAAAGTCGGGTCGTAAAATGTCATTCTCTCCTGCAGAAAAGTACCTGACATATTGTCCATATCTTGGGGTCACTTGGTGCTAGGAACCCCCACAACTTGTGGCAGGTGACGTGGCAAGTGCACAATCCACAACTTGGTCATGTGGCACTCGTGGCAGGTCACGTGGCACTCGTGGTAGGTGTCATGGCAAGGGGACAATACACAACTTGTGGCAGGTGATGTGGCAAGTGGACAATGACATACAGTATATGTACTTGCCTTGCGATCGACATCCGTGACTTCTTCAATCAGGCATGCTGACAACTTCATTGATGTGATAAATATAAATGAAATAAGATGTGTGTGTTTTTTTGCACTGGTACATTGCAAGTATGAGAAGTTGATGTGACAGATGTATATAAGTACGTAACTAACCATCTTCCAAAATTTCTAATTCAAATAGAAAAGATTAGAAAAAATATAATTTAATAGAATAAAATACAAAGACTATACAGGTACAACCATCTTCTGAAATTCAAATTTCAAATAGAATAAATTTGAATTTCGAATAGTATGAATTCAAATTTTTTAATTAATTAATTTTAAATTTGGATAGAAAAGATTGTAATAAAATAGAAAATAGACTAGAAAAACAATAGAACAGAACAGAATAGAATATATTATATTTTATTCTGTTCTGTTCTATTGTTTTTCTAGTCTATTCTTTTATATTCTATTAAAATCTTTTCTATTAAAATCAAAATCATTATATACTAAATTCGAATTTCAGAAGATGGTGGTTTTATAATATATATATATTTCTTTCTGACATTCGAATTTCGTATAGAATGAATTCAAATTTGAATAGAAAAGATTAGAATAGAAATAGAAAATAGACTAGAAAAACAATAGAACAGAATAGAATATATTATATTTTATTCTATTCTGTTCTATTGTTTTTCTAGTCTATTCTTTTATATTAAAATCTTTTCTATTAAAGTCGAAATCATTATATACTAAATGTGAATTTCGGAAGATGGTTTTATATATAGTAATCTGCAAGGAAATTAAAAATGAAATAGATGGTATCTCTATTCTATTCTGTTCTATTGTTTTTCTAGTCTATTCTCCATTTCCATTCTAATCTTTTCTATTGAAATTCGAATGGTGACTGTTCTGGCTTTTAAGAGGTTTCCTTCATTTGGAGGTCATTGCAGGGGTGTATCCTGCTTGTTCCAGGCCGACTCGACATACTCGCTTGGCAGGCAATGACTTTCCACCACAAATGCAGCAACTATTAGGACTGATAACTTGTGATAATTGTAAACAGGAAGCAATGATAGTGAGAGGTGAAATGATGACCTTGATCAAAATTTCCTGGATACCTTTAGAGGTCTCCCTCCATCTTGAGGTCTTTACAAGGCTGTAGATATTGGCTCTCTTTTTCTCAATCTTCACTACTTAGCTAATCCCAATACCTTAAAAACAATAGGTGGTCTGACTGGGCAGTGTTCCCCAAAGAAACAGAGCAAAGAAGAAGACTGAAATGAAAACAGCATGATGCAGTGATCCCGGAGCAAGTATGAGAAGGGGATAGGAAGAGTCCAGGTGAATGTCATAAAGAGCACAGTGATTCCAGAGCAACACCGAGAAGGAGCTAGAAAAGGCTCAGGTGAATGCCATAAAAAGGGAAAACATACCTGCAAACAATGACCACATGTCATGAAAAGGTCCACCCGTTCCCATTTATTGTGTATATATATATATATTCCCTGTTGTTGTGGTTGGTAGTGCACTGTTTGTTTTCACTTTCCTTTTATTTATAATAAACACTTTGTTATTTCACTCACATGCATTCTGGGTTTCCTCTGTGCAGTCCACACAGTCTGGTCTAATAATTCCCTGACAGTATACCAAGGCCATCCCTGACCAGACGCGGCTGCATTGAGGAACCATCCTGACCTGTTAGTCTGCCATAGATTTCAATGAAATCTCGTATTTTTCTCTGCTGGTAGAAGAGGATGGTGAATATTGTCGCCAGCTTCTAAAAAGGTGGACTAGTGACCAGCTGATGGAAACCATCCGATCAGCTCATTCCCTGGTGGATCAGGGCTACATGTCATTTGAGTATGTTCAGCCCTTGAGCCAATTATGTGCAAAGTCAGCCCTGTCATGTTATCCCGAAGGAAGTGATGATTTTTCTCCCCCCTTCAATTTGGGCCAAGTTGAATCTCTGGTATGGTTGTTAGAGGATGATCCAGCCTATTTCATGGAATGTTATTCCTCTTGTCCACAGCAGGTGTTGTCTGATTGCATCCATTCAGTGCAATCTCTGGTTAGTCAGGCTCTGTGTGAATCAGTGTTTGTTCAACCTGTGCTACAGGCATGGTCAGATCTCCTGCATTTAGCCAAGCCACAACCTTCCAGCCCTGTCATTAATCACCTGCCTTCCCAAGTATCTATCTCCCCATTGCCTATGGCAACCTCAGCTACAGCCCAGTCTACTCCACTTCCTACCAAATACTACTATCCTGTCACCAAGTGTTGCACCTATCCTGCCTTCAATCCACCTGCCTCTTCTCCTCCACCTGTAACAGTCCGACAAAACCCTCCTCCTGCCACTGTTCCTTGGTCTTCCTTTTGCCCAGATACTTTCTTTTCTTACAGCCCTGCACCTACATACAAAGCTGCAGTGGCTAAGTAAAAAAAGAAACAAAAGTTCTTTCCGACCCGCACAATCCTGCCAGTAACCCAACCCAACGTGTCAGCCTTCCAGTCTGATGTCCTGTCGCCTGCCTTCCAGTCCAATGTGCCAGCCTTACAGTCTGATGTTCTGCTGCCTACCTTCCAGTCCAATGTGACAGCCTTCCAGTCTGATGTCGTGCTGCCTGCCTTCCAGTCTGATGTCGTGCTGCCTGCCTTCCAGTCTGATGTCGCGCCTGCCTTCCAGTCTGATGTCGTGCCAGCCTTCCAGTCTGATGTCGTGCCAGCCTTCTAGTCTGATGTCGTGCCAGCCTTCCAGTCTGATGTCCTGCTGCCTGCCTTCCAGTCTGATGTCCTGCTGCCTGCATTCCAGTCTGATGTCGTGCCAGCCTTCCAGTCTGATGTCCTGCTGCCAGCCTTCTAGTCTGATGTCGTGCCAGCCTTCCAGTCTGATGTCCTGCTGCCAGCCTTCCAGTCTGATGTCGTGCCAGCCTTCCAGTCTGATGTCCTGCTGCCTGCCAATCTGATGTCATGCTAGCCTTCCAGTCTGATGTCCTACTGCCTGCCTTCCAGTCCGACGTGCCAGCCCTCCAGTCTGATGTCCTGCTGCCAGCTTCCCAGTCTGATGTGCCAGCTTCCCAGATTGATGTGCCGGCTTCCCAGATTGATGTGCCGGCTTCCCAGATTGATGTTCCGGCTTCCCAGCCTGATGCCCCTGCTTGCCAGCCTGATGCCCCTGCTTGCCAGCCTGATGCTCCTGCTTGCCAGCCTGATGCTCTTGCTTGCCAGCCTGATGTTCCAGCTTCCCAGTCTGATGTTCCAGCTTCCCAGAATGATGTCTCTGCTTGCCAGCCTGATGTTCCGGCTTCCCAGATTGATGTCTCTGCTTGCCAGCCTGATGCTCCTGCTTGCCAGCCTGATACTCCTGCTTGCCAGCTTGATGCTCCTGCTTGCCAGCCTGATGCTCCTGCTTGCCAGCCTGATGTTCCAGCTTTCCAGCCTGATGTTCCAGCTTCCCAGTCTGATGTTCCAGCTTCCCAGATTGATGTCTCTGCTTGCCAGCCTGATGCTCCTGCTTGCCAGCCTGATGCTCCTGCTTTCCAGCCTGATGTTCCAGCTTTCCAGCCTGATGTCCCAGCTTCCCAGCCTGATGTTTCAGCTTCCCAGCCTGATGTCTCTGCTTGCCAGCCTGATGTTCCGGCTTGCCAGCCTGATGTTCCAGCTTCCCAGATTGGTTTCTCTGCTTGCCAGTCTGATGTTCCGGCTTGCCAGCCTGATGTCTCTGCCTCCCAGTCTGATGTGCCGGATTTCCAGTCTGATGTGCCGGCTTCCCAGCCTGATGCTTGGATATTGGTGTTCCAGTCTGAAGTGCCCGTGTCTCAGCCTGAAGTTTCAGTGCCCGCTACCCGGTTTGCGGAGTCGGTGCCTGCTACCCAGTCTGTGGAGTCGGTGCCCGCTACCCGGTCTGCGGAGTCGGTGCCCGCTACCCAGTCTGCGGAGTCGGTGCCCGCTACCCGGTCTGCGGAGTCGGTGCCTGCTACCCAGTCTGCGGAGTCGGTGCCCGCTACCCAGTCTTCTGAACCAGTGTCCATTAACTGGCCTGTTAAGCTTGTGCCCATTATTCGGCTTGCCGGACCAGTACCTGGTGTCCAGCTCGCTGGGCCGGGGCCCCCGTTACTCAGCTTGCTGAGCCAGTGCCTGTGATCCAGCTTGCCCTTACAGTACTTGCTGATCGGCCTAAGGACCCAGAGATTGCTGTCCAGCTCGATGGCCCGGTGATTGCTGCCCAGCTCGACGATCCGGTGATTGCTGCCCAGCTCAAAGACCCGAAGCCCGCTGACTGCCCAGATGTGCCCGCTGTCTGCCCTGATGTGCCCGCTGTCTGCCCTGATGTGCCCGCTGTCTGCCCTGATGTGCCCAGTACCCAGCTTGACGTGCCCTCATCCGTGGTGTGGTTTGAGGCCATTAACTTTGGACAATTACACCTAGTTGGAGCGTCCGGAGGCCGCTCCTTTGAGGGGGGGTACTGTCATGAAAAGGTCCACCCGTTGGTGGCGCTGTTGATCTCTTGGATTGCAGTACCAGTGTCCACCAGCGGGTGTCTTCTAACACCCAGGGTCTGTAATAAGAGGACCTACCTCCTGGTGGCACTATTGGATCCCTGGACTGTAGTACTGGCATCCACCAGCGGGTGTACTCCGGCAGTGTGGAGCAGACAGCACCTGCTGCGATCAACTGTTACGTGAGGGTAATCATCAGTAGTCTTATAAATACCCGGCAAGCCCTAACATGCTGGCCTTGGTATCACTCTCTCCATGTGCCCTGACCTCTGAACCTGAACCCTGTATCTACCTGACCTGTTCCTTTCCAATCCTGAGCCCTTCCTGGACCTGTTGTCCCTCCTGCCTCCTGCTACCTAGATCCCTGCTCTGCAGCCCATCCATCCGTCCTTACCCATCTACTGATTTCCCGGTGTATGACCTCGGCCTGGCTTTCGTTGACGTCTTCGGTAGTTCCCATTTATTGTGTGTATATATATATATATATATATATATATATATATATATATATATATATATATATATATATATTCTCTGTTGTTGTGGTTGGTAGTGCACTGTTTGTTTTCACTTTCCTTTTATTTATAATAAACACTTTTTTATTTCACTCACATGCGTTCTGGGTTTCCTCTGTGCAGTCCACACAGTCTGGTCTAATAATTCCCTGACACCACATAAGCATCCAGCATGCATGAGTAGAGAGCTCTACCATCTGTTGCCCAAAAATGCCATGAAACCATTTAAAACTGTGACATTTTGCCATTATTGATAATATCAGTGCCTGAGCATGTTTAGATCATGATCTTGGAAAAGGGCTAGCCAGGAACTGGCAAAAGAGGCTGCATCACTTCCTGCCTTTCATGCTCAGTATGTACTTTCACTGCTGCAGCCATTTTGAAAATGGCAAACGCCCACAAAACAGAGAAAAGAAGTTAAAGCTATATGGAAAGCGAAGGGAAAATACTGTCACTTAAGTCAAAGCTTGTTTAAAGATTTTTTTGACAGGCCTTATATATCTTTTAGAGACTGTACAGGAAGGACTTCCACCCAGATGAGGCTGAACCTGGCTGGGGTGACAAACGGTAAGGGATACCTCGTGACTCCAGTCCTGATCAGCTAAGAACAAAAAGGAGAATGCTGTGAGCCGGGTCTGTCTTTGATTTATATATATTTAACCAGTCCCATAAGGTTGTGGGGGCAGAGCCACAACCCGTTGTATGCCGCCACGATGCACCAGGAAATTGCTTTATATGTATGTAAATAAGCAAGGACTTGTCTGGTAGTTTCTCCTAGTACATCTTACATCAGATCTGGTAGAACTATTGGCTATTGGAAGCAAATTGTTCACATATTTCATCCTGCTCAGGATTGAACTAGGACTAGAACTGTTTCAGTAAAATTGTTAGCAAATAAAAGGGTTTGTTAGGTACATCATTTTGCTTAATCGGCATACCCATCATATTTAAATTCAAGTGAATTAAAATCTGACTTTTTGAAGTAGGTTTTCATATACCAATCCTCTACTATTTATTGTGCATGTACCATATTGAATTTTGCACAGACTTATCCCAATAAATGAATTAAATAAAATGTGTTTATCTTTTCTTTATATTTAAGAGTTCCATTTTGAAATACTATGATTTAAGTGTAACTGATTTTGTAGCACCATGGGAAACATGACTTGTGAAAAACCTGTATTTGGCATACAGTGGTCTGAAACCAACATGGAGTATACACAATATCCTGTAGAGCTCAGAGGCATTCCAAAGATAGATTGTCTATATGAGGAGATCGTTTCTGGTTTATTGTTTTTGTTTTCCCTAAATGTCTCATATAAAAGATAGTGTTACGGTGAGACAATTTAACAAGGTTTCCCAGAGGTGCAATGATTTAGGATTCTAATTCCTGCAACTGATGATGCATTTATAATGGAAATAAATTTTGATGACATAATTACTAGAGGGATAAATCAAGTTTATGCATTGGAAAGGTCAATTAGACATTTATGTACCAATACATTATTTGCCAAATAACAAGGATTGGGAAACATAGGGTCATGTTCCACTAAGCTTTTAAATCCAGCTGTATTTGTAGTATGACAAATGTAGTGCTCAGCACTTGATTGTATTGCAAACCCACTGGTCCTGAATTATTAGGGATTGAATGATGAAGTATCATATAGTATAATCACTGCATGTCTGGTGCTCCCACTCCGTATATAACCATGGTCTGCTTCAATTGCTGTCTATCTAGGTGATCAAGGAAATGTAAAAAGAATGCATAATTTAGCAAATTTTCCAACACAAAGAATATAGTAAAAGTATTAGTAGAAGTTTGTCAAACATGTACGAAATAAGTACACATTTAATAAATAAGTAGAGCATGTCCTCTTTGCAAAGTGAATTTCCACTTGCAACAGAATTTCCACTTGCAACAGAATTTTCACTTAGCTTAGAGAAGCTCTGTTGACTTCCGTAATCAAATACAAGAAAAAAAAATCCTGTTTTCTCCTTGGACGTGTTTGAATATTCTTTGTAGTGAATTTTTTCCACATTCTTAAAGGTAAGTGAAAATTTGTTTTGAAAAGTGAACATTTGTTATGCCTTCAGTAAATCAGCCATGTGTGCACAATATAACTGATCTATATAATCTTTGTTTATAGTAAAATATCACATTTACTGAGTAAAAGGGAAATAAAAAAATATAAATTTACCACAAAACAACCAACATTAGAAACATGGTAATTGTCTCAATCTGAAGGCATTACTTTTAGAATAACTATACTGAAAATGCAATGTTTATCTGTATAGAACACCAATATTGTGAGTTTGTTCTAAATGTGGACTGTAATCTTTGTGCAGTAAAAGTCCGACTTGTTTGTGTTTCCATGTTTCCTTCCACTCAATCAACTGTAGCCAAAGGCTAAATTTGCCTTCATGATGCTTTTGGCAGTCCTTTGAGTATTCTGCTGAACAGCAGACCAACAATTTCTGCAGTATAATGGATGACTGTAGTAAACTGCAAGAGACCAGCATCCACGAGAAAAATTTTTTTTTTGCATGGAGGATAATAGTGTTTTGTAATCCACTTGCTTGCCTATCTGGGCATTCTGTTCTGTAATGTAAATAAAGGGACACTGGACACTGGATCCACAACACTTCCCGATAAAGTATGCATGGAATATTTGATCTACAGGTTAAGCAAAACATGTTCATTTCTAGCTCCCTCAGGCAAAATAATCAATCATCACAACAGGGATTCACAACGGTATGTCTTATAGATCCCTTTTTCTAACAGCTGAAATTGTTGAAGTTGCATGCCAGCCACATTATATATTTTGTATATACTGTAATCATGATCAAAATGATTATTTAAAAAAAAAATTGGAATACCATAAAATATTCAGCTGAAATAAAATACTTTCATGTAACACATATGTTTCAATCCCCCCAAAACATAATCTATCACTTTATTTTTGATTGATATATAAATATAGGCTAAAGGGATAGAAAAAAAAATTAAATTTTTTTTTTCAGATATATACAGTCATGTGACCTTGGGCCTTAACCATTTGCCCTCCAGAAGGTTTACCTCCCTTCATGACTTGGCCAATTTTTATACAGCAGTGCGTTCATTTAAATGACAACTGCGTGGTCGCACGACACTGTACCCAAATAAAATTTTTTTCCCCACAAATAATGTTTTGGTGGTATTTGATCACGTCCACGTTTTTTTTTTTTTTTCGCTATAAACAAAAAAAACAAAAATTTTGAGAAAAAAAAATGGAATCAAATTTTTTCATCCATTTAGGCCAATATGTTTTGTGCTACATGTTTTTGGTAAAAAATCCAATTGCCGTATATTGATTGGTTTGCACAAAAGTTATAGCGTCTACAAACTATGGGATAGAGTTATGGATTATTTTTTTACTAGTAATGGCAGTGATTAGCAACTTATAGTGGGGCTGTGACATTGCAGCGGACAAATTGGACACTAAGTGACACTTTTTGGGAACCTGTGACACTAATATACTAATCAGTGTGAAAAATATGCACTGTCACTGTACTAATGACACTGGCAGGGAAGAGGTTAACATCAGGGGCGATTAAAAGGTTAAATGTCTCCCTAGGGAGTGCTTGCAAACTGTGTGAAGGCAGGACTACTTTTAACTATGGGAAGGCAGAGATGCTACAGAACGGTGATCTGCCTTGTTTACATGGGCAGACCGCCATCCTGCCTGTGTCCTGAATGATCTGCGGGTCCCAGTGGGCGTTACGTCTGCTGGACTCACTGTCCAATTACAGCGGGAGCAGGTCGCCGGCGCCGTGCGTGCGTGTCCCAGACCCGGCAGTGCAGGATCCTGTACAGGTACAGGATCCTACCCAGGGAAGCTGCCTTGCCACTGTATGTTTACCGTATACGGTCAGCAAGTGGTTAAAGCTAGTTTTGCCCCCTTAGCAGAAGTGACTACTTGCTATGTACAGTAGATCAGGGCTAAAAAAGGTTAAGTCCTGAGCTACTTGCCAGGTCTTAAGGGTTACTCGCCACCAGTTGCCCCACCCAACCCCTACTATGCCCTGTCCCTAATCCCGCCCCTAAACACGCTCTCATAAATTCACATTAAATGACACTTAAATATTTATCCAGAATTAAGTTACACAAATAAATATTAACAACAACTTTATCAACGCAGCGTGACCAGAGCCCACTAATGCAGCCTCACCCATGTCCATCATTGCAGCCTTAGCTGTGTAGCCTCACCTGTGTCCATCATTTCAGTCTCACCTGAGTCCATCATTGCAGCCTCACCAGTGCAGCCTCACCTGTGTCCATGATTTCAGCCTCATCTGTGCAGCCTCACCATGATGGACATGATGGACACAGGTGAGGCTGCAATAGTGGGCACTGGTAATGCTGCGTTGATGGATATGGGTGAAGCTGCATTGATGGGCATGGGTGAGGCTGCATTGATGGGCACAGGTGATAAAGTTGTTAATATTTATTTGTGTAACTTAATTCTGCATAAAACGTTTAAGTGTCATTTCATGAGAATTTATGAGGGAGTGTATAGGGGCAGGATTAGGGGTGGGGCAACTGGTGGTGAGTAACCCTTAAAGCCTGGCTAGTAGCTCAGGACTTGACATTTTGAGCCCTGTTATACACTATATTGTCAAAAGTATTGGGATGTCTGCCTTTACACACACATGAACTTTAATGACAACCCAGTCTTAGCCTGTAGGGTTCAATATTAAGTTGACCCACCCTTTGCAGCTATAACAGCTTCAACTCTTCTGGGAAGGCTGTCCACAAGGTTTAGAACTGTGTTTATGAGAATGTTTGAACATTCTTCCAGAAGCACATATGTAAGGTCAGACACTGGTGTAGATGAGAAAGCCTGGCTTGCAGTCTCCACTCTAATTCATCCCAAAGGCGTTTTATCGGGTTGAGGTCAGGACTCTGCTAAAAGTACAGGCCAACTTTGCCACATTGAGGGACCAATGGACAGGGCCATGTATTTTAAAATCTTGGCTGAGAACCTCCCTCATCCAGAAGACTGCAGATGGGCAGTGAATGGGTCTTCCAGCATAACATTGTCCCAATTCATCCCAAAGGCTTTCTATCAGGTTGAGGTCAGAAATCTGTGCAGGCCAGTCAAGTTCCTCCACCCCAAACATGCTTATCCATGTCTTTATGGACCTTGCTTTGTGCACTGGTCCAATTAATTTGGTGGCGGGGGGGGTTATGGTGTGGGGTTATTTTTTTAGGGGTTGGGCTTGGCCCCTTAGTTCCAGTGAAGGGAACTCTTAAGGCTTCAATATATGAAGACAATTGTGGACAATTTCATGCTCCCAACTTTGTGAGAACAGTTTGTGGATGGCTCCTTCCTGTTCCAACATGACTGCAAACCAGTGCACAAACCAGGTCCATAAAGACATGGAAGAGCACCTTCAGGGTGGAGGAACTTGACTGGCCTGCACAATCCGATAGAACATCTTCAGGATGATTTTGGTCATTCTCATGCTGGAAGACCCATCCATGACATCTGCAGTGTTCTGGATAAGGTAAGAATGTTCTCAGACAAGATTTTACAATACATGGCCCTGTCCATTGGCCCCTCAATGCGGCAAAGTCGGTCTGTACCTTTAGCAGAGAAACAGCCCCAAAGCAATTTCAATTTCACTCTGGGCCCCCTGACTTTTGGTCTAGAGCCTTCAGGAATATACCCAGGCATGTACTGGTGTCAGGTCACCTTGAGGCGAGGTGACAGATGCACACCGTAGGGATCAGGAGTGCACCGCAAGGTTGTGGACCCTACAGCTGACTGCTGCAGACGGGGGACAGATCCCACTGGGGTTAGAGCGTAAGATTCCCTGGGGCGCGGAGTCTAAGAGCCAGCAGGTGTTCACCAGCACCTCTAGTGGTGAGGATGGACTTGGCTGCAACTGGCTCCAGGTCGTGACCCCCAGGGTCCCCAAGCTCACACCCACAGTAGGCAACAGGAGGATAGGGATGGTGAGGGACAAAGCCAAGGTCGGGGCCACAAGTAGACAAAAATAGTCAGGTACATGCCAAAAGGTCAGGATCACAGGCAAACAGGGATATTTAAGACACGCCAAAGTCGATAACGGAAAACAGAAGCAGAGCACACGGCAGGAAACAGGAAGCTAACACACAAAGGAATACACAATGGTTGATCAGCACTGATGGCCTGCAGTGCACAGGTTAATATATGGCTCCCTGATAGGGCCTGGGGTGGAGCCATGCTTAGAGGAGAGGTTATAAAAACCACCAGGTGGAAGTGGCTGACCTCTTAGTCTGAAGACATGAGGGAAGGTAAGCAAACACAGGAAGATCACTGCATAACCATGACAGTACCCTCCCTCTCACGAGGCCTCCCCCTCCCCCACCTGGGTCCAGGCTTAAAGGGAAACTCCAGATGGAACCTCCTTAACAGACAGGGAGCAAAGACCTCAGATGCAGTGATCCAAGACCTCTCCTCAGGACCCAACCATTTCCAAAGTACGACGTACTGAAGAATGCCTTTACGGAGCCGGGAATCCAAAACTTGACTAACCTCGTATTTTAGATTATCCTCAGAGACCGAAACAGAGGAAGGGAGAGGACGAGAGGACTTGAGGACTAAAGGCTTTTTAGGAATGGGTAAGGGCATGAGAAGATCAGGAGTCTGAGCAGGGTCCCCCACACCCTTAAAGATGAGCTGGGCATCCATAAAAGGACCACCAGACTGGGAAGAGGTCAGTGGATCCCTGAGGTCAGGTTGGTTAGAAAGTGACATGTCACAAGAGTCAAGCTGGATAGCTGCAACACAAACAGAATGCAGAGAACCCTGAGAAAAGGATTGAAAACCCCTCCTGGCCGAATGAGGTATTCTATCCAAAGGATGAATTGAGCCTCTTAAATGGGTTTGAACGGACATAGTATCAGTAGGGTGAGGCCAGGTCACCGAAGGTGCTGAACAAGAAGCAGGAAGCTCATTGGGCATGGGCTGGACTGGCATAACTGGTGCAGAGGTCGACTGAATAGTATTGTCAGGTGTAGCGACCATCTCAATCGCATCACAGGGCTGGCTGTGCGTCC
The DNA here is from genome assembly GCF_037356315.1 of Lithobates pipiens. Taxonomy (NCBI): domain Eukaryota; kingdom Metazoa; phylum Chordata; class Amphibia; order Anura; family Ranidae; genus Lithobates; species Lithobates pipiens. The sequence continues at coordinate 287,670,659 of NW_027507764.1, forward strand.
AAGGGAGATTAGGGACAGACAAAGGTAAATGGTCATGCAAACTGGAGTGAATGATCGACTCGGGTTCATAGGTCGGCTCCTCATCCAGAGTAGCACATGACCTAGAGAGTGCATTAGTCCAACTATTGCAGGACGCGTCCCAGAGATCGCTATATACAGTGGGAATAGCAGAAGATACTGGGATGGTGGTAACAGGAAGTTTCTCTTTTGGGGTACCCTTGAGTAAGCAGGAAGAGGAACAGGAGGAACCCCAAGCCAGGATCTGACCAGCAGACCAGTCGACGTGTGGAGAATGGAGCCGTAACCAAGGAAGACCTAATATGATAGGAGATGAAGCCTTAGGTAAGACAAGGAAGGATATCCACTCCTGGTGGAGTGTCCCTACTGACATCTTAACAGGAAGAGTCTGGAAGCGGATAGGGCCCCCTGGGAGAACAGTGCCATCAATCGCCAAGACCACCAATGGAGTTGTAAGGGGCAAAAGGGTAAGTCTCATGGAGGATGCAGTTTCCCAATCCATGAAATTGGCAGCGGCTCCGGAATCCAGATATGCTGAGACCGAACGAGAGGAAGCACCGACATGAAGCAACACGGAAAGGAGAAGATGAGAAGGTGAAGGTGATATTTCAGGGTCTAATACTCCACCTTCCAGATGTATTAGCCCTGAGTGTTTTTCCGGACGAAGAGAACAAGTATCACGGAAATGACCTTTGGCTCCACAATAGAGGAATAAGCCCAGAGGTCTGCGCCTAGCACGTTCTTCGGGAGATAACTTTGTCCGGCCCAACTGCATAGGTTCCTCAGCAGGCAGGGGTTGCTCCTCAGATCGAAGAGAAGGGACTGGGGGCTCAGACTGCCTAAAGAACGGGGAGTGCTTTTTTCCAGGGCCCTCTCCTGAAGGCGAATATCGATCTGGTTACACAAGGTGATGACACTGTCCAGATCAGCAGGAAGGGATCTTCCTGCTAATTCATCCTTCACTCTATCAGAGAGGCCATGTAAAAAGGTTGCAACTAGGGCCTCATTATTCCAGCTCAATTCAGCTGTGAGGACACGGAACTGAAGAGCATACTGTCCCACAGACGCAGACTCTTGACGGAGACGTAAAAGAGCGCTAGCCGCTGAGGAGACACGACCCGGTTCCTCGAAGATATTCCGAAAAAGTTTCAAGAAATCAGACAGGCTAGAAACCACTGGATCATTCAGTTCCCACAGAGGGGCGGCCCAAGCTAACGCCTCGCCGGACAGGAGGGATATGATATATGCGACTTTTGCCCGATCGGACAGGAAGTTTTGGGGCTGAAGTTCAAAATTAATAGTGCACTGGCTAAGGAACCCCCTGCAAGCCTTGGAGTCCCCAGAGAAACGGACTGGAGCTGGTAGTAGTAATGAATGTGTGGCTGCGACTGATGAGATAGGTGCAGCGTCAGATAGCAGTTGAGGTTGTTGAACCGGGGGTCCTAATGAGGCCTGAACCTGTTCAACACGGGATGCCAAATCCTGAAGGAATCGCATCACCTGGGTCTGATGCGATTCTTGGGTCTCAGGTCGCCGAACTAAGCTCTGCAATGGATCATCTGCAGGAAGCGGCACGTCAGCCGGGTCCATGGCTGATCAAACTGTCATGTCACCTTGAAGTTGCTGACCTCTTAGTCTGAAGACATGAGGGAAGGTAAGCAAACACAGGAAGATCACTGCATAACCATGACAACTGGCCATTGGGACTACAGGGAGTTTCCCGGTGGGCCGATGGCTCAGTGGGCCGGTTTCAGTGACAAAGTAACGGCTGCGTGGCTCATCCTCAACTTCACGCAGTGATGTAAGAAAGATGAGAAAAATACAGAGGAGAATAAGTGAAATAATAAAAGAGGTTAGTGAGGATTCCTTATGTTATACTACTTATGTTTTTTTGTACAATTGCGTATAGTTTTATAAACAGTTTTTGAGCTTGTTTGCAAAATTAAAGTGGGCTGGTCTGGATGAAGTCCAGGGCCAAAATTTTCTCCCAGTCCAGCCCTGAATATACCTCCTCTGGTCCTGGCTCAGTTTACCCAATTTATTTGTTGTATTTTTGAGTTTGGTTTTTGTCATCTGTGCCGATCTCTCCCATCCATCACTGTTTTAGGTTTATCGTTTATAGGGACAGGACAACTTCACCGCATCAAAGAGATGATGGACGTGGCCATGTACTGTCAAATCTTGGGTGAGAAACTCCTTCCCTCAGCCAGGGCATTGAAAATGGGTCGTGGATGGGTATTCCAGCATGACAATGACCCAAAACACACGGCCAAGGCAACAAAGGAGTGGCTCAAGAAGAAGCACATTAAGGTCCTGGAGTGGCCTAGCCAGTCTCCAGACATTTATCCCATAGAAAATATGTGGAGGGTGCAGTAGGTTGGAGTTACTAAACGCCAGCCTCAAAACTTTAATGACTTGCAAAGGAGTAGGACAAAATTCCTCTTGAAATGCGTGCAAACCTGGTGGCCAAGTATAAGAAACGTTTGACCTCTGTGATTGCCAACAAGGGTTTTGCCATCAGGTACTAAGTCATGTTTTGCGAAGGGGTCAAATATTTATTTCACTAAAATGCAAATCAATTCATAACTTTTTTGAAATGCGTTTTTCAGGATGCTTTTGTTGTTATTCTGTCTTTCACTGTTAAAATAAACCTACCATTAAAACTATAGACTAAACATTACTTTGTCAGTGGTCAAACGTAAAACATCAGCAGGGGATCAAATACATTTTTACCCTTACTGCATATATATATGTATCACTGACCCCCCGAAGGAGCTGCTGGTTTTATTGGGCTTACTGTTACCTCCTTGTTTGCTTCTCCGTCTAGGGATTCCAGTGGTAGATGGCGCAAAGAATGTGGAAACTGACACTGAATCTTCTTTTGGGTTATTTAATTGTAACAGAAACAGAGTCTTTAAAATAGAGGGTAGAGGGTTAGGAGAAAGTTTGGGTCCTTTGACTGCAAAAATTAAAGGAAGTCCTTATAGTAAATCCAGAGAATAAAGACCGTTTCACAGCTGGATTTTACAACCCCCAGATAGACCTCCTTTCACTAGGCCTAGCAGCCGGTAGGATGCTTGACAAAGTCTCTAATAGGGATGAGCTCGGTGTTAGACTCGAATGCATGTTCGTCTCGAACATCGGCCGTTCGCACCAAATTTGTGTGGCAGAAACGGTCCACAATGCACTAAGCCATCGCAGTGCATTGCTGGCTCATGATTGGCCAAGCATGCACTGTGACCCCGCATGCTTGGCCAATCACAGCGCCGGCATTGAGGAAAGCCATAATTGGCCACAGGCAAGATGCCTGTGGCCAATTATAGCTCAGGGGGTTTAGTACACGCCTCACACTATATAAGGCCACCAGCGTGGCGGCCTTGTGTAGTGTGTTCCGACGTGCAGGGAAAGAGCAAAATAGGCAGGGACAGTGTTCTTTTCTTAGGCATCTGCAGGAGTTAAAGTGGGTGTTGTGTGCCTCCGGCACAGTATACACCTGTATCTACCCTTTTTTGCTGGTGTTCTCTAATACAGGCATCTGCAGGAGTTAGTGGGTGTTGTTTGCCTCCAGCATAGTATACACCTGTATCTACCCTTTTTTGCTGGTGTTCTCTAATACAGGCATCTGCAAGAGTTAGTGGGTGTTGTGTGCCTCCAGCACAGTATACACCTGTATCAACCCTTTTATGCTGGTGTTCTCTAATACAGGCATCTGCAGGAGTTATTGTGTGTTGTGTGCCTCCAGCACAGCATAGTATACACCTGTATCTACCCTTTATTGCTGGTATTCTCTAATACAGGCATCTGCAGAAGTTAAAGTGGGTGTTGTGTGCCTCCAGCACAGTATACACCTGAAGATGCCCCTTATTGCTGGTGTTGCCTGTTGCATATCTTGCATATTAGCCTTTTAAATTAGCACTTTTGATTTCAAACGTTCGAGTCCCATAGACTTTAATAGGGTTCTAAAGTTCGTACAAGTTTTTGGTCCGTTCGAAGGTTCTGGTGCGAACCGAACCGGGGGTATTCAGCTCATCCCTAGTCTCTAACACAGACTTGTGATGTACACTTGAGCGTTACTGAGGGAAGCAGACAAATTTAAAGAGCTAACATACGGTACCAGGTTCTCAGCCGATCCTGTGATACTGTATGAGTGTAGATCCAGGTTGTGTCCTTCAACTAAGCCTCCTGGCTCCTTCAGAGAAGCCAGCCTTGCGCACGGCCTTCACCTGAAGAGTCCTCCCCTGGGGTTCTTCAGTTGCTGGGCCTTTCCCTTCAGATGAGATGGCACCGGACCACCCTTGGATCAATAGGCCTCGAAATCCACTCAGTCCCTGCAGTTGCGTTGCCTCGGGCCAGCCGGCCCCAAGACTCAGAATGCATGGTTCCGCGCCCCAGGCCAGGAGGGCCATGGGCTGGGTCATGAGGACCACCAGAACCGAACAGACAGAAAATCAAAGATGGAACCCCGAACCACGTGGTGTCAGTACCTTAAATACCACCCCCCAGAATGCACAGCAGGAGAACACTCCCACTGGGCTGGTTCAGAGAGAACAGTGGCATTCAATAGACCCAGCTAAACTGCGTTCCTACTCTTGCCAGCGGTGACATCGACACCTGCGGCCAAGGAGAACCCAGTGCAACCCAGCTGGACTGGTACTGAAACCAGAAATTTAGAGAATAGTCCTGAAACCCAACTGTGGTTTCAGGCAAATTAACTTTAGAAAAAAAAAACATAGTGTCTGCTCGTCAGGAGCCAGCGCTACATACTCCCCCCTCCCATTTAGAGGATGTCCTTATTGTCTGGGAAGGAAAAAAAACTAAAAAATTTCAGTCCTGAAAGTCGGGTACCTGAACTTAAAATTTGGGGTGAGGGATGGAAAGGAAAAGGGAAGAACATGGAACATACATTACGTTAAGCAGTTGACATAAAATAAGTCACATAGTACACAAAACCCAAATCCTGACTATCTACACCACCCACTCTCCAGCAGCTTGATAGGTGATCTCGGTGATTCCTGAAAAGAAAATACACACACAAAAAAAAACAGGAACACATACTATGTGTGCAATTATAGGAGGTAAAGTTCAATTCCCAGCAGAGAATGAGACTCTCTCTCAAGTGTTATTAACCTACATGTCTGCGTGCAATTGTCCAGGTGTTTGTGCAGACTCTCACCATCTGGTAGCCAGAGCAACAAAATGCAAGTCCTTCATATAAGTGCTGTAGCCGGCAGATAACCTTGACACAGAGCTTTCTTACAATAGACCTAACACTTGCTAACTAGCCCCACAGTCCTTGTACTTTATTTATTTTTTCTCAAGCAGATGAAAAAAACAGTCTCTATAATTGCTTTACCAATAAAAACAAGGATCAGGCAAAGTTAATGTTTTCCCTTTGGCATCCACCGTGGTTATGAAATATACTACATTGTCCTTTCCTGGCCGGCAAATGACAACTTTATCCGAGTATATGTGTCTTCCAAAACTCCAGTGCTGAAGACACCCAGTGAAACACTTGTACTTACTGGGGAAACATCCTTGTTTCCTAAAGGGCTTTGGCACTTTCAGGTAGTCCCACACATCACTGGCATACCAATGCTCTCGGTTTTTCTCAATTTCTTGCATTATCTCCTTAGGAACATGAGGGAACTCCAAACCATATTCTGTAGCCACCCGCTTGTTCAGCAGCTGCTGAGATCGTGCAAGCCTAGGCAGAGCTCGGGCACTTCCATCCCCGGGAGGCACACAAGAATTTGGTGATTTACGTACCATAGAAAAAGACATTCTCTTGGACTCTGGCAAACTAACATTTTTGGGCAAAGTCAAGTCAATAGTTGTAGGGGTTCCCGCCCGAGGCGATGCACTCCCCGAATTCAAAGCCAACCAGCCAGATACATTGCAGGTTGCGGCCACATTATTGGCATTTGGCCCATAACATTTCCTGAGATAAAGTCTCGAACAGATCGTCATCCCCTGACAAATCAGACAGAGAATCTATTTCTGAGTCCCACAACTCCTCTGCTGGCAAATATTTACATACAGTCCCACTCATTACAACTTTCCCAGAACTCTCATCTGTATCTGCACCGGATTCCTTGGAAGCGATCTCTTTCTCCCGATCCGATCCAGGCGATGTCTGAGTTCGGCCTCTACCGCGGCCGCAGGAGGCTTTCACATACCCCACCTTCCTCTGAGCAGGCGTAGGGATTGTGGTCATGGTAGCCGAAGTAGTGTCCATGATGTCCGGAGTGGCTCCTCCGGTGATGGTGGTGACAGCATCTCCCTCCGGGACACTAATTGTAGCGGTCGGTATACAAGATGCAGGCCTTGCCACAGGAGCATATACAGCAGACTCCTCGGTGGCGACGCCCGTGGCCCAGTCCATACGGTATGCATGAGGCGGCACGGTGGGTTGCTCCACTTTAAACAGATACTCTCCACATTTCAGGCATCGGACAAATGGCCGGAGACTTGCGATCAGTCCCTCACACTTATTGCAGAGCATTCCCAGTGCCTCGACATCTCCCATCATATACAGTACAAAACCCTCCTGCGGTTTCAGGCGAATTCCTGTATCTGTGAGCAAAGTCCCCGGCATTCTCACACTTGTTGTGTTTCCCACTAAAGGCATGCTGGGTGCCATGATAGACGATGTTCCTGGCATCCGGAACATTTATTTCTCCTTAGTAAAGAAAAAAACAAACTTTTCCTCTTTCTCCTACAACACACTCTCGTGCTGCCTCGTGCAGGGAAAAGAAACAGGCAAGACTCCTCCCACTGGTTCCTCCGGTCATGCAACTCGCTGACTTTTTCCAACTCCGCCCTCAGTTTACGCGCCAAACAGTATCTGTCAATCACTCCTTGTAAAATGGCGCAGTCCAAAAAACAGACCCTCTACCATATGAATTCCACACAGGAAATTCTCTCCAGTTGCGAGAGGTAATGGCAAATCCCAGACAAGCCCCTGCATGTAGCACTGACCCCCGAAGAAGCTGCTGTTTTTTTTGGGCTTACCGTTACCTCCTTGTTTGCTTCTGTGTCTAGGGATTCCCATGGTAGATGGCCCAAAAATGTGGAAACTGACACTGAATCTTCTTTTGGGTTATTTATTAAGTAATGTATGTAACAGAAACAGAGTCTTTCAAATAGAAGGTAGAGGCTTAGGAGTAAGTTCAGGTACTTTAGACTGCAAAAATTAAAGGAAGTCCTTATAGTAAATCCAGAGAATGTAGACCGCTTCACAGCTGGATTTTACAACCCCTGGATAGATCTCCTCTCACTAGGCCTAGCAGCCGATAGGATGCTTGACAAAGTCTATGCCACAGACTTGTTCTATACACTTTAGCATTACTGAGGGACGTAGATGAATTTAAATAGCTAACATACGGTACCAGGTTCTGTCAGCCGATCCGGCGATAACGTATGAGTGTAGATCCAGGTTGTGTCCTTCAACTAAGCCTCCAGGCTCCTTTCAGAGAAGCTAGCCTTGCACACGTCCTTCTCCTGAAGAGTCCTCCCCTGGGGTTCTTCAGTTGCTGGGCCTCTCCCTTCAGATGAGACAGCACCGGACCACCCTTGGATCAATAGGCCTCAAAATCCACTCAGGCCTGTCCCTGCAGTTGCGTTGCCTCGGGCTAGCCAGCCCCGAGACTCGAATTACATGGTTCCGCACCCCAGGCCAGGAGGGCCATGGGCTGGGTCAGGAGGACCACCAGAACCAAACAGATAGAAAATCAAAGATGGAACCCCGAACCACGTGGTGTCGGTACCTTAAATACCTCCCCACCAGATTACACAGCAGGAGAACACTCCCACTGGGCTGGTTCAGAGAGAACAGTGGCATTCAATACAACCAGCTAAACTGTGTTCCTACTCTTGCCGGCGGTGACATCGACACCTGCGGCCAATGAGAACCCAGTGCAACCCAGCTGGACTGGTACTGAAACCAGAAATTTAGAGAATAGTCCTGAAACCCAACTGTGGTTTCAGGCAAATTAACTTTAGAAAAAAAAACATAGCGCCTGTTCATCAGGAGCCAGTGCTACACACACACACACACATATATATGTATATATATTCACAAATGCTTTGCCTTTCATCCAAAATGTTTTGATGTGATGTAGAATTCACAGTTGACTCAATGACTACAATCTGTTCAGGTAGCAAAGCAATCCAAACTATGACATGCTTTACACAAGATATGAGTTTCTGCTCTTGAAAGGCTGTCTTATGATTGCTCCAAACATGTCCACTGTTAGGCAGGCCATAGTTCAACCAGTAGAACAAGAAGAACCCCTAAATGGAACTCTGACAGACCACCAACACATTAAATAGGAGAATACAGTATTAATTTTAATGGTACAAAAAAATCAAAACTTCACACGAGAAAAACAGAGGACTAGCATCTGAACAATGTGCAATACAATACATATCGACAATAAGACATCACAAATAACACTTATGCTTTTATTAGGGTAAGATGCCCCAATACCCAACGCGTTTCCAGTTTGCCTTGAAAACTTTCATTGGGGTAGAGCGTAGAATGAGATGAAGTGTAATTTAAAGCTCTAAAAAATGAGAGAGAGTCATGTCAAAGGAGGCAACACCTGAAAATGAATACAGCACATATCATACCCTGCATGTCCCAATCAGATCAGTAATACCACCCGCAGATCCCACATACCATGATAGAGCAATTCCTCAATAAGATGTCATCATAGATGATGCAGACACAGCTGGATGCCAAATCCCTAGCGACCCACGCACAGAGAGTAATTCACCCCTCCACAGAGTATACAGGCTGGTGTAAATCAAATTTGAGAGTCCACCCCTCTGTTGGCAATATATGAGAATAAAGGAATTAATCCAAAGAATGAAACACATAAACAGCCCCCTCAGCCCTCCATAGAATGAGAGTAATGAAAATGAAAGGGGTAGTATATAAACTTAATCCCCCCCCCAGTATATGTGGAGAGCAGTAAAATGACTTCAACACCAGACCCTAGCATACATAGGGGCCCATATGTCTACATAACCTCCAAAATGAACTGCAAATATCGACAAGTGTGGATGGTCAATGCACTTACCTCTATAGATGTGGGGGGTATACGAGCCTCAAATGTGGCACCCAGGAGGTCCCCTGTTTTTTGGATCCCTTGTTAGAAACACCTACACCACACCAAATCAGATGAAAACTTCAGTCAATTTCAACTAACAAACACAATTCCAAGATCTCTTCCTATACTTTACAGTGAGGATGTCCTGTGAAGTGTCACGCCTTGGAAAAATACAGCACACCACTGCAAAAGGTTGGAGGGGTTTAAATAATGGGGTGCATGGCTCGCACTTTCGCTATGAATGAATGAATGAATGAATGAAATACTTGTATAGTGCTCAATGCGAACTGAATCGCCTCAAGGTGCTGTGGCGAGCTTTGATCATCAGCTAGAAGAGGAAGGTCTTGAGTTTTTTCCTAAAAGCCAGGTGATTTTCTTCCAGGCGGATGTTGATTGGTAGAGCATTCCATAGCCGAGGGCCTTGAACAGCGAATCTCCAATCCCCCTTGGATTTCTATCGGGCTTTGGGCACGACAAGGAGGTTTTTGTTGGCTGATCGAAGACTGCGGTTTGGTGTGTAATGATTTATTTTCTCCATTAGGTGTTGCGGAGCTTCTCTATGCACGCATTTGTGGGTGAGGCAAAGGGTCTTGAACGTGATCCGATTTTTTACCGTTAGCCAATGTAAGCTGAGCGATTGATTCCCATGTTTTTTTTTCCTGTTATCAGCCTTGCCGTCGTGTTTTGGATCAGTTGTAATCGCGCCAGTTGATATTGTGGTAATCCTATGTAAAGCGAATTTGCGTAGTCCAGTCGTGAATTATTGATTGTTCCAACTACCACTGCTTTGTCGTTCTTTGGGATAAAAGGGATGAGTCTGCGAAGCATGCGTAGTAGATGGTGAGATCCACTGACTACTGCTCCTATTTGCGCATCCATTGACATTTGTGAGTCTAAAATAACCCAGAGACTCTTGGCCTTGGTCTTTGGGGGGATTGTCTGCCCAAAGCCGGTGGGTGGAGACCAGGAGGTTTTGGTTACGGGATTATGATTTGGGTGTAAAATAAGCAGCTCTGTCTTTGATTCGTTGAGCTGGAGGGAGTTAGTGGTCATCCAGTCATCTATTGATTTGAGGAGTTTTCAAGTTGTTGTTGGTGATCTTTTTTTCCATTGATCCGGAAATAAAGTTGTGTGTGGTCAGCGTAAGAGTGGAAGCAAAGGTCTGAGCATCTGATGATTTGGAGGAGTGGGCGGATGTAAATGTTGAAGAGAACAGGTGACAAAGGAGAGCCTTGTGGGACTCCGCAGGTGACTGCCTGGGATTCAGAGAGGAATTTTCCTAGTTTCACTGTCTGTGACCGATTTCCTAGGAAGGAAGCGAACCATTGGAGATCTATGTCTTGGACTCCGGCTACTTCCGTGAGGCGGACGAGTAGAGTATTGTGGTCTACTGTATAAAATGCTGCGCTTAGGTCTAACAGTACGAGGGACGCGGCTCTCCGTCATCTGCTACTTCAAGGGCGTCGTCCCAAATCTTAAGGAGTGCTGTTTCTGTTCCATGACCTGGGCGGAAGCCTGATTGCAGCGGGTCCAGGAGTTTGTGAGTATCCAGGTGGAGTTGTAGCTGATGTACTACTGCTTTCTCCATGATCTTCGAAATGGTGTTAAGGCTAGTAATTGGCCTACGGTTGTTTGGGTCCTGAGGTTCCAGGTTTGGTTTCTTGAGTAGAGTTTTGACGATGCCTTGTTTGAGGATGCTGGGAACGATCCCTTCGTGAAATGATCGGTTTATGAGGTGGGTTATGGTTGGAGCCACGATGTCGGAGCATTCTTTCAGTAGTTTTGTGGAGATGATGTCAATTGGTGAGGTACTGTCACAAATTTTATTATTGGTGTTTTCTGTGGTGTCTGCGGTAATTAGGATTAGTGAAAATTTCAGCAGTTGCGGAATGTTGGTGCAGACATCCTCTTTGTGTATTTGCCGGCTGAGGTTGGATGTTTTCTTCTGCCCAATTGATTCCCTGATGGTTTTGACTTTATCAATGAAAAAATCCAACAGTTTGTCACAGTAATCCTGGGATTCATTTTCTGGGGGTTCTAGGCACACCGGATTCATTGATTGATTGACTAGTTTAAACAGTCTCCGTGGTTGGTTTGTGGCCATTGAGATTGTATATGAGAAGTGATCCTTTTTGGCTTTAAAGATTTCTTTCCGATAATTCTCTGTGAGACCTTTGCAGTTAAAGTGGTTTTCCTCGGTGGGATTTCTTCTCCATGTTCTTTCCGCTCTTCTGCTATACAATGACGCAGATGCTTGCGTGCCTATTAGCCCTCGTGTTCGCATATGCGCCATATAGCCACATAGTATTGACTATCGCGCACACATAAGTGCACATATACAATGGCCCGGCGCATGCATACATCCACAAACACCAACCCCTTCCTTTCTCAATAATAAGCACAACGCACTCCTAATCATGGTTAAATGGGGGAAGACAACACTTAACCCATATGTACTCCGGGAGCCACTGCAAATCTAAAAACATAAAACCCCTGATCGAAGGTTACACAGAGGCTACCAAACAAGAGATAAACAAGGGCATGCTGTGTAAGGCAACCAGCACCATCTAGTGTACAAATATATTAGGGCAGGATATCCCTTTCTTATATACTCTCAATGGGAACAAACAATCCCCCAGGGAGCAATGAGGACTCACATCATGGCATATGGTATCCTGCCGGAAAGAACCACCAATCCACTGACTGAACCATGCAGGGAACGATAAATGGAACCAACTCACCCCGTAATGCAGACACCATAATCAATAAAGTGAAAATTAGAAAATTAGAACAAAATGGAAGATAAGTTAAAAATCTAGCATACACCAATCTACTGAAAGAACCAACAAATGGATGAATTCCTCATACCTCGGACCCTATTCGATAATACAGTGGCGTGACCCCACGTTACTTCAGTTCAGCACAGTCCTTCCCATGTACCAGACATAAAGCCTTCCAAAAATGTCCGGCAGCTAATGCAATCATTGAGGCCAGGTGGTCGTCTGGCCTATAAGGCCACTATCCACCTGGTCTCTTGTTGCAACAGGGTCTTATCCCAATCACCCCCCTAGGGTTTGGGTATACACAATCTAGTACTAGAAACTTGATTTTCGGAAAAGTACCCAGATGTATGTCATGAGCGTGTCTCCTCAATGGACAATCCAGATTGCAGACATGTATACTCTGTACGTGTCTGCTCATCTTTTTGTGTAGTTCTTGTTTCGTTTTCCCTACGTAAAAGCAGCCGCAGGGGCAAGTCAAAAGGTAGACTACCCCATAGGTGCGACAATTCACAAAATGGGAGGGTTTAAATTTTTATCCTTTGGGTAGCATGACCTCACGATCAGTGTTCATGAATTGGCATTGGGGGCAACTACCACACTTAAAGGTACCCCGACGTTTGCAGGGGTCTCCCTAAACTTCTCTGTATAATCACTGTTAACTAGTCTAACGTTTAAGGACTTCATACGTTTGAATGTAATAAGGGGTTCCTTGGGTAAAAATTGGTTCAGTGTTGGGTCAATTTGGAGTATGTGCCAATGCTTCTTCAGAATTTTTCTAAGAACTTGGTGTTGTTTACTATAGATCATAATTATTCTCATTTGGGTGTGTTCTCGACTGGCCTTTTTGATCTTTTTCGAATTGTCGCACCTATGGGGTAGTCTACCTTTTGACTTGCCCCTGCGGCTGCTTTTACATAGGGAAAATTAAACAAGAACTACACAAAAAGATGAGCAGACACATACAGAGTATACATGTCTGCAGTCTAATAAATTTCCATCCCTCAACCAGAATGCAAATTTGAAATCTTTCATAGCCATGACAACTAAAGATATTCAATTGACTAAGGACACAGATAATCTATCTGTGAATGAAAGGAAAGCATTAGATGTACTTAGTAGTCAACACCAATTAACAATCAAACCCTCTGATAAAGGGGGAACATTGTAATTATGAATAACTCTCAATACTTATTGATGTGTAGCAAAATTTTGTCTAATAAAGAATGGTATCAACCGATATCCAAGACAATGATACAAACGTTTGATAGTGAGTTTTTACATTGGTAGATCAGGCTTATTTGGAAAATACCATTACTCAGCAAACATGGGAATTTATACACACAAAGCTTTCTAAAATCCCAATGTTCTATAGTCTCCCAAAAGTCCATAAAGACCTGAACAACCCCCCGGGTAGACCGATTGTTTCCAGTAGGGGGACATTAGCAAGTTTATTGATGAACAACTACGCCCATAGGTGAACAATCTACCTTCTTATATTAGGGACACCACTCAGTTGTTACAATATGTTCAAGATCTTTGTGTCCCCATGGATTTCATTTTGGTTATAGTGGATGTTGAAGCACTGTATTGCTCTATTCCACAAAAGAAGGGATTGGAGGTTATAGGACGTTTTCTGTCCCAATCACCCAAAGATGATAAGCCATTGCATCAATTTATTTTGCGTGCCTTGGAGTTTATTTTACTACACAATGCTTTTGCATTGCATGGCTCCTATTTCCTCCAGATACAGGGGGTGGAAATGGAGACTTGTTGTGCCCCATCATACACCAACCTGTATCTGGGGGGATGGGATAATGCGCTGCTGTCATCAGATGCTGCGTTTGCAGACCAGATATTAATCTGGTACAGATTTATCGACGATATCTTTCTTGTGTGGATTATGCGCCGGTAGAATCCGTAACCGTCACGCAAATGAACCGTCAGGCAAGGTACTCACAAGGGACATCAATAAATGTAACCCTGATCATAAATAATCATCGGTTGCGTGAGTGGAGCCCGAAAGGTTCTCTACTCTGCATCCCACAGTCCACCGCCCAAAACGGGCACAAATGGTGTGCCAGCAGATTGAATATATGAAACACACAAGCCAGCACGTATGTGTGGAGGCTGATACCGGGCTCACGTCCTGAGCTCACGTGAGCCCGGTATCAGCCTCCACGCATACGAGAACCATTCGGGCTCCACTCACGCAACCGATGATTATTTATGATCAGGGTTACATTTATTGATGTCCCTTGTGAGTACCTTGCCTCACGGTTCATTTGCATGACGGTTACGGATTCTACTGGCGCATAATCCATCTTCCAGGGTTTTGATAGAGGGTTTCTTTTCCCTTTTTACTAATGTACATCCTCCAGACTGTGCAAATTATTGATTTTGGCCATTATAGCGATTTCCTGCTTTCTGTGTGATGCAATTTTCTTATACCCCTGATGAAGAGAGTTTATTTATTTAAGATCTCGAAACGCGTTGGGTTTGTTGCCCTCCGTCCACTTTAGGGCTTCTTTATACAGTTGGATCGAGGAAGTACACAGTGTAATAGGACATGTACAATTATTATTCCATGTCTGTAAACATATGTTATTTGTATTGTATTTAATATTGTTAATTTTAATTATTCTATATTATTAAATTAGGTATTGTCACTTTGATCTAATTTTGTATATTTTGTATGGCCACCTGCCCATGTTAAAGTCCTCTCCCTAGAGGAGTAAAATTTTCTAAAAGAAAAAGGAGGGAGCATAGTAGCGTATGACAGTAAGTATCAGAAAAGGAACCATTATGGTCCGATGCAAAGCCATTAAGGTCCAGTATGAATGCCTTATAAGAATGGAAATAGGTTAGGGCAAGAGAAGCCAAACCTACAAAGAAACTTAATGTTATAGAGAAGGGGATCAGCAAAGTTTGGGCTGTAAAAAAACAGAAACTTACCGATAGCTTAAACAATGCAGAGTGTAGCGCAGACCCTCCGGCTCTGGCCGTAAGGGGTGGCAGTGAATTGGCCTGCTTTTAAACCGCCCTCCATCGAGCCGGCGTCTGACATCACCGGCTCTATACGGACATGCAGGCGCCATTGTGCATGCCCCCGAAACAGGGAGATACAGAGACTACATCACCCATAAAGCACCACGGCTGGAGGAGGAGCCAAGACATGGACGGCGGTTGTAAATCGCCGTGCGGACATAGTTTAAATTTTGACCATTCAAAAAAGGTCAAAAATGCCAGTCAAGAACACACCCAAACGAGAATAATTATGACCTATAATAAACAACAGCAAGTTCTTAAAAAAATTCTGAAGAAACATTGGCACATACTCCAAATTCATAGTTTCATAGTTTCATAGTTAGTAAGGTTGAATAAAGACACCAGTCCATCCAGTTCAACCTGAGTGAGTGTCTACCCTATCCCTGTACATTGCACACTCACATTGGTGCCTACCCTCAAGGAGCCCACAATCTAAGATCTCCATTCATATACTAGTGCAAATTTTGGACAGAAGCCAATTAACCTACCTGCATGTCTTTGGAGTGTGGGAGGAAACCAGAGTACCCGGAGGAAACCCACGCAGGCACAGGGAGAACATGCAAACTCCAGGCAGGTAGTGTCGTGGTTGGGATTTGAACCAGTGACCCTTTTTACTGCTAGGTGAGAGTGCTAACCACTACACCACTGTGCCGCCCAATACTGAACCAATTTGTACCCAAGGAACCCCTTATTACATTCAAATGTAAGTCCTTAAAAGATAGACTAGTTACCAGTGAATATACAGGGGAGTTTAGGGGGGACCCCTGCAAACGTCGGGGTACCTTTAAGTGTGGTGGTTGCCCCCCATGCCAATTCATGAACACTGATAGTAAGGTCATGCTACCCCATGGACAAAAATGTAAACCTTCTAATTTTGCGAATTGTCGCACCTATGGGGTACTCTACCTTTTGACTTGCCCCTGCAGCTGCTTTTACGTAGGGAAAACAAAACAATAACTACACAAAAGGATGAGCAGACACGTACAGAGTATAAGTGTCTGCAATCCGGATTTACCATTGGGGAGACATACTCGTGACATATATATGGCCACTTTTCCCAAAATCAAATTCCTAGTACTAGATCCTGAACACCCAAACCCTAGGGGGTGATTGAGAGACCAAATGGATAGTGGCCCTACAGGCCACATGACCACCTGGCCTCAATGATTGCATTAGACATTTTTGGAAGGCTTTACATCTGGTACATGGCAAGGACTGGGGTGAACTGAAGTAAGGTGGGGTCACGCCATTATCGAATAGGGTCTGAGGTATGAGGAATTCATAAATTTGTTGGTTCTTTCAGTAGATTGGTGTATGCTAGATTTTTTACTTTATTTTTTATTTTTGTTCTAATCTTCTATTTTGTTCTAATTTTCACCTTATTGATTTTGATGTCTGCATTACGGGGTGGTGAGTTGGTTCCATTTATCATTTCCTGCATGGTTCAGTGGATTGGTGGTTCTTTCTGGCGGGATATCATATGCCATGATATGCTGGTTGCCTTACACAGCATGCCCTTATTTATCTCTGGTAGCCTCTTTGTAACCTTTGATCAGGGGTTTTATGTTTCAGATTTGCAGTGGCTCCCGGAGTACATATGGGCTATGTGTTGTCTTCCCCCATTTAACCATGATTAGGAGTGCATTGTGCTTATTATTGAGAAAGGAAGGGGTTGGTGTCTGTGGATGTGCGCATGTGCCGGGCCATTGTATATGTGCACTTATGTGTCCGTGATAGTCAATATTATGTGGCTATATGGCGCATGCGCGTGCGGGATGCACGCGGCGCATATGCGGATGCAAGGGCTAATAGGCACGCACGCATCTGCGTCATTGTATGGCATAGGTGCAGGTGATGCACACCATTATTTAAACCCCTCCAACCTTTTGCAGCGGTGTGCTGTATTTTTCCAAGGCGTAACGCTTCACAGGGCCTCCTCACTGGCATGTAAACTATAGGAAGAGATCTTGGAATTGTGTTTGTTAGTTGAAATTGACTGAAGTTTTCATCTGACAACAGGGGACCTCCTGGGGGCCACATTTGAGGCTCGGATCTTCGTTGACTACAGCTCATATACCCCCCACATCTATAGTGGTAAGTGCACTGACCATCCACACTTGTCGATATTTGCAGTTCATTTTGGAGGTTATGGCGACATATGGGCCCCTATGTATGGTAGGGTCTGGTGTTGAAGTAATTTTACTGCTCTCCACATATATAGGGGGAAAAAGTTTATGTACTATCCCTTTCATTTTCATTACTCTCATTCTATGGAGGGCTGAGGGGGCTGTTTATGTGTTTCATTCTTTGGATTAATTCCTTTATTCTCATCTATTGCTAACAGAGGTGTGGACTCTCAATCTTTGATTTACACCGGCCTGTATACTCTGTGGAGGGGTGAAGTACTCCCTGTGTGTGGGTCGCTAGGGATTTTGCCTTGACACCCAGCTGTGTCTGCATCATCAATGATGACATCGTACTGAGGAATTGCTCTATCGTGGTATGTGGGTGGTATTACTGATCTGATTGGGACATGCAGGGTATGGTATGTGCTGTATTCATTTTCAGGTGTTGCCTCCTTTGACATGTCTCTTTCTAAATTTTTAGAGCTTTAAATTATACTTCATATCATTCTACGCTCTACCCCAATGAAAGCTGTAGATATTATTTGTACACAATTTGACACTCTCCCCACAGTCTCTCCTCTGGCTTCACACCCAGCTCCCCTGACATGTCTTATCCAGAAATCTACTGCGGCCCACTCACCGACCTTCTCCTGCTCCGAGTCCATGATGGAGAAGTTTAACTGGACATACATTCCGGCAGCTTCTCCAGCCCCTCTGTACCGGAACACTTCATCCATGACCATGTATGGGCGAAGATCCTTCATCTATGACCGTGTAAAGATGAAGCTCCTTCCCAGCTCTCCCGGACTCCTCTGCTAGGCCTCGCACCCCCCAGATGGGGATAGGGCCCCTGCTGCTGCCTAGTACTCCATTCTCCACATTTCCTGGCCGTCAACTCCTCCCCAGTGGGCTGTTACCTCAGCTTATATGGGAGGCCTGTCCCCTGCCAATTCCATTTGGGGATTGGTCAAGGCTCCTCACATGAGCTGCCTGCCATTCAAAGACCCTGCCCCTCTTCCAGAATATTCTCCCTGGAAGCAGGGAAGGAGTCCCAGAACTAAAGCACAGGTGGTCACACCCACTGCTGTACTAACCACTCCCTGCCCCCAGATCAAAACATGCAGGCCTAGCCTGAAGCATAGGCCTGCCCAAATTTACCTGCACTGGCATCTTCCCTTACAAAAATTCTCAGTCTAGCACCTACTTATGGTAGAAGGTGCTACATGTGGAATAAAAGTGAACGGTGTTCCTTGCAAACTCTAAGGAGATCTTTATAGGTGGAGCGGGCAAGAGTGGCCTTATGGGAGCATTTCAAATTACGCATCTGGGTAAAAAGTTCTTCCATATGGTGAGACCTCTCCCTTTTTTTTTGATTTTCAAAATTCTTTTATTGAAAAGCAGTACATTACATTTGAATGCCTCCATTTCACTCTGGGGCATAACAAATGACAAGCAAAAATATACATCCGTGAGATGAAACATCAGTTTAACAGTTAAAGTAACATGATGACTAACTCAACCGGCACCGACACCCCATATCGGGATCAGACTTTGTCAGGTTTCGAGAGAGTCTGCCGGTATCCTGAGTACTCTTGCGCAGATGGGAGAGTCCTCAGCTCCCAAGGCACCTAGAGGTTCCCCCAAAGGTGAGGACCCTCCACGGTGAGCCAGCTCTGTAGCTCTGATCGATGCTTAAAGCATGCAAGCAGTGCTCTGCAGGGTTGAAGGCACAGTAAACTATTCCCTACAGATAAGACTAGAATGTAAACAGAGGTCCCAGCAGAGCCTCTACTGGCTTAGGAAAGCCCGTTGTATAAATCAGCATGAACTAGGTAGGAGGAAAGAAGAAAAGAGAGAGGGTGGAGGGAGTAGAGGGTAAAGAAGGGGGTTGCCTTAATGCCAGAGTAAAACTGTAGTTGCGTTATGCCCTGACTCCAGGAATGAGAGAGATACCCATGTGCCTAGCCCAGGGCTCCCAGAATGCTTCAAATCTTTTAAAGTTGTCCATTATCATGCTGATCATCTTTTCCTGTGACATTATCCACAAGATCTTCCTCTTGGCAGCCAAGAGGAATATTTTTAGACTTTTCCAGGCCTTTGCTATTACTATCTTTGCTCCCAAAGGCATAAACAAAATCAATTTGTGAGAGTTTTTGGGGATCTTGGGAATGATTACATTCAGTAACGCTATTTGGGGGGATTTCTGTATAGCGAGTCCTGTGACTCTCCTAATGAGATTAAAAATTTTATTCCAAAATCCTCTGATTCTCGGACATTCCCACCATATGGGGAGCATGGAGCCCTGAGCTAGGCATTCTCTAAAACATAACGGTGAGGTAGAGGGAAACATTCTAGATAATCTAGCGGGAACTAAGTACCATCTCGTTAATACTTTCAGATTTGCTTCTATTAAGGTAATATTCAGTATACCTTTATATGCTCTCGTCCCTATCTTATGCCATTCCTCCAGGTCCCAGGTCTCCTGTAAATCTCTTTCCCATGCTTCCATATATGGGAATTGGAGAGAGATTCTGAGAGTGAAGTATAAAATTATAGATAAACCTCCTCTATGCTCCATTGCCTGACCACACCAGCCTTCATACTGTGTGAACTCCAGCGGGGAAGGTTTATTCTTCCATAAAGAGTGCAAGAAGTGAGAAATTTGGTGGAATCAAAATTTTTCAGATTCGGGCATCTCCAATTTCTGAATGCAGTGTTTCAACGAGATGGGGCCTGAAGCGGAGAAGAAATGTCCAATATGATACATCCCCTTATCCAGCCACCATTGAAATGATTTGAAGTCCATACCAGGTCTGAATAAGGGGTTATGAAATATGTGAGCTAGAGGGCGAGTCGTGGGAGTCAGCGATGGGAGATGTGACATGTCGTCCCAGAGTTTAATGGAGATGGAGAGTGTAGGTGATAAAACTGGGGGTCTGGATTTTCTGGGACACCAGAGTAAATAATCTAAAGTGTAATTAGGGACAGCTTGTCTCTCTATAGTAATCCAGCCTGGTCTCTCAAGTCTGAAATAAACAGTTGAGAGTTGGGCTAATCTGGCCTCTTGGTAATATTTAAAGAGGTCGGGAAGACCCAGTCCACCTCTTGTTTTTGGGCTGTATAGAATACGTCTGGATAGTCTGTATCCATTTTCCCCCCGATGAATTTAATTATTTTTCCCTGGAAAGATTTAATGTGATCTCTTCTGATTAGGATGGGGAGGGATCTAAATAAGTAGAGGAGTCTAGGGAGAACCGCCATCTTAATGGCATGAATTTTGCTTAGCCAGGAGATGTTGTGAAGTCACCATTTTTGGAGATCGTGTTCTAGCCTGCGATACATTGGGGGAAAGTTTGCCTGATATAGTTGTTCTATTTTGGGGGTGAGATTTATACCTAAGTAGCAAATTGAGGAATCGCTCCACTTAAACTTAAAAGAGGGTTTCAGCTGATCTACTAGAGCCAGATTCAGAGAAATATTTAATGCCTGGGATTTTTTCATATTAACCTGTAGACCTGAAATACTCCCAAATGTTTCCAACAGTTTATTTATATTTGGGAGGGAGGTAATTGAAGATGTGACAAACAAGAGAATATCATCCGCAAATAGTGCGCACTTGTGGGTAGTGTTTCCACACTGAATGCCCTTGATGTTATGGTCCGATCATGTTTGCTACAGCAGAGCTAGGGCGAAGATTATAGGGGACAGAGGACAGCCTTGCCTGGTCCCCCTAGCGATTTTTAAGGGTGCAGAATAATATCCTTGCATTGTGACAGTCGCTTCCGGGCCAGAGTAAAGGGATCTCAATATCCCCAAAAAATGCTTCTCAAAACCCCAGCGCTTAAGGACCGAGAACAAATAGGGCCAGGCCAGGGAGTCAAAGGCTTTCTGTAGGTCCAGAGACAAGAGAAGATCTTCCTGGGGGTGGCTCCCTTCCCAACCTGATTGCAGGATAGAGATGAGGTCTATGGGTCTCCTTACCTAATCCAGACCCTGCCTCCCTGGCATGAACCCTACCTGATCTTTGTGTACATATTGGTTAATGAATGAATTCATTCTATTTGCTAGTAGTTTAGTGAGTATTTTAAGGTCATTATTGATGAGGGAAAGGGGTTTATAATTATCTACTCTTTCATGGTCTTTTTCTGATTTGGGAATTACAGAGATATAAGCTGTGTTGAGGTGGGTGTCTAAGGGATCTCCATTTCTTTTGGAGTTGAAAAATTTGGTAAGGTGAGGGGTTAGAGTGTCAGCGAAAGTTTTGTAATATAGGTTGGGGAACCCCTCAGGTCCAGGGGACGAGCCTCCTTTCAGATTATTGATCACTTCCAGGACTTCTTCTGTTGAGAAGGGGGCTTCCATGATATCTACATGCTTCTTCTGAAGAGTGGGTAAGGGGAAATGTTCCAGGAAGACGTTTATGGATAATTCATCTACTGTCTTTCCTTCTAGAAAGATTTTATCAGAATGAAGGTAAAATTTTGCTCCAGTCCAACACAAGGAACTCTCGGCTTTGACAGTCAGCGCCAGGTTTAAAGCTAAACGGGCTGCGTCTAGTTGAGCAATTTGGACCTCTGAAGGGTCTTTTTTGTGTCGTTTGGATAGAGCAGAGAATTCTCTCTCTAGCTTCAATACGTCGAGGCTTTCTCTTTCTTTAATTGAGCAGTAATTTGTATAAGCTTCCCTTGGATCGTGGCTTTGTGGGCAGCCCATAATGTTTCGGCCGACATTCCCTATGTATTGTTTAGGGGGAAAAATTCCTTCAGAGCATTCCTGAGAATTGAGACTTGAACGGGGTCATTGAGTAGGGTTTCTTTTAGTCTCCAATGTGGTTGGGATGGTCTGGCTAGATGATCTTGTACTGTGATTTTGACCATAGAATGGTCCGAAAGAGCTGTTTCTTTGATGTAAGCTTTAGTCACTGCTGGAATGTGGCTTGAGGATATAAAAATGTGATCAATTCTAAACTTGCAAGTTTTTGCTATGAGGATTGCTACCCCTTTAGTCTTGTCCTCTGCATTTTCTAAGAAAAATTGGGGGTAGTGTGCATGGATAAAAGTAGGGGTGTATCACATTGGAAAATTAGTTTCCTGTAATAAAACAACTGCAATTTTTTTAGATTGATATGACTGGATGACTTTTCTTCTCTTAACTGCTGAATTAAGGCCTTGCACATTGTGGGACCTTATTTTTAGGGTCAGAGGGGGTAAGTTATTACTAGGCATGAATATTGGAGGGAGGAAACATATCTATGACAACTTCACTTACCCCTCTTGTAGACCGGTGGGACGTTCTGTAGTTAGCTGTGGAGCTGGGGGAGGAAAGAAAGGAGGAAGAAGAAGAGAAAAAAGGAGCCCAAGTCGGGCCTGCGGTGATGGGGGGGAGAAAACTTTTCCCCCCTCAACGCCATTCCAAAAAGAACAGTAGTCCCCAAGAGGGACTACTGGTCCAACCCCCGAAAATGATATTATCATGATTGAGAGATGGGTGGAGGCGCATGACTGCTGCCCCCTCCAGAGCCAACCCTGGATTGAATAAAAACTTTTGAAGACATAACACTGTATCTTAAGAAAACTGTAACATAGTGTAAATAATGGATCAATGCCAGCAGGACCTTGAGAACTTAGTCCTTGTAAACATATTGGGGAGAGGGGGGGGGAAATCGGGGAGGTGGAGAGGGTAGGGGGGAGAGGGTATGGGAGAAGGAGAAGGAGGGGGAGATGGGAAGAAGTGAAAAGCTGCTTCAAGACCCTCAAACACAATTATTTAGAGGGATCATAGCCTTCCCATGCTCGGAAGGGAAACCATCCAGGTGCCAGTCCCAATAGAACTGGTGAGTCTGGGTACTGTTTCTTGAGGCCCTCAGGATGAGGAGCAGTCTGGTGTCCCTGGCCTTCATTGTGATTATCCTCTCTGGAGGATTACCAAACAGGGGAGATTCCTCTTGAACCAGGTGAATGTCAGTTGGAAGCCCGCTGCTGCTCCCAGGCATGAGATAACGAACCCCTGGGAACAGAGCTGTGATAAAGAACAGAAGGGCTCCCCTTCTAGGGTGGGAGCACCTTGAGACCGGTCACAGAGTGACATCCAGGGTGGATTACCAACAAAGATTGAATATTGAACAACTTCAGGTGAGAGTGGGTTCCTTCACCCTCTTGCTTTTAATTGTTTTCCAAGCGGGGGAGATTGGGCTCGTGGGTGACGGACGTTTGGGTGATCCTATTTGCAGGTTTGAAGTGCCCATCGCGGGATCTTGTGAGATCAATTTAAGGGAGAGAAGTATTTGTTCACCCGCAGGGAAGGTAACAAATGAAAAGGTTTTGCCTTTGTGGGTGAATTTCAGGGCAGAGGGGAAGGCCCACCAGTACTTTATTTCCTTTTGTGCAAGAATCTGCAGTAGTGGTTTGAGGGCTCTGCACCTCTGGATTGTCATGGGAGAGATGTCCGCAAAAATCTGAATGTCCTGGCCCATGAATGATATGCGGGGTTGCTGACGTGAGATTTTCATGATTTCCTCCTTCACGCTGTAGTAGTGCAGTTTCACTATTACATCTCTCGGGGACCCATCTTTCCTGGGGGGCCCCAATAATCTGCAAGCTCTGTGTTAGATTCTGGGATACCGCTGACCCTGATGTTGTCCCTTATCAAGCAATTTTCAAGGTCATCAATTCTGTTTAGGGCAACGTCCAATGGCTCTTGGACAGCATGGATGTGATCAGTGTTCTGGTTCGCCCTGGACACTGTGATGTCGAGTTTATGTTCGATGGCTTCCATCCTGGAGCCTAAGTTTTGGAAATCAGAGTGTATGTCGCTTGTGATTTTGTTGGCAGTGTGAGAAAGTCCCCTTTCTAATAAATCAGACAGTTTGAGGAACAAGTCTCCTGCATTCAGTGGTATGTCAGGGCCTGGGCTCCCTGGGAAGGCCATGGCGCCCTGCAGTGCAGGAGTATTACACAGGGGTGAAATCATGTAATTGTCCAATGACCGTTCTATGAGTGATTCAGTAGATGTTGGCGATGGGGTCCCACTGTGGGAGATGCTTGGGTTTGCCTGGGATGTGAACACTAAGATAGCTGGAGAGATTACTTGCCTGCATTCAGCTTTTCCTCCTGTGTGTGTGCCTCGTGGCTAAGACGTGGCCACCATCTTGGATTCGGCCTGGGTTCCCTCGGCTGTGAACTGCGGTCCCAGGTCCTGGTGGACAGAGCTGCTTGGCATGGGTGGGGTGTGCAGATGCTCCCCGATCGGTTCCCGCTGTCATCGGGGGTCCTGCTGGCCTCGATCCGGGGCTAGGGCTGCTGGCTGGCTGGCTGGAGCAGAGATCCCGGCTTAAGCGGCCATCTTGGAAGTCCCCCGCATGCACTCCCCGAGACCTCTCCCTTTTAAGGTGAGCTTCTATTCTGATCAAAGCACCCCGGATGACTGTTTTATGGGCATCCCACATCACCAATGGATTGAGGTAAAAATGCTCTTGTAAGGTGGTCAGGGATTCTAAACGGATCTCTTTCGATTGGAGCAGAGACTCATTTAGTCTCCAGAATGGAGAGGCCTGAGTCACTGGTCTCAGTTGGAGTGTCATGTGAGTAGGTGTGATAGACAGGGGAAAAAAAGGAATAGTCATGGTCCTATGGATGTAGCAACCACCAGGTAGTCAACCAGATGCAGAGTTTGCAGGTCTGCCTTCATCCGCCCGAAGGCAAGCATAAGGGAGGTGAGAGGAGCCATGCGAAACATCCAATAGTGGGTTCATAGTGAAATTGAGGTCTCCCTCAAAGATAAGGAGACCCTCCGCGAACTTGAGGAGCTCTTGGAGAAGCATCTGAAAACTGGGGGTGGTCCACGTTAGGAAAATATGCATTTGCAAAGGTGACCCGCATGTCAAACTCCTTCCCCCTGTGGAGTAGAAAACGACCCTGGGCGTCCGACCGCTGTGCCTCAAAAGTTCAGGGGACCGATTTGGCGAGCAGGATGCTTACCCCCTTAGACTTGGAGATGGGAGAAACACTGTGATATGCCGTTGGAAAGGTCTCATTAGTCAATTTAGAGATATGGTCACCATGAAAATGCGTTTCCTGTAGGAAAGCATCTTGGGTTTTAACTTTCCTCAAACCAGCCAACAGCTGGGAGTGTTTCTCAGGCGTATTAAGACCCCATACATTGAGGGAGGTGATCTTACGGGACCCATCCTGTCCACTTACCAGTAGGTGGACCCAGTAGAGTATGTGAGACAGACCCAATCAACAGATCACCCCGAGGTGAGAGGCAGAGAACAAAAACAGAGAAAGAAAGAGAAAAGAAAAAAAAAAAAGGGGGAGAGATGGGGAAAGGGGAGGAGAGAAGAGGAGAGGAGAAGGGGAGGGAGAAATCTATGAATAGTGTAAGTAAGCCAAGGACTCGGGCTAAGCACCAGCAGTGCCCAATCATGAGTCTCTATTTGATTCAAGCAACTAAACTGTATAGAAAACAAAATATTAGGAGATGGAGGACAAGGTGAGAACATCAAGAACCCCATTATAACTATTAATAAAGCCAGAAAAATTACAAATAATAGTACAAAGAGTACAAATAATAGATGTGGAAATGAAACATGGTGAGCAAGGTAAGAAAGAACCATTAACTGAGACCATACTGTGGTGGTGGACCAGGGGGGAGCACTCGTAATGAGACTCCAGGTGGGCAGCAAATGATAGAGAACAGAGGGGGTGTAGAGCCTTTACTCCACTCCCCAGGGCACCAAGACAGAAGGTCAGTGACAAAATGCACGTACTACATCTGGGGTTAGGGAGCAATACGGGTATACAACAGTAGTACTATAAACATAAAAAACACACCCCCGCCCGACAGGCCCCACCACCCCATCAACAAATGGGGAACAACACCCGCTACCTGCCAGGATAGGGTTAGAAATAAATGGGGTGTTCAAAGGTCGGGACTAGTGATGGACGAACTTCCGATGGGACGTTTCACGAACGCGAACCCGCGAACGCGGCCGAAAATTTGTGAACCGCAAAGTTCGTGGCGGGCCTCATTGACTTTAATGGCAGGCGAACTTTGAAAACCTACAGGTTCAACCACAAAATACTTACTAGCTGTGCACACATAGTCCCACAACATGGACACTGACATAACAAAAGTAATAACTGAATCTGGGATCGACAACGACAAGCATTCTTTTTTTATCTGTGAAATTTTGACAATTCAGGAGCGCATTGAAGGCCATGGAGGAGAGACAAGGTCAGGGCAGGCTATGAAGGGGGTGCAGGAGATGATCAGTGCCACAGTCAGGGCAGCGCAGTCCTGTGCCAGTGTCCCAGTGTGCCAACCTGTGCTTGAGCCCTTCCCTCTGCCCGGCCCTTATTCCCACCTATGCAGGGCTCCACTGCGGTGGTCTGGAGGTGCCAGTCCAGTGCTGATCCTCAGCCATGGTGCTGGCATGCTGGCACTGCCTGCTGATTGGCTTCTCCGCTGCTATCTCCCTCACTGTCTGAAACCAGCACCACGATAGAGACTGAGCACTGACACCAGCACCGAGATAGAGAGCACTGACACCACACCAGCACCGTGATAGAGATCACTGACACCAGCATCGAGATAGAGAGCACTGAGACCACACCAGCACCGTGATAGAGAGCACTGACACCAGCACCGTGATAGAGAGCACTGACACCAGCACCGTGATAGAGAGCATTGTTGGTGGTAGTGTCTTTGGCGGTGCACACAGCAGAGAGTGAAGAGGGTGCAGATAGAGAGGATGAAGAGGGTGCAGAAGAGTAAGGCTGAGTAAGCCACTCAACCAAGTCTGGTGCGTCCTTTGACGTAATCGCACGCACCTTCTGCAATTTGCCACTTTGGCTCAAGCCTGTTGCTCCTGTCCTACCCCTACCACCCCTGCAGAAGGGCCTGCCTCTTCCTCTGCCTGTCATTTTTTAAATGACCCTGTGACAAAAGTCTCTAGAGAAGTACAGTATGTATATGGAACAAGGTATATAACACCCCGCTTCAATCTGTCGTATTTGGGAGCCACTGGTCTATCACACCAGTTATAATACTTTTTTAATTGCGTTTGTCACTCTTTGTAGTATCGCTGCAGAACCACTCAGCAGGCACAATGCTGCACAGTGGAAATGCACTATACTATGCTTTCTATATGTGCAAGTATTTTATACGTGTATTACACACCTATATACTGCACACCAAATAGTACACCTATACCAGTCCTTAAAAGGACCTTTGTAGACTTAGTAGTGATTTGCAGACTGTCCCTCAGTCCCTACACTGATAAAAGACAGCTGCAGAATCGGTCAGCAGTCAACTATAATAGGCTTTCTATATTTGAAAGAAAGTATATTATACGTGTACAACCCTATATACTGTACACCTATACCAGTCCTTAAAAAGGACCTTTGTGGACCTAATAGTAATAGCTAGTGATTAAACTGACTGTCCCTGCTCCACACAGCATCCTATCCCTACACTGACAAGACAGCTGCAGAATCAGTCAGCAGTGCACTCAGCAATCACCAGCACAGCAGTGCACCAAACCCTATATACTGTACTACACCTATACCAGTCCTTAAAAGGACTTTTGTGGACCTAATAGCTAGTGATTTGTGTCACTACAGTCTCCCCCTGCTCCACACAGCATCCTGTCCCTACACTGACATAAGAGAGAATGTAAAATGGCTGCCAGATCAGTTCTATTTAGAAGGTAGGGGGAATGTCCAATTGTCCATGTGCTGAAATGTCTCAATTGGCTGTCCTGTACCCCATAATGGATGTGTCATCATGGGTCAAAGTTCTTTCACAATGTAAACGCATATGTCCACCGGGCGAACAGCGCCAGATGTCCACCGGTTTGGCAAATCACGAACACGAAAAATTCACCGCAAACTGACCGCCGGGCGAACCGCAAGGCCATCTCTAGTCGGGACTAATAGTCAAATCTGACACAGGAGGCAGAGGTATCAGGGGGGTGAACCTCTATGCAGATCCCACAGTCCTGAACACCAGTCACCCCCTCCCCATCACCTAAAATGGTGATGGATGGGGGAGAGGCAGCACAGACGACAAAAAACAAACCCAACAAATACAACAAATTAAATTGGGTAAACTGAGGAAGGACCAGAGGAGGTATACTCCTGAAGGCTCTAGACCAAAAGTCAGGGGGCCCAGATTGAAATTGGGGGATTTTTGGTTCAGCGGAGAGGTGACAGTATACTTGGCTGCATAGCCCAGTGGCTTGGAACATGGAAAGATAAGTATCGTGTTCATTTGGCCTGAAATAAAGGAATTGCCGGGTCTGAAGGGATCCACCAAGTCATGTTTTAGGATGTTATACCAGCCACCTAGGCCAATGGCAATGATAAACAGTGCCAATAGTCAGAAATCATGGCATCCAGAGAGACATTGCATGCTTCTTTGAATAGAAAAGGAAACATCAAAACATGTCGGCAAAGCACAGAGTGTCAAGGCTTGACAGGAGCCTTGACATCCAGGTCATTAGGTCTGAGATAGAAAGACCACTGGGACACTCGGGGAAATCTACCAAATCAGGCTTTGCAAAGACTTACCAGCTACTTAGAGCAGTGG
The DNA here is from genome assembly GCF_037356315.1 of Lithobates pipiens. Lineage (NCBI taxonomy): Eukaryota > Metazoa > Chordata > Amphibia > Anura > Ranidae > Lithobates > Lithobates pipiens. The sequence goes on from NW_027507764.1 coordinate 287,699,333, forward strand.
GGAGGTCAGTCCTTGGGAGGAGGTTGGATGAGATCTAAGGGCTTCATGACTTGAAGCATGAGAGCGGGGTCGCCTTATCCATTGTGGTCCTAGTAAGGGTGGGCCGAGCACCTCATGGGTAAGCAGATAGTCATGCCAATTGGGGACGCTAATAGTGTCTTCCTGGAAACATCTAGATATATCCGCATAGGAGCTCCATCAAAGTCAATGGGGCCCTTCAACTAAGCCTGTCGCAGGGCCTTGTGTGGAAGAGGGAGACACCCTCGGGCATGGCTTTAGGTGCACCCTGTCCAGCTCCAGTTTGTTGGTGGGAGGCTTGCCCAGTACCTGGTCCAGGATAGCCACCACTGTGGCATGTAGGTCTGAGCCCATGGTGGCCTCTGGGATGCCACAAATGCGTAGATTATTTCTCCTGCTCCTATTTCCTTATCATCTAGCTGCAGCTGGATTCAATAAGATGGCGGCAGAAGGCCTGGTGTTCCAGGTCCGGGGGGGGGGGGGGGGGGTGAGGCGGGCCTCTGTAGCATTGGTAGATGATTCCAGGTCTGTCACCCGTTCTTCCACCATGTCTACCTGCTGGTGTAAATCATGGAGCTCTCTTGTGAGAGCATTGACAATTGAAGCCGCCATAGCCTGCAGGTCCTGTTTAGTGGGCAGCACCACAACTATATCACAAAGGGTTTCCTCTGAGCAGCCACACAACCCGCATTTGACTCAGATGCATGCTGCAAGTCTGACTGTGGGAGGTGCGGGACAAGATAGGGGAGTGTAACTTTCTTACTTGAAGTGGCGGCGGCGCTCCGCGGGGCGACTCTCGGCGGCACCATCTTGGATAAGGCCATGGGTATAGAGATGGTGTGCTGGAGGAGAAAGTAATTTGTAATCTCAGTACCCCTCCATTCCCCCAATGTCGGTGGGTGTTTGTGATCCCCCGACATATGAAAACGGCTCGCCTGGGAAGTTCACCGAGTGGGTCTTAGCTTGTGCAGAGCTCCAAAAAGGACATCTTCATGCTGCCATTGGTAAGCCACATCCCTATGATCTGTTTTATTAATTTTGTTTAACAAAAAGGTATAAAAAGATTTTTATACAGCAAAAAAATGCTAATGTCTTTTCATTTTTCACTCTCCATTAGAATTGTACAGTTCTGTTACACTACATACAACTTAAAGGCATCTCCCAAGCATGTCAGGAATTAATTTCTCTCTCATTTCTCACTCTAAGTTGCATCAAATAATTAGATGGTATTCCTTTTTTAAACATTCTTTATTTATACATTTTCAAAGTACAGACAAGGAAGCAGACAGAACAAAATAGCAGTCAAAAAGACCCTAACTAGAAAGTGGAGGACTTTGAAGGTACCATGTATGTATAAAAAGTCAATATATTATTTTAAAAATGTTAAAAAACATATACGACACATAAAAAGACATAGTATTTTCCATGTCAACTTTACAAGTACATGAGTGTATATTGTGTATTATCATTCATCATCCCCGCCCCATTGGGCAATGGATTGCTTTCAGTAAGTTTGACGCGTTTCACAGGTCCATCCTGCTTCATCAGGAAGGCATCTACAGTCATGAATGGTTCTCTAACAAACCTCTGAGGATTTCACAGAACAGCTGTATTTATACTGAGATTAAATTACACACAGGTGGACAGAAATTGGTTGCACTAGAGTTTAGTTAGGGGTATCGGAGTAAAGGGGGCTGAATACAAATGCACGTCACACTTATCAGATATTTAGTTGTAAAACATTTTGAAAACCATTTATCATTTTCCTTCCACTTCACAATTATGTGCCTTATTTTGTATTGGTCTATCACATAAAGTTTCAATTAAAATACATGTATGTTTTTGGCTGTTACATGAAAAAGTTTGGAAAATTTCAAGGGATGTGAATGTATGGCCACTGTATACACATAATTGCATTCATGTTTTTGACTGTATATTCTTTTGATTTTAAATAAATTATTTACATGTAGCTCATTTAAATTATACACTACCTTGTTTTTATATTTATAAAATTTTTCTTAAATGTTTTGCTGCTATGGGCTTTTGCACACACAAATTCATTCTCAGACATGTTTACACATGAGGCCTGAAATGTTTTCCATACAGCTAAACTGGGTTTGTATGATAAGTAATGTAACACAAATCGAATGGAATTTATTAAATTTCCCCCAGCTGCTGTATGCTTAATTAGTAGATATTGTATATATTATCAGATGTCCTAAGAGATTCCCAGTTGAGTCTATTCACATTCGCCTTTTGTTTATTAATAACAGGGGATGATACCACCCCTTAAACATTGTGGTGCTCATTAGTGCTTTGTTATTGACAGGAGTCCCCAGGCAGCTTAGTAACTTCTAACAGAAAAGATGAGTAGCAAAGAATATTCTGGTTTTGCAAAGTTAATCAAATCTATTCTCCATTCTTCACAGATTTACAGAACTCTTTAATTTAAGAAAATTAAAAACACATTTTTATTACTCTTGACCATCAGCATAAACTTTGAAGTGTTGTCTTTGCCATTGGTAAGTATGCTTTAAAGCTAAATTCTAGTCAAATAGCTGAAAATAGAATTTAAATAATTCAGGATTGTAAGCTCTTTGAGGGCAGGGACTGATATGAATGTACAATAAATATATATATGTAAATCACTGCATAAAGTCTTAAAGTGACCGCATTGTATAAGTGCCTGTAATAAATAAATTAAATACACATACTGTATATTTTGTCTGCTTTGGACAGATATAATCCCAAATACTAAACCTGCTCCATAATTTAATGTTAGAAGTATATTGGTACATAAATATCATAAAGTAATCTAAAAATATACAAATAAAATGTAAAATATGTGAATTTTATATATATATATATATATATATATATATATATATATATATAAATAAATAATAAAGTCCCCTGTGCTCAATGTGAGAAAAATATTTTTAAACTAAGCATAAGAATCCAGTGCCTCTCATATTTCAGATAGGCAAAATTGCTTTAGAACAGCAGTTTTGCTTCTCCTCAACAAACACCTCTCCTTCTGAACTCCGCTTTCAGTGTGATAATAAGCTCATGACATGTAAGGAAAAAAAGCTTCCAATAGTGTAATAAAATCCACAAATCTATATTTTATTCTATATAAAATGAGGCTCACCAGACAAATTCTTGTGCATGTTATTATTTATGGTATTAATGTTTGCACAAACTACAGACACAGATTGAGGTGTTATATAAAGCGGAAGTTCACGTGGGTTACACTTTTGTTCTGTTTTCGTTCGTTGCAGAAAATTGATTTCTGTCATAGTTTTCATCAATGGACCAAAATTCTAATTGATTTTCATTTTGTTTTCAACCCTGGAAATATGTCTCTGACGAAAATTCTGACAAAAATATTTTCGTCAATGAAATTAACCCTGAATGTCCATTTGACATATTGTAATTCACATGACCGCTGTATGTACAGTGAATGAGTAAACTCACACCCTGTTTATGCCCATCCACATCCTGACATGTTTTGTCTTAACTGTCTTTTTCCAGGAGATCAAGAGAGGAATCTTAGAAGAAGTCGGAAAAGACGAGACATGTCGGGCTATGGATGGGTGTGAAGAGGGAGTGAGTTTATTCATTCACTGTACATAAAGCAGTGATGTGGATTATGTCATATGTGATATGCTAAGTTTCAAGAATGTGTCTGACGAACCTCATTTTATATGGACTAAAATATAGTTTTGGATATTACACTATTGGGTGCCTTGTTTTTCCTTAAATGGCATGAGCCTATTATTACACGGAAAGCAAAGTTCAGGAGGAGAGGTGTTTGTTGAAAGCAAAACTGGTCTGGATACTGTTCCAAAGCGCTTTTGCTTATCTGAAATATGAGAAGCAACATGATCTGTTTGCACCGGATTGGGGTGATTGGTGGTAGTCACTGAAGGCACCATTTGTGATACATGTTTAAAGGGTAAGGCCTCATGCACACGAGACGCAGTTAAACGCGCGTTCAGATGCAGTTGGACAGTTTTTTCAACTGCCCCTGAACTCATTCAATGTTATCCTATGTGTCCATGCACACAGTCTAGTTTTTTTCCGTTTTTATGCAGTTGCGTTTAGTCTCGTTTTTCCAGAAGCAAAAAAATGCGTTCAGAAACAAAAATTTCCACGTTTCAGACGCAAAACGCGGCAAAACGCGGCAAAACGCGGTAAAACGCGGCAAAACGCCGCTACCGCGTTTAGCCGCGTTTGCGTTTATATGCGTTTTTAAAGGTGACCTTTTTTTTTTTACATTAAAAATCTCAAAAATGATTGCAAATGATGAAAAACCATTACAAAAATATTTTAAACAATTGCAATTGCAAGTGGACAATCCACAACTTGTGGCAAGTGACATGGCAGGTGGCAAGTGACGTGGCAAGTGGACAATCCACAACTTGTGGCAAGTGACATGGCAGGTGGCAAGTGATGTGGCAAGTGGACAATCCACAACTTGTGGCAAGTGACGTGGCAGGTGAAGTGGCAAGTGACGTGGAAAGTGGACAATCCACAACTTGTGGCAGGTGACGTGGCAAGTGACCTGGCAGGTGACGCGGCAAGTGACCTGGCAGGTGACGTGGCAAGTGGAAAATCAACAAATTGTGGCAGGTGACTGGCATGTGACGTGGCAAGTGGACAATCCATAACTTGTGGCAGGTGACGTGGCAAGTGACGTGGCAAGTGGACAATCCACTTGTGGCAGGGGACGTGGCAAGTGGAAATCCACTTGTGGCAGGGGATGTGGCAAGTGACGTGGCGAGTGGACAATCCACAACTTGTGTCAGGTGACGTGGCAAGTGGACAATCCACAACTTGTGGCAAGTGACGTGGCAGGTGAAGTGGCAAGTGACGTGGAAAGTGGACAATCCACAACTTGTGGCAGGTGACGTGGCAAGTGACCTGGCAGGTGACGTGGCAAGTGACCTGGCAGGTGACGTGGCAAGTGGAAAATCAACAAATTGTGGCAGGTGACTGGCATGTGACGTGGCAAGTGGACAATCCATAACTTGTGGCAGGTGACGTGGCAAGTGACGTGGCAAGTGGACAATCCACTTGTGGCAGGGGACGTGGCAAGTGACGTGGCGAGTGGACAATCCACAACTTGTGTCAGGTGACGTGGCAAGTGGACAATCCACAACTTGTGGCAGGTGATGTGGCAAGTGATGTGGCAAGTGGACAATCCACTTGTGGCAGGTGACGTGGCAGGGGACGTGGCAAGGGACGTGGCAAGTGGACAATCCACAACTTGTGGCAGGTGATGTGGCAAGTGGACAATCCACTTGTGGCAGGGGACGTGGCAAGGGACGTGGCAAGGGACGTGGCAAGTGGACAATCCACAACTTGTGGCAGGTGATGTGGCAAGTGATGTGGCAGGTGATGTGACAAGTGGACAATCCACATCTTGTGGCAAGTGACGTGGCAGCTGACGTGGCAAGTGACGTGGCAAGTGGACAATCCAAAACTTGTGGCAGGTGACGTGGCAAGTGACGTGGCAGGTGACGTGGCAAGTGACGTGGCAAGTGGACAATCCACATCTCGTGGCAAGTTATGTGGCAGGTGATGTGGCAAGTGACGTGGCAAGTGACGTGGCAAGTGGACAATCCACAACTTGTGGCAGGTGATGTGGCAAGTGACGTGGCAGGTGATGTGGACAATCCCCAACTTGTGGCAGGTGACGTGGCAAGTGACGTGGCAAGTGGACAATCCACAACTTGTGGCAGGTGACATGGCAAGTGACGTGGCAGGTGATGTGGCAAGTGACGTGGCAAGTGGACAATCCACAACTTGTGGCAGGTGATGTGGCAAGTGGACAATCCCCAACTTGTGGCAAGTGACGTGGCAAGTGGACAATCCAAAACTTGTGGCAGGTGATGTGGCTGGTGACGTGGCAAGTGGACAATCCACAACTTGTGGCAGGTGGCATGGCAGGTGACATGGAAAGTGGACAATCCACATCTTGTGGCAAGTGACGTGGCAGGTGGCAAGTGACGTGGCAAGTGGACAATCCACAACTTGTGGTAAGTGACATGGCAGGTGGCAAGTGATGTGGCAAGTGGACAATCCACAACTTGTGGCAAGTGACGTGGCAAGTGACGTGGCAAGTGGACAATCCAAAACTTGTGGCAGGTGACGTGGCAAGTGACGTGGCAAGTCACGTGGCAAGTGGACAATCCACAACTTGTGGCAGGTGACGTGGCAAGTGACGTGGCAGGTGATGTGGCAAGTGACGTGGCAGGTAGACAATCCACAACTTGTGGCAGGTGATGTGGCAAGTGACGTGGCAGGTGATGTGGCAAGTCACGTGGCAAGTGGACAATCCACAACTTGTGGCAGGTGATGTGGCTGGTGACATGGCAAGTGGACAATCCACAGCTTGTGGCAGGTGGCATGGCAGATGACGTGGAAAGTGGACAATCCACATCTCGTGGCAAGTGACGTGGCAGGTGATGTGGCAAATGACGTGGCAAGTGGACAATCCACAACTTGTGGCAGGTGATGTGGCAAGTGGACAATCCCCAACTTGTGGCAAGTGACGTGGCAAGTGGACAATCCAAAACTTGTGGCAGGTGACGTGGCAAGTGACGTGGCAGGTGATGTGGCAAGTGGACAATCCACAACTTGTGGCAGGTGACGTGGCAGTTGGACAATCCACAACTTGTGGCAGATGACATGGCAAGTGACGTGGCAGGTGATGTGGCAAGTCACGTGGCAAGTGGACAATCCACAACTTGTGGCAGGTGACGTGGCAGTTGGACAATCCACAACTTGTGGCAGATGACATGGCAAGTGACGTGGCAGGTGATGTGGCAAGTCACGTGGCAAGTGGACAATCCACAACTTGTGGCAGGTGCCGTGGCAAGTGACACGCTAAATACAAGTACACTGCAGCTCTCACAGCTGCTGCTACTCACTCTGGTCTCACAAAATTGCTGAAATAGTTAATTTTTGAGCTGGGGAGGGTCTATGATGTTAGCTTAACTAAACGCTTCTAGACGCAAACGCGGTAAAACGCGGTAAAACGCCGCTAAATCGCGGTAAAAATCGCGGCAAAACGCGCGTTTCTAAACGCCGGTTTCAACATGTGTCCAGCAGCGTTTGCATCTGCATCTCGTGTGCATGAAGCCTAAAGAAGACACAGGAGTAGACTTTGTGTTTATAACATTATTTCAAAGATTCTTGGAACTGAATGCACTGGATACTTATGCTTTGTTTACAAACATATTTTTCACTTTGAGCACAGTGAACTCACATTTTTGTAAATATTTTATTATATCTTTTCATGTGACAACACAAATTACACTTTGCTACAAAGCAAAGTTGGGGGTATACAGCTTGTAGAACAGTGTAAAATTGCTGTTCCCTCAACATTTCTCAACACACAGCCATTAATGTCTAAATCACTGGCAACTAAGGTGAGTGAACCCTTAAGTGAAAATGTCCAAATTGGGCCCAATTAGACATTTTGCCTCCCATGTGTCATGTGACTCGTTAGTGTTACAAGGTCTCAGGTGTAAATGGGGAGCAGGTGTGTTAAACTGGTCACTGGAAGTTCTACATGGCACCTCATGGCAAAGAACTCTGAGGATCTGAAAAAAAGAATTGTTGCTCTACATAAAGATGGCCTAGGCTATAAGAAGATTGCCAGGACCCTGAAACTGACCTGCAGCATTATGGTCAAGACCATACAGCGTATTAACAGGACAGGTTCCACTCTGAAAATGCCTCACCATGGTCAACCAAAGAATTTGAGTGCACATGCTCAGCATCATATCCAGAGGTTGTCTTTGGAAATAGATATAGGAGTGCTGCCAGTATTGCTGAAAAGGTTGAAGGGGTGGGGGGGTCAGCCCACCAGTGCTCAAACCATACGCCGCACACTGCATCAAATTGGTCTGCATGGCTGTCATCCCAGAAGGAAGCCTCTTCTAAAGATGATGCACAAGAAAGCCGCAAACAGTTTGCTGAAGACAAGCAGACGAAGGACATGGATTACTGGAACCATGTCCTGTGGTCTGATGAGACCAAGATAAATTTATTTGGTTCAGATGGTGTAAAGCGTGTGTGGCAGCAACCAGGTGAATAATACAAGTGTGTCTTACCTACAGTCAAGCATGGTGGTGAGAGTGTTATGGTCCGGGACTGCATGAGTGCTGCCGACACTGGGGAGCTACAGTTCATTGGGGGAACCATGATTGTCAATGTGTACTGTGACATACTCAATGACAGAAAAGGAATGGGACTTTGTGAGGCATGTCACTGAATGGATACCTTATTCATATTATTCATGGAATTGTTTATTAATTACAAATCACGTTATAAAAAGTGTCAATCTGTGATAAAGGACACAATATACTATGATACACTTTTATGAATATACAGTTATTATACAAAATAAAATACAACATGATTGGCAGTACAGTTACATAAAGACACTCATCCATTCATAATGGTTCAATAAACATAAACATTTGCTCATGTTGAGCCAAACTTGTCTGGACATCAGTTCGATGTATACTCTACACACTTTTCATGGCTCATGCCATTCATCAGGAGTAAAATGCTCTGAAATTAAATCAGTGATATCTATAGATATAGGAAACCGTTTAAATGAAGAACCATGTCTCAAAAAAAGGTCTATAACTTACAATGCGATCCAGTAGTGACGCCCAGCCTATGTTCAAGGGAAGACAGGGATGACGATCTACCCCGGGGCTGAGGTGAGGAATCCCATCCAGACCTGAGACAGCAGCCAGGTGAAGACCAGGCAACCAAGTCACGACCATGTGAATCTGGTGTATGCTTAACAGACCACACTGCTCTGTAAGGATATGGAGATAAAACCATGTGAAATTAATATACTATTGATGGGATGAACCTATGCCTGTGAATGAGTGGAAGTGGTGGATGGTGTGTAACTACTGCAGTGATATGGAGTGTACTAGCCAAGGAAAATGTGCATACATATACCCACAACAGATAAATCCAAAATCAAACCCACCATATTGTTGTGAATTGTGAAATGTGAAACTGAAATTAACCCAAAAAGTGTTATGTGTAGGTATGAGTGAAACTCAATTACCTTATGTATGATTCTATGGCCGTATGCATGCCTGAAATCCCACCTGTGTGAATTGGCCATGTAAAATGGTCAGTTGGCCAGCCCGAGCAGCTTATATCCCCAGTAAGGGGCAGGTCCCCACCAACATCACGAGATCCCGTCAATGAGGCGGGAAATGGCAACAAGCTTTGGCTCCGTCAGCGGCATGCAAATCCGCTGTGGTACCCAGCAAGTCCCAGCCCCAACTAGATGGATAGAGGGAATCTGCTCCATAGTCAGGTGTTAACGCACTGAGCAGGGCATCCAATCATGACGCTGATGCATAGAAGGCAAGGCCCTTCCCCCAAGCCTGTTTAGGGGGATAGTGGGGGAAGGGGAGAGACTGCTATGCATGGCAGTCCCGGGGTCAGAAAATGTCCCATCACCCCCCCCCCCCCCCCATCTGCTTGACAAGGGGGTTCACCCACGGGCCGAAGGAAGTACACTATAATGCAACCTATATACTGTGTCTAATACACCTACATGCCAGCAATAAAAGTCAGGGTATAAATGATTATAGATGTATGGTGATTCAAAAAGTTTTAAAGACAGGCGGCTCATTACAAAATGGAATGTACATATGGATGAGTAGTTAACTATTTTTGTTAAGGTTTGGCAGGTCACTAGGAAAGCGGTTGTCTTCTACCCTATGGCAATATAGTAATGCGACCTGACACAACCTGGTTATAGCAGTGTCACGCCTCCATCCCTGATATATGTTGAACGACAGAAAAGAAAAAGAAATGGGACTTTGCGTGAGGCATGTCACTGAATGGATACCTTATTCATAGAATTGTTTATTAATTACAAATCACGTTATAAAAGGTGTCAATGTGTGACAAAGGACACAATATACTATGATACACTTGTATGAATATAAATTATTATACAAAATAAAATGCAACATGATTGGCAGCAGTGGCGTAACTAGAACCTTCAGGGCCCCCTGACCTCCAGCCAGGGCTCTTCCCACTGATCCCGGAGGCAGCAGGACCCAGATAGGAGGGGGAACAAATCCCCTCTATTTTCCTCCTGCAGTTACGTAATCCCTATCAGAGGGAGAGGAGGAGAAGCAGACTTTTAGTGGCTGCAGGAGAAAAATTTAGGGGATTTGTTCCTCTAAATGCCCCCCTCCCCCATCTAGGTTTTCAGGGGCAACATGTGCGCTATTGTAATTGTGACCCCTGTAGTTACGCCCCTGGGATGAGTGCCAGTGGTGGTGGTGGGGGATGGGATTAGTGGCAGCAGTGGTGGTTGAGGAGGGATAGGGTCAGTGGCATCGGTGGTGGGGGATGGAATGAGTGGCAGTGGTGAAGGAGAGATGGGATGAGCGGCACCGGTGGGGAGGATGGGAAGAGTGTGTTACGTACCTGCCGGATGAGTCTGATGTGCAGTGGGAAGGCTGTCTCGTACAACCCCGGCTCAAGGGCCACTGATGTTGCAACAGTGGCCGCAAGAGCCTGGTGGTGTATGGGTGCCTGGTTCGTCTTTGGTCTTGTCAGTTCAGCTGGTGCAGCAGGAAACAGGAAGCAGGCTGGTAAGCTGGGGAGACACTGAATACGTAGTCAGACAAGCCAGGTTTGGTAACAGGTGATCAGATGTAGATATAGACGACAGGCAGAGAATGGTCAGGATACAGGCAAAGTTCGGCAACAGGATATCAAGCAGTGTAGAGCAGAGCATGGTTACAAGGCAGGCCAAGGTCAGGATAGCAGAGATCAAATCGTAGTCAAACAAGCCGGGTCAAACACAGGAAACAGATCGGATCACAGGAACAGGTAGTCACTGGAACAGGTATGAGCTGCAGACCAGACAGCAAAGACACAGTGCTGCTGAGGTGTTTAAATAAGGCAGCCTGTTACCAATCACTGAAACTAGTCTGCACTATTTTAACCCCTAGGTGGCAGATTCATGACAGAGTGGCAGCGGTGGGGAGGATGGGATCAGTGGCAGCAGTGGTGGTTGGGAATGGGATGAGTGGCAGCGGTGAGGGTGATGGGATCAGTGGCAAGGGTTGTGTTTGGGGGTGGAATCAGTGATAGGGGGGTTGAATGGGATGAGTGGCAGATGTGGTGGTGGGAATGGGATCAGTGGCAAGGGTGATGGTTGGAGGGGGATGGGATGGGATGAGTGGCAGTGGTGGTGGGAGGATGGGATCTGTGGTGAGGGTGGTGGGATGGGATGAGTGGTGGGGAGGGGAATGGTATCAGTGGCAAGGATGGTGGTTGCAGGATGGGATCAGTGGCAGCAGTAGTCATGGTGAGGTGGATCAGTGGCAGCAGTGGTTGTGGTGGTGTGAGGGGTATCAGTGGTGGTGGTGTGGGGGAGGGGGTATCAGTGGCAGTAGTGGTGGTGGTGTGGGGGGTATCAGTGGCAGTAGTAGTGGTGTGGGGGTATCAGTGGCAGTAGTAGTGGTGTGGGGCTATCAGTGGCAGTAGTGGTGGTGTGGGGGTATCAGTGGCAGTAGTGGTGGTGTGGGGATATCAGTGGCAGTAATGGTGGTGTGTGGGTGGTATCAGTGACAGTAATGGTGGTGTGTGGGTGGTATCAGTGGCAGTTGTGGTGGTGTTCGGGGGTGTCAGTGGCAGTTGTGGGGGGTATCAGTGGCAGTTGTGCTGGTGTGGGGGTATCATAGGCAGTAGTGGTCGTGTGGGGGGTATCAGTGGCAGTAGTGCTGGTGTGGGGGGTATCAGTGACAGTAGTGGTGGTGTGGGGGATATCAGTGGCAGTTGTGGAGTGGGGGTATCAGTGGCAGTAGTGGTGGTGGGGGGGTAGTGGCAGTAGTGGTGGTTCCGGGGGTATCAGTGGCAGCAGTGGTGTGGAGGGGGGATCAGCGGCAGTGTTGTTATTAAGAGATGGGTGCAACTCACTTATAGATCACTTGGTTCCCCCTCCTTGCTCGGTCTTGCTTGGACGAGCAGAGAGGCTGGGCGGGGCCTGTGATTGAAGGTGTGGACGGAGAAGATGGAGTGGAGCAGGCGGGGACAGAAAATTTAGACGGAGACTGTGCAGGTGGAGAGGATGGGCGAAGCAGGCGGGGACTGTCCCCGTGAGTACAGGAGCAGAGGATGGGTGGAGAGGATGGGCGGGGAGGATGGGCGGAGAAGCCGGAAAGGATGGGTGGAGCTTACCGTGACTCCACGTAAATTAATATCTCCCGGGCGGCGGCGGGCCCCCCCTACAATGGCGGAACTAAGGGACCAGTCGCAAATGCGACTGGTGTGACCCTGATAATTCCGCCACTGATTGGCAGTACAATTACATAAAGACACTCATCCATTTATAATGGTTCAATAAACATAAGCAATTGCTCATGATGAGCCAAACTTGCCTGGGCATCAGTTCGATGTATACAATGTGTATCAATGCACATTTCATGGCTCATGCCAATCATCAGGAGTAAAATGCTCTGAAATTAACCACTTCAGCCCTCAAAGATTTGGCTGCTCAATGACCAGGCCATTTGTTTGCGATACTGCACTGCGTCGCTTTAACTGACAATTGTGCGGTCGAGCGATGTTGTACCCAAACAAAATTGATGTCCTTTTTTTCCCCACAAATAGGGCTTTCTTATTTGATCAGCTCTGTGGTTTTTATTTTTTGCGCTATAAACAAAAGAAGAGCGACAATTTTGAAAAAAACACAGTGTCTTTTACTTTTTGCTGTAGTAAAAATCCCATTTAAAAATAAAATAAAATGTCCTCAGTTTAGGCTGATATGTATTCTTCTACATATTTTTGGTAAAAAAAAAATTGCAATAAGCATATATTGATTAGTTTGCACAAAAGTTATAGCGTTTACAAACTATGGGAAAGATGTATGGCATTTATATGGCGTTTTTATTATTATTATTTTTTTTTTTAATAGTAATGGCGGTGATCTGCGATTTTTAGCTGTATTGCGACGGGCAGGTCGGACACTTTTGACACATTTTTGGGATCATTTACATTTACAGCGATCAGTGTTATAAATATGCACTGATTACTATGTAAATGTCACTGGCAGGGAAGGGGTTAACACTAGGGGGCAATCAAGGGGGTTACCTGTGTTCCCTATGTGTGTGTTCTAACTGTGGGGGGGATGGGACTAACAAGGAGAGATGACAGATCGTGTGTTTCTAGAAACACATGATCTGTCTTCTCTCCTCTGACAGCACATGGATTTGTGTGTTTGCACACACAAACTCCCGTGCTGCCGCTCATACACGTTATCGTGCATGGTCGGCGGCAATCGCGCCAGCCACGCGCATCGGGTCCCCACGTGCCCTTCTGGTGGCTCTCCTGGGCAAAGCCGTATATATATACAGGATTTCACCCAGGGGAGACATTCTGACACAGTATATCTGCGTAAGCCGGTCGGGGATATCTATAAATATAGGATACCCTTTAAACGGAGAACCATCTCTGAAAAAAGGTCTATAACTTACAATGTGGCCCAGTAGTGACACCAAGCCTATGTCCAAGGGAAAACAGGGGACAGGGACCACGAGCTCCCCAGGGGCTGAGGTCAGGAATCCCGTCCAGACCAAGACAGCAGCCAGGTGAAGTCCAAGCGATCATGTCATGACCATGTGAATGTGACATACTGAAGCAGATCATAATCCCCTCCCTTCGGAGACTGGGCTGCAGGGCAGTATTTCAACATAACAGCCCCAAACACACCTCCAAGATGACCACTGCCTTGCTAAAGAAGCTGAGGGTAAAGGTATTGGACTGGCCAAGCATGTGTCCAGACCTAAACCCTATTGAGCATCTGTCACCCTCAAATGGAAGGTGGAGGAGCGCAAGGTCTCTAACATTCACCACCTGTGATGTCGTCATGGAGCAGTGGAAGAGGTCCAATGGCAACTTGTAAAGCTCTGGTGAACTCCATTTCCAAGAGGGTTAAGGCAGTGCTAGAAAATAATCGGGGACATACAAAATATTGAGACTTTGGGCCCAATTTGGACATTTTCACTTAGGGGTGTACTCACTTTTGTTGCCAGTGGTTTAGACATTAACCACTTGCCGTCCGCCCATAGGCAAATGACGGCGGCAAAGTGGTTTCAAAATTCCTGGGGCGCGCATCGCGGTGATCGTAGTTGCGGGGTGTCAGTCTGACACCCCGCAACTACGATCTAAGTAAAGAGTCTCTGGCAGACACTCTTTACCACGTGATCAGCCGTCAGACGCGAGTAGAGGAGAGCCGATCGGCTGCTCCTCTGACGGGGATCGATTATCAGTGCAGCCCCCCCGAGGATGCCCACACTGGACCACCAGGGATGCCACCAGACCACCAGGGATGCCCAGCACCAGGTATGCCACCCTAGACCACCAGGGATGCCAGTCAGTGCCCACAATGGATGCCAATCAGTGCCCACAATGGACATCACTGATTGGCATGCATTATTGTTTGGCACTGATTGGCATCCATCAGTACAATACAATGCCGCCTATCAGTGCCCATCCGTGCCAACTATCAGTGCCCATCCATGCAAACTATCAGTGCCCATCCATGCCCATCTGTGCCGCCTATCCATGCCCATTAATGCCGCCTATCCATGCCAACCCATGCCAGCTATCAGTGCCAATTTGTGCCACCTATCAGTGTCCATCCGTGTCGCCCATCAGTGCAACCTATCAGTGCCCATAAATGCCGCCTATCAGTGCCACATATCAGTGCCCATCAATGCCACCTCATCAGCGCCACTTCATTGGTGCTACCTCATCAATGCTGCCTTATCAGTGCCCATCAGTGCCGCCCCACCAGTGAAGGAGAAAACGTACTTATTTACAACGTTTTGAAACTATAACAAAAAAAACTTATTTTTTTTCAAAATTTTCGGTTTTTAGTTTTATTTTGTTTAGCAAAAAATAAAAACCGTAGAGGTGATCAAATACCACCAAAAGAAAGCTCTATTTGTGGGGAAAAAATGATAAAAATTTTATTTGGGTACAGTGTAGCATGACCGCGCAATTGTCATTCAAATTGTGACAGCGCAGAAAGCTCAAAATTGGTCTGGGCAGGAAGGTGTTTAAGTACCCGGTATTGAGGTGGTTAATGGTTGTGTGTTGAGTTATTATGAGGGGACAGAAAAATTTACACTGCAAGACCCCTTTCACACTGGAGGTGTTTTTCAGGCACTAAAAATAGCACCTGTAAAGCGCCTGAAAAAAACCTCATCTGCAATCCCAATGCGAAAGCCCGAGTTTGTAGTCCAAAAGGCATTCTTTTGTACTGAAAACTCCCCTCTGGGGTAGAAAACGCAGTTTTCTCTCTAGCAGCTTTAGTCAATGGGATTTAACAATACCCCTTAGTAAGGTCTAATGTAGTGATACACCTGGCTGGACCTAGTATCTAAAAAAGCTCATCTACCCGGGGCATGGGGTAGGCATCAAAACTTGAAACTTCATAAAGTTTCCAGAAATCATTGCAGAATCGCAGAGTCCCATTGGGCTTCGGTACTAACACAATCGGGTTTGACCACTCACTCTGTGATTCTTCAATAATCTCCAGGTCTAACATTGTTACATAGTAGGGATGAGCCGAACACCCCCCGGTTCTGTTCGCACCAGAACTTTCGAACGGACCCCACGTTCGTTACGAACGTTAGAACCCCATTGAAGTCTATGGGACTCGAACGTTTCGAAATGGAAAGTGCTAATTTTAACGGCTAATATGCAAGATACTGTCCTAAAAAGGGTTTGGGGACCTGGCTCCTGCCCCAGGGGACATGGGTCAATGCCTAAAATGTTTTTAAAAATGGCCGTTTTGGCGGGAGCACTGATTTTACTGACGATTAAAGTGAAAAAAAAAAGTGAAATATTCCTTTAAATATGGTGCTTGGGGGGTGTCTGTAGTATGCCTGTGAAGTGCCACGTGTTTCCCGTGTTTAGAACAGTCCCTGCACAAAATGACATTAAACGGAAATAACACCATTTAAAACTGCTTGCGGTTTTAATGTTATATCTGGTTCCTGCAATATGGTTGAAAATCATTCAGAAAAATGGCATGGGTAGCCCTCCCTGCCCATTACCAGCCTATTTGGGTCTTGTACGCATATTAAGGGGAACCCTGTACCCATATTAAAAAAAGGAAATGCGTGTGGCCCCCAGGCCCTATATACTCAGAACAGCAGTATACAGGCACAAGACAGGGACTGTGTAGGTTTGTTGTGTTAAGTTGAATCTGTTTGTAATTTTCAACTGGTACATTTTTAAAGTGTAGCTCCAGTCAAAAAAACTATTTTTAAGCTTTTTGGAAAACATAGGGAAGGGTTATCACCCCTGTATAATTTGTTTTGTCGTCCATCTTTTTTCATCTCACTTGCTGCTGTCTCCTTGCGTTTGCAAGTAGGAGATGTTTGTAAGTTGGATGTTTGAAAGTAGGGGCCTGCCCTATATGCTCAGCAGAAATGGCGGAACAAGGTGTTGGTTTTGCCACAACATTGTAAGCCCTCAAAGTGACTCTTGGTGGGCGCTGGAGCGCCCTGCTGTGAACGATTATATCAAGAATTGTAATTACATGCCATTGTTGAACAGTGGTAGAAAAATTGACCTTTGGTGGTTGTGGTGCTGGTGCCACAACACTATAAGTCCTCACCGTTACTCTGGGTGGGCACAGGAAGGGGCCCTCCTGTGAAATATTATATCAAGAATTGTAATTACATGTCCCTGTTAAACAGGGGCAGAAAAATTTGGCCTTAGGCACTGCTGCTGGTGCCACCACACTGCAACCTCTTCCATATACTCTAGTTTTTTTGCTGGAATTAGCCCTGCTGCAAAGCATTGCATCAAAAATTGTAATTAAACGCCCCTGTTAAACAGGGGCAGAAAAATTGGGCTGCTGGCATCACCCAGAACCAAAAATGTTCTTCCAACATATCAGCGGAGGAGGAAGAGGATAGACAATCAACATAACAGGACAGTCACTCAGCATCAGCATAGGCAGTCTTGAAGGGATGTGGTATTTCAAAAAAAATTATTCGGTTACATCAGCTTCAGGTGCTTGGTAGCTGTGGGTGATCCAAGACTGATTCATCTTGATGAAGGTCAGTCGATCAACTGATTCGGTGGACAGGCGCACCCTGTGATCGGTAACAAAGCCACCAGCAGCACTGAAGGTGCGTTCCGAAAGAACGCTGGATGCAGGACAGGCCAGTAGCTCAATTGCATACTGTGCAAGCTCTGACCAGTGATCCATCCTCAAGACCCAGTAAGCCAGAGGATTTTCGGTGGGAAAGGTGTCCAAGTCTGACCTTGCCCCTAGGTATTCCTGCACCATGTAAATCAGACGCTGGCGATGGGTGCTGGAACCAATCATACCTTGGGGCTGCGGACTAAAAAATTGTCTGAAAGCATCAGTCAGACGGCCACCTTCTCCACCGCTCCTTCTGACCGATGCCTCAGCAACACGTTGTCCAGGACCAGGAGTTTGTAACCTCCCAGTCTCTGGGAACGCGTTGCACAGAGCTTTCTGCAAGGCCTCCCGGAGATGTCTCATCCTCTGCTCCCTCTGCGATGGAAAGATAAGGTCGGCAACCTTACCCTTGTACCGTGGATCAAGGAGAGTGGCCAGCCAGTAATGGTCCCTCTCCTTGATCCGAAGAATACGAGGATCCTTCCGCAGGCTTTGCAGGATCAGGGAGGCCATGCAGCGTAGGTTAGCTGAGGCATTCGGTCCGGAGTCCTCTGGGTCACTAAGGACAACATGATCCGCAGCTACCTCCTCCCAGCCACGTACAAGTCCACGTGTTTCTTGGGACTGTAAATCATCCCTATAAGACTGCTGCTGCTGCTGCTGATGCTGAGTGCCAGCCTCCACCTCCATGCTGACACAATCATCCTCCTCCTCCTCTTCCTCCTCCTCATCCTCTTCCTGTGTGATGGGTGGCACAGCAGGAACACTGTCTGGATAAAGGGGGCCTTGAGAGGCAAGGAAGTCCTCCTCTTCCTGCCTCTGTTCTGCCTCAAGTGCCCTGTCCATTATTCCACGCAGCGTATGCTCCAAGAGGTGGACAAGAGGTACAGTGTCACTGATGCATGCACTGTCACTGCTCACCATCCTTGTGGCCTCCTCAAACGGTGACAGGACAGTGCATGCATCCCTGATCATGCCCCACTGGCGTGGTGAGAAAAAACCAAGCTCCCCTGACCCTGTCCTGGTGCCGTAGTTGCACAGGTATTCATTGATGGCCCTCTGCTGCGTGTGCAGCCGCTGCAGCATGGCCAATGTTGAGTTCCATCTGGTGGGCATGTCACATATAAGGCGGTTCTTGGGCAGGTTCAACTCCTTTTGGAGCTCAGCCAGCTGAGCACAGGCATTAAATGATCGGCGGAAATGCACACAGACTTTCCTGGCCTGCTTCAGGACATCCTGTAAGCCGGGGTACCTGCCCAAGAACCGCTGCACCACCAGGTTAAGGACGTGAGCTACACAGAGCACATGGGTCAGTTGTCCCTGTCGGAGGGCGGAGAGGAGGTTGGTGCCATTGTCGCAAACCACCATTCCTGGCTTAAGCTGGCGTGGCGTCAACCACCTCTCGGCCTGCCCCTGCAGAGCTGACAAAACATCCGCCCCTGTGTGGCTCCTGTCCCCCAAACAAACCAGCGCAAGCACGGCATGGCATCGTTTTGCCTGCGTACTTGCGTAGCCCCTGCAACGCCTACGGAGCACCGCTGGTTCTGAGGACAGAGCACTGGAAGAGGCCATGGAGGAAGAAGAAGAGGAGGGGGTGGAGGAGAGAGGTGTGTCACAACCAATAGTAGCATTTTGGAGGCGTGGTGGCGGAACAACCTCCAACACTACTGCACCTTGTCCTGCATCCTTCCCAGCAGCCAGAAGAGTGACCCAATGGGCCGTGAAAGACAGGTAACGTCCCTGTCCATGCCTGCTGGACCATGAGTCAGCGGTAATATGCACCTTACCGCTGACCGCCCTGTCCAGCGAGGCAAGGACATTGCCTTCCACATGCCGGTAGAGAGCCGGAATCGCCTTCCGTGAGAAAAAGTGGCGTTTGGGGACCTGCCACTGAGGAACCGCACATTGTACAAACTCACGGAAGGGGGCCGAGTCTACCAACTGAAAAGGCAGCAGTTGAAGTGCTAGCAATTTAGCCAAGCTAGCATTCAACCGCTGGGCATGTGGATGGCTGGGAGTAAACTTCTTCCGCCGGTCCAGCAGCTGGGGCAGGGACATTTGCCTGCTATAATCGGACGTGGGTGTACCGCTAGCAGAGTTCCCGGAAGCACTTGGCTGTGACACACCTAATTCTACACCTTCATTCCTCTCAGAGCAGGTTTCAGAGAGGACTGAAGGTCTAGTGGGGTTGGAGATGCCTGCTGATGAGGAACAAGGAGAGGTCCGCTTTGTTCTTTGGTCTGGGTCTTTGAGGTACGCTTGCCAACGAGCTGCATGGCAGGTCAACATATGTCTGGTCAAGCATGTGGTGCCCAAGCGGCTGATGTTTTGGCCACGTGAGATACGCTTGAGACATATGTTGCAAATAGCAGCGGTGCGATCTGATGCACTCGTCTCAAAAAAGGCCAACACCAAAGAACTTTTAGAATAACGCGCAGAGGCAGCACTCTGCACAGGCGGAGCTCTGCGGTGTGATTCAGTCGGTGTGCTGCCCCTAAGCTGGCCCCTGAAGGGCATCCTGCCTCGTTGGACATGTGCCTCCTCCTCCTCCTCCCTCCTTCCAGGCACCCACGTGGAGTCAGTGCCCTCATCATCCCCTCCCTCTTCATCGCTGTAGCAAACCTGGCAGTATGCTGCAGCTTGTGGAACATGACTGCCAGATTGCTGTCCTTCTTGAGCATCCCCTCTCTCTGTGCTCACGCTACTGCCTTCCTCTAGCTGAGTGTCATCATCAGAGCCCACCAAACACTGGGCATCCTCCTGGAGCATGTACCCAACACTGTGCTCAAAGAGTTCAGGAGACTCCTCAGGAGGACGTGGTGGGTCTAGGGAAGGAGTCACTGATGATGACATTGAGAGGAGGGAAGACGATGCGTTGGCAGCTGCTTTGCGACTACCCTGAGACTGGGTGAGAGAGGATGAGGAGGATGAAGAGGGCTTGGTCATCCACTCTACCAAGTCGTTGGCATGTTGCGGTTCAACATGTCCAGCTGCCGAAAAGAAGGACAAGCATGTCCCATGGCCACGTGCTGATGACAATGCACCGTGTCCACGACCAGCACTGTTGTCTCTAGACACAGAGCCTGCTTGCCCTCTTTTATCGGCTCGCGCCTGTCTGCCTCTCCTTGCTGGCCTTCCAGACATGGTAATGGCTTGAAGGGAGTTGGGTAAAACAGCAGTTGGGTAGTTTATATTGTGCTGGAGGCACACACAACTTCCAATAACTCCTGCAGATGGCAATTGGGCTCAAATAGAGAACAGCTATGTAGGTGGATTATAGCGGTATGTACTGGGTACAGAGCACGCAGACAGCACGCACTATCTCCTAACACTACTGACTGCAAGCTCTATTATTAACGATAGATCACTAGCTATATAGGTTAGGTGAATATCGCGGTGTATACTGCGGTCAGGGCACGCAGACAATAACCAGAAAACAGCAGAGATAAAGGGGTATATACAGATGTATACTATGCTGTGCTGGAGGCACACACAACTTCCAATAACTCCTGCAGATGGCAATTGGGCTCAAATAGAGAACAGCTATGTAGGTGGAATATAGCGGTATGTACTGGGTAAAGAGCACGCAGACAGCACGCACTATCTCCTAACACTACTGACTGCAAGCTCTATTATTAAAGATATATAAATATAGTGAAGTGAATAGTGAATATAGTGGTGTATACTGCGGTCAGGGCACAGACAATAACCACTACACAACAGCAAGATAGGAAATCAGCCAAAAACGATCGGTGTGTACTGTGTTGAAGGTACACAGAACACCCACTACTTCAGATGCTAACACACTACACGAGGCCGCCTCAATGGCGGCCTTATATAGTGTGGTGCGTGCACTACACAGCCTCAGCTATGATTGGTCACAGGCATCCTGCCTGTGGCCAATCATGGCTCTCCTCGCTGCTGGCGCTGCGATTGGCCAAGCATGCGGGGTCACAGTGCATGCTTGGCCAATCATGAGCCAGCAATGCACTGCGCCATCGCAGTGCATTGTGGGCCGTGAGCGCCATGCGAATTTTGACGCGAACGGACCAAGTGTTCGGATTTCGCCGAACGGACGAACAGCCAATGTTCAAGTCGAACATACGTTCGACTCGAACACGAAGCTCATCCCTATTACATAGTTAATGAGGTTGAAAAAAAGTCTATCAAGTCCAACCTATGTGTGTAATTATATGTCAGCATTACATTGTATAACCCTGGATGTTGTGGTTGTTCGGGTGCATATCTAATATTTTTTTTTTTCCTCTGTATCATTTCAAATATGTCAATAAAAATATACTAAGTCAAAGAGACATATATATGTAGTTTCTCAAACAAATATATTCAATGACATAGGAAATAAGCCGCTTTGCCAAGCGTCGAAGTAGCTGGTGTGCGGCAAACATATTAACGCAAATAGTGTAACTACCAAGTTGCACATTTGTGGAAGCAACTAGAAGTAGAGGTCAGAAAGACCTATGCAGGTCATTTGAGGTTGGTGGGGGGGACATCTCCACCCGAGCACCCCCAAGGGGAGCTAATCTGTGCTCGTGGTCTACCCCTTAGTTCAGAGGTCAAGGTCATTGATCAGCAGTTGAAAATAGTAAAAATCCATCAATTATGTAAGATGTAGTGTTTAACGAACAATTAACTAGCGGTAGACTAATTTAAGAGCCTTCACTCAGAGTTGAAGGTTAAACGCTATAACAAGGCTGGGAGAACCCATCCATTCAGACCACTGTTGCCACATTTTGAGACTTTGTGTTTTATTGCCATGTCTTAGTGCTAGGGTCGTTTCATGTGTAAAGTGCACATGTGTGGTTTGAACTACATCTGTAAGTGTAGGGGGATATAGCTCCTTCCATTTCCTAGAGATACTGAGACGTGCTGCTAATGCCGTGTACACACGATCAAACAATCCGGTGGAAAAGTCCGGCGAACTCAAGTCCACCGGACAATCCCCCCGTGTGTAGCCTCCGGCGGACTTTTTTTACCCAAAAGTACGGCGGACTTAGAAAGTAGTTTTGCACTCCAATCTTCCCGTCGGACTCGCATTTCGGCGGACAATCTGGCCGTTTGGTATGCCAGTCCGCCGTACTTTTGAAATGAGCGGACTTTTCCTGCGCGGAGAAAAGTCTGCTCATTTTGAGCGCGTCTCCAGGTAGACGGTGCCAGCGAAGGAGGCGTGGCTGGCCCCGTCACCTGGTATGAACTTAAAGGGGAACCCCAACGCCGAAAAAATTGGCGTGGGGGTCCCCCCCAGGTCCACATCAGACCCTTGTCCGAGCCCGCTACCCCGGCCGGCCAGGAAAGGGGGGGACGAGCAAGCACCCCCCCTCCTGAGCCGTACCAGGCCGCGTGCCCTCAACATGGGGGGGTGCCTTGGGGTACGGGGGGCCGCGCGCCCCACCCCAAAGCACCTTGTCCCCATGTTGATGAGGACAAGGGCCTCTTCCCGACAACCCTGGCCGTCGGTTGTCGGGGTCTGCTGGCGTTAAAATAGTTTATTGCACAGCTCCGGGGGCCTTCCCTCTTCGGGGGTCTTCTCGCCGGACTCCTCCGCTATCTTCTTCTAGCTCTTTTGCTAGCGGAGGAGCCCGGCTTTCCTCTTCGCCGCCGCCTTCTTCTTCCGACTTCGGGGGTCTTGTCCCCCTCTTCGGTTCTTCTTGCCGGGCCACCGCGCCTTCTTCTAGCTCTTTTACAGGCGGTGGCCCGGTCTTCTGTAGCCGCTGTCGCCGCTTTCGCCGTCTTCTGTTCTTCTCTTCTTCTCTTCAGATGTTGCCTCGTCGCATCCTCCGCTCACAATGGCACGGACGCGGCGCGCGGCGACTTATATAGGGACATCACCGGATGATGTCCCCGCCCATTATGGTGTCACAGTCCCAGAGGATGCTGGGACGGTGACATCATAATAGGCGGGGACATCATCCGGTGATGTCCCTATATAAGTCGCCGCGTGTCGCGTCCGTGCCATTGTGAGCGGAGGATGCGACGAGGCAACATCTGAAGAGAAGAACAGAAAGCGGCGACAGCGGCTACAGAAGACCGGGCCACCGCCTGTAAAAGAGCTAGAAGAAGGCGCGGTGGCCCGGCAAGAAGAACTGAAGAGGGGGACAAGACCCCCCGAAGAGGGGGACAAGACCCCCGAAGCCAGAAGAAGAGGGCGGCGGCGGCGAAGAAGAAAGCCGGGCTCCTCCACTAGCAAAAGAGCTAGCAGAAGATAGCAGAGGAGTCTGGCGAGAAGACCCCCGAAGACGGAAGACCCCCGGAGCTGTGCAATAAAACTATTTTAACCCTTGTGTGTTGTGGTTTTTTTTTTTACTTTTTTCCACAGGTGAATGGGTAGGGGTACATTGTACCCCATACTCATTGACATAGGGTGGGGGCCGGGATCCTGGCCCCCTTATGAAAGGGGGCTCCCGGGTTCCGAGAAGCCCCCCACCTGCAGACCCCGACAACCAACGGCCAGGGTTGTCGGGAAGAGGCGCGGCCCCCCTTCCCCAAGGCACCCCACATGTTGAGGGCACGCGGCCTGGTACGGTTCAGGAGGGGGGTGCTGCTCGTTCGTCCCCGCCCCTTTCCTGGCCAGCCGGGTAGCGTGCTCGGACAAGGGTCTGATATGGACTTGGGAGGGACCCCCACGGCGATTTTTCCGCATAGGGATTCCCCTTTACGTTCATACCAGGTGACGGGGCCAGCAACGCCTCCTTCGCTGGCCCTGGCTACCTGGAGACGTGCTCAAAATGAGCGGACTTTCCTCCGTGTGTGTGGGCAAGTCCGTTCATTTCAAAAGTACGGCGGATAGTCCGGCGGACTTAGTACGCCGTATTAGTCCACTGAAAAAGTGCCGTGTGTGGGCAAGTAGCCCGTTCGGAAAGTCCGGCGGACAGTCTGGCGGGAAATCTGCCGGACTAAATCCGCCAGATAGTCCGCTACGTGTGTACGTGGCATAAGAGTACGTGTATGATTATATTCCTTGTCGGATTGGGGAACTTTTCTATATCTAGGGATAGCAGAGCTAGGGAGGGGTTTTCCTCTATTGTCAGTTTTGTGACATCAGAAAGTAATCGGAAAACTGAGTGCCAGTAACGCGTGAGTTTGGGGCAGTCCCAAAATGTATGTAGTAGATCACCCTTTTGTCCACATTTCCTCCAGCATGTGTTGTCAGGTGCAGCGTCAAATTTGGACAATCTGTCAGGGGTCAAATACCAACGGTAAGTCAGCTTAAACGCAAGTTCCCAAAGTGTACAGAAGCAGGTAGCTTTATATGTGAAGTGGCAAGCCTTTTCCCATTTGGCTAGAGTGAAGTGTTGTCCTAGGTCTTCTTCCCAGTGCAGTATTGCTGCAGAGCTAGTAAATGTGGTTTTATGATGAAGTAAATTATGAAATAGAGATATTCCCTTTCGATGCTCTGTGGGGGATCTAAAGAAGATCCAGGCTTTTTGGGGGAGTTTACATGTCCATGTATTGAGTGATGCAAGGCAGTGTTTGGTACAAATGTACAAGAATATATCAGAGTTTGAGAGTAGGTTTTCACTTTGAAGCGCGGAAAATGTTTTGATTTTATCATTATCTATCAGGTCAGATATGTAGGTAATGGCCCTGCCTTTTCAGCTTGAGTAAGATGTCGAGCGTATGAGATGTTGTAGGGTTTCTATGGAAATGTGAATTGTCGATTGGATAGGGTGAGTTGATGAGATGTGTGTTAGTTGGGACCAAACTTTAATAGTCGCCGCTATGGTCGGTGAAGGGCGGATAGGGAGTTTCGCTCAGAGTGTGGTGGCGAATAGCCAAGAGGATAGGTTACCACCTGGGACCAGAGAGGCCTCCACTCTCCCCTACAGGGTGGTAGGGGGGGGAGAGCCCGAAACCACTCCTTTGATTGTGTGAGGATATATGACATGTAATAGTCTTGAAAGTCAACATACCCCGTTTCCCCTGCTATAGCAGCAAATAGATCCCGCAGTATCCAGGCAGCGTCTGCTGGATACTGTGGGATCTATTTGCTGCTATAGCCTAATGTGAAGCCTTTCCCAGGTATCAACTGCCTGAGAATCCATAACTATGCACCCTGTCACAGTGCACAAGCCTGTTTGACTACATGTGTGCCTTTAGACGTTCTCAACATCTTGCTTCCCTAGAACCTTACTGCCAATGCTTGTTTGGCTGAGGATCTTAAGATATACGCCTTACCAGCACTTGAGTATATTACTATCTTCATTCTCCTAGATTACATGAATCTTAAGCTCCTGAAGAAGCGTACTCTTACGTGCAACATGTCGAACAACTAGCTAAGCGTTTTGCACCTGGATACATAATCTGACTCACAATCGCTATATAACTACACTACTACCTGGAGATCGTTTGTTGGAAAATTTCTATTTACCGATTTCTGTTGTGGTTATAATATGATAATAGTGTGTAATATGATGTCTTTGTGCAGGGTGCTTCACAATTACTAGCTTTTTGAATATTTTCTACAGTGTATACACTGATATGTACTATTTCTAAAAAAAACTTTTTTATCTACGTAAAAAATTATAATAAAAAAACTATTTTTAGTTTGTTTATCAGTGTGCCTTTAAAGTCCAAACATTTAGACCTTAGGTTAGAGATGATGATCAACAATATTTTGTGCAAGTAAACTGTGTTTGCCTGGAGAGGTTAGGAGGCACAAATACGGTAGAGAGGCTAGAACTGAAAAAGTAAAACAAGAAAAACAAAACAGAAGACACACAGGAATGTCAGCAGGGAACAGCTCGGGTGAGCAGCAGACTCAGTGTGGGGGAAAGTTCAGCAAGCAGGTGTTTGAGCGCAGGACCAGACTGGACTAGGACAGTCGCTCATTGTAGTAGAGTGGGCTGGATGCTCAGTGACGATTGCGCTTGTGTTTCTCCCAGCCAAGACCAAAAGTAAACGGGTTTGGGTTCTCGTTTGCATCTGTTTGGTTTTGGGAAAGGTTCTGGCAGGATTCCCCAGGCATGTAGAAGTTTCATACCCTCTTCCAAGGTGGAGATGGTGGGAGGTATACCATTGTAGGTGGCCAATATGGTCACTGGATGGTGGCATTTGTATGTAATTTTGTGGTTATTCATGGCTGTAGTGATGTTTTTTAGCTGCCTCTGCATTTGAAGCATATATTGAGGTAGGTCAGCATACAGCTGAATGTCAGAGTATGGCGCTGGGAGTGGCGATAACCCTCTAGCTTTCATAAGTATTTGTTCTTTCTCCTGAAAAAAGTGAACCCCCAAAAGTACATTTCGGGGTACATTCGCCTCAAGATGGCAGGGTTTAGGAAGCCTATGTATGCGATCAATAGTAAGCTCAATTGGGGAGAGATCAGGAAGCATGCTAGAAAACATTGTGGTAGCGAAGCTGTGCAACGCTTTGGGCTGGATGGACTCTGGGATTCCATGTATTTTAATGTTATTGCATCTGGAGCGGTCCTCAAGGTCTGCTAGCTTTGCTTTGATCCAGAGAGATTCATCTTTCTGTTCCCTATATGCATCAACTAGCTCATTGACTGTATCAGTTCTCTCCTCCATTTTGTTTTCCATCAACTGCATCCTATTATCCATCTGTTTAATTTCTAATGAAAACCTATTGATCAGCGACGATAGGTTAGTCATGAGAGAAGATTGCAATGATAGAAGCATGTCCTTCATAGTGGTGTCTAGCACCGGTTGCCCTGAGGTTGGAAATTGTGCTATGGAGGATTGCAATGAGGAGATAGCAGAGTCATGGAGGCCTGTCCTCACTGTGTCTGAAGCCTGGTTAGGGAGATCCATCCGCATCCTCCATTTTGCTCAGCTCTGAGATGCTCGGGTTGCAGACGAGGCATCAGGAGGGAAGGAGGACGGCAATCCTGCGTGCATGTCCCGTGGATGGGCTCCCCGGGAGGTCTGTGTAATCTAACGAATGTCTCGCTGTGCCTCTGACGGCACCATTTTGGTTTTTGCGGCGGGGCTGAAAGGAGAAGGTCTCCAGCCGTTTTGAGCCTCTGTCCTGGTTCCTTTTGCGGGATATTGTGGCGGTGGGGCTCAGGAGAGACGATCGTGGCACTTTGGGGCAGGATGTTGCAATGAGTTCGCCCAGTAGTCGCTTCTCGTCCGGTCTGGGTAGCGGAGCTCACTGCTCAAGCGTCCATCTTCGTCCACGCGCAAGCCACGCCATATTTAATAGTTTTTTGAAACCATCGATGCTCCCCACTGACACCATCGCCTGTGAAAGGGAATTCCACATCCTTGCTGCTCTTACAGTAAAGAACCCTCTACGTAGTTTAAGGTTAAACCTCTTTTCTTCTAATTTTAATGAGTGGTCTTGTTAAACTCCCTTCCACAAAAAAGTTTTATCCCTATTGTGGGGTCACCATTACGGTATTTGTGAATTGAAATCATATACCCTCTCAAGCTCTCTCTTCTTCAGAGAGAGTAAGTTCGGTGCTCGCAACCTTTCCTCATAACTAACATCCTCCAGACCCTTTATTAGCTTTGTTGCCTTTCTTTGTACTCGCTCCATTTCCAGTAAATTCTTCCTGAGGACTGATGCCCAGAACTGGACAGCATACTCTAGGTGCGGCTGGACCAGACTCTTGTAGAGTGGGAGAATTATCATTTTATCTCTGGAGTTGATGCCCTTTTTAATGCATGCCAATATTCTGTTTGCAATGTTAGCAGAAGCTTGGCATTGTATGCCATTGCCGTGTCTATCATCTACTAGGACCCCCAGGTCTTTTTCCCTCCTAGATTCTCCCAGAGGTTCTCCCCCCAGTGTATAGATTGCATTCATATTTATGCCACCCAAATGCCTTATTTAATTTTTTTTTACATTAAACCTCATTTGCCATGTAGTTGCCCACCTCATTAATTTGTTCAGATCTTCTTCCAAGGTTTCCACATCCTGCGGAGAAGTTATTGCCCTGCTTAGCTTAGTATTGTCCGCAAATACAGAGATTGAACTGTTTATCCCATCCTCCAGGTCGTTTATAAACAAATTAAATAGGATTGGTCCCAGAACATCTTCTTTACTTCCTCTGAAATGGCCTTTCTTTGGGCCTCTGGGATGCGGTAGGGCTGGACAAAAACTTTGACTCCTTGTTCCATGATAATATCGTGCTACATTAGTTAGACCTGGAAAGTCTGAAAAATATCCTTTATATATCTGCAAGAACTCCTTTGCCTGCTGACTTTGGATTTTATACAGGGTATTTGCTACTTGGACACTCTTCACTAGGGATGAGCCGAACACCCCCTGTTTGGTTCGCATCCAGAACATGGCAAAAACTTTGTTCGAACACGCGAACACCGTTAAAGTCTATGGGACACAAACATAAAAGATCAAAAGTGCTAATTTTAAAGGCTTATATGCATTGTATTGTCATAAAAAAGTGTTTGGGGACGGCTGTTTTTTTCGGGAGTAGTGATTTTAATAATGTTTAAAGTGAAATGATAAAAGTATAATATTCCTTTAAATTTCGTACCTGGGGGGTGTCTATAGTATGCCTGTAAAGTGGTGCATGTTTCCTGTTTTTAGAACAGCCCGAGTGCAAAATGACATTTCTAAAGGACAAAAAGTAATTTAAAAGTACTATTGCTAGCGCCGGCTATAATGAATTGTCAGTCCGGCAATACACATAAAAGTTCATTGATAAAAACAGCATGGAAATTCCCCACAGGGGAACCCAGAACCAAAATTAAAAAAAAAATGACATGGGGTCCCCCCAAAAATCCATACCAGACCCTTATCCGAGCATGCAACCTGGAAGGCCACAGGAAAAGAGAGGAGGACAAGAGAGCCCCCCTCCCCCCGAACCATACCAGGCCACATGCCCTCAACATTGGGAGGGTGCTTTGGGGTAGCGGCCCACATAAACAGAGTGGCCTAGTCCGTAAGTATTTCTTTAGGAAAACCAGTCCATGTAAACAGCTGGAATAGCTCCCGGGCAATAGCCTTAGAGGAGGTATTCCGCAGGGGTAGCGCTTCAGGATATTGGGTGGCATACTCCAGGATCACCAGTATGTAGGAGTGACCTCGAGCTGACTTTACCAAGGGACCCACTATATCCATGGCTATCCTTTTGAATGGGACCTCAATTATGGGCAGAGGGACTAAAGGGCTCCAGAAGTGGGTAACTGGAGCGGTCAACTGACAGGTGGAACAAGAGGTACAGTATCTCCTTACCTCTACTTTCAGACCTGGCCAGTAAAACAGGTTGGTGATCCTGTCTTCTCAAGTCCCATGTGTCCCCCTAAAACATTATCATGGGCCAGGTCTATACTGTTGGGGTACCAACAATTGTTCTGCCGCATTTTCTCTCACTTTGTTAACCCGATAAAGCAATTCATTACATACTGCGAAGTGTGACCATTACTCATTCACACCTGGCTCTTGGGGAACCCCATTTACCACTACAAGCTGTTCCTGTGCCCGGGCCAAAGTGGGATCCTGCATCTGGGCAGTACCAAATGCCCCCAGGGGAACACCCAAATCTGGCAGGGCCCCTCCCCCCCCAATGTTCAGGTAGGTCTGTGAACCACACATTTTGGCATTCTTAACAGTATCAACATTACTTTCAACACCATTAACCAAATTATTAGCATTTTCATCATCTGTAGCCACGTTACCAACATTTGGCAGTTCAGGGTTATTCCCCTCAACAGCAGGAACAGAGGAACTCATTTCTCACCAGTCTCTAGACCGTTCAGGCAGTTCTCCTTGTTCCCACAGTTTTGCAAATAATGGACAGTCCCGACCTATTATAACATCATGTACCAAGTTCTTCACCACCCCCCCCCCCCCCTTGAATACCAGTGCCACATGCTTTGGAGATGGACACTGAGATGAGAGGGTACTCTCTAGTGTCTCCGTGAATACACACAACCCGTAAAGTTTTGCTTACCGGGCCGATCTTCCCAATTACTCTGGGAGGAACCAGGGTTACCATGCTTCCGGAGTCCAACAGAGCCCTGGCAGGGAGGTGATTCACTCGAAATTCACACTCAAATTTTCCAGCACCAAGGTTAAGATGTGTTTATGGGCATAAAAAGACCCCCTCGGGAGAACCCCGCATTCCATGGGCTCCTCTTGCAGTGGGCAGTGTGCCCGGGTGTGGCCCCAGGAATGACATCGCCAACATTGTATATGTGCTCCTCTCTGAACAGGAACAGAATGCTGAGGTGGTACCGGGAGTGACTCTTGGACTTTCGGGGTGTTTTTGTTCCAGGGCTCCGCGAGACATCCTTTAGAAGGGTGGCAGTTGATCGAATAGGCCGTGGCAGACTGGGTCCTTGGTGCTTGGTAGGGCAGAGTAGATCCTCTACTACTGTATATCTTTCCACCATCTCGACAAGGTGGTTCACCATTTTGGGGTCTCCATGGCTGACCCACCATTGAAGGTCATCTGGCAGGGACCTCAAGTATTGGTTCAGCACAACTTCTCCACGATTTGGGGCCCAGACAACACCTCAGACTGCAGCCATTTTTTTACTAGTTGCACCAGGTCATGCATTTGAGACCTGGGTGGCCGATCTGGATGATACTTCCATTGGTGCACTCGTTGGGCCCGAACGGCCATAGTCTCCCCCAGACAAGCCAGAATTTTTGCCTTTAGCTTTTGATAATCTTTGGCGTCACCCGTGGCAGGCCAAAGTATGCTTTTTGAGGATCTCGGGTGAGGAAAGGAACAATAAGTGCTGGCCCAATGGTCCTGGGGCCACCCTTCTCTCTCTGCCATCCTCTCAAATGTAGCAAGAAATGCCTCTACATCATCACTCAGGGACAACTTCTGCAGAAAATGGCTCACCCTGATGGTCACCTGGTTGCCAGAGGCAACAGCTGCTTGCTCACGGCCCTGAAAAAGGTGCTGCACTGCTTCTTGCAAGGCAATCACCTGAGCCTGCATAACCCCTTTCTGGGTCACTAACAGGTGAGTACTTTATTGCTGCAGAGCCAGCGCCTCTTTGTGGTGAGTTTGTTGTACCTCCAGCTGAGTTGCTAAGAGCTGATTAGTTTCCTCGTAGAGAGTCTGCGCTTGCATATTGGCCAGGAACAGCTGTTTAATTAGCTCCTCCATTGGTTCAGCTTTCAGGGTTTGTGCAGCTTTAACCCAGGACATAAATCCAATGTACTGTTCCTTTAAATGTCAGTTTAAGTCCAATGCCAAAAGAAAACCCAGCAAAAATGTTTTATTTATTTTTTCTTCTTATGCCTGTTAATCTGTCCTGCCCGCATTCTCCACCAGTTGTACAGTTTGGGGAACCAGCTAGATCGCAGGACACAGGCTTTGCAATGAAAAGAATGTTTATTTAACTTACATAGCTTCACAGCAGCAAAAACAACAGAAAGAAATATCAGTCTTGTCGACTTGCAGAGCTCAGAACTGCTATCACAGTTAAACAGTCCTTGGTTTTTTGTAGCAGGTTTCCAGGCAGGACACTGCTGTGCACTCTTACTGCTGTACACCAAACCACCATCCACAGTCACCTCTATACTCCTCCACACCCACCTACAACTCTCTGTCTTTTTTTAAACTCACTTCCTCTGACAGCTGAGTTAACCCTTTTGCTTACTTAAAGGTACCACAGTCCAAATAGAGGGGCAATATAGCATCCTTTGAGGACACAGCCATGGCATCCTGTACTATATATATATATATATATATATATATATATATATATATATATATATATGGTCGGGGGCCCTAAGACCGAGACACATGTGATCATATAAACACGCGACAAGACTTACAACATAAGTAGACCTGAGGTGTGGCTTTTGGTCATCTGGTAGGGAAGTCAAGAGAATGGGAGATACCCAAGATAAGATCATGGATGATTGTGGAGGTGAATGTGCTGAGAAATGCTGTAAAAGGGGAATGGGAGGGAGGGAGGGACGGTATCATGCAATGGAACTGATAAAGAGCAAGGGCGAGTGGTCAGCTTACATACCCTATGGGCCCCTCCCATATATTCAGGCCACCATACTTGTCTTCAAATTTTTGGTTGTGGCCCTAAGACTGAGACAAATGTGGATCACATAAACACGTGACAAGATTTACAACATAAATAGACATGAGGTGTGACTTTTGGTCGTCTGGTAGGTAAGCAAAGAAAAGGGGACAAAAATGAGCAGGTAGGGAGGTATATATTATTGGCACTAACCTCATTGAGCAAGCTTGGAGAAGGCTAGGGCCATCTCCACTTGAGGGTTTGGAATACATCTGGCGAAGCAAGAGGACTTCCATTTGCCTAGATTCTTGATCATGTGGTTTGGTACTCCGCACTGGGATGAGGCTGAGCCGATCCAGAAAGGAATGTCCGGAGTACTGCATGGGGTCTAGGCCTAAGTTGAGCACAAGGGCCCTAACATGTTTAATAAACTGGCTGCCACTCCGGGGGTTGACTGAGAAGGCAGTAAAGGGCTGGTGCTTGACTGGTTGGGTAGGTGAGAGAGCAGATGGTCAAGGATTGTAACTGGGCATCAGGAGACCATAACATGAAGAACATAATGATTTGGGAAGCAAGTCAGGAGGTGTCTGTACAGTATCTGACTACTAGTAATGCCAGAGGTGAAACGGCTTGGCCGTAGGAAGTAATCGATAGCCAGGTAGATGGTCACCTGGATGACTAGACTGTGCAAGAGCCCAAAGGGGAAAAATTTGAGGATTTTGGACATGCCCCTAAGATAGGGCTCATGATGGGTAAGCATTTGCAGCCACACTGCGCCTACCATTGCAGTCACACAGTGTCCAACATTGTAGTGTCACTGTGCCCACCATTGTAACCATGCTGTACCCACCATTGCAGACACGCTGTGCCCACCAATGCAGACACACTGTGCCCCCCATTGGAGCCTCATTGTGCCCACCATTGCAGCCACACTGTGCCTACCTTTTTCAGCCACACTATGCCCACCATTACAGCCACACTGTGCCCACTGTTGCAGCCTCACTGTGCTCATTGCAGCCACACTGTGCCCACTGCCCACTATTGCAGCCTCACTGTGCCCATTGCAGCCACACTCTTCCCACTGCCCACCAATGCAGCCACACTGAGCCCACTATTGCAGCCCCACTGTTCCCACTGCCAACCATTGCAGCCACACTGAGCCCACTATTGCAGCCTCACTGTGCCCACCATTGCAGTGTCACTGTGCCCACCATTGCAGCCACACTGTGTCCACCATTGCAGCCACATTGTGCCCACCATTACAGTCACACTGTGCCCACCATTGTAGCCTCACTGCATTGTGCCCATCATTGCAGCCACACTGTGCCCACCATTGCAGACACACTTTGCCCACCATTGCAGACACACCGTGCCCACCATTGGAGCCTCATGGTGCCCATCATTGCAGCCACACTGTGCCCACCATTGCAGCCACACTGTGCTCACTTCAGCCACACTGTTCCCACTGCCCACCATTGCAGCCTCACTGTGTCCACCATTGCAGCCTCACTGTGCCCACTATTGCTGCCTCATTGTGCCCATTGCAGCCATGCTGTGCCCACCATTGCAGCAACACTGTGCCCACCATTGCAGCCTCACTTTGCCCACCTCTGCAGCCACAATATACCCCCTTTTTTCCAGCCACACTGTGACCGCTATTGCAGACTCACTGAGCCCACTATTGCAGCTTCACGGTGTCCACTGCAGCCACACTGTGCCCACTGCCCACTATTGCAGCCACACTGTGCCCATTGCAGCCATAATGTGCCCACTGCCAACTATTGCAGCCTCACTGTGCCCATTGCAGCCACACTGTGCACAATTCCCACTATTCCAGACACACTGTGCCCACCATTGCAGTCACACTGTGCCCACCATTGTAGCCTCACTGTGCCCATCATTGCAGCCACACTCTGCCCACCATTGCAGGCAAACTGTGCCCACCATTGCAGACACACTGTATCCACCATTGGAGCCTCATGGTGCCCATCATTGCAGCCATACTGTGCTCATTGCAGCCACACTGTACCCACTGCCCACCATTGCAGCCTCACTGTGCCCATCATTGCAGCCTCACTGTTCCCACCATTGCAGCCACGCTCTGCCCACTATTGCTGCCTCACTGAGCCCATTGCAGCCACACTGTGCCCATCATTGCAGCAACACTGTGCCCACCATTGTAGCCTCACTTTGCCCATCTCTGCAGCCACAATATACCCACTTTTTTCCAGCCACACTGTGACCACTATTGCAGCCTCACTGTGCCCACTATTGCAGCCTTACTGTGTCCATTGTGGCCACACTGTGCCCACTGCCCACTATTGTAGCCACGCTGTGCCTGTTGCAGACATAATTTGCCCACTGCCAACTATTGCAGCCTTACTGTGCACATTGCAGCCACACTGTGCCCAATGCCCACTATTGCAGCCACACTGTGCCCACCATTGCAGCCTCACCTGAGCAGAGGAAGAGAGAGGGCGGCCGAATCATGACTGGAGGAAGAGGAGAGCCACTGGATCACAGAGCGCGGATAGCATGCTGTTACATCTTACATTACAATTGCCTCTGCTTTGCTCGCGGTCACACACACATTCTGTCAATCACAGGCACAGGACAGGAGGAGGTGGGGCTGTGTGTGGCGCCGAGCAGAGCGGAGGCAATTGTAGTGTAAGCTGTATCAGCATGCTATCCACACTCTATGATCCCGTGGCTCTACTCTTCCTCCATACTCTCTTCCCCCAGGCAATTGCTGGGAGAATGGTTCCCGATCAACCCCGTCGGTGTTCGCCCCCCCCCCCCCCCCGCTCCCAGGCAGCCCAGCTCCTCACCAGCCCTCATTTTCCAGTAGGCGTGTGGAAAATTTGAATGCTGCTCTAATGCTTTCGCTACTCTTTTAAACTCAGGTGGCCAGACCAACTGTGCAGTTTTTCCATTGCATTTTTATATTTCCCTTACAGCTGAAGCTTACAGCTGCTAAATACCTACTAAATGTAAAAGCTCTACCTGTACTGAGTTAATAAATAACAAATATTTGTACATTTTAAATTACGCCTTTTCGTACAACATAACTTACAAAATTTCTGCTAAATTCCTACTAAGGCCATGTTTAACTGCATGGGGATATGCAAGTGTTCTGTGCATCCTCATGCAAGTAAGCAGTCTCATTCATGTCAGTGGGGACTAAAGCCGCGTACACACGGGCGGACTGTATGGCCAACTTAGTCCGTCAGACAATCCGACGGACAGTCCGTCCTACTTTCGAATGAACGGACTTGACCACACACGGATGCACAAACAGTCCGTCGAAAGTTTGCGCAATGACGTGTACAGCACGTACGACGGGACTAGAAATAGGAAGTCCAATACACAGCAATGCAACCTTTCGCCGTGTAAATCCTTTCTGAGCATGCGCCATACTTAGTCCGTCGAACTAGCCTACTCACGAGCGGATTGTCCGCTGAAACCAAAGTACGACGGACAATATTACGGAAATTCCGAAATACTTAGTCCGCCAGACTGCACGCTGAAAAAGTCCGCTGAAGCCCACACACGAGCGGACTGTCCGCTGAAATGTGTTTCGACGGACTAAGTTGGCCAGACAGTCCGCCCGTGTGTACGCGGCTTTAGAGTCTGCAAGGACAGAGCTGCTGCTGCCGATCTGAAATCTATTCAGGTATAGGTGCATGGCCCCAAACGCAGACAGTGTGAGTTCAGGGACACACATCCACACAATGTCAAGCATTGGCTGTGTTTATGCAGCCGCTATATCTCAATTGACACTAATGGAACTTCCTGCAAAGGAATGCATGGAACACCTGTGCATTCCCGTGCGGCAGCTATGTCCCAGTTGAGATCTTTCTGCCCCGTTAAGGTCCTTGCGAATGTATGTTAGGCTGCTTGATGCATCCCCCTGACCTCCATGGAGTGTTGCCATGCAGCCACCCTATCAAGCAGGATTGAATGTGGTTCTACTGGTCTTTTGCATTTATATGATTGACACCTGTGAGGCCGCGTACACACGCGGGGACTGTTCGCCCAACTTTGTCCGCTGAACAGTGTTTCGGCGGACAGTCCGCTCGTGTGTGGGCTTTCAGCGGACAGTTTCAGCGAACAGTCTGCTGAACAAAGTTTTTCGGAAATTCCGAAAAACTGTCCGCTGAAACTTGGTTTGAGCGGACAGTCCACCCGTGTGTAGGCTTGTTCGTCAAACTAAGTCTCGCGCATGCTCAGAAAGAATTTACAAGCCGAAGGTTGCATTGCAGTGTATAGGACGTCGTTTTCTAGTCCCGTCGTACGTGCCGTTCACGTCATCGCGCACGGTTTCAGCGGACTGTTCGTTCGTCGTGTGTGGGCAAGTCCGTCCATGCTAATTTTGAGCGGACTGTCCGCTGAAACTGTTTGATGGACAAAGTTGAGCGAACAGTCCCCGCGGCCTAAGTATCAATAGCCTGTAATCAGGGCCGCTGATAGGCCAGTACAACTGGCCCTGTTGTACCGGGCCAGGCCAGCAGGGGGGCCCAGGTAAGCTGAGCAGATAAATAATTAATATAAAAAAAAACCTCCAGCCATGGCCGATCAGAGTCCGTCCGACTCAACTACCAACCAAATAGCCCCCACCACCCCCGGTTATTTTTACGTTTTTTTTTTTGTGCAGATAGCTATCTGCAGACCAGGTGGTGGCAGGGGAGGGGCTATTTCCTCTTTTTTGGGTGCGGAAGAATGCCTCTTCCACGCCCACTCCTCATGCTGGCTGTGGCTCAAGTCCCAGCAAGTGTGTCCTCTATCGTGCTGTCCCCCTGGCACTGTGGAGTGATTCCTCCCCCTCCTCATGAGAGAAGTGTCATTGAGGCGAGTGGCGGTGGCAGAACACACACAAAAAAAGAAGTAGCTGCCATAATTGACATTGCATCTGAATGGAATAATTTGTGGACACTCCAGTCCAGGCAGCAGCAGGATCAGGGAAGAAGTGCCTCAAAAATTACACAGGCTAAAAATTACACAGGTGTGTGCTTGCTTGGGGTGGATTCAAGATCTACTACTGATGCAGCAGCATATATACATTATGTTATTAGCAGCATGGGTGACACTGTCTGCAGCAGAATATGGCATTGGTGGCATCATGGCATGGGTGGCACTGTCTGCAGGTAGCACATGCGTTATGGCCCATAAGACATGTGCTGCCTACAGACAGTGCCACCCATGCCGCCAATGCCATATTGTACTGCAGACAGTGCCACCCATGACGTTAATGTCATAACGCATGTGATGCCTGCAGAGACAGTGCCACCCATGCTGCCAATGGCATTATGTCATTGGCGGCATGGGTGGCACTGTCTGCAGCACAATATGGCATTGGCGGCATGGGTAGCGCTGTCAGCAAGTAGCACATGCGTTATGCCATTAGTGTCCCAGCTGGCACTGTTTGCAGCACGTTACGGCATTGGTGGCACTGTCTGCCGGTAGCACATGCATTATGGCCCATAACGCATGTGCTGCCTGCAGAGACAGTGCCACCCATGCCGCCAATGCTGTAATGTGCTACAGACAGTGTCACCCATACCGCCAATGCCATAATGTGCTACAGACAGTGCCGCCAATGCCGTAATGTGCTGCAGACAGTGCTACCCATGTCGCCAATGCCGCAATGTGCTGCAGATAGTGCTACCCATGCCTATCACTTGTAGACAAACCTGCACTTTGTTTCAAGGTGGGGTCTGGGGAGGGGCCAGAGGCAGGGCGGGTCTGAAGGAG
The DNA here is from genome assembly GCF_037356315.1 of Lithobates pipiens. Taxonomy (NCBI): domain Eukaryota; kingdom Metazoa; phylum Chordata; class Amphibia; order Anura; family Ranidae; genus Lithobates; species Lithobates pipiens. Next base: position 287,737,289 of record NW_027507764.1, read on the forward strand.
GAATCAAGGGTGGGGCCAGGGGTGGAGCTGAAGGGGGCCCTGTCAGGTAGGCTGTACGGAGCCCCATGATTTCTATCAGCGGCCCTGCCTGTAATATGTAATGAATTATGATATATTGACATATGTACAATTAAGTTTGTTCTGCTCTCACAATGTTTTCAAAGTACAAGGATTGTCAGACAGCTAACAGCTTCCCAATAAAGACTCAGGAGGAAGGGCTAATAGTTGTAATCTTTACTGAGAATACATTTTTTTGTAAAACTGAAAAACACAAATTGTAAAAATATGTGCAGCGCTGACATTTTTGCCTACTAATGCTATGTTAATGTGAATGCAATGTAAACCTATGGACAATGTTATTCTTTAGTATTTGGCGCCATCTAATGACTAAAACTAGAAATGGACTTTAGTTATTTTCTTTGCTGAATAATGTTGAAAAGATAACAGGAAGTGACTGTTGTTTACATTTAGCTATGACCTTACCTACCCAGAAGGCCAGGTGACCTACCCATGATCACCCTGTACTGAACTGCATGCTGGGTAGGCTATATAAGGTCTTGCGCGGCAATTTTCTTTCTCTTCTGGATGAATGGCCTGCCTGTAAGGACCTGTGAGGAGGTTCCAGAGAACTGCAGCCTGCGGAACAGCAATCTGAAGCCAGAGGAGGACTTCACACCACAGTATGCTGGGACAGCAGTGTGGTCGGATCGGGGAGGATCCAGGGGCACCCTGGCGGAGGTAACTGAGAGCTCCTGGTGACCCTGTGAAGTGGAACAGCGTGACGGCGTGGCCGTAGCAAATGGACTGAGACCAGCGGAGTGGAGGTGTTTTGTTCTTCAGGCCCAGTTTGGTGAGAGGGCTGTTGCCCACAGTTTATTATGCACTTTGTTACACACCTAGACTTTGACACAGTGTTGCTGGGACCTGTAGTCCCATGGAGGAGAACCTAACAAAGAGACTGAGTCTAAACAGGCCTCAAACACTATTAGCACTGTGTTATTCCAAAGCAATACACCAAAGGGAATTACAATTGGATTATTGTTGGATTACAAATTGTCACAACACCAATAGCTGGCAGAAGACTGAAGACTAAAGAGACTGCATCTGCTATTGCAAGGCCTTGCATCCTATTAAAGTAGGGGGAGCTCCCTTGTAGCGGTGTTATATTTCATTATTGACTTTGCATTTGTGTATTCACCAGAGTGTGCTGGAAGTGGGAAGGTGCCCAGAGTAAGGCATAGTCACTCTGAGCCCCAGTCCCAATTGGAGCCACATTCTCAGGGATCATTTAAGACAACTGTACATGTGCAATCTGTTGTGTATATCTACTGTAGTGTTACGTTATATCTATGTGACAGTTCAAATGTTGTATAGGGATGAGGTTCGAGTCGAACTCATGTTCGACTGGAATATTGCCTGTTCGCCTGTTCAGCGAACAGTGAACAATTTGGGCTGTTCGCAGCAAATTCGAAAAGCCGAAACACCCTATACAAGTCTATGGGAGAAATCTAAAGTGCTCATTTTAAAGGGTAATATGCAAGTTACTGCCCTAAAAAGTGTTTGGGGACCCGGGTCCTGCCCCAGGGGACATGGATCAATGCAAAAAAAAGTTTTAAAAACGGCCGTTTTTTCAGGAGCAGTGATTTTAATAATAATTAAAGTGAAACAATAAAAGTGTAATATTCCTTTAAATTTCGTAGCTGGGGGGTATCAATAGTATGCCTGTGAAGGGGCTCATGTTTCTGGTGCTTAGAACTGTCCCTGCACAAAGTGTCATTTGTGCAGGAAAAAAAGTCTTTTAAAATCACTTGCGGCTAAATTGTCGGCTCCCCGTAATACAGAGACCATTCAAAGAGTGTTCTCTGTATTAGCCGACAATTCATTCATTCATTGATAAAAAAATCAAAAAAAGCGTGGGGGTTCCCCTAAATTCAATTACCAGGCCCTTCAGGTCTGACATGGATATTAAGGGGAACCCCGCATCAAATTAAAAAAAATTGACGTGGGGTCCCCCTAAAAATCCATACCAGACCCTTTATCCGAGCACGCAACCTGGCAGGCTGCAGCGCTGGGATCTCTGCAGTGTTTCCGGAGTGGAGACAGAAGACGGATGTATGGACAGCGCTGGACTGAGAGATCCCCCGTCGCTGGATATGATCATCCATCGCTGGACCCCGGAGATTCGTCGCTGGATAGCAAAAGAGTGGATTAGCACCGCTGAAATCTTTTTTTAATTTTTTTTATTTTTAATAAAGGAATTTTTCAAAAGTGTGTTTGTCTTATTTAACCATTTTTACACTTTCTTTGTGAAATGGTAGGGGTACTTTTGTACCCCCTTACCATTTCAAACAGGGGGGGCGGGATCTGGGGGTCCCCTTGTTAAAGGGGGCTTCCAGATTCTGATAAGCCCCCCGCCCGCAGACCCTCACAACCACCGGCCAGGGTTGTGAGGGTGAGGCCCTTGTCCTCATCAACATGGGGACAAGGTGCTTTGAGGGGTCACAGACCCCCAAAGCATCCCCCCAATGTTGAGGGTATGTGGCCTGGTACGGTTCAGGAGGGGGGGCGCTCTCTCGTCCCCCCCTCTTTTCCTGTGGCCTGCCAGGTTGCGTCCTCGGATAAAGGGTCTGGTATGGATTTTTAGGGGGACCCCCACGTCAATTTTTTTTTTAATTTGATGCGGGGTTCCCCTTAATATCCATATCAGACCTGAAGGGTCTGCTATGGATATTTAGGGGGACCCCCGCGTCAATTTTTTTTAAAATTTGACACGGGGTTCCCCTTAATATCCATGTCAGACCTGAAGGGCCTGGTAATTGAATTTAGGGGAACCCCCACGCTTTATTTTTTTTTATTTATTTTTTTATCAAAGAATGAATGAATTGTCGGCTAATACAGAGAACACTCATTGAGTGTTCTCTGTATTACGGGGAGCCGACAATTTAGCCGCAAGTGATTTTAAAAGACTTTTTTTCCTGCACAAATGACACTTTGTGCAGGGACAGTTCTAAGCACCAGAAACATGCGCCCCTTCACATGCATACTATAGACACCCCAGCTACGAAATTTAAAGGAATATTACACTTTTATTGTTTCACTTTAATCATTAAAATCACTGCTCCTGAAAAAACGGCCGTTTTTAAAACTTTTTTTTTGCATTGATCCATGTCCCCTAGGGCAGGACCCAGGTCCCCAAACACTTCTTAGGACAGTAACTTGCATATTACCCTTTAAAATAAGCACTTTAGATTGTGAACGTTCGAGTCCCATAGACTTTAATAGGGTTCTAAAGTTCACACGAAGTTTAGGTCTGTTCGCAGGTTCTGGTGCGAACCGAACAGGGGGGTGTTCGGCTCATCCCTAATGTTGTAACTACCCTTTTACATTACTCAATACAAGTTCCAGTAAAAATAAGTTTCCGGTTAAGTACTTTGGTGTTGAGTATTGTTCATTTTTCAGCAGGTGGAGCCATTAGATACCCAGGTAATAACAAAGGTATACTGTTATTATATTGTGGGGTTATCTTTCACCATTAACTCCACACCAACTTTGCACCACAGCTGTGTCAAGGGGACTGAGCCAAGTCAGTGGGGGTTCACTAGCAGAGTACAGGCCCAAACAAATTCAGCTGCTCCTTCCGGGGTCAGTGCTACATATGCATTAGCATTTAACATTACTTCACAAATGCAAATAGTAACAGGCATTTCTACAATGCTGTTAAGGCACTAGCTAGCAAAAATGTGGCCTAGCAGAGTGAATTCCCTGACAGAAACATCCCACCAAACAAACAAATAAAATGTAGTTGCATTAGTAGAACATATACTAACTAATTGAAAACTAATGACTGCTTACTTACAGACTTATGCTTCCAAGGCCAGTATTAAGAAATTGTGGAGGTCTTTAGCATGCTTCCTTCACTGTGGAAATATTATCTAATATGACCGCTGGGCAGGAAGTGGGCGTAATATACTACAGTTACTATTAGTAATGGATACCAATTTAAAGCAACAGCACGATCAGTAAATATATACTTTATAATCAGAACAAAGTTAAAGTGGTTGTAAACCCATGGGGGGTGGGCGAAAAAAAAAAGCAACCTGCAAGGCAAAGGCATAATGAGCTAGTATGCATAGCATACTAGCTCATTATGAATAACTTACCTGAGAACGAAGCCCCCGAAGCGGTCCTCCGTCTTCATGTCTGCCGCTGCCATGGATCCCGGAGTGACTTCCGGGTCTCGCTGCTCTGGCGCTGTGATCTGCCGGAGCAGCGATGACGTCACTCCCGCGCATGCGCACGGGAGCCAAAACTCGCGGCATATCACTGCGATCTGTGGCCTGCCCAGTGCACCTGCGTGTCGCTGTCTACGGCGCATGCGCCGTAGACAGCGGTGGCTGTCTTTTTGGAAATATCTCCTAAACCGTATAGGTTTAGGAGATATTTCTTGGACCTACAGGTAAGCCTTAATCTAGGCTTACCTGTAGGTCAAAGTGGTTTGTAAGGGTTTACAACCACTTTAAATTCTTATGTAATTACTGATTGCCATGTATCTATGTTTTAGAAATACAAATACCCACTATCTACCTTGAGGAAGGACCACAGGTCTTAAACATGTCAGGTTTAATCAAATCAGTTCACTTGGGATGACCTTGTTCTCAGAACTGGCAACCCCTTGGATGTATCTGATGTCTGTAAGGTATTATGAATACAATATCATTATATGTCAACTAGGGATGAGCTCGGTGTTCGCCCGTTCGTTGAAGCCAGAACTTTGTTGGCCTTTAGCGCCATATTCGTGTGGCACTCACAGCCCACAATGCACTGTGGCATCGCAGTGCATTGCTGGCTGATGGTTGGCCAAGCATTCACTGTGACCTCGCATGCTTGGCCAATCACAGCGCCGGCAGCGAGGAGAGCCATAATTGGCCACAGGCAGGATGCCTGTGGCCAATTATAGCTCAGAGGGTTTAGTACACGCCCCACACTATATAAGACTGTCTGCGCAGCGGCCTTGTCTAGTGTGTTGCGGCATTCATAGAGAGACAGATAGGCAGGGACAGTGTCTTCATTTCTTGTGAACGTAGCACTATTACAGTCGGTGTATTGTGCCCCCTGCACAGTGTACACCTGAAGCTACCCCAATTGCTGGTGTTGTTCTGGTCCTATACCACAGGCAGCTGCAGCAGTTACAGCCGGTGTATTGTGCCACTTGCACAGTATAGACCTGAAGCTACCCCCAATTGCTCATGTTGTTCTGGTCCTATACCACAGGCAGCTGCAGCAGTTACAGTCGGTGTATTGTGCCACCTGCACAGTATACACCTGAAGCTACCCCCAATTGCTTGTGCTGTCCTGGTCCTATACCACAGGCAGCTTCAGCAGTTACAGTCGGTGTATTGTTCCCCCTGCACAGTGTTTACCTGAAGCTACCCAAATAGCTGGTGTTGTTCTGGTCCTATACCACAGGCAGCTCCAGCAGTTACAGTCAGTGTATTGTGCCACCTGCACAGTATACACCTGAAGTTACCCCCAATTGCTTGTGTTGTTCTGGCCCTATACCACAGGCAGCTGCAGCAGTTACAGTCAGTGTATTGTGCCACCTGCACAGAATACACCTGAAGCTACCCCCAATTGCTCGTGTTGTTCTGGTCCTATACCACAGGCAGCTGCAGCAGTTACAGTTGGTGTATTGTGCCACCTGCACAGTGTTTACCTGAAGCTACCCCCAATTGCTCATGTTGTTCTGGTCCTATACCACAGGCAGCAGCAGCGGATAGTTGGTGTATTGTGCCACCTGCACAGTATACACCTGAAGCTAACCCCAATTGCTAGTGTTGTTCTGGTCCTATACCACAGGCAGGTGCAGCAATTACAGTCAGTGTATTGTGCCACCTGCACAGTATACACCTGAAGATACCCCAATTACTGCTGTTGTTCTAGTCCTATACCACAGGCAGCTGCAGCAGTTACAGTCAGTGTATTGTGCCACCTGCACAGTGTACACCTGAAGCTACCTCCAATTGCTTGTGTTTTTCTAGTCCTATACCACAGGGAGCTGCAGCAGTTACAGTCGGTGTATTGTGCCCCCTGCACAGTGTACAACTGAAGCTACCCCAATTGCTTGAGTTCTTCAGATCCTAGACAACAGGCAGGCAGCTACAGTAATTACAGTCGTGTACTGTGTCATCTGCTCAGTGTGCACCTAAAGCTGCCCCAATTGCTGGTGTTCTCATTTCCCTGTGCAGGCCATTAGTGTGTCTGGAAGGCCAACAAGGAGAGGCAGACAGTCACGAGCCAATAAAAGAGGGCAAGCAGGCTCTGTGTCTAGAGGCAACAGTGCTGGTCATAGACGCGGTGCATCATCATCAGCACGTGGACATGGGACACGCAACATGCTGAAGACTTGGTAGAGTGGATGACCGAGCCCTCCTCATCCTCCTCATCCTCTCTCACCCAGGCTCAGGGTACTGGCAAAGCAGCTGCCAACGCGGCCTCTTCCCTCATCTCAATGGCCTCAGTCACTCCTTCCCTAGACCCACCATGTCCTCCCGAGGAGTCCCCCGAACTGTTTGAGCACAGTGTTGGGTACATGCTCCAGGAGGATGCCCAGCATTTTGAAGGCTCTGATGATGATACCCAGCTAGAGAAAGGCAGTAGCGTGAGCCCAAGGAGAGGGGATGCTCAAGAAGGACAGCAATCTGGCAGTCATGTTCCACCAACTGCAGCATACTGCCAGGTTTTCTCCAGTGATGAAGAGGGAGGGGATGATGAGGTCACTGACTCCACGTGGGTGCCTGATAGGAGAGAGGAGGAAGAGGCACATCTCCAACGAGGCAGGATACCCTCCAGGGGCCAGCTTAAGGGCAGCACACCGACTGAATCACACTGCAGAGCTCTGCCTGTGCAGGGTGCTGCCTCTGCACGTTATTCCAAAAGTTCTTTGGTGTGGGCCTTTTTTGAGATAAGTGCATCAGATCACACCGCTGCTATTTGCAACATATGTCTCAAGCATATCTTGGGTAGCCAAAACATCAGCCGCTTGGGCACCACATGCTTGGCCAGACATATGTTGACCTGCGATGCAGTTCGTTGGCAAGCGTACCTTAAAGACCCACACCAAAGAACAAAGCAGACCTCTCCTTGCTCCTCATCAGCTGGGATCTCCAACCCCACTATAAGTTCAGTCCTCTCTGAAACCTGCACTGAGAGGAATGAAGGTGTAGAATTAGGTGTGTCACAGCCAAGTACTTGTGGGCACTCTGCTAGCAGTACACCGACATCCGATTGTACCAGGCAAATTTCCCTGCCCCAGCTGCTGGACCGTCTAAAAAAGTTCACTCCCAGCCATCCACATGCCCAGCGGTTGAATGCTAGCTTGGCTAAATTGCTAGCACTTCAACTGCTGCCTTTTCAGTTGGTAGACTCTGCCCCCTTCCATGATTTTGTGCAATGTGCGGTTCCTAAGTGGCAGGTTCCCAAACGCCACTTTTTCTCACGGAAGGCGATTCCGGCTCTCTGCCGGCATGTGGAAGGCAATGTCCTTGCCTCGCTGGACAGGGCAGTCAGTGGTAAGGCGCATATTACCACTGACTCATGGTCCAGTAGGCATGGACAGGGACGTTACCTATCTTTCATAGTGCATTGGGTGACTCTTCTGGCAGCTGGGAAGGATGCAGGACAAGGTGCAGTAGTGTTGGAGGTTGTTCCGCCCCCACGCCTCCAAAATGCTACTACTGGTTGTGACACACCTCTCTCCTCCACTCCCCCCTCCTCTTCTTCCTCCATGGCCTCTTCCTGTGCTTTGTCCTCAGAACCAGCGGTGCTCTGTAGGCTTTCAAGGGGCTACGCAAGTACACAGGCAAAACGATGCCATGCCATGCTTGCACTGGTGTGCTTGGGGGCCAGGATCCACACTGGGGCAGATATTCTGTCAGCTCTGCAGGGACAGGCTCAGAGGTGGTTGACACCACACAAGCTTAAGCCAGGAATGGTGGTTTGCGACAATGGCACCGACCTCCTCTCCGGGAGGCCTTGCAGAAACGTCTGTGCAACGCGTTCCCAGAGACTGGGAGGTTACAAATTCCTGGTCCTGGACAACGTGTTGTCAAGGCTTCGGTCAGTCACAGAAGGAGCGGTGGAGAAGGTGGCCGTCTGACCGATCTGTTCAGACAATTTTTTAGTCCACAGCCTCAAGGTATGATCAGTTCCAACAACAATCGCCAGCGTCTGATTTACATGGTGCAGGAATACCTAGGGGCAAGGTCAGACTTGGACACCTTTCCCACCGAAAATCCTCTGGGTTACTGGGTCTTGAGAATGGATCACTGGCCAGAGCTCGCACAGTATGCAATTGAGCTACTGGCCTGTCCTGCATCCAGCATTCTTTCGGAACGCACATTCAGTGCTCCTTGAGGCTTTGTAACTGATCACAGGGTGCGCCTGTCCACCGACTCGGTTAATCGACTGACCTTCATAAAGATGAATCAGTCTTGGATCACCACCAGCTACCAAGCACCTGAAGCTGTTGTAACCAAATATTTTTTTTTTTTAAATGTCACATTCCTTCAAGACTGCTTATGCTGATGCTGAGTGACTATCCTGTTATGTTGACTGACTATCCTCTTCCTCCTCAATGATCTTGCTGATAGCTTGGAAGAACATTTTTGGTTCTGGACCCAATTTTTCAGCCCCTGTTTAACATGGGCATGTAATTACAATTTTTGATGCAATACTTGGAGTGCAGGAATGAGCCCTGCTGCAAATTAGAGTATCGGTGAGGGGTTGCAGTGTCGTGGCACCAACACCAGTGCCTAAGGCCCAATTTTTGAGCTCCTGTTTAACAGGTGCATGTAATTAAAATTCTTGATATAATATTTCACAGCAAGGCCCGTTCCAGCGCCCACCGAGAGTAACTGCAAGGACTTACAGTGTTGTGGCACCAGCACCACCAAAGGCCCAATTTTTCTACCACTGTTAAACAATGGCATGTAATTACAATTGTTGATATAATAGTTCACAGCAGGGCGTTCCAGCACCCACCAAGAGTCACATTGAGGGCTTACAGTGTTGTGGCAACACCAACACCTTAGGCCCAAATTTCTGCAGAGCATATAGGTCAGGCCCCTACTTTCAAACATCCAACTTACAAACGTCCCCTACTTGCAAACAGAAGGAGACAACAGGAAGTTAGATGAAAAAAAATGGACGGCAAAAAAAAATTATACAGGGATGATAACCCTTTCCTATTTTTTCCAAAAAGCTTAAAAATAGATTTTTTGACTGGAGCTACACTTTAAAAATGTACCAGTTCAAAATTACAAACAGATTCTACTTAACACAACAAACCTACACAGTCCCTGTCTTGTTTGCACTGCCTGTATACTACTGTTCTGAGTATATAGGGCCTGGGTGCCCCACGCCTTTCCTTTTTTTAATTTGGGTACGGGGTTCCCCTTAATATCCATACAAGACCCAAAGGGGCTGGTAATGGGCAGGGGGGCTACCTATGCCATTTTTCTCAATGATTTTCATCCGTATTGCTGGAACCAGACATTACATTAACTAGATGCTGACCGCCGGCCGTCAAATGATGGCCAGGCGGCGCACCTATTGTGGCGGGAGGCCATCATATGAGTACCCGAGTACCTGTCCCGGCTCATCAGAGTACCCGAGTACCTGGCCCGGCACATCAGACTATCCGAGTACCTGTCCCGGCACATCAGAGTACCCGAGTACCTGTCCAGGCCCATCAGGGTACCCGAGTACCTGTCACAGCCCATCAGGGTACCCGAGTACCTGTCACGGTCCATTAGAGTACCCGAGTACCTGTCAGTCCATCTGAGTACCCGAGTACCTGTCACAGTCCATCAGGGTACCCTAGTACCTGTCACGGTCCATCAGGGTACTCGAGTACCTGTCACAGTCCATTAGAGTACCGAGTACCTGTCACAGTCCATCAGGGTACCCGAGTATCTGTCACGGTCCATCAGAGTACCCGAGTATCTGTCACAGTCCATCAGAGTACCCGAGTACCTGTCACAGCCCATCAGAGTACCCGAGTACCTGTCACAGCCCATCAGAGTACCCGAGTACCTGTCACAGCCCATCAGAGTACCCGAGTACCTGTCACAGCCCATCAGAGTACCCGAGTACCTGTCACAGTCCATCTGAGTACCCGAGTACCTGTCACAGTTCATCTGAGTACCCGAGTACCTGTCACAGTTCATCTGAGTACCTGTCACAGTTCATCTGAGTACCCGAGTACCTGTCAAAGTTCATCTTAGTACCCGAGTACCTGTCACAGTCCATATGAGTACCTGTCACCGCCCTTCAGAGTACCCAAATACCAGTCACCAAGCCATCAGATTACCTGTCACCAGGCCATCAGAGTACCCGAGTACCTGTCACCAGGCCATCAGAGTACCCGAGTACCTGTCACCAGGCCATCAGAGTACCCGAGTACCTGTCACCAGGCCATCAGAGTACCCGAGTACCTATCTCCAGCCCATCAGAGTACCCGAGTACCTATTTGCAGCCCATGTCTCATAGAATATACGTTGGGGTGTTTGCTTTCCAAAATGGGGTCATTTTGTGGATAATTTCACTGTCCTGGTGGTCCAGGACCTTCAAAAGTGTGATGGGTAGGAATGAAATGAGATGTGTCATTTATGCTCCTAGAACGCCTGAAGGTACTACTTCAATGTTCGGTCTCTCTATGTGACCAGGCTGTGTAAAAGTCCTACACATGTGGTATCACCATACTCGGGAGGAGTAGCAGAATGTATTTTGGGGTGTAATTTTTGCTATATACATGCTATGTGTTAGAAATATCTTATAAATTGACAATTTTGTGTAAAAAAAAAATGCGTTTTAATTTTTTTCCACATAAAAAAAAATAACCATTCAAAAGACTCATTATGCCTCACAGATTATACGTTGGGGTGTGTGCTTTCCAAAATGGGGTCATTTTATTGGAAATTCCATTTTCCTGGTACTCCAGGGCCTTCAAAAATGTAATAGGTGGTTGAAAAATGAAATGCGTCATTTTTGCTCGTAGAACGTCTGAAGGTACTACATCAATGTTGGTGCTCTGTATGTGGCCAGGCTGTGTAAAAGTCTCACATGTGGTATCGCTGTACTCGGGAAGAGTAGCAGAATGTATTTTGGGGTGTAATTTGTTGTATGCATATGCTGTGTGTGAGAAATAACCTGATAATATGACAATTTTGTAAATAATAATAATAATAAAAAAAAAAATCTTCATTTTGCAAAGAATTGTGGGAAAAAATTACAACTTAAAAAAACTCACCATGCTACTTACTTAATACCTTGGAATGTCTACTTTGTAAAAAGGGGTCATTTGGGGGGTATTTGTACTTTCCTGACTTGTTAGTGTCTCAATAAATGAGGTACACCTGATGTACTGAAGGCCTGATCAGAAGTGATCAATTTTCAGTGATTGGCACCATAGTTTGTAGACTCTATAACTTTCACAAAGACCAATTAATATATACTAATGTGGGTTATTTTTACCAAAGATATGTAGCAGTATAAATTTTGGCCAAAATTTATGAAGAAAAATTACTAATTAGCAAAAATTTATGACAGAAACAAAGAAAAATGCATTTTTTTCACAAAATTTACGTTTTATTTTATTTATAGCACAAAAAATAAAAATAAAACACTAGTGATATAATACCACTAAAAGAAAGCTCTATTTGTGTGGAAAACAGGACGCAAGTTTCATATGGATGCAGTGTATGATGACTGAGTAATTGTCATTCAAACTGTGAGAGCACTGAAAGCTGAAAATTGGTCTGGTCAGGAAGGGGGTGTAACTGCACTGTATTGAGGTGGTTAAAACCGCAAGCAGTTTTAAATGACTTTTTTTCCGTGAGAAATGTCATTTTGTGCAGGGACTGTTCTAAACACGGGAAACATGTGCTACTTCACAGGCATACTATAGACACCCCCCAGGCACGATATTTAAAGCAATATTTCACCTTTTTTTTCACTTTAAGCGTCATTAAAATCAGTGCTCTCGAAAAAACTGCCGTTTTTAAAACTTTTTTGTGCATTGATACATGTCCCCTGGGGCAGGAGCCTGGTCCTCAAACCATTTTTAGGACAATAACTTGCATATTAGCCTTTTAAATTAGCACTTTTGATTTTGAACGTTCGAGTCCCAGAGACTTCAATGGGGTTCTAAAGTCCGTACGAATTTTCGGTCCGTTCAAAAGTTCTGGTGCGAACTGAACCGGGGGTGTTCGGCTCATCCCTAATGTCAACACATGTATGGTTATTTGTTGTAATGTTATTCTACTAGGACACAGGTCCTTTTTATTGAATGATTCTCTAATAAAAAATATGAACTTTGAGATGTGGTTCTGCCTCCATAGTCCATGAGGGGTTTTGGTGCACTATGTGCACATATTGTTTGTTCAATTTACATCAATGGGACTGCATGCATGAGGATGAATCCACTTTACAGTGCTGACCAATGAAGTAAATCCTTCTGTTAAAGTGTCACAGAGGAAAAGAGTGGTTTTCATTGGTCAGTGTGGTCATGTGATCATGTTGACCAATGCACGCATTATAAAGGACACTCACGTGTGTATTTCAATGTACAAACTGCTATATAGGCAGTACTGGGCACCTCCACCTTCATTTTTTAATGTACATCTAGTTTTGGCTGCGGACCAGGCAGGCACCAAGGCTTTCACAGCAGCTTAGGATCTCACAGGGTGCCTCGAAGTGGTGTGTACCCTGTGTGCTTTTCAATTGAGCACAGCAGGCTTCACAGTTAGGATGCTGGTGCTGGGAACCCGAAGGCTAATGAAGAACTATCCTGGGTGAGGATGGCATGGGATTCCTGGACAGGTAAGCGTCCTTTTTAATATCTTAAAAATTGTAAATTAAATACATATTTTGTATAACTCATGATCAGCTATTTCTAAATCAGACACATTTTCCTATATTGGAATTTAAAAAGGAAATGTGGTCAGAACTAGAAGGTCTTTGGTTTCCTCAAGTAAACCTAGTAATCAGAGAAAGGAAAGTCTAATTATATACACAATACTTAGAACCCATATTCTGTATGTAACCGCTGGGACCAATTGTGTCATTGCAATCATGTGTTTGCTTTAGAAAGTACATATGTAAACCTCTCACTTGTCATAACAAGATTGGTTTTTGCATATTAGTAAGGTACTAAACAGCTAAGTGTGAGTCCTCTCTATTGCTCGAATAACTTGAATAGTTCCGGGAGTCAGGAACCTGGGTTCACCTTGAATCCCAGAGCTGTGGTTTTCCAACCAAGATAGTCAACATGCGCATGTGATCCTTTGTGATCAATCGGTCTAGTAAGTGGCCATCCTTTACTCTAAGGCACGGTGGTGATGCACAAGCACTTTGAAGCATAATTGGGAGGGAAACAAAGACAATTCCCCAAAGCATTTCTTCAATGAGAAACAGACAGTTTAATTAAAAAAAAAAAATATATATATATATATATATATATATATATATATATATGTATGCATTTATTGCAAAAATTCACTTAACGCTAATCAAAAATAGAAAATACCTCCACCAATTTCATTAAAATTAGACAATGTTGCCTACAGACTCAGATGGCCACCACACTCATACATACACCCCCCAGTAATATCATTATACACTTTATAAAATAAATGGTAATTACCATGTTGGTATAAATGATAATGTTGTCAAGGCAATATATTCATATTAAATAGGTGTCAAGCAAAAAGTTGAAATCCCATCCATGAGTCTATTCAGCTTCAATAATGTGTGATGGTGGGAGCAGTTGGCTCCAAAAAGCATTAATTAGAAAATCAATTTTTCAAGCAGCTGGATGGGTACACCTAGTTGGTTACACTTTCCTCAACTATGATCTTTCTAAACATGATTTTTTTTGGATTATTGAAGAACTGTATTTAATTCTCAGCCATTATATATCAATATAGCACTGTTCAATGTGTATTTGCTTTGCATTTTGCACTTGAATTTATATTCGCATGGTATAAAAGTTTTATATGTTTATCACTTATTTCATGTACACACGACTGGACTTTCCGTCAGACTAGATCCAACGGTCTTCCTGACAGACTTTCGCTGGACTTCCGACGGACTTTCTTTACGAACGGACTTGGCCACACACAATCACACCAAAGTCTGACGGAATCAAACGTGATGACATATGACTGAACTAGAATAAGGAAGTTCATAGCCAGTAGTCAATAACTGCCCTAGCGTTGGTTTTCGTCCGTCTGACTAGCATACAGACTAATGGATTTTTCAACCGGACTCGAGTCCATCGGAAAGATTTGAAACATGTTCTAAGTCTAAAGTCCTTCTGATTTTTAAACAGCAAAGGTCAGATGAAGCCCACACATGATCGAATTGTCCAGCAGATTCGTTCTTTCGGACCTTTGCTGTCAAAGTCCGGTTATGTGTACACGGCATAAGAATACTAATGGGCAGTGATGTATTCCTTTTAGGCACATATCACTGGATCCAGCATATTTGTTTGATTATATTGCATAGTTGTTTTTCATTGGGCGCCATTTGAGACAGTGCACTATTACCACTTTACCATTATAATTAGTAAAAAATAAACTATGAAAATGAATTGGCGTAACATTTTCCATTACTATTAGAGGGCCTGGCTACACTGCACTGTGAAGGGATTGTATGTTCTGCCAAATTAGAGGGCAGCCATATGGGATTTAAGAGCACCTCTGGGGTGCTAGTATGAGCCCTCACTCTTCATGGTGGATGTGACACCCCTCCTCAGAATCAGTTACTGACCTACTGTTCTCAACGGATTTGTATTCAGAATCTGAGTCTGGCAGTGTGCATTCCCAGCTACTCTCATGTATCATGATCAGAATCTGGAATGCCTTTTCACTGGTGTACAATGTTTTAGACATTCATATTCAGAGTTCAGATGCTGCACTGCTGATACTATTGCAAGTGTTGATGCTGCACTGCTGACACTGTGATAGATGTTGCTGGTGCACTGGTGACACTATGACACATGTTGGTGCAGGGGAACACTGGGACAGATGTTGATGGTGCACTGGGACACTATGACAGATGTTGGTGCACTGGGACATGGAGAGGTGTTGTTGATTCACTTGCATACTCAGACTGATGTTGTTGGTGCACTGGGACACCTACAGATGTTGTTGGTGCACTGGGACACCATGGCAGATGTTGGTGCACTTGGACACAGACAGATTTGATGGTCTACTAGGATACAGTGACAGACATTGATGGCCCACTGGGATGTTAATGTTCCACTGGGACATGGTAACAGATATTATTTGTGCATTAGGACACCGACAGATGTTTATGGTATTGTGAAAGATATTGATGTGCACCGGTACACTGTGACAGGTGTGGATGGGTTAAGTATACTGCGAGTGGGCAGCAGGTGCAGGCCCAGTGTCACTGAGCACAAGCGCAATGGCACCCCCCCCCCCCCCCCTCAGGGCATGCTGCAGCACAAGGTTGATCAGTACCCACCCACTATGAGCGACCAGGTATCATGTGATTGCTATGATTGGTTGCTTAGTTGCTTAGACTGTTTTGCTTAGTATTGTGATGCTGTGATTTGCCACAGCTATCACATGGTACCATGTGATTAGCTGTAGTCAATCACAAATTACAACAGGAAGCAAGCTGAATTAAAGCCACCCATGGCAGCCAAAACGATTCCATACTACCAGTGACCAACACTGTTGTAAACAATGAGCCCCTGTACACACGGCTGGAGATTCCCGCAACCAAATCCGTCGGATTAATTCCGACGGATTAATTCCGGAAGAGGTCCAAAAGTGATGTTGCATACACACAGTCGGACTAATTTGTTGGAATTTCCAAGTGCCAAGAACGCGGTGATGTAAGCCACGTACGGCGGCACTAGCAAAAGGAAGTTCAGCACCACGTTCGGCAACATTTGGGCTCCTTCTGCTGATCTCGTGTTTATCGCGTGTTAGTAGAAGTTTGGTGAGAGACGATTTGCGCTTTTCAGATTTGTGCTTCAGTTCGGTACTGCTCTTCAGTTTCTGCTTGTCTTTGCGTATCTGATTATCAGTGCGTGTAGTCAGTAAGCATTTGTTTCTCATTGTGGACTATATCTTGGTATAGTACGCTTTGATTTGCATTGCTTATTGTCTGCTTACTTCTGCTTTTCAGGTCGTTCTTTCAGGCATTGCTGTTTATCGGTGCTTTCTGTTGTCCGTTCTGACCAGCCGACCGCTTTCAAACCGTGTTTCATGTACGTACTCGTCGTAGAGTTTGTGCTGTGCATGGGGCTTGGTGTTGGGCTTTTAACTTTCACACAAGCCCGGTCCATGAACAGGGAGAGGAGGCGTTTGTGGACCAAGAATTGGTTGCGCCAGCGTGACCAGTTCTCGCACATGCCTTTGCTCCGTGAGACCCGGGAGAATAATCCTGATGTTTTCAGGAATTATCTCCGGGTGACGGACCCCGTTTTTCACCGTCTGCAGGCTTTGCTGACCCCTTATATCACCAGGCAGGATACCTGCATGCGGCAAGCCATCACTCCGGAGCAGAGGCTCATTGCCACGTTGCGCTACTTGGCGACAGGGAGAAGCCTTCAGGACCTGAAGTTCTCTACAGGCATCTCCCCCCAGGCTCTGGGGATCATTATTCCAGAAACCTGTTCTGCCACCATTCAAGCCCTGCAGAAGGACTATATGAAGGTAAGTTTTATCCTTCAACATCACATTCTATGTATTTAATGATTGCTAATGTATTGCATTTCTTTCCTCCTTCCCTAATTACCATGATTGCAATATGCTCTAATTCATATGCTGTGCCCCTTTGTCCTCATGCATGCTGGAAGCTTTTCAAGTACCTTTTTTGTCCTTCATGCATATTTGTCTTCACTAGCTTCCCTACCATGCTCTTCTACAACTATAGTCTAGTCACTTACCAATGTCTTTTGTCAGCTCCATAGTATTGCTTTCCCCTAAACACCCCCTAAAATGTCTACAAATGTTATGTGTGTGCTTAAATTCATGCAGAGTGACATTTAATTTTTTTTGGTTGGCCCAAACTCCTTAGGAACCCCTCTCCCCCCAACTGCTAGGTCAGCTGATAGCAACTCTCTATCTGCTGATTTTACCAAACACAATACACACTCTACCTACCTTTTTTATGGTCACATTTATGGACAAATTCACCAAAGCATGTAGTGCAAGGGCCTGCCTCAATACTTTCAAATGCTATATTTTTTTATTTTTTTACCCTATTATTATCTTGATGGGTAATAGCAGAATGTCAAAATGTGCTTCCATTTTGTTTTAGTTTTGGTATTATGACACTTCTTACCTGTCCGGTGGGCTGCCAATAGTGTAAGTAAGGAGGGGCTTCCCAAAGTATCACACATCATTTAGGCATTCAGCTCTCAATAAAGTAGAGAGGGTTACCTGTCCAAAACATCGCCCCCCCCCTCATTTTTTGCAAGGACCCATCAGATGGGGGGGATGGATGGGTGATGACTCTGATAAGGGGACCTTATACTTTAGGCTTTAAATACTCATTTCCCAAAATGTTATACTGATCTTGGCCAAAAATGTTGGTGTCTAATCTGCTTGCAATGTTGGTTAGCAAAATTACTAATTTTTTGTCTTGTTTCACTCCACAGTTTCCTTCAACGCCACAGGAATGGCAGTCACTGGGACTTTCCCAATTGTGGAGGTGCAATTGATGGGAAACACGTCCGCATCGTCCCACCCCCCAACTCAGGGTCGTATTATTATAATTACAAGGGGTTTAATAGTATCGTGATGTTGGCGGTGGTGTCAGCGACCTATGACTTCCTGTATGTGGACGTGGGGCAAAATGGCCGGATGTTGGATGGTGAAGTGTTCTCACGGATGGAATTCTACTGGCATCTCCAGAGTGGCAGTCTGGGCTTGCCACCCCCAGTCAGGAAGGACTCCCATTCGTCTTCGTCGAGGATGAGGCGTTGTCCCTGGCAAACCATCTGATGCGGCCTTTCTCGATGAGGACCCTCACCCCGGACCAGAGGATCTTTAATTTCCGGCTGGCCAGAGCCAGAAGAGTGGTGGAGAACACTTTTGGAATACTGGCCAGCCGGTTCCGCCTTTTTTTTAAATTGAATATTTGTTTATTGTTACAGTTCAGGTAACAGTTTAATACAATAAGAATTGAGGGGGGAAGGGGGGTACAGAATAAAGAAAGTTGGGGAAGGGGGAAGGGGTAGGGAGTGCATTGCATACAAAACAACTTACAGGCATCTGCAGAGTTCGCTCATCAAGTTTTACAGTGAAACCCATACAAGAAGGAAATTATCATAAAACCTCCTCTGCGGTTACGTCTATACAAGGACCCTGTTTGGGGGGGTCTATGCAGTCAAGGAGCCTGAGAGCCTAAAATGGTAGCCTATGCGGCATGGGACAAGTTCGCTGCTTGCGTGACCTCTTGGGCCACCTGGGTGGGGGGGCAGGGTATAAATAAAGGGGACTCAACAAGAAAAGTCCCAGTTTGTCCACCTGGGGGTCCGCTTTAAGCCCTTTGGTCCATCCCGAACAGTCTGCCCATGCCCCATGTTTACAAGGCCTCGTTTTCACTAAGCCACACTACTGAGAAAGAGGGCCGATGAGGAGTGAAGGAGCCAGGGATACCAGAGAGACATATATTTATCCCATTTGTCAGTTTGTTTGGCGTGCAGTGCATAATATCATTCATGGCATCAGTCCACCTCGCAATCGGGGGGACAACATCCTTTTTCCAGAACTGCGAGATGACATGACGAGCTGCGGGCAGAAAGAACCGACTCTTTCGGTGTGAGCTCAGGGGTCCTGGGAGTATGGAAAGTAAAGCTATTTGTGGTGTCGGTAACACAGAGACATCATACAAACCATTATGAATTTTGAATACCTTGTCCCAAAATGGGCGTACTCGGTCGCAATCCCACCACACGTGGACATACGTGCCCACTCCTCCATGGCAACGCCAGCACCTGTCCGAGGCCTCAGGATACATTTTGCTCACCGTGACTGGATCCCTGTACCATCTCGCCAGCAGTTTGTAATTTTTTTCTTGTGTGAATCCATATATGGAAGATTTGTGAGTGATCATAAACGATGTGTTCCATTGTGTCGTGGATATTTCAGTGCCGAGGTCCCTGGACCACTTTTGTGTGAAATTTCGAAGCGTGTCATAAGAATGTAGTTGGATGTCCTTATAGATCAGAGATAATGAGTGTTTAGGCGTTCGAGAGAGACCACACAAATCCTCAAAGGTTGTGAGAGGTCTATGTACCTGTCCAGAGAGATGAAGTGACTTACAGTATTGTGTTATAGTTAGTCTGGAGAGCCAGTCTATCTGAGAGGAGAAGAGACGTTTGTTTGCGGTACCAGAGGGTAAGTGCTGCTATCGTCAGAGGGGATAGTCCGCACATGGTGATAAATTTCACATGATAGCCCCACAGGAGGGCTCCAAGGTCAACCTGAGCCATGGTTTGTTCGATTATCATGGACGGTTTAGTCAGGGGGCATGGAAACCAATCAAGGAGTCGTGACAAAATGGCTGATAACAACAACTGAAAGTCCGGGAGACCCATGCCCCCCTTGTCTTTAGGAGCGCATAAAATTCTATGTCTTAGTCTAGGTGGGTGATTCTGCCAGACGAAACCTGACCGCTAAGTAGCGAAGCGTGTGGAAAAAGACCAGGGGAAGAGTTATGGGTAATGTCTGAAACAAGTACAGCAGCTTAGGCAGGATGTCCATTTTCAGCACATTCATACGGCCCCACCAGGATAGTTTGAGGTTATGCCAAGATTCCAGCGAGCGACGAATTTTCGCAAACATAGGGCTGTAATTCAAGGCATAGATGTCTGTGAAATTCTTAAGTATCTCCGTCTCCAAGTACTTAACCGATTGCGGTTGCCACTTAAATGGGAACCTCTGCTTTAGTAAAGATACTGTACGTGGTTTTAGAGATACATTCAAGGCCTCCATTTTTGTTATATTTCATTTAAAGTTACTATGCGTTCCAAAGTGGTCAAGCTCGTGTAGTAATGCCGGGATGCTAGTTAGTGGTTGAGTGATGTAAATGAGCAGGTCATCTGCGTATAACGAGAGTTTGCTGGGTTCTGTGGAGGTCGGGATCCCGTGAATGGCAGGGTTGGCCCGAATCGCTTGTGCGAGATGTTCAATCGTGAGTGCAAACAGCAAGGGTGACAAGGGGCACCCCTGTCTGGTGCCGTTTCTAATTGTAAATCACTCAGAGGAGTCTCCATTCGTTGCCACCTTTGCCAAGGGATTAGAATATAAGGACATCACTTTAGATAGTAATTTTGGCCCCATCCCTATTTGTACTAGTGTTGCTGGTAGGAAGGACCAGTCTACACGGTCAAATGCCTTCTCAGCGTTGCACGCCAGTAGACACGTCGGAATGTTACGTTGTTGGGCGTATGAAATAAGATGTAATGTCTTAGTAGTGTTGTCACGAGCCTCACGGTGCGGGATAAAACCAACCTGGTCACTGTGCACTAAGGATGGCAAAAGAGGGGCTAAACGGGTGGCTAGAATTTTGGCAAAAAGTTTGAGATCGACATTAAGGAGGGAACTGGGTCTGTAATTACTGCAATGAGAATGATCTTTTCCAGGTTTGGGCAGTACCACTATTTGGGCTTGGAGGATGTGGGAAGATAGGGGGTGGGTATCATCTATTCCCTCAAACGCATGAGTCATAATAGGGGCCAATTGTTGTGTAAACGTTTTGTAAAACTGTGGGGTGTACCCATCCGGACCCGGGCTTTTCCCCGTTTTCAGGCCCTTAATAGTGGTGGTCAGGGGCAGTTCTAGATCGTCAGCTTCCGTGGGCGTTATGGTGGAAAGGGCTGTGTCCTGCACATAACCTTCTAAGTCCAATGTGGTCGTGGCGGCCTGCATGTCTCTGACAGCCTGCGGCTGGAGGTTATAGAGGGAAGAATAATAGTCCCTGAATTCAGAAACAATTTCTGAGTTCTTGTGCCATTTTTGTCCTGTATTGGTAACTATAAATGGGATATTTTGTCTTTGCTGTCTGGGGTGCAAGACCTTGGCCAAGTGTTTCCCGCATTTGTTCGCTTGGGAGTAATGGATATAGCGACCTTTGTTGTGAGCTGTCAGCGCCCTGTCAGAAAAGATGCTTAGTAGGTCGCGGCGGGTGTTGGACAGTTCCACTAGTATTGCTGGGTCAAGGGAAGTTTTATGAGTGGACTCGAGTGTGTGGAGTCGGTTAAATAATAGTTTAATGTCCTCTGTACTCGCCCTTTTCACCCGTGTTGGATAAAAATCCCCCTAAGCACGCGTTTAAGGGTTTCCCATTGATTCATAGCAGATGTCCCATCATTAACATGATTTCAGACAAAGTCAGTGATGGCTGTCGACACTTCTGCAGTACAGATGCTGTCGTGCAGCCGATTATCATTCAGTCTCCACGTGGTTCTACGTGCATGTTGTGGGATGCGTCCCAGAGTGACATGTACAGGAGAGTGGTCTGATCACAGCTTTAAGCCTATGTCGCTCCGGGGATCCAGGTCTAGTAGTGGTTGGGACAAGAATATATAGTCTATCCTGCTGTATGAATTGTGGGCTGAGGAGTAATGTGTGTAGTCTCTCTCGGAAGGGTGGAAGAGTCGCCAGGTGTCAACTAGAGACAGATCCGCTAAGATCGCTCGCATTTTAGATAAGGAGGAAGAAGTGACGTGTGACTTACCTGTAGAGGAATCCAGTCTAGACACGAGTGGAGCATTAAGATCACCTCCCAGTATCAAGTTGGGTGAGCTAAAGGACCTCAGGTGAGCTGCCACGGAGGAGAAGAAGTGGAGCTGATCCTGGTTCGGAAGATAAACATTGACAATTGTTATAATCAACTATTGAACGGCAATTTTCAAAAACAAATATCTCCCCTTAGGGTCTATGTCAACTTCTAATACCTCGGGTGAAAAAGAGCGATGGAATGCTATTGACACCCCTTTGGTCCTAGCCGAGGGGTTGGTGCTATGAAACCACTTAGTGCAGTGTTTATCCTGAAAAGCGGGAATAGAGTCAGTACGGAAATGGGTTTCCTGCAGTAACAGTATGAGAGTTTTAGCCTTGTGGAAGTGATGCAATATCTGCCTGCGTTTCTCTGGTGTGTTCAAACCTCTGCAGTTAAGCGAGGATACCTTAAGTTCTATGGGGGTCGCCATAATGAGGTGGGACATAGATGGTGTGGTGTGTACTGGTAGTCTGAGAGCTTGCAGAGCCGGAGTAAATAGTAAGGTGTGGAGTAAAGCAGAGAGGGAAAAAGAAGGTAGGTGGGGAAGGAGGGGAGGAGGGTGAGTGCAACTCTAGAACAAGATAATGTGCAAATGAGCCTGCTGTGCCCTGATATAGTGCACAGGGATGTAATCCACACAGGTGTTGAAGCCCATGTGGCATGTAACATGCTATAAAAAGTTTTGGATGGATGGTACCCTCTAAAGTCCATTTTGGTAGGAAGGATGTCCTCTGAAAAACTAACTGAAATTGTAAATACAGAGTCAGCAAAGTCTCTGCTAGTCCTAAGGGGGGGAACCGTGGAACGTTAAATAGTATCCCGCCCCCGTCTAAGTGTAAACACATAAAAAAGAAGTATGAACAAACAATATAATGCACAAGATTAATAATTTCTAGGCAGCATCAAAGCATGTGAGGTTAGACGGCAATCTAGCACCATTCCAGAAGCAGAGAAACGTAAACCAACGGTGAATAACTAGAACCGCAAGGTGGTTCAAACTCTAATAAAACCTGTGCTTCCAAGGTGCAATG
This sequence comes from Lithobates pipiens, assembly GCF_037356315.1. Classification (NCBI taxonomy): domain Eukaryota; kingdom Metazoa; phylum Chordata; class Amphibia; order Anura; family Ranidae; genus Lithobates; species Lithobates pipiens. Next base: position 287,760,148 of record NW_027507764.1, read on the forward strand.
CAACATATACATCATACACTTCAACCTTCAAAATATCTCAAGGATTCGTGGACCGAGTAAAGTTAGCGAATAAAACCCCCACCAGCCGGTGGGTTTGGGGGAGTCTCATCCATTTGGAGATTTAGAGGTACGGGAACGAGAGCGCTTCTTCTTGGTGACCTTTGTCCAGCCAGTAGACAGGGGGAGGCCAGGTGTGGCTGAATGAAGTGGCCAGTCTGGGATCCGTATTTGTGGTAGCTCAAAAGTTCCAAGGAAGGCAGGTAAGTCCCCCAATGTGCGGAAAGTCGCAGAATTACCATTCTGGGTTGCGGAGAGCTGGAAAGGGAACCCCCAGCGATTTTTTATTTGTTTGGCTTGCAGGGCGTCGGTAACTGGTTTTTAAGGCCTTCCTCATCAGAAGGGTTTGCCTGGACAGGTCCGTCAGCGACATGATAGGGGTCTCGTTGAACAAAATGGTCTCCTGATGTCTGGCTGTTTGCATAATGTCTGATTTGACATTGAAAAAGTGCACACGGCAAATAACATCTCTAGGATAAGCCAAGTTCTGTTTGCAGGGGCCCAGAGATCTGTGAATGCGATCAATTTCAATTAGAGAGTCTGCAGGCTTGTTAAGCAGTTGGTTAAACACCTTTGGGGCCGCCGCAATCAAGTCCTTGTTTTCAACAGACTCCGGAAAGCCGCGCATGCGGATGTTATTGCGACGACTCCTATTTTCCTGGTCATCCAAACCATAAAATAGCTGCTGTGTTAGTGTGTTCCTGCAATATGGTGTCCTGTTCAGACAACCTGGAGATCGTTTCCTCCACTGAGTGTTCAATATCTTCCAATCTATGCCCGATATCCTTGCGGAGCTCATTCATCTTTCTATCATAAGACCTTTCCAGCCTGTTAATATAGGATTCAATGTCCTGCTTAGTGGGGAGGACTTTAAGATAGGCCTCCATATCCCAGCTATCCCTCCCTCTGTACGTGGCCCTGGGGGGACGGGCTCCTGGATGGAGAAGGGCTGCCCGGGGGGTCCCCATCTAGGTCCGGGGATCGGGGTCGGTCGCCCGCAGGCCGTACCTGAGACCGCGGAGCGGGTCGCCGCCATCTTGGGTGTGGAGGCCACTCTGTGTCCGGTGCCTTTCGTGGGGAAATAGCTACCTATTACACCCGGTTTTGATGTCCTGGAGGAGCGGGGGGTGTTGCTGGGTCCCCTCCTGCTCATGTGGAGCTGCATTACGGCCTCGGTCCGTGCCGCTGCCGGCGGGAAGAGAGACGGGAGCGGGAGCTGGGCGCTTACACGTCCGTCCTTGCCATGCGCTAGGCCATGCCCCCTTCCGGTTCCATGTTTTTTTAAAGCCTATTCACATGGTGGAATATAAAATCGATCACATAGTGCTTGCCTGCTGTGTTCTGCACAATTTCTTAAAAAGACATTCAGCAAACTATGTGGTCTCAGTTGGCCAAGATGCAAACTTGCCTGAAAATGAGAACCTCATGGCCCTTGAAGCTGCTCGTCCTGGCTTGCCCCCCCCCAAAGTGCCTGTGAGGTCCGAACCCAATACATGGAGTACTTTGTGGGTAGGGGGGCCATTGATATGCCAGACAATGTCTGAGAGGCATTTTTTAATAAATTTTTCTTTGAAACTACAATAATCTTTGTTTTCATTTACTGCTTGGCTTGGTTTTAGGTGTCTCCTAGGTACATTTTTGATTTTTGTTGTTGTGCCTTTTTCTACAACAGTGCAAACCCAAGTTCTGAGCGAGATGAGGTGACAGTCTCTTCTTCAGATAATCTTATTATGTTGTGGGTCTGCTACACACACACCTTGTTTTTGTTAACTAATGTATGCAGTGCATTACTCACAAAAATCTTGCTCATTTTCAGCACCATGGCAGAAATATGTGGGGTCAGGAAAATGGCATGATTGTGATAATTAACACATCACTGTGGGTGCTATTTACTAAAGGCACATCTACTATGCACTACAAGTGCACTGCAAAAGTACACCTGAAACTGCACTTGGAGTGCAAAGTGGCGTTACCTTTAGTAAATAACACCCATTGTCACCGAAAACAACAATTTTACTCCAAATACTGCTTTTGCGCATTGAAAAAGGAAGCCACACATTGTTGATAATTTAACTTTTTAATCAAAGCACATTCACATGTGCGTTTAGAAAAGGGTTTTACAACAAACCAACATATTGGGTGTATCAAAAACATTATTTAAGGTAATTTTTTTGTAACTTGGTGTTTTTGTGTAAACAGGCATGTATCAAAGCATAACATACAGAACACAGGAACTTACAAAGTTCAACTGAAAAGTGAAGACAATATCAGACATGAGTATGTACAAACTGGGCTGATATTGCCTTCAGCAGATGGGGTGTCACCCCTGGAAAATCCAAATTTGGAAGATGAACACAGTGTGTCAACATGTGCTATCTCCCATCATGGGGGATCAATGTACATGTTTTGGGGGTGCAACCCCTTCATCTCAGCCACTTTCCACAAAACACGTACATTGATCCCCCATGATGGGAGATAGGGCATGTTGACACACTGTGTGCATCTTCAGAATTTGGCTTTTTGTAAAATACAAAAGTTGTTGTTTCAAAACACAAAAAAAAACACTAGCTAGTTTGGGGTGTTTCAGACTCTCCCCAAAACATCAATGATCTGGGCACTTTTACTGGTAAAATGTGATTCTTCTTCCACATCACCTACAAAAAAAAGCAAAAAAACACACCATGTATTATGAATATGCCGACGTACATTGATTAGCTTACTGGAAGCTGTGGTCTCCGACACTCACCTGTTGTGGTGACAATTTGTCCAACTTCCACAATCTCTCCTTCCTCCTCCTCCTACTCCTCTGCTTCTGGTGTTGGAATTTTGCCTTCTTGGAGAGGTGTGTCTTCTCTCCCCTATGAGAATGTAAAAAAGGAATACTTAGCACACAGAGGGCAGAAATAGGAATATGAAAAATTGCTTGGAAGTGTGGTACAATTGTGTTTTTTGGCCAAGTTCAAAGGTGAGAACATTATTGTGGACACTTTGTTAAGCTGGAATACTTACCTACAGAACGATGTTTCTTACGAACGATTGAACCCATAAACTTGAAAGTGGCCATTTTAAACTGTACAACATGAAATCAAAGCACATGGAGCATGTATGCAAGCAAGAATAATCATATGAACACACGACAACTACTTACTTTTTTGAAGAACACGCTTGATCCTTCTGTACTGATCGTGCTCCCTCAGTTTCAGGTCTGACCATGGTTTTCTCAGTTGATCCTTGGATCGTTGTACCCCAAAATTCTTCTGAGGACTCTTCACAACTTTAGTCATGATCTTGGCCTTTCTGATATTTGGGTTTGGGTAAGGTCCATACTTCCCATCATAGTCGGTCCACTTCAATATGTCCACCATCTCCAACATCTCTACAAAAGACATATTTGAGGCCTTAAATCTTTTCTTCCAGGATCGGGACGTTTCAGGCTCTGGGCTTTCCTAGCCCTCCTCCTCGTTAGTGGAACTCTGATTGCGCACCTGCGTTCTCTCCCCGCCATGTGCTCTTCCCACTGCGCCGAAAGAGAAGGGGCAGGGAATAGTCTAGAAAGAACGTCAAGGGCACTGTATATAAAACGCAACATGTGTGTAGTATGTATGATCTGTCAACAGAGTGAGGAGCTGACGTGACGATCGTGCAAATGAAGGTACAATTTTAACTTGGTGCATCACTAGACTAGACTGCTTCTATCTAGGCCTAAGTTGCGACAAGATTAGGAGGGTTTATCATGGCATTATTAGTATTTTAGGGTTTGTCTTGTGTTGTGTCTTGCAGACAAGATGGATCCCTTACAAAAGGCCAATTTTAGGGGGCTATTCCTTCAACTGTTCAAGGAGATGCCCTGCCTGTGGCAGATCAACAACCCATTTTATCATGACCGAAGAAAGAGGAAGGCAGCGATGGAGAAACGTCTTGCTTTGGTGCGGATCATGGTCCCCACAGCAGACATGACCTATGTAAAAGTTGAAAATTGGTGCCATGAAGAGTACATATCTCAGGGAGAGAAAGAAGCACCTGGAGTCCCTGAGATCAGGAGATCCAGATGCCATTTATTACCCCAGGATGGTTTACTTTGAGAGGCTGCATTTCCTGGTAGACCAGGGGGTACCCAGGCCACCACTCGACCGTCTTCCTTCAAAGCTTCCTTCACCCCCAGCTGAGGCTTCCAATGTCCAACCTGGGCCTTCCAGGCAGCAACATGTGGAGGGGCCCAGCTTGAGACAGGTATTGCATTGTTGAACATATTTCTTGTTGTACATTTAATGATGTTAACTAGATGTTATTATTGATCAGTAAGTTGTGATTTTACACAGTGGTTTACATATCAATAGACAGTAGTGAGCAAAAATGTTTGGGATGAGAATGAAAAATGCTGGGCTCAGAATGATAGTATGTTCTATTTGGTAACATTCAATTTGCAACAGTCATGAGCACCAAATTGTGTGATTGATGAGCAAAAAACTAAAACTATGTCCCATTTTCATACACAGGAAGACCTCAGCCGGGAGAGGCTGTGGCAAGTGGCAGCCAGGAGGTCGACCATCGCCCTCCTTCTCCTCCTCCTGCCACAACTACAGGAGCCCAGCCACAGCCTGGAAGGATGCCTGGTGGGAAGTGCCTAAGGAAGACGAGAGAGTGATGGCCTGGGTTCAGTCTGGTCTGACAGAAGATGCAGCCTCTTGAAGAACCACATCCTGGGGACATAGATGGCATCTGCTCTTCCTGATCTCTAGGACTTCTGGACCAGACTTCTCTCCCTGAGATATGTACTCCTCAGGCCACCATTTTTTCTTTTTCGAATTAGTTCATGTCTGCCCTGGGGGCCAAAGGCTTCGCCAAATTGACAAGTTTCTCCAGCGCTGCCTCCCTCTTTTTAGTTGTTTGACACCTAAATAACGTTTTTTTTGGTTTGAAGAAATACTTGCGTATGTGTTTTACTTCAAAAAGGACAGTTTATTTGTGAGTAGGCAGGTACATTTCAAAAATACAAAGTGAAATGAATAACAAGGGGCAGCAACACCAAACAACCTCCTGTAGATTAAAAAAGAAAAACAAAATACAAAAAAGATAATAATGGTGTTGTGGTAAGTTGAAACCCAAAACACACCCCAAAAAATGCAAAGATTAGCAAACTGATAAAAAAGGAGATGTTGATGAAAAAAACCAACCACAAAATTCCCCCACAAAATTTAAAAATCAGCAGCTACAAATACTGCAGCTGCTGGCTTTTAATAATCGGACACTTACCTGCCCCAGGGTCCAGCGATGCGGGGGAACGAAGCCCCCCCCCCTCGTTCCCCGCTCCGCTCGCGGCGCCGTCATGCATACTGTGGGCACCCGGCTGTGGCTTCACAGCCGGGCACCCACTGCGCATGCGCGAGCGGCGCAGGGCGCCGTGATACGCCGTACAGTCACCTGGGACACGTGACAGGTCCCAGGTGAATGTGCGACGCAAGGGGAAGTGATGTCACCAGCCCGGGCAATGAAGAAGGCAGACTACGAGGGACCCCCTAGCAACCGGTATTTAGAGGTGAGTAAAAAAATTTTTTTTGCCAATTATTTTATTTTTTATTTTTTTATGAATTTTAAGCAGCTTTTCATTTTTTGGTGGCAACACCACTTTAACTACTCTGATGACAGGATGTTGAAAAAATAGTAAAAAGGAAAAAAACACTTTTAAAAAACGAAAAAAATAACATTTAAGTTATTATTATTATTATTTTAATTCTGTAACAAGTCAGTATCCCTGATCACTGCCACACCAGGCATATGATGATGCTGTACTGCACTGGTGAGAGTATGTAAAAACAAATTGAAAGGAAACACATTTTATTTAATTTCTTAATTTTCCAAAAAATTGAGAGAAAAAAAATTAACTTAAAAAAAATTGCCATGCCTCCTACTAAATACCTTGCTAAATACCTACTTTCCAAAAAGGGGTCATTTGGGCAGTATTTGTACTGTCCTGGCATTTTGCAGCCTCAAGAAATTATATAGGCCATCAGTACATCAGGAATAATCAATTTTCAAATATATATACCATAGTTTGTAGACTCTAGAATTTCCACACAGACTAAATAACATACACTGATTTGGGTCATTTTTACCAAAAAAAAAAAATCTGACTATTATATTATATATTATTAGGGCTGTTACTGATTAAAATTTTTGTGTTTGATTAATCTTTTTTTTAAAATCGATTAATCTACTAATTTAGATTTTAATTTTGATTAATTAATTATAATGCACATAAAGATCCAACTACTTTTAGCTGATCTCCTTGCATTACAACCCTGCATTAGTCATTGGTAAATTGGTATACACTATATACAATCACCCGACACTAGATCGTTTCCACAATCCATGACTTAACTTCACAGTTCACACAAATGCGTTTTAAATTCAAACTGTAGCCCTTACGTCAGTATTTTTTTTTTTCTACAGTAGCGTGACAATCTCTCCACCTCCGATCTAACTAATCACTCTCACCTTATGGCATGGACCCCTGTGCAAACAGGTGGTCATGCAAGCGGGTATCAAAAGGGTTAACACGGACCATAAACTTCTCTCACATCTCCTTAGATCTCAGCAAGGACGCCAGGTCATGGGTAAAAAGATCTAAGTGCTCACCGCTTAAGTATAAGATTTATTTTTTGTGTTCAAACACAAACTGCTTACATAAAGATGATAAAAACACAGAATGTAAAGCCGACAATCGTGTTAGTTCCATAGGGTAGCAGAGGGTGACGTCATGCATAGCTCCTCCCCCGTACGCGTTATGTTCAATCAGAACTTCATTGTCACTGGACTCCTCCCCCCTTCCCTTCATTAGCAGATGGAGGCACTTAGGGAAGGGGGGAGGAGTCCAGTGATGTTGATGTCCGTGATGTCACCGGATCTCCGACAGAACTCCCTGAAGACCCGGAAGCCGGCGGAGAGGTGAGTATCAATCAAAACAATAATGTATCGATTAATCAAGGAATTAATCTTTAATTTCCACAGCCCTATATATTATATACTATTATAGACAGTATTTTATACCAAAAGTTCACAAGGATCCTTTACACCCCCCTGGACGTCCAACCATGAGTGGCATTTATTTCTGTGACTATTGATTTTTACCTGCAGCCACTAGTTAGACAAACACTTTCCTTTCTTAAGGACACCAAGGATACGATTAAACTTCTAGAGAGTACTAATATACAAGAAGGGATGAGCTCGATGATTGGGTCGAACATCGGGTGTTTGCCCGTTCGCAGAACAGCAAACTTTATGGGGCGTTCAAGGGAAATTCAAGCACCGCAGAATGCCCCATAATGCACTGCAAGTGTTTGCCCGTTCGCAGAACAACAAACATTATGGGGCGTTTGCAGGAAATTCAAGCGCCGCAGAATGCCCCATAATGCACTGCGAGATCGTAGTGCATTGCTGTATGATGATTGACCAAAGCATGGTGCATACTTTGGTCAATCACAGCGCGCTCTGCTGATAATTGTCCAAAGCCAGGGTGCTTTTGGCCAATCATGGCTCAGGGGGACCATGCCCCACACTATATAAGGCTGCTTACATGGCGACCGTGTGTAGTGTTGTTGGTGTGGACAGAGAAATAGCTTGAGTAATGCTGCGTACACACGATCAAACAATCCGGTGGAAAAGTCCAGCGGACTCGAGTCCGCCAGACAATCTGCCTGTGTGTGGGCTCCGGCTGACTTTTTTTACCCAAAAGTCCGGCGGACTTAGAAAGTAGTTTTTCACCAAAATTTGTCCGCCGGACTCGCAGTCCTGTGGACAATATGGCCATGTGTGTGCTAGCCCACCATTCTTTTGAAATGAAGGGACTTTCCCACGCACAGAGAAAAGTCCGTTCATTTTGAGCGCGGCTCCAGGTAGCCGGGACCAGCGAAGGAAGCGTCGCTGTCCCCGTCGCCTGGTATGGACTTAAAGGGGAGGCCCTACGCCGAAAAAACGGTGTGGGGGTCCCCCCCAGGTCCATATCAGACCCTTATCCGAGCACACAACCCGGCCGGTCAGGAAAGGTCACGAGCCGGTCACAAGCGAGCGCCCTCCCCCCAAGCTGTACCAGGCTGCGTGCTCTCAACATGGGGTGGTGCTTTGGGGAAGGGGGGCCGCGCCGGCCCCCCACCCCAAAGCACCTTGTCCCCATGTTGATGAGGACAAGGGCCTCTTCCCGACAACCCTGGCCATTGTCGGGGTCTGTGGGCGGGGGGCTTATTGGAATCCGGGAGCCCCCTTTAATAAGGGGGCCCCCGGATACCAGCCCTCAACCCTATGTGGATGAGTATGGGGTACAATGTACCCCTACCCATTCACCTGTGAAAAAAATGTAAATAAAACACAACACACAAGGGTTAAAAATTGTTTATTGCACAGCTCCAGGGGTCATCTTCCGTCTTCGGGGGTCTTCTCGCCGGACTCCTCCGCTATCTTCTGCTAGCTCTTGTACTAGCGGAGGAGCCCGGCTTTCTTCTTCATCGCCGCCCTCTTCTTCCGACTTCGAAGGTCTTGTCCCCCTCTTCGGTTCTTCTTGCCGGGCCTCCGCACCTTCTTCTAGCTCTTTTACAAGCGGTGGCCCCGTCTTCTATTGCCGCTGTCTTCGCCGCCTTCTGTCGTTCTCTTCTTCTCTTCTTGAGCTGTTGACTCGTCGCTGTCTCTGGCCACAATGACAGGGACACGGCGTGCGGCGACTTATACAGGGACATCGCCGGGTGATGTCCCCACCCATTATTAGTCCAGCGTGTGTGGGCAGGTCCACTCATTCGGACAGTCCGGCGGACTTTACAGCGGTTTGTTCCGCCAGACTAAGTCCGCCGGATAGTCTGATCGTGTGTACGCGGCATAAGATTAAGCAGGCAGGTTATTCAGTTAGTGGCAGTGTATTTGATAGTCAGTCTAATATATATATATATATATATATATATATATATATATATATATATATATATTTATACTCTGCATTTAGCATAGACTATCCAGTGTTTACTCAATATTCAGTCAGTGCAGGCAGTGTATTAATATATAATGTCTTTATATATATATTTATGGTCCAGAGCCCTCAGACCGATACGGATAAGGATGACAAACAAGGTTAACATAAACTCGCTTCCTTGAAATGGACCTGAAAGTGTGCCCTGGTCTAACGTACGGTATGCCAAAATAAGGGGGCATACCTTAAAATGAAATGAATATGAAATGGGTGAAATGAGTACTCACTTGAGGAGTATGCTTAGAGAAATGCCCTGATAAAGGGGATGGGTGGGCGGGTATCGCGCACCGGAACCGACGAGGAAGACGGGCGGACGGCTGGTTATATACTCCACCGGGCTCCTCCCATAATTTCAGGCCACCATACTGGCCTTTCTATTTATGGTCCAGAGCCCTCAGACCGATACGGATAAGGATGACAAACAAGGTTAACATAAACTCGCTTCCTTGAAATGGACCTGAAAGTGTGCCCTGGTCTAACGTACGGTATGCCAAAATAAGGGGGCAAAACATCCAGGTAGGGGTTGCACTTTATTGAGACAAGACTGTCACTGGGTGAGATTGACAAAGGCCTGGGCCATCTCTATTTGCAGTTTGAGTATGTAACGGGCAAAACAGGAGGACTTCCATCTACCCAATTACTTGATAACATGGACCGGGACCCCTTGGCGGGAGGCAGTAGAAGCTGCTTCGATACGGAATGAATGTCCGGAGTAGTGAGCAGGATTGAGGTGAAGGATGCCCAGGAGTATCCTGACATGCTCCATGAACTGGGCTGCGTCGAGAGGTTTCGTGTGAAAAGGCAGAAGTGGGCCAGTTCCTGGTTGGTTGGCCAAAAGGGTCAACAAGCGGATGAGAACAGTGACCGGGCACCAGCGGTTGTTGGTTTTATAGAAGTGTATGTCCATACCCGAGCCAAGCTGCTGCGTCTTGGAGACTGCTAAGTGTAAGATGAAATGGTCTTCGTATCGGACCAGGTGGTGCTTGTACAGCATGCGTGCTGTGAGGCTACTACAAGTAAACTGGCTTGGTCGTAAGAAGCCGTAGAAGGCCAGGTGTATGGCTGCTTGTAAATGCCACTCATGTGGAGACCGAAAGGTGAAGTGGCCAGGATATCTGACATAGTTCTAGAACGTCTCCTGTGAAAGGCGGTGGTTTGGTGCCGGCCATCGGCTGGCGCTTCTGGACACTGCGCATAACAGCCCGGACGGTGTGGTAAGAAAATAAGGAGGGTACAGTAGGGTCCTGGAGGGATGTGAAATGTTGTACACCGGTCAGGTATAGCCGGATCGTATTAACGGATAACACCAACTGCGAGTGGCAGTAGGAAATGAAGGCTACGACTCGCTTGACACGGGACGTCACTGTGCTGTGATACGTGATCAAGCGGTTAAAGGCCCTCCAGGCTGACTGATAGGCCTTGAGGGTATTGCGGGAAAGGGGGTGATCGATAAGTTGGGTAGCCGCTAGGAGGTGAGGGGCTAATCCAGGGTTACTTGAGACCAGTCCGGGATAGCTGCTGATGTTGGTCCGGCTCCGGGTACCTGATCGGAAAAGAGACAAGGTTACAGCGGGAGAGGGCGTCCGCTGCCTGATTGAACTTACCGTGGATAAAGGAACAATAGATGTTGAACTGAAACAACAACAAGAGCTGGACCAGTTGACGTAGGAAGGACATAATCAACAGAGAGGACGCCTTGGCGCAGCCAGGAATTGCCAGTAACTGGGGAGGCCAGGGAGCTGCGAGCCGGAGGTGGCCAAAAAACAGCCGCAAGCCCGTGGAGGCCGCTGCGTCGGTCATCACCTGGGGCGAAAGGGAAGACACGGAGGGAATGAACAGGGAGACGCCATTCCCAGACGATAGGAATTCCTCCCGCATAGCAAGGACTGCTATTGCCGCGGGACAGTAAAACCAATAGGCGTGACACAAGGCGCGACCCTGAGGGATGATGCGCATAGCGAACTCAACATGCCGTGTAGGGACTGTAGGTGTCTTTTGGACGACTAGACTGGAGAATATGCGAGGATATAATATGCCCCTAAAGATGGCAGTTGTGATGGCGAGCGTTTGCCGTTGGCTATGGGCTGATGCCTCTGGATGCCCCGAGGTGGGGATCTTGCTGTATGGGCCGTAACGACAGATGGCTCTCCGTGCACTGTCAGGATAAGAAATGCTGAACGCTGGCTAGAAATAGCCTGGGCGTGCTACAGGAAGAAGCCAGTTGCGTGCGACAACATGATCCTGGTGCGGGACGGAAGCTGAACTCAACTGTCCTAAGGAAGAGACGGATAGACAGACAACAGTGAGTGGTTTGTAAGAAAGCCACGGGAGACGAGAGGCCAATTAAGTGCTGCTGAAAATGACGTGTAGCCAGTTTGTGTGCCACTGAGAACGTGCTTGCCAACGAATGATTGCAAGAAGTTATGCTAAGTCACGAGCCTTGGCGTGACTAAAAGTTGTGTTTAAACATGTGCTTGCGACAATTGCCCGGGAGTTTGTCACTGGAGATGTATACGTAGTGACTGTGAGCCATTCGTGTTACCGCATGTGCACTGCGAAGACTACAGGAGTTGTGCTTGAATGCATGTTTGGATGCGTGCTTGCGATGATTGCAAGATGTTACCCAGGATGCGTGCTTGCCATGACTGCAAGATGTTATGCTAGGATGTGTGCCTGCAACTAATGCAAGGAGTTGTGCCAGGACTCGTGCCTGCAACGACTGCAAGGAATTATGGTAGGCTTCATGGGTAGCCAGGCCGGAAAAGACAGAAGTCCATCCGGTCCAACCAAATCAAAATAAATAAGGTATCACACAACCCGACACACCCAATTCTACGCCCGCAGCTGATCCAGAGGAAGGCAAAAAAAAACCAACAGAGCATAGGCCAATTTGCTACAGCCGGGGAAAAAATTCCTTCCTGACCCCTCGAGAGGCAATCGGATTTTCCCTGGATCAACTATACCTATAAATATAAGTACCCCGTAATACAACGTACATTTAGGAAGGTATCCAGGTCTTCCCTAAAGCAATCTATTGAGCAAGCCAGAAGTGCCTGCCAGCAATGATTGCAACAAGTTGTGCCTGGACACCTGCTTGCAACGATTGCAAGAGGTCTATGCTCAAATGCGTGCTTGCCATGATTGCAAGAGAACTATGCTCGAATGCGTGCTTGTGATGAGTGCAAGAGGTCTATGCTCGAATGCGTGCTTGCAATGATCGCCAGAGGTCTATGCTCGAATGCCTGCATGCAACGATTGCAAGAGGTCTATGCTTGAATGCATGCTTGTAATGAGTGTAGGAGGTCTATGCTCGAATGCGTGCTTGTAATGACCGCGAGAGGTCTATGCTCGAATGCGTGCTTGCAGCGATTGCAAGAGGTCTATGCCCGAATGCGTGCTTGTAATGAATGCAAAAGGTCTATGCTCGAATGCGTGCTTGCAATGATTGTAAGAGGTTTATGCTCGAATGCGTGCTTGCAACGATTGCAAGAGGTCTATGCTCGAATGCGTGCTAGTAATAAGTGCAAGAGGTCTATGCTCGAATGCGTGCTTGTAATGATTGCGAGAAGTCTATGTCTGGATGCGTGCTTGCAACGATTGCAAGAAGTCTACGCTTGGATGTGTGCTTGCAACGATTGCAAGAAGTCTACGCTTGTATGTGGAGAAAACAGCGAGACACGCCTAAACGAAGCTGTGTTTCCCTTTTGAAGGCAATCTACAATGAAATGAGGCCGAGGAGCAAGGCCCCCGGCAGGCATCCAACATTGAAGAATCAACTGGACCCAAGCCGGGAAGCGGTATGTGACAGTGAAATGAGAGAACCTGCCATGACAGAGATCCGGATCGCCATGCCACAACTTGCGACCGAGCACGAAACGGATTCTGGAGCATGTACTGAAATGAGGCCATTCCTGGGGCACGCCGAAACGAATTTGGTACACAGATGTGACTATTCGTACCGGAACGTGATAGGTGAAATGAAATGAAAAACCCATGACAAAGACAAGAATCAGAGGACGAGCCCTTGAACCAAATAGATGAATCCTGTCTTTGGAGCATGTACTGAAATGAGGCGTAGCAGCTGGGCACACCAGAACGAATCGGTGCGTAAGGAATGCGACAGGATTCGAATTGGAGCGTAATAAGTGACAGAAATGATATGCCATGACAGAGACAAGATTCAACGACTGGACTGATGGTTACAACAAAGAATCCGTCTCTGGAGCATGTACTGAAATGAGGCGTAGCAGCTGGGCACACCAGAACGAATCGGTGCATACAAGAATGAGACAGGATTCGAATTGGAGTGTAATAAGTGACAGAAATGATATCCCATGACAGAGGCCGGATTCAACGACTGGACTGCCGGTTACGGAAAAGAATCCGTCTCTGGAGCATGTACCGAAATGAGGCGTAGCAGCTGGGCACACCAGGACGAATCGGTGCATAGAGGAATGCGACAGGATTCGAACTGGAGCGTAATAAGTGACAGAAATGGTATGCCATGACAAAGACAAGAATCAGGGACCGTGCGTGAACCTGCGAGTGACTCAGTCTCTGGAGCATGTACAGAAATGAGGCTGAACCCTGGGGCACTTCAAAGCGAATCGGTGCACCAGAGGTGCGACAGGATTCGCGCCGGAGCGCGGCTAGTGACAGAAATGTTTTGAAACGGTAGAAATGAGTGGGACTGAAATGACTTGAATGAGATGAAATAAGATACATAACACAACTGCATGAATGACGAGATATATCCGAACTGGAGCAGATACCAACCGATACGTGCGGACTGCTTGCTTTGTCGTAACAAGCAGTCGGCTGTGAGTCGAACGATTCGACCGATACTAAACAGAAATGCTCGGGGAGTCGAACGGTTTCGAATGTCGTACCTGCGAATGAATCGCCTGACGTGGCGTGATCAACCGAAGGTGATAACGACTACATCGAAAGTAGAAACAGTGACATGAGTACGAGGGCCACAGTAACATCCGAGCGGTTCGTGAGTTCAGGGAACGTTGAAGGGACATCGTAATACATAAACCGAAAAGGGGGTGCCGAAGCCCTACCTGCGACAGGCGGCCCGACGTGTAGCGACAAATTCGATGGGTAGGACGACACTCCGACGGCGAAACCTACGGACGCTGATGAACGGGAAGACGGTCAAGACGGAGACGAACAACGCGAACGGGCTCACTGCGTCTGGTCTAGGATAGTCGGCCCTTGATATCTGACGTATCAGGTATCGCGCACCGGAACCGACGAGGAAGACGGGCGGACGGCTGGTTATATACTCCACCGGGCTCCTCCCATAATTTCAGGCCACCATACTGGCCTTTCTATATATATATATATATATATATATATATATATATATATATATATATATATATATATATAGACACACACATACTCTCTGCATCCAGTTTAGCCTATATCTACAGTGCATTCGGTGGTGTAATTTTTCTAATATAATACACTTCAGATGGTGTACACAGTATCTACTATAATGTGTACAGTTTCTACTACACTTCTGTTGGTGTACACAGTATAAAATACAGTGCAGCCATAGTACAGTTTCTAATACGGTGCAGGTGGTGCACACAGTATCTACTACACTTCTGGTGATGTACATAGTATAAAATACAGTGCAGCCATTGTACAATTTCTAATATAGTGCAGGCGGTGTACACAGTATATAATACAGTTTACAATTTCTACTACACTACTGGTGGTGTACACAGTATAAAATACAGTTCAGCCCTTGTACAGTTTCTAATACAGTGCAGGTGATGTACACAGTATCTAATACAGTGTGTACAGTTTTTGCTACTGTTCTGGTGGTGTACACAGTATCTACTACAGTGTGTACAGTTTCCAATACACTTCAGGCGGTGTATTAATATATATATACATATATATATATATATATATATATATATATATATATACATATACACACACACACATACACTGTATACTCTGCATTCAGTGTAGCCCATATATACAGTGCACTCGGTGGTGTATAGTTTCTAATACACTACATGTGATGTACACAGTATATAATACAGTGTAGTGTGGTGTTTCAAAACAAAAAATACATGTCTGGAAGGCCACCAAGGAGAGGCAGACACTCACAGGCCACTAAAAGAGGGCAAGCAGTCTCTGTGTCTACAGTCAACAATGGTGGTCGTGGACATGTTGCATCCTCTGCAGGTGGCCGTGGGGAATGCTTGTCCTTTTTTGCTGCTGCTGTCTAGGGATGAGCTTCGTGTTCGAGTCGAACATATGTTCGACTCGAACATTGGCTGTTCGCCCGTTCGGCGAATTCCGAACGTTATGGGACGTTCGCTCCAAATTCGTGTGGCGCTCATGGCCCACAATGCACTGTGGCGCAGTGCATTGCTGGCTCATGATTGGCCAAGCATGCACTGTGATGCCGCATGCTTGGCCAATCACAGCGCCGGCAGTGAGGAGAGCCATGATTGGCCACAGGCAGGATGCCTGTGGCCAATCATAGCTCAGGCTGTGTAGTACACGCCCCACACTATATAAGGCCGGCAGCGTGGCGGCCTTGTGTAGTGTGTTGGCGTCTGAAGCAGTTAGTGGGTGTTCTGTGTACCTTCAACACAGTATACACCGATCATTATCGGCCGATTTTTCGTTCTTGCTCTTCTGTAGTGGTTGTTGTCTGCGTGCCCTGACCGCAGTATACACCGCTATATTCACCTATATAGCTAGCGATAGCTAGCGATATATCTATCTTTTATAATAGAGCTTGCAGTCAGTGTTAGGAGCTTGTGCATGCTGTCTGCGTGCTCTGAACCCAGTATACACCGCTATATCCACCTATATATCAAACTATCTTGCTCGTTTTAAATAGAGCTTGCAGTCAGCGGTAGGAGCTTGTGCGTGCTGTCTGCGTGCTCTGAACCCAGTATACACCACTATATCCACCTATATAGCAAACTATCTTTCTTGTTTTAAATAGAGCTTGCAGTCAGCGGTAGGAGCTTGTGCGTGCTGTCTGCGTGCTCTGAACCCAGTATACACCGCTATATCCACCTATATAGCAAACTATCTTGCTCGTTAAATAGAGCTTGCAGTCAGCGGTAGGAGCTTGTGCATGCTGTCTGCGTGCTCTGAACCCAGTATACACCGCTATATCCACATATATAGCAAACTATCCTGCTCATTTTAAATAGAGCTTGCAGTCAGTGGTAGGAGCTTGTGCATGCTGTCTGCGTGCTCTGAACCCAGTATACACCGCTATATCCACCTATATAGCAAACTATCTTGCTCGTTTTAAATAGAGCTTGCAGTCAGCGGTAGGAGCTTGTGCGTGCTGTCTGCGTGCTCTGAACCCAGTATACACTGCTATATCCACCTATATAGTAAACTATTTTGCTCGTTTTAAATAGAGCTTGCAGTCAGCGGTAGGAGCTTGTGCGTGCTGTCTGCGTGCTCTGAACCCAGTATACACCGCTATATCCACCTATATAGCAAACTATCTTGCTCGTTTTAAATAGAGCTTGCAGTCAGCGGTAGGAGCTTGTGCGTGCTGTCTGCGTGCTCTGAACCCAGTATACACCGCTATATCCACCTATATAGCAAACTATCTTGCTCGTTTTAAATAGAGCTTGCAGTCACCGGTAGGAGCTTGTGCGTGCTGTCTGCGTGCTCTGAACCCAGTATACACCGCTATATCCACCTATATAGTAAACTATCTTGCTCGTTTTAAATAGAGCTTGCAGTCAGCGGTAGGAGCTTGTGCGTGCTGTCTGCGTGCTCTGAACCCAGTATACACCGCTATATCCACCTACATAGCTCTTCTCTATTTGAGCCATCTGCCATCTGCAGGAGTTAGTGGAAGTTGTGTGTGCCTCCAGCACAATATACACTACCCAACTGCTGTTTTTCCCAACTCCCTTCAGGCCATTACCATGTCTGGATGGCCAGCAAGGAGAGGCAGACAGGCACGAGCCGATAAAAGAGGGCAAGCAGGCTCTGTGTCTAGAGACAACAGTGTTGGTCGTGGACGCGGTGCATAATCATCATCAGCACGTGGCCATGGGACAAGCTTGTCCTTCTTTTCGGCAGCTGGACATGTTGAGCCGCAACATGCCAACGACTTGGTAGAGTGGATGACCAAGCCCTCTTCATCCTCCTCATCCTCTCTCACCCAGTCTCAGGGTACTAGCAAAGCAGCTGCCAACGCATCGTCTTCCCTCCTCTCAATGTCATCATCAGTGACTCCTTCCCTAGACCCACCACGTCCTCCTGAGGAGTCTCCTGAACTCTTTGAGCACAGTGTTGAGTACATGCTCCAGGAGGATGCCCAGTGTTTTGTAGGCTCTGATGATGATACTCAGCTAGAGGAAGGCAGTAGCATGAATGCAGAGAGAGGGGATGCTCAAGAAGGACAGCAATCTGGCAGTCATGTTCCACAAGCTGCAGCATACTGCCAGGTTTGCTCCAGCGATGAAGAGGGAGGGGTTGATGAGGGCACTGACTCCACGTGGGTGCCTGGTAGGAGAGAGGAGGAGGAGGAGGCACATGTCCAACGAGGCAGGATGCACTCCGGGGGCCAGCTTAGGGGCAGCACACCGACTGAATCACACTGCAGAGCTCCGCCTGTGCAGGGCGCTGCCTCTGCGCGTTATTCTAAAAGTTCTTTGGTGTGGGCCTTTTTTGAGACGAGTGCATCAGATCGCACCGCTGCTATTTGCAACATATGTCTTAAACGTATCTCGCGTGGCCAAAACATCAGCCGCTTGGGCACCACATGCTTGACCAGACATATGTTGACCTGCCATGCAGCTCGTTGGCAAGCGTACCTCAAAGACCCACACCAAAGAACAAAGCGGACCTCTCCTTTCTCCTCATCAGCTGGGATCTCCAATCCCACTAGACCTTCAGTCCTCTCTGAAACCTGCTCTGAGAGGAATGAAGGTGTAGAATTAGGTTTGTTACAGCCAAGTGCTTCCGGGCACTCTGCTAGCAGTACACCCACGTCCGATTATAGCAGGCAAATGTCCCTGCCCCAGCTGCTGGACCGGCGAAAGAAGTTCACTCCCAGCCATCCACATGCCCAGCCGTTGAATGCTAGCTTGGCTAAATTGCTAGCACTTCAACTGCTGCCTTTTCAGTTGGTAGACTCGGCCCCCTTCCGTGAGTTTGTACAATGTGCGGTTCCTCAGTGGCAGGTCCCCAAACGCCACTTTTTCTCAAGGAAGGCAATTCCGGCTCTCTACCGGCATGTGGAAGGCAATGTCCTTGCCTCGCTGGACAGGGCGGTCAGCGGTAAGGTGAATATTACCGCTTACTCATGGTCCAGCAGGCATGGACAGGGACGTTACCTGTCTTTCACGGCCCATTGGGTCACTCTTCTGGCTGCTGGGAAGGATGCAGGACAAGGTGCAGTAGTGTTGGAGGTTGTTCCGCCACCACGCCTGCAAAATGCTACTATTGGTTGTGACACACCTCTCTCCTCCACCCCCTCCTCTTCTTCTTCATCCATGGCCTCTTCCAGTGCTCTGTCCTCAGAACCAGCGGTGCTCCGTAGGTGTTCCAGGGGCTACGCAAGTACGCAGGCAAAACGATGCCATGCCGTGCTTGCGCTGGTTTGTTTGGGGGACAGGAGCCACACTGGGGCGGATGTTTTGTCAGCTCTGCAGGGGCAGGCCGAGAGGTGGTTGACGCCACGCCAGCTTAAGCCAGGAATGGTGGTTTGCGACAATGGCACCAACCTCCTCTCCGCCCTCCGTCAGGGACACTTGATCCATGTTCCATGTTTGGCACACGTCCTGAATTTGGTGGTGCAGCAAGCGGTTCTTGAGCAGGGACACAGGCTTTAAAAGATCTCCTGAGGCAGGCCAGAAAAGTCTGTGGTCATTTCCGCCGGTCATACAATGCCAGTGCTCGGATGGCTGACATTCAAAGGGAATGCAACCTGCCCACCAACCAGCTAATTTTTGACATGCCCATAAGGTGGAACTCAACGTTGGCAATGCTGGAGCGGCTTCACACACAGCAGAGGGCCATCAATAGGCACTTGTGCGAGTATGGCACCAGGACAGGGTCAGGGGAGCTTGGCTTCTTTTCGACACTCCAGTAGCTACTGATCAAGGATGCATGCACTGTCCTGTCACCATTTGAGGAGGCCACAATGATGGTGAGCAGCGACAATGCATGCATCAGTGACACTGTCCCTCTAGTCTTTCTGCTGGAGCACTTTGTGGAATCATGGACAGGGCACTTGAGGCAGAACAGCGGGAGGAAGAGGAGGATTGTGTCAGCATGGATGTAGAGGATAGAACTCAGCAGCAGTCTTCAATGAATGGTTTTCAGTCCCCAGAAGCCTAAGGAGTTGTACGTGGCTGGGAGGAGGTAGTTACAGATAATATGATCCTTAGTGACCCAGAGGACTCAGAATCAAATACCTCTGCAAACTTACACTGCATGGTCTCCCTGATTCTGCAAAGCCCATGAAAGGACCCTAGGATTTGTGGTATCAAGGAGAGGGATCATCATCTGGCTGGCGACCCTTCTTGATCCACGTTACAAGGGTAAAGTTTCAGAACTCATCCTGCCTTCACAGAGGGAGCAGAGGATGAAAGGTCTTCAGGAGGCCTTGAAGAAAGGTTTGTGTAATGCATTTCCAGACCCTGGGATGTTACCATTTCCTGGATAACATGTTGCTGAGGCTTCGTTCAGTCAGAGGAAGGGCGGGGGAGAAGGTGGCCGGCTGACCGATGCCTTTAAACCATTTTTCAGTCCTCAGCACCAAGGTCTGATCAATTCAAACAACCATCACCAGTATCTGCATTATATGATGTAGGAATATCTAAGGGCAAGAGCAGACTTGGAGACCTATCCAACAGAACATTCACTGGGTTACTGGGTCTTGAGGATGGACCACTGGCCAGAACTTGCTCAATATGCAATTGAGCTACTGGCCTGTCCTGCACCCAGCGTGCTTTTTGAACGTACATTCAGTGCTGCTGCAGGGTTTTGATTGCCTCTGTGGGTTTTACCTTTTGCTATAAAAAATACCACACATTTTTTATCATAAAAACACATTTTTTCCTCAGTTTAGGCTGATATGTGAACGTGGGAGTCTTGATAGCTAGCGCCCTAGTGGCCAAAAAGGCGAAGCAACGTAAGGCAACGTCGTTTCACCCAGCCATGCCATTCTGCCGCAGTAAAACTGCGGCGGCTGATCGGTAACCAGTTACTTAATATTATAAGCATGAATCTTCTTTTTTTCCCTTCCTCTTTTTGTATCCTCATCTCAAATTGAGGCATGGTTTCATCATTTTGTTTCTGGACGAAGTGGTCTGATGATGCTGCGGTTGTTGATGTAAGCCTAGTCTTCGGGAACAAGGCTTTGTCCGTACATGTCTGTGTCATCTTTTCCTCCTAGGAAGTTACTTGTTAATGATGCGGTGGATGTGGTGGCTGGCCGGGTTATCCAAAAGAGGCTTGACCCGCATGCTCCCCCGCCATCTTTTCATCCAGGAAGCATTTTTTTCAGTACACAACTGTACACACCAGGTCACAGGTTGGTACATTTAGGGTTCACATTTTCTATATAAGCACAATGACCAAGACAGGCTCACACCCCAGATAATGTCTATTCAGACTAAACACATAGGGTCGAGCTCTGTTGGTGCCATTGTGTTGTGCTGATTGCCATATGAAGGGACAGTTCTAAGCACGGGAAACAAGCGCTACTTTACAGGCATACTATACACACCCCCTAGGTACGAAAATGAAAGGAATATTTCACTTTTATTGTTTCAATTTAAGCATTATTAAAATCAGTGCTCCTGAAAAAACATCAGTTTTTAAAACTTTATTTTACATTGATACATGTCCCCTGGGGCAGGACCTGGGCCCCCAAACACTTTTTATGACAATAACTTGCATACAAGCCTTTAAAATTAGCACTTTCGATTTTTCATGTTCGAGTCCCATAGACTTTAACGGTGTTCGGATGTTCAAACTAATTTATTGCCTGTTCACATGTTCTGATGCAAACCAAACTGGGGGGTGTTCGGCTCAACCCTAGTGGTAAACAGGCATGTTTTTAAAGCCATAAAACATACACAACTCAGGAACTTAGAAAGTTCAACTTTGATAAATTGAAGGCTATATCAGACATTAGTGTGTCTAAACTGTGTTGATATTGGCTTCATCAGATGGGGTGATGTCACCCCTGTGAAAGCCAAACTTTGAAGATGCACACAAATTGAGAGTCAAAATGGGGATTTCCCTCCTGATCCCATGCCTAAGGTCAACATGTGCTAGCACCCATTATGGGGGATCAATGGACGTGTTTTGGGGGTGCAACCCCTTCCTCTCACTTACTTGAGTTGCGAGGAAGGGATTGCACCCACAAAACGCTTACATTGATATCCCGTGATGGCAGATAGCACATGTTGACGCACTGGGTGCATCTTCAAAATTTGGCTTTCAATTTTTTTTAGAAAAGTTAGAAAAAAAAAACAATTACAAAAATGTTGGTGTGTTTTAGATTCTGCCTAAAACATCAATCATGTTTTTGAGTCTTTTTTCCACATCATTGATGTCTTCCTTGATCTTCTGTAAATCCAGATTGCACACCATGAACTCCTCGATGAGGATCTGTGCACTTGCACTTGTAAAATGTGTTTCTTCTTCCACAACATCCACATCACCTAAAATAAAAAAACTCACCATGTATTATAAATATGCAGGCATACATCTATTACCTGAAGCTGTGGTCTCAGACACTCACCTGTTGTGGTCACTAGTTTGCCCAATTCATAAACCTCTCCTTCCTCCACATCCTGAGGTTGAGGTTTTGGGATTTCCCATTTTTTTATGATTTTGTTGGTCCCTGGTGTCCTCTGATGTACCGAGTCTTTTCTCCCCTATGTGAATAAAAAAAAATATACTCAGCACACAGATATTTGAGGGCAGAAATAGGAATATGAAACATTGCTTGAAAGTGTCGTACAATTGTCTGTTTTGGCAGAGTTCCAAACTGAAGACATGATTTTTTCCCTTTCTTAAAGTTGCAATACTTATATGTTTTGGTAAAGCTTCACACATGGAGACACCCCTAGTATCCACTGGAGCACCTGTGTGGGACACCCTAAAAAGTTTGTTCTGGTGTCCCACACTGGTGCTTCTGCGTCCAGATGTGTAAACAGTTGCTGAGTGTCCTCTCCTTACACTGAATCAAGTTTACATTTAATTCTAGTTACAAACCCATCTAGACAACAATGTACTAAACTTCTTTGAATACAAATAGGCTTGACAACTACTTTCTTTTTTGCAGAACTCTTTTGATCCTTCTGTACTGATCGTGCTCCCTCGTCAATTTGAGGTCTGACTATCATTTCCTGAGTTGACCCCAAAATTCCTGTGCAGACTTTTCACAACTTTAGTCATGATTTTGGCCTTTCTCACATTTGGGTTTAGGTAAGGTCCATGCTTCCCATCATAGTCGGCCCTCTTCAAGATGTCCACCATCTCCACCATCTCTACAAAGGACATATTTGAGGCCTTAAATCTCCTCCGGGATCAGGACATTCATGGCTCCAGGATTTTGTCATTGCTGCTGCTGTCTTCATGCACTTGTTCTTTCTCCGCCATGTGCTCTCCCACCGCGCCAAAAGAGAAGGGGTGGGCAGAGTTTAATGCATAAAGTGGAACATGCGTGCGTCGCACGTACGATCTGTGAGCTGAGGAAGGAGTAGAGGAAGCACTGATCATTCTAAGGAAGGTACAATTTTAACTTGGGGCATCAGTGGCCTATACTGCTTATAGATTAAGGCCTATATTGGGACAAGATTATGCGAGTTTAACCTAAAATTAGGGTTTGTCTTGTGTTGTATCTTCAACGATCATGATTTCCTCCCCAATTCATTGATTTGTACAGAGAACTGCCTTATCTGTGGCAGACAAAACACCCCTTTTATACAAATCGACTAAAGAGGAAGGCAGCACTGGATAAATTGCTGGAATTTGTGAATCCGCAGATCCCCATGGCAGACATCAACTATTTGAAGTGCAAAATTGGTGGCCCAAGGAGCACACATAATAGGGACTGCAAGAAGGTCCACAATTCCCAGAGATCAAGAGCAGCAGCAGATAACATTTATGTCCCCAGGCTCTGGTACTACGACTGCGATTTCTGTCAGACCAGACAGAAATCAGGCCATCACTCTCAACCCTTCCTTCCATTCTTCCTTCCACCCCAGCTGAGGCTTCCAATGTCCGACCAGAAAGAAGATGTGAAGGAGCCCAGCTTGAGTCAGGTATAGCATTGTTCAACATATTTCTCAAAATTGTGTGTGATGATGAACAATAAACTAAAACTATGTCCCTTTTTCATACAAAGGAAAGACTCAGCCAGGAGGAGGCTGTGGAAAGTGGCAGCCAGGAGGTGGCAGGGTAAGTGGCAGCCAGGAGGTGGCCGGGCCCAGTAGCCTAACCGAATCCCAGGTCCCTCCCCTCCGCCTTCAACAAAAGTCCAGGAAGGGGAGGAGCATGGAGGAGTCAGCACTTGGGTTAATTCAGCAGGCTTCTGCTGCCCTCAACCCCCCCCCCCCCCCAGTCTTATTGAGGCCCATGCCTGCATGGCTGCCAACAAAATACAGGAAATAGAGTTGGACCAACACCTCTTGTGTGAGGAAGTGATATATATGGCCCTAAATAAGGGTCTGAGGAGCGAACTCACAAGCAAAACCCACCTGTGTGAGTTGGACCATCCTCCTCCTTTCACCAGTTTATCCAGCGTTGCTTTCCTCTTTATTGTATCATGACCCCTTAACCACTTCCCGACCACCTCACTCAGATATACTGTGGCAGAAGAGCACGTACAGGCAGAATCACTTACCTGTACCTTGCCCTTTAAGAGGCAGCTTGCGGGCACGTGCACGCAGGGAGCTCCGTGACTGTCCCACGGACCCGATGCCCACAAGAATACCCGTGATCATCTCACAGCGAAGAAGAACGGGGAGATACTAAAGTAAACAAGCACCTCCCCGTTCTGCCTAATGACACTGAGCGCTGATCAGTGATGTGTGACACACAGCCCCTCCCCCCACAGTTAGAATCACTCCCTAGGACACACTTAACCCCTACAGCACCACCTAGTGGTTAACCCCTTCACTGCCAGTGACATTTTTACAGTAATCAATGCAATTTTTTAGCATTGATCGCTCTATTAGTGCCAATGGTCCCAAAAATGTATCAAAATTGTCCGATGTGTCCGCCATAATGTCGCAGACACAAAAAAATCGCTGATAAAAATTGCTGATCGCCGCCATTACTAGTAAAAAAAATTATCAATAAAAATGCAATAAAACTATCCCCTATTTTGTAGATGCTATAACTTTTGCGCAAACCAATCAATAAACTCTTATTGCGATTTTTTTTAACAAAAATATGTAGAAGAATACGTATCAGCCTAAAATGAGGAAAACTTTTTTTATTTTTTATGGGGGGATATTTATTAAAGAAAAAAGTAAAAAATAATTTTTTTTTTTCAAAATTGTTTATAGGGCAATGTCAAATTAACAAGGGACACCAACACCAACCAACCTCCTTGAGGTTAAAAAATACAAGATACAATGGTGTTGTGGTAACGTGACACACAAAACGAAAAAAATATTATGGAGATCACTAGAAAAAAAAAAAAGATCTTGATTTTAAAAGAAAAAGAAGATTACAAGAAAAAAATATATAAACATTATTCTGGAGATCTGGCAAAAAAATAAAAAACATTATTCTTGAGATCACAAGAAATAATAAAGAAATCTGTTTTTCAGAACTCTGTGTGAATATCAGCAGCAAAACAACTTCATAATTCTAGAATTATAAAGAAGAAGAGAATGTGCTGCATTAAAAGATTAAAAAATGTGCAGCGTAACAAAATTTGCTATCGCTATTCCGAACGCTAGTTTTACAAGACTGAGCGCTTCCGTCTTGTACTTGATTTAGAGCATGCGTGGAATTTTGTGCAGCGGAATTGTGTACATACACTCGGAATTTATGACAACGGATTTTGTTGTCAGAAAATTTGAGAACCAGCTCTCAAATTTTTGTTGTCGAAAATTCCGACAAAAAATTTCTGATGGGGCCTATACACGGTCGGAATTTCCAACAAGCTCCCATCGAACATTTGTTGTCAGAAATTCCGACCGTGTGTAGGCAGCAATACGGGTTATTTTCACATTATTCAGCACTGCACATTTATTCTTCAGGCTATATTTTGGCCTACATGTATGAAGAAAGATTATTTGTTTGCAAAATGTTATGCAGCACTAACCCCCGAAGGACCTGCTGGTTATTTTTAGGCTTACCGTTACCTTCCGTTCTCCTTGTGACACCTCTAGGAGATGTCCTGTGGTAGATGACCCAGTAACTTGAGACCGACAATAGATCCACTTGAATGGATTTTATTTGCAAAACTCAAACCATTGAACAGTCTTTCAACTTGGGATCAAAGGGAAGTTCAGGTACTCTCAATGTCAAAGTCCAAAAATGTTCAAGAACTTGCTTACTTTGACTGCATCCAGAGAATAGCCATTTGCAGCTGGATGAACACTCAGGTTGGACAGTCCCTCTCTCACAAGACCTAGCAGCTAACAACAAGGTGCTTACTCGAACAAATTCTTTGTCACAGACGTTGTTGCAGAATATGTAGGGAAACTAAGCTTTAGAACACTTGTAGGATACCTGGATCTTTCAGCCTGCTTGGCGATATCCACAGGACCGGATTCTTTTGGTAACTTCAGCCCTTCCAGGCTCTTGTTAAGAAAACCAACCCATACGTGTTGTTCTTCTAAAGAGTCCTCCCCTGGAATGCTCGAAGTACAATGGGTCTCTCCCGAACCGGAGACGGCACCCAACCACCTTAGACTCCTCCTTTAGTTTCCTTGCCCTGGGCTAGCCAGCCCCGAGGCATTACAGTCGGGTGGATCCGCACCCCAGGTCATAGCCTTCCTGGGGGCTGGTCAGGAGGACCAGGACCATGTAATCAGCACATCATACTGGACCGGAACCCCAAACCACGTGATGTCCGCATCTTAAATACCCTCTCCCAGAGGGCACAGCGAGAGGGCCACTCCCACTGACCTGGCTCCAAAAGAGAGTAACTTAAGCGCCTGACCAGACCATAGTTCCATGCCTGGCACCAGAGACAGTGCCCCCGTGGCCAGGCCAAAGTCAAATACAGAAGTAAAATTTAGACAATTAAACCCAAACCTAACTGCAGTTTAGGCAAAGTCTAATTTTGAAAAACACATAGCTTCAGGAGCCCGCTGCTACATTTATAACAGAAACTAAGAAAAATTTGTGTTTTTTTTTTCAAAATGTTCAGAATTTTTTACATTTATATAGCAAAAAATAAAAACCTAGTGGTGATTAAATATGACCAAAAGAAAGCCTGATTTGTGTGAAAAAATGTATAAAAATTTAATTTGAGTACAGTGTGACTGTGCCATTTCCAGTTAAAGGAGCACAGGGCTGAACAGCAAAAAATGCCCTGGTCATAAAGGGGGTAAAACCTTCTGATGGTCAAGTGTTTAATGTGCACTGGGGACAGATGCCTGCATTGTCAGTGAATCCACTGATCCTAGCAAACACAAGTTGGCTCTTATTCTCCTCACTCTCGCTGTCTGTGTGGGGAGGACAGTTGATCAACAAACACAAACGTTGTGTTTACATTTTGTGATGGCTGTGATTGGACACAGCTATCATGTGGGTACAAGAGCCAATCAGAGGGCCCTTATCCAGATCGTTGATGCGCTGTCCAAGAGACGCAGGCAGGGGCATTGCTAGGTTTTAAAAAGATCTGGGGCTAGAGTCCATAGCAGCGGTCACCAACCTTTTTGCAGGGGGGAGGGGGGCGGCACACCAGATTGTCCAATTGTGGATTGTCACTTGCTGCTGTCACCTGGCACCAGACCCCATATGTGGATTGTCAATTGCCACGTCACATGCCACCATTTGCAGATTGTCACTTGCCACGTCAACTGCCACTAATTTCAGATTGTCACTTGCCATGTCTTCTGCCACCATTTGCAGATTGTCACCTGCCACTAGATGTGGGTTTTTCACTTGCCACATCACCTGGCACCAGATGTGGATTGTCACTTGCCAACCAATGTGGATTGCAACTTGCCATGCCAGCCAGTGCCACCAAATGTGCATTGTTGCTGCATTGGTGGCAGGCTGGCAGCACTGGTCCATTTAGTGAGGGCAGGAGAGCGGTAATGCGGGGCGGGCAGTAAGAGATAATGTAATCTCGCTGCTCCCCGCTGCACCTCCGACATTAAAGCAAGGGGGTCTGGCTGCAGAGTGGAGCTCCTCCGATGATAGGAAGCACGTGACCTCCACTCCACCGTGCTGTGAGGGCAGACGAGCACTGATGTGTGGCAGGCAGTGAGAGATGATGTCATCTCTCTGCACCTCGCTCCCACATTGAAGAAGCCCGGCTGTGAAGAGCACTGATGTGGAGCGGTCGGAGAGAGACCTTGTCATCTCTGCTCTTCTGCTAGTCCTCACTTCTCTTCTCTGCCTCTCTCATGCAGCCAGCCTGCCCATCGCAGTCGCGTCCGCTGGCTAGGCAGGGACCCTGCGGGAAGAGATTCTGGGCTATAGCCCCAATAGCCACCCCTAGCGACACCTCTGGACGCAGGCATCACAAGATAGTGCTGCTGTGCTGCCTCAAAAGTGGGAGGACATATGGGTACGTCCTCCCAGATCCGCTTGTCATGCCTGCCTGTTTATATGAAGTGGTTAAAGATGAAAAAAAATTAGGTAGACTATGGCATTTCTTTCTAGGGTAGTTTGTGTTTATTGTATGAAAGTGCTATGAGTAAAGATTAGATAGCCAATAGCATTTTCTTCCTGAGAGAGGTCTGCCAATGAAGTCTGTGGAAGACCATAGACAGCTTATTAAAAAAAAAATTGTTAGACATAGATTATAATCATGTAAAAGTATTTTATAATTATAATTGGTAGAGTTCTGCATTTTCTTTTACATGTATGATACAGTATTTTGTATATCAGTACGGATTGCATGCTGCTTTGTATTGACCAAAATGAGCGCTGACATACACTATTTTGAGTTTTTACGTTTTTGAATAGATTATAATTATCTAATGTTCCGTTTAGCTTTTTTTTATTATAAGATCTCAATATTTCATGATATTAAAATAATTTTACAATGTAAATATATGTGTTTTTTTTTCCCAAAAATTTACATTTAAATTGAAAAAGTGATTAAAGGGAAACTATAGTATATAGGCCATTCAGAAAGTGCAGTGCACTTAGTGCATGCGCAGTAGGGAATCGGCTGCAAAGCCACAAGGCTTCACTGCCAGTGTCCCTTACAGGCTATGGCAGCGGCAGCAGCCGAGAGCTGTTGAAAACATCGGCTGGGGTGCGAACATCGTTGGATTCCAGGACAGGTAAGTGTCCTAATATTAAAAGTCAGCAGCTACAGTATGTGCAGCTAGAGGTAGTATTCTTGAGTAGGGATGAGCCGAACACCCCCCTGTTCGGTTCACACCAGAACCTGCGAACAGACCTAAACTTCGTGTGAACTTTAGAACCCTATTAAAGTCTATGGGACTCGAACATTCACAATCTAAAGTGCTCATTTTAAAGGGTAATATGCAAGTTACTGTCCTAAAAAGTGTTGGGGACCTGGGTCCTGGGGACATGGATCAATGCAAAAAAAAGTTTTAAAAACGGCCGTTTTTTCAGGAGCAGTGATTTTAATAATGATTAAAGTGAAACAATAAAAGTGTAATATTCCTTTAAATTTCGTAGCTGGGGGGTATCTATAGTATGCCTGTGAAGGGGCGCATGTTTCCCGTGCTTAGAACTGTCCCTGCACAAAGTGTCATTTGTGCAGGAAAAAAAGTCTTTTAAAATCACTTGCGGCTAAATTGTCGGCTCCCTGTAATATAGAGAACACTCAATCAGTGTTCTCTGTATTAGCCGACAATTCATTCATTCATTGATAAAAAATAAAAAAAAAGCGTGGGGGTTCCCCTAAATTCAATTACCAGGCCCTTCAGGTCTGACATGGATATTAAGGGGAACCCCGTGTCAAATTAAAAAAAAAATTGACGTGGGGGTCCCCATAAATATCCATACCAGACCCTTTATCCGAGCATGCAACCTGGCAGGCCGCAGGAAAAGAGGGGGGACGAGAGAGTGGCCCCCCTCCCTCCTGAACCATACCAGGCCACATACCCTCAACATTGGGAGGATGCTTTGGGGGTCTGTGACCCCTCAAAGCACCTTGTCCCCATGTTGATGAGGACAAGGGCCTCATCCTCACAACCCTGGCCGGTGGTTGTGAGGGTCTACGGGTGGGGGGCTTATCAGATTCTGGAAGCCCCCTTTAACAAGGGGACCCCCAGATCCCGGACCCCCCTGTTTGAAATGGTAAGGGGGTACAAAAGGACCCCTACCATTTCACAAAGAAAGTGTAAAAATGGTTAAATAAGACAAACACACTTTTGAAAAATTCCTTTATTAAAAATATTTTTTTTTTTAAAAAATTCCAGCGGTGCTATTCCACTCTTGCTATCCAGCGACGGATCTCCGGGGTCCAGCGATGGATGATCATATCCAGCAACGGGGGATCTCTCAGTCCAGTGCTGTCCATACATCCTTCTTCTGTCTCCAGTGCGGAGACACTGCGGAGATCCCAGCGCTGACGTTTCTTATATTAGGAGGGCGGGGCCACCCGTCACCTGACCCCGCCCCTCTGACGCTGGAGAGGGAAGCCAGGGGTTCCCCAGTGACGTGTGGGTGACCCCGCCCCCTCTGATGTAACGCAGGTTTCCGTTACATCAGAGGGGGCAGGGTCACCCATACGTCACTGGGGAACCCCCGATACGTCACTGGGGAGCCGACAATTTAGCCGCAAGTGATTTTAAAAGACTTTTTTTCCTGCACAAATGACACTTTGTGCAGGGACAGTTCTAAGCACGGGAAACATGCGCCCCTTCACAGGCATACTATAGATACCCCCCAGCTACGAAATTTAAAGGAATATTACACTTTTATTGTTTCACTTTAATCATTATTAAAATCACTGCTCCTGAAAAAACGGCCGTTTTTAAAACTTTTTTTTGCATTGATCCATGTCCCCTGGGGCAGGACCCAGGTCCCCAAACACTTTTTAGGACAGTAACTTGCATATTACCCTTTAAAATGAGCACTTTAGATTTCTCCCATAGACTTGTATAGGGTGTTCTGGCTTTTCGAATTTGCTGCGAACAGCCCAAATTGTTCACTGTTCGCTGAACAGGCGAACAGGCAATGTTCGAGTAGAACATGAGTTTGACTCGAACTCGAAGCTCATGCCTATTCTGGAGCAAGATCAGTAGCTGTGTGTACATATAGGAAGTTCCATTTAAAAAAATGACTCTTAGTTTATCTAATATATATACACAATAAGTATTTATATGCACAGTCCAATGATAATATGGAGGAGTTGATGAGGGTAGGTTTGAGCGGCAGCTATCCTTAGAGTAAGCCAGCTCTGGGTAGGAAATATCAAAGGGGAAGAGGAGGAAGTGCCAGCTCAATGCAGAGTTTTAGCAAACCATGTAATAGTAGGTTAAAATTACACTTACACAATGCAAGTATCCAGCTCAGTAGATGGAGGGTCAGTGGAAGGGAGATGTGTCCCAGTCAGTCCATTGATGTGGCACCATCTGCCGGATATATTATCCGACGCTCGGTTCCATAGAAGTCCTGTGGCCACTTTTAAAGTTTAAATTGCTGCCTAGAACTCTTCTCCTCTAGGCCTGTAGAAGAAGCAGGAGCTCTGAGTGTGTAGCCTCTATTGCCTGTATTGTCTCTGTGATCCTGCCCATCACGTGACATCAATTCCACCTGCATTCCACGCTGGTTTTACTTTCTAGTGGCCACAGGACATCTGTGGAGCCGCACATTGGATCATACATCCCGCGGATGGTGCCACATCGTTCGACTGACTGGGACACATCTCCCTTCCACTGACCCTCCATCTACTGAGCTGGATACTCACTTGTATTGTGTAAGTGCATTTTTAACCCACTATTAAATGGATTGCTAAAATTCTGTACTGAGCTGTCACTTCCTCCTCTTCCCCTTTACAGTATGTGTAGCTGCAGACTTTTTATTTTTCCGTGGGAGGCCTGGCGCACCGCTTTAATACAAGCCTGGGCTTATGGGCTCAGTAAAAACAGTCAGTTAGGATTAGCCTGATTGATAATGCAAAAAGGTGCTCAGAGCTGCACCTGCTGGTGGAAATGTAAATATAAAATAATTCAAAGCATTTTTTCACATTTAACTGACAAGAAATACCTTATTTATTGGTGTATAACACGCTCCGGCGTATAACACGCACCCCAAATTTAGGAGGGAATTTTAAGGAAAAAAACTTTTAGGAGGGAAGTTTAAGGAAAAAAACTTTTAAATGCCCATCAATGCAGCCTTATCAGTGTCCATCTGCAGCCTTGTCAGTGTCATTTGCAGCCTTGTCAGTGTCATTTTCAGCCTTGTTATGCAGCCTTGTCAGTGTCAGTTGCAGCCTTGCCATGCAGCCTTGTCAGTGTCATATGCAGCCTTGTCAGTGTCATATGCAGCCTTGTCATGCAGCCTTGTCAGTGTCATTTTTGGCTTTGGCATTTAAAAATGGCGCCGCCGAGATACAGAGCTGGATGTCCTGTTTATCTCGGCGGCGCTCGGTACCCCTCGGCCGTTCTCAAACCGCTGAGAAAGGCCGAAAGCGGCCAAAAGCCGCTGAGAATGCCCGAAAGTGTCCGAAAGCCGCCCAGAGGCTCACAATCAGCGGGGGATCAGCGTATAACATGCACCCACAATTTTCCCCTGATTTTAAGGGGAAAAAAGTGTGTGTTATTTGCCGATCAATACGGTAAATAAAAGTTGCTGTTTAAATTTGTACTTTTTAGACCTCAACATAAAAAAAGAATGTATATGCAAAAATACTATACTGTATATTCCTTTTAAGATGTATATTTTTTTTCTTTTTCTTTAATGTAAATAAAATAGGAAGGAAGAAGTTGCATCGAATGTTAAAATGGTTATAGCATCCCTGTATTTCCTTCCAGTTATTAGTTCACTGAATAGAAAGCATCTCAAGCAGACACAGAGACAGTCTGCACAATAACAGGCAATCTGACTGAAATCAGACTTGCTAATGCTAATCTCTCGGGGGCGTTTGAATACACTTAAAGCAGTTGATTTAGCCATTCATTTGCTCTTTGTGATCTTACACAGCACCATTATGTTTTATTCCATTGTAAAAGGCAATTTCCTAAGAAAACCAAAGAGTGTGCTGGTGCCTATACTGCCGACATTATTTTGAGAGGCTACCCTTTATTCCCACAAGTGGCAAATGATCTCTATGCAGTTCCAAGACAAGTGTATTGAATTGCTCATAGAGCAATGAGATAAATAGACAAGGCCTTCCCATCTATCGCAAACTGAATAAAAGTTTTGGATGCAGTTGCCCTTACAATTAAATCTGCCTGGATTTGAGCCAGCATTATGTAAGGGGTTAATTATTAGTAATTACTTGATTTCAGATATGTGTCCTCATGCTTTATTTTGTTTTTCATTTTGTCACCCCGTATTTGACAAATCTTTGTGGCCATACAGGTCCATACATAATAAATCATATAAAATGAACAAGACTATGCATTAGAAATCTAAGCAGCAGACAGCTTTGGAAAATGATCACGGAAGGCACAAGGTCTATGTCTATGAGGCTCGCAGACTGAAATTGGAAGGCTACAGCATACTGTATGTAGACTAACCATTTTATTAGGTACACCTTGCTATTACCGGGTTGGACCCCCTTTTGCCTTCAGAACTGCCTTAATTCTTCATAGCATAGATTCAACAAGGTGATAGAAACATTCCCCAGAGATTTTGATTCATATTTGATTGAGATCTGGTGGCTGTGGAGGCCATTGGAGTACAGTGAACGCATTGCATAGCTGCTGACTGTCCCTGATTTGGAACAAAGTCCCTCTTTCCATTTTTCCCCTCTTCATTTGTCTCTCATTTTGATCTAATCTACACTAAATTGTCAAAAGTATAGGGACATCTGACTTTACACGCACATGAACTTTAATGGCATCCCAGTCTTGGTCCATAGAGTTAGTATTGGGCTGCTGATTGACTCTATACCCCACTGGCTACCCTGACTCTGCAGATCCTCTCTAACCTCTGACACCTTGGGTTCCATTCTGCAATGCAACATAAGCAATGAGAAACTCACACAATATCATTAAACCACTTAGAAACGTTTACTAAAATAAGTAATGAAACACAATGAAGGGCATGAATGAACACAAATTATGATTGACAAGTGTTATCACTTAATGCACATTTACAGAACGTATAACCTTATAATCACGTTAAGGAGTATATGTGAACAGGTGCACAGAGGATTAGGTACTCAATATCTTCAAAACTGTCAGGGCTCTGCTCGCACTGTACGGTTGGCGCCAGTGGCCCTATTTAAAGGTACAGCTGCAGATGTTCTGTGCTGTTTGTCTGCAGCTAGTAGCTGAAAACCATGTTACCTGTCTGTTTGATTACTGTTATCGACCTGGCTCTCGTTTGAATCTGCTGATCTCTCCTGCCCTGATCTCAGCTTGCCAGACTCTGCTACGGACTGCTTATTGCTGCTGAACTCCTGCCTGCTTGTGACTGTGCCTTGCCTACCGTTCCTGCCTGATTATCTGTCTGCTGGACCCGGCCTGCCTGACCTACCTTTGCCTGTGCCTAACGTTCTGAGTCCTTCCAGAATCCGCTGCTGCCATCCAGGGCCTTCTCCTACACTGATTGCCACTGGTCTACCTGCCCTGCCTACTGCTGCCAGCTCTGTCAGCCGTCTCCTGCTTCTTCCAGCTCATGCGGTTCCAGCCATCTGGAGGATCATCTACCCTGCCTACATCAGCTGCTGCATCCGGCCTAGACGCTCCTACCCCGCTGCGCTCACGTACCACTGTTCCCGCTCCAGTGGGACTTGAACCAGAGCCGTAATAGAGGTCTTCTTCCATCAAGTCAGGCTCACCACCCAGGTACCTAACAAAAACATTGCATTACAATATTAAATACCTTTCCACTGAGGTTTCAACACACAGACCAAAATGCAGTAAATATATTCTTTACATTCAAGAACACGGTGTAAAATCTAGCATATACTCTATGGCTCCCCCTAGGTTGTAATTCAGAGTTCAACTTATGAGTGTAGCAGCAATGCTTGTTAAAAGAGGAAGTTGATGAAAGTTCTTTCAACTCTGGATATCTTCAGCTAGCCTGATTTTTAACCACCTGAGGTCCGGGCCATAGCCGAATGATGGCTACAGCCCGGACCTCAATTTCCTGGAGGCCGTCATAGTACGTCCTCCCCTTTGCACGCTCCCAGCGCGTGCCCTGCAGGGGGCGTGCGCTGTGCGCGCTGTGATCACCGAGTCACTGAGACTCGGGTGATCACCGATCCGAGTAAGGGGCCAGTCCCGGCCCCTTACCATGTGATCAGCTGTCAGTCAATGACAGCTGATCACATGATGTAAACAAACGCTCGGTAATCATTTTTTTTCTCCTCACACTGACAGTGCGTTTGCAAAATTTTATTACAAAATATTAAAAAAAAAAATTTTTTTTTTCAATTCAGTCTTTTTAATTTTTTTTAACAAAAAACAAAACAAAAATGCAGAGCTGATCAAATACCACCAAAAGAAAGCTCTATTTGTGGGAAAAAAAATGAATAAAAAAAATGATAAAAATGTCATTTGGGTGCAGTTTTGCAATTGTCATTCAAAGTGCATCAGCGCTGAAAGCTGAAAATTGGTCTGGACAGGAGGGGGGTTTAAGTGCCCAGTAAGCAAGTGGTTAAACTGGAGTTTTTGTAATCCACAAGAACAAAGGAAAATAAATGATTGTAGAGCAAAAGATATGCCGATGGCTGTTAAACTGAAGAAAAATCACCACCTGTAGATTCCTCCTTACATGTGAGTGCAATACAGTACTGACTAGGGATGAGCCGAACACCCCCCGGTTCGGTTCGCACCAGAACTTTCGAACGGACCCCACGTTCGTTACGAACGTTAGAACCCCATTGAAGTCTATGGGACTCGAACGTTCGAAATGGAAAGTGCTAATTTTAATGGCTAATATGCAAGATACTGTCCTAAAAAGGGTTTAGAGACCTGGCTCCTGCCCCAGGGGACATGGGTCAATGCAAAAAAAAAGTTTTAAAAACGGCCGTTTTTGCGGGAGCACTGATTTTAATGACGATTAAAGTGAAAAAAAAAAGTGAAATATTCCTTTAAATATGGTGCCTGTGGGGTGTCTGTAGTATGCCTGTGAAGTGCCACATGTTTCCCGTGTTTAGAACAGTCCCTGCACAAAATGACATTTGACGGAAATAACACCATTTAAAACTGCTTGCGGTTTTAATGTTATATCTGGTTACTGCAATATGGTTGAAAATCATTCAGAAAAATGGCATGGGTAGCCCTCCCTGCCCATTACCAGCCTATTTGGGTCTTGTACGCATATTAAGGGGAACCCTGTACCCATATTAAAAAAAGGAAATGCGTGTGGCCCCCAGGCCCTATATACTCAGAACAGCAGTATACAGGCGGTGCAAACAAGACAGGGACTGTGTAGGTTTGTTGTGTTAAGTTGAATCTGTTTGTAATTTTCAACTGGTACATTTTTAAAATGTAGCTCCAGTCAAAAAAACTATTTTTAAGCTTTTTGGAAAACATAGGGAAGGGTTATCACCCCTGTATAATTTGTTTTGTCGTCCATCTTTTTTCATCTCACTTGCTGCTGTCGCCTTGCGTTTGCAAGTAGGAGATGTTTGTAAGTTGGATGTTTGAAAGTAGGGGCCTGCCCTATATGCTCTGCAGAAATGGCGGAACAAGGTGTTGGTTTTGCCACAACATTGTAAGCCCTCAAAGTGACTCTTGGTGGGCGCTGGAGCTCCCTGCTGTGAACGATTATATCAAGAATTGTAATTACATGCCATTGTTGAACAGTGGTAGAAAAATTGACCTTTGGTGGTTGTGGTGCTGGTGCCACAACACTATAAGCCCTCACCGTTACTCTGGGTGGGCACAGGAAGGGGCCCTCCTGTGAAATATTATATCAAGAATTGTAATTACATGTCCCTGTTAAACAGGGGCAGAAAAATTTGGCCTTAGGCACTGCTGCTGGTGCCACCACACTGCAACCTCTTCCATATACTCTAGTTTTTTTGCTGGAATTAGCCCTGCTGCAAAGCATTGCATCAAAAATTGTACTTAAACGCCCCTGTTAAACAGGGGCAGAAAAATTTGGCCTTAGGCACTGCTGCTGGTGCCACCACACTGCAACCTCTGCCATATACTCTAGTTTTATTGCAGGAATTAGCCCTGCTGCAAAGCATTGCATCAAAAATTGTACTTAAACGCCCCTGTTAAACAGGGGCAGAAAAATTGGGCCTTAGGCACTGGTGCTGGTGCCACCACACTGCAACCTCTGCCATATACTCTAGTTTTATTGCAGGAATTAGCCCTGCTGCAAAGCATTGCATC
Source organism: Lithobates pipiens (assembly GCF_037356315.1). Taxonomy (NCBI): domain Eukaryota; kingdom Metazoa; phylum Chordata; class Amphibia; order Anura; family Ranidae; genus Lithobates; species Lithobates pipiens. The sequence continues at coordinate 287,796,841 of NW_027507764.1, forward strand.
AAAAATTGTACTTAAACGCCCCTGTTAAACAGGGGCAGAAAAATTGGGCCTTAGGCACTGGTGCTGGTGCCACCACACTGCAACCTCTGCCATATACTCTAGTTTTATTGCAGGAATTAGCCCTGCTACAAAGCATTGCATCAAAAATTGTAATTAAACGCCCCTGTTAAACAGGGGCAGAAAAATTGGGCCTTAGGCACTGGTGCTGGTGCCACCACACTGCAACCTCTGCCATATACTCTAGTTTTATTGCAGGAATTAGCCCTGCTGCAAAGCATTGCATCAAAAATTGTAATTAAACGCCCCTGTTAAACAGGGGCAGAAAAATTGGGCTGCTGGCATCACCCAGAACCAAAAATGTTCTTCAAACATATCAGCGGAGGAGGAAGAGGATAGACAATCAACATAACAGGACAGTCACTCAGCATCAGCATAGGCAGTCTTGAAGGGATGTGGTATTTCAAAAAAAATTATTCGGTTACATCAGCTTCAGGTGCTTGGTAGCTGTGGGTGATCCAAGACTGATTCATCTTGATGAAGGTCAGTCGATCAACTGATTCGGTGGACAGACGCACCCTGTGATCGGTAACAAAGCCACCAGCAGCACTGAAGGTGCGTTCCGAAAGAACGCTGGATGCAGGACAGGCCAGTAGCTCAATTGGATACTGTGCAAGCTCTGGCCAGTGATCCATCCTCAAGACCCAGTAAGCCAGAGGATTTTCGGTGGGAAAGGTGTCCAAGTCTGACCTTGCCCCTAGGTATTCCTGCACCATGTAAATCAGACGCTGGCGATGGGTGCTGGAACCAATCATACCTTGGGGCTGCGGACTAAAAAATTGTCTGAAAGCATCAGTCAGACGGCCACCTTCTCCACCGCTCCTTCTGACCGATGCCTCAGCAACACGTTGTCCAGGACCAGGAGTTTGTAACCTCCCAGTCTCTGGGAACGCGTTGCACAGAGCTTTCTGCAAGGCCTCCCGGAGATGTCTCATCCTCTGCTCCCTCTGCGATGGCAAGATAAGGTCGGCAACCTTAACCTTGTACCGTGGATCAAGGAGAGTGGCCAGCCAGTAATGGTCCCTCTCCTTGATCTGAAGAATACGAGGATCCTTCCGCAGGCTTTGCAGGATCAGGGAGGCCATGCAGCGTAGGTTAGCTGAGGCATTCGGTCCGGAGTCCTCTGGGTCACTAAGGACAACATGATCCGCAGCTACCTCCTCCCAGCCACGTACAAGTCCACGTGTTTCTTGGGACTGTAAATCATCCCTATAAGACTGCTGCTGCTGCTGCTGATGCTGAGTGCCAGCCTCCACCTCCATGCTGACACAATCATCCTCCTCCTCCTCTTCCTCCTCCTCATCCTCTTCCTGTGTGATGGGTGGCACAGCAGGAACACTGTCTGGATAAAGGGGGCCTTGAGAGGCAAGGAAGTCCTCCTCTTCCTGCCTCTGTTCTGCCTCAAGTGCCCTGTCCATTATTCCACGCAGCGTATGCTCCAAGAGGTGGACAAGAGGTACAGTGTCACTGATGCATGCACTGTCACTGCTCACCATCCTTGTGGCCTCCTCAAACAGTGACAGGACAGTGCATGCATCCCTGATCATGCCCCACTGGCGTGGTGAGAAAAAACCAAGCTCCCCTGACCCTGTCCTGGTGCCATAGTCGCACAGGTACTCATTGATGGCCCTCTGCTGCGTGTGCAGCCGCTGCAGCATGGCCAATGTTGAGTTCCATGTCACATATAAGGCGGTTCTTGGGCAGGTTCAACTCCTTTTGGAGCTCAGCCAGCCGAGCACAGGCATTAAATGATCGGCGGAAATGCACACAGACTTTCCTGGCCTGCTTCAGGACATCCTGTAAGCCGGGGTACCTGCCCAAGAACCGCTGCACCACCAGGTTAAGGACGTGAGCTACACAGGGCACATGGGTCAGTTGTCCCTGTCGGAGGGCGGAGAGGAGGTTGGTGCCATTGTCGCAAACCACCATTCCTGGCTTAAGCTGGCGTGGCGTCAACCACCTCTCGGCCTGCCCCTGCAGAGCTGACAAAACATCCGCCCCAGTGTGGCTCCTGTCCCCCAAACAAACCAGCGCAAGCACGGCATGGCATTGTTTTGCCTGCGTACTTGCGTAGCCCCTGCAACGCCTACGGAGCACCGCTGGTTCTGAGGACAGAGCACTGGAAGAGGCCATGGAGGAAGAAGAAGAGGAGGGGGTGGAGGAGAGAGGTGTGTCACAACCAATAGTAGCATTTTGGAGGCGTGGTGGCGGAACAACCTCCAACACTACTGCACCTTGTCCTGCATCCTTCCCAGCAGCCAGAAGAGTGACCCAATGGGCCGTGAAAGACAGGTAACGTCCCTGTCCATGCCTGCTGGACCATAAGTCAGCGGTAATATTCACCTTACCGCTGACCGCCCTGTCCAGCGAGGCAAGGACATTGCCTTCCACATGCCGGTAGAGAGCCGGAATCGCCTTCCGTGAGAAAAAGTGGCATTTGGGGACCTGCCACTGAGGAACCGCACATTGTGCAAACTCACGGAAGGGGGCCGAGTCTACCAACTGAAAAGGCAGCAGTTGAAGTGCTAGCAATTTAGCCAAGCTAGCATTCAACCGCTGGGCATGGGGATGGCTGGGAGTAAACTTCTTCCGCCGGTCCAGCAGCTGGGGCAGGGATATTTGCCTGCTATAATCGGACGTGGGTGTACCGCTAGCAGAGTTCCCGGAAGCACTTGGTTATGACACACCAAATCTTACACCTTCATTCCTCTCAGAGCAGGTTTCAGAGAGGACTGAAGGTCTAGTGGGGTTGGAGATGCCAGCTGATGAGGAGCAAGGAGAGGTCCGCTTTGTTCTTTGGTGTGGGTCTTTGAGGTACGCTTGCCAACGAGCTGCATGGCAGGTCAACATATGTCTGGTCAAGCATGTGGTGCCCAAGCGGCTGATGTTTTGGCCACGTGAGATACGCTTGAGACATATGTTGCAAATAGCAGCGGTGCGATCTGATGCACTCTTCTCAAAAAAGGCCCACACCAAAGAACTTTTAGAATAACGCGCAGAGGCAGCGCTCTGCACAGGCGGAGCTCTGCGGTGTGATTCAGTCGGTGTGCTGCCCCTAAGCTGGCCCCCGGAGGGCATCCTGCCTCGTTGGACATGTGCCTCCTCCTCCTCCTCCTCCCTCCTTCCAGGCACCCACGTGGAGTCAGTGCCCTCATCATCCCCTCCCTCTTCATCACTGTAGCAAACCTGGCAGTATGCTGCAGCTTGTGGAACATGACTGCCAGATTGCTGTCCTTCTTGAGCATCCCCTCTCTCTGCGCTCACGCTACTGCCTTCCTCTAGCTGAGTGTCATCATCAGAGCACACCAAACACTGGGCATTGTCCTGGAGCATGTACCCAACACTGTGCTCAAAGAGTTCAGGAGACTCCTCAGGAGGACGTGGTGGGTCTAGGGAAGGAGTCACTGATGATGACATTGAGAGGAGGGAAGACGATGCGTTGGCAGCTGCTTTGCGACTACCCTGAGACTGGGTGAGAGAGGATGAGGAGGATGAAGAGGGCTTGGTCATCCACTCTACCAAGTCGTTGGCATGTTGCGGTTCAACATGTCCAGCTGCCGAAAAGAAGGACAAGCATGTCCCATGGCCACGTGCTGATGACAATGCACCGCGTCCACGACCAGCACTGTTGTCTCTAGGCACAGAGCCTGCTTGCCCTCTTTTATCGGCTCGCGCCTGTCTGCCTCTCCTTGCTGGCCTTCCAGACATGGTAATGGCCTGAAGGGAGTTGGGTAAAACAGCAGTTGGGTAGTTTATATTGTGCTGGAGGCACACACAACTTCCAATAACTCCTGCAGATGGCAATTGGGCTCAAATAGAGAACAGCTATGTAGGTGGATTATAGCGGTATGTACTGGGTACAGAGCACGCAGACAGCACGCACTATCTCCTAACACTACTGACTGCAAGCTCTATTATTAACGATAGATCACTAGCTATATAGGTTAGGTGAATATCGCGGTGTATACTGCGGTCAGGGCACGCAGACAATAACCAGAAAACAGCAGAGATAAAGGGGTATATACAGATGTATACTGTGCTGTGCTGGAGGCACACACAACTTCCAATAACTCCTGCAGATGGCAATTGGGCTCAAATAGAGAACAGCTATGTAGGTGGATTATAGCGGTATGTACTGGGTACAGAGCACGCAGACAGCACGCACTATCTCCTAACACTACTGACTGCAAGCTCTATTATTAAAGATATATAAATATAGTGAAGTGAATAGTGAATATAGTGGTGTATACTGCGGTCAGGGCACAGACAATAACCACTACACAACAGCAAGATAGGAAATCAGCCAAAAACGATCGGTGTGTACTGTGTTGAAGGTACACAGAACACCCACTGCTTCAGATGCTAACACACTACACGAGGCCGCCTCAATGGCGGCCTTATATAGTGTGGGGCGTGCACTACACAGCCTCAGCTATGATTGGCCACAGGCATCCTGCCTGTGGCCAATCATGGCTCTCCTCGCTGCTGGCGCTGCGATTGGCCAAGCATGCGGGGTCACAGTGCATGCTTGGCCAATCATGAGCCAGCAATGCACTGCGCCATCGCAGTGCATTGTGGGCCGTGAGCCAATGCGAATTTTGATTTGATTTCGCCGAACGGACGAACAGCCAATGTTCGAGTCGAACGTACGTTCGACTCGAACACGAAGCTCATCCCTAGTACTGACCTTACAGCGCAGGGGAAAAAGACAAGGCCCCCGAAGTCCAGCTGTATGATGCCTGTGAAGAAGTACATTCACATCTGTGGAACTACAAGTCTCACCAGCAGCCTGTAGAAAGAACTCACTCAGCAATACTGTACTGTCTACTGGAATGGGCAGGTGCCCTCTCACCACAATGGACTCCAATGGCTGTGAGGCTCCATCTGGAATCCCCTCCTGGTGTCTCTGTATGGTGAATATGGCACCCCCCCATGCTATGCTGCAACTCCTGATGGGCTGAAGTGCAGAGGTTTCCAGTTGCTCTGAAGCACAGGCCGGTCCATTTGCTAGGATGGCAAGGCTGTATTCCGAGATCCCTCAGAGGCAGGTGATCCAGCTCTCCGCTGTATAGGCCGCAGTCTCTGACTCCTGGTCACACACACACAGACCTCCTGCTGGAAAGTGTTGAATGGCATCCAGAGAGGCTGAAAACAGGAGGCGCCTCTCCTTTTATCACTTCTCCCAGCAGGCAGTGCTGTGTGCTTTGCATTGCCCAGCAGCCACTAGATGGAGCAAAACTCATGTGAAACTCTTTAACTCTTCTGGGAAGGCTGTCCACAAGGTTTAGGAGTGTGTTTATGCTAATGTTTGACCATTCTTCCAGAAGTACATTTGTGAGGTCAGGCACTTATGTTGGACAAGAAAGCCTGGCTTGCAGTCTCGGCTCTAATTCATCCCAAAGGTGTTCTATCGGGTTGAGGTAAAGTTCCTCCATCCCAAACTCACTCATCTATGTCTTTATGGACCTTGCTTTGTGCACCGGTGTGCAGTCATGTTGGTACAGGAAGAGGACATCACCAAACTGTTCCCGCAAAGTTGAGAGCATGACATTTGTCCATAATGTCTTGGTATGCTGACGCCTTAAGAGTTCCCTTCACTGTAACTAAGGGACCAAGCCCAACCCCTGAAAAACAACCCCACACTATAATCCCCCATCCTCCATCAAAGGATTTGGACAAGTGCACAAAGCAAGGTCCATAAAGACATGGATAAGCGAGTTTGAGGTGGAGGAACACCATTTGGATGAATTTGAGCGGAGACTGTGAGCCAGGCCTTCTTGTCCAACAACAGTGCCTGATCTCACAAATGCTCTTCTGGAAGAATGGTCAAACATTTCCATAGACACCCTCTTAAACCTTGTGGACAGCCTTCCCAGAAGAGTTGAAGGGTGGGCCAACTCAATATTGAACCCTACAGACTAAGACTGGGATGCCATTAAAGTTCATGTGCGTGTAAAGGCAGGCATCCAAATACTCTTGACAATATATTGAATATAGAGAAAGAAAAACCACCGCTCCAAGATAGCCCTCCAGGGCAAATCTCTTCCTCCAATCAATGAGCCCCAGGTGCTGGCTGATACATACACAATAGGCAGGTAGGCAGAACAAAACTCTGGATAGCCGCACACTGGAAAAAGACTTGAAATCCTGTGTTTTATTGAAAAACAGTGCTTACTCATAGCTGAGTAAGCACTGATGCCAGTGTGAAACGCGTCAACATTGTTGCACCCCCCTTTTCTTTTTGTTGTGGATTACTGGATATGATGTGACCTACGATTTTTCAATAAAACACGGGATTTTAAGTCTTTTTCCAGTGTGCGGCTATCCAGAGTTTTGTTCTGCCTACCTGCCTAATATAGTGAATATAGTTGTGAATAAAATGTACTTTTCTTCTTTCAAAAAGTGTTTCCCAGTGCTAAACCTTTAATCCAATTTCTAAACTGCTGCATTTGGAAATGTCAAAAGCCAGTATAGAGAGTCCCGGAGCAAAATGCCAGAAGAAATAGGCGCAGGGACGACATGACTGTGCTGGACTGCACAGTTGCCGTTTTAAATGGTTGGCACACTTTAAGAGAGGGAGAGGGGAGGAACTGGGGGCGGAGCCTGGGCTAGTGAAGTGAGAAGGTTAGGGGAAGTGACGTGCAGTCACAGAGCGGAGGAGGAAGCGTTTCCCACCCACCCGCCCTAAAGTTGGGGTTAGGTAAATGGAAGTTGTGTGGTAAGGCAGCTCTTTGGGTTGCTGGGAGAGGAGATCGGAGAAGTACATGTGTAAAAACATGCTGTATCTATCCATGTGATGGGAGTGGTTTATGGTACTTCCAGGTATAGGGGGTACCTGGAAGGGTTATAAGGGGTAGGTTCACTGCTAGGTTTGATAACGCCTCTGAGTCAGGGGATTCCGACTGGAGGCATAAGGTTGAAGTTAAAATAGGTGGTAGCAGTGACCCCCCCCCAACCAGGAACCAGTTTAAAAGTTTAAAGTGTTGGTAATGTTAATTTATGTTATTTATTAAAGTTTATATTTGTTAATAAAATAATGCTGGATGGTCATTTACTCCAAAGCCTAGTTGGGTCTTTTGTAAAGAGGGTTTTGGAGGGTGGTATGTGGTCATGGGGTAGTAGGCATTAGGTTACTGGGCCTAAGTCCTACAAGGTCAAGGATTAGTAGTGGTAAAAAATCTTGTGGCTTTAACTAATCATTTTTTTTTGTTTAATTCACCTTTAAGGGGGCATGGCAGGGGGTGTGTCCTATGCCTACATACATTGGCTAATAGGTGTCCCTCATTCCCATCTCAAAAAGTTGGAGGTATGTCATTATCGTGTTCAAGAAAGCAGTTTCAGATGATTTGGGTCATAAAGGGATGGTCAGCAACAATACTCAGGTAGATTGTAGCATTTAATCAATGCTCAATTGGTACTTGGGGGCCCAGAGTGTGCCAAGAAAAAATCCCCCACACCATTACACCACCGTTGCCAGCCTAAACCATTGATACACGGCAGGATGGATCCATGCTTTCATATTGTTTATGCCAAATTCTGACCCTACCATCTGAATGTCACAGCTGAAATCAAGACTCATCAAAACCAGGCAAAATGTTTCCAATTTTCTATTGACTTGAATTTTGATGAGCCTTTGCGAATTGTAGCCTCAGTTTCCTGTTCTTAGCTGACAGCAGTGGCACCTGGTGTAGTCTTCTGCTGCTGTAACCCATATGCTTCAAGGTTCGATGTGTGTTCAGAGATTGTATTCTGCATACCTTGATTGTAAAGATTGGTTATTTGAGTTACTGTTTTTGTTCATCTCGAACCAGTCTGCCCATTATCCACTGACCTCTGACATCAATAAAGCATTTTTGTCCACACAACTGCCACCCACTGGATATTTTCTTTTTTTGGACCATTCTCTGCAAATTCTAGAGATGGTTGTGTGTGAAAATCCCAGTAGATCAGCCTGATTCAAAGTCACTTGAATCCTCTTTCTTCCCTATTCTGATGCTCAGTTTAAACTTCAGCAAGTCGTCTTCACCACATCTAGATGCCTTAAAGCATTGGGTTGCTGCCATGTGATTGGCTGATTAGCAATTTGTGTTACCAAGCAATTGAACAGGTGTACCTAATAAAGTGGCAAGTGAGTGTATATATTAATAGTGCACTTTTTAAGGTTCGGTTATGCAGTTATTTTTTTGATTTTTCATGTGTTTTTATTTATGCATTTCTTTTATACGTTACATTTATTCATATCATTAGCCTACTAGGTAGTCTTGTTCTAAACATACTGTGCATACCAATAGAGTAATATTTTAGGTTTATGGATGCAGTTTTTATACATGCGATTTCATGTATGCATTACTTTTATGTGCATTTTTTATATATACATGTGTATTCTATATGTACTTGCTATATATTCTTCATATTAGTTTGGTTATAGTCTCTTTTTTTCTCTTATTATTAATCGGTTGCAAGTGTAATTGGTCTGCTGCATTATATGCAGGAGATGTGGTTTTGTGTTTGTCTTTTCCTTTCCTCTCCTTCTTGCTTTGCGTTGTCTATTTATTGCTGAGTGTTTTGTGATTGGCTGAGCCTGGGATACCCATCCCCAACCCCCTCTCTTAAATAGAGCTTGCCTGTCTATGATTTTCAATGGTTTGAGATAGGAACCAATAGAACTTCTGAAACACGTCACCATAGTAACCAGCCGCTTCAGGTGTGACATCACATCCTGCCTTGTGTCCCACAGTGGCTCTCCTCAACCCCTGGAACATTGGACTTGGTTTCTTTACTGACTACACCAGGGCTCAAAATTTCAAGTCCTGAGCTACTAGCCAGGCCTTAAAGGTTACATGCCACCAGTTGCCCCACCCGACCTCACCCTGCCCCACCCCTAATTCTGCCCCCAACCACACCCTCATAAATGATTTTATGAAATTACACTGTTAAATGTTTTATGTAGAATTAGGTTACACAAATAAATATTAACAACTTTGTCAGTGCCCATCAATGCAGTCTATCAGTGCTCTTCAATGCCCATGAATGCAGCCTATCAGTGTCACCCCATTAGTGCCGCCTCATCAGTGTCCATCATTGCCATTTCAGCAGTGCCCATCAATGCAGCCTCATTAGTACAGCCTGATCACTGCCCATCAATATAGTCTAATCAGTGCCCATTAATGCAGCTTCACCAGTGATATAAACGATAAAAACTGTGGCTCAAGACTGATGTATGTAGCTTAACCTCTTCCCGCCCGCCCTATAGCCGAATGACGGCTATAGAGCAGGCGCTTTCGTCTGGGAGGCCGTTCCTGGACGTCCTGGTGTTTACTTCCGCAATGCGCGCCTGCCGTGGGCACGCATCGGGGAAGTTCTGTATTTGTCGTGTCCCCCGGAGACAGGCAAACACAGATCGCTGTAAACGGCCAATCACAGCGGCCGTTTACAGCGTGATCGGCGTGTCCAATGTCAGATGATCTCATATGTAAACATATGAGATCATCTCTCAGCGCCGCGCTCCCTCCTCACACAGACAGCGTGTGAGAGGGGAGAGATGAACGGCTACAGCGGCCGTATATGGGGAAAAAAATTATAAATAAAAAAAAGCCATCCGCCCCAGTGCCTTCTCCCCCAGTGCCATGCTCCCCCAGTACCATCCTCCCCAGTGCCATCCTGCCCCAGTGCCATCCACCCCAGTGCCATCCTGCCACAGTGCCATCCACCCCAGTGCCATCCGCCCCAGTGCCATCCACCCCAGTGCCATCCACCCCAGTGCTACCTTCCCCCAGTGCCACCTGTTAGTGCTATCTGTCCCCAGTGCCACCTGTTAGTGCTATCTGTCCCCAGTGCCACCTGTTGTCAGTTTCATTTGTCCCCAGTGTCATCTGTCATCAGTGCCACGTATAAGTGTCATCTGTCATCAGTGCCATGTGTCATCAGTGCCACATAGTGCCATCTGTCATCAGTGCCACATATTAGTGCCATCTGATATCAGTGCCACGTATCAGTGCCATTTGTCATTAGTGTCATTTGTCAGTGTCACGTGTCATCAATGCCACTTATCAGTTCCATCTGTCATCAGTGTCACGCGTCATCGGTGCCACGTATTAGTGCCATCTGTCATCGGTCCCACGTATTAGTGCCACGTGTCATTAGTGCCACGTATAAGTGCCACGTGTCATCAGTGCCACGTATAAGTGCCATCTGTCATCAGTGCCCCATATTAGTGCCATCTGTCATCAGTGCCACGTGTCATCAGTGCCACGTATCAGTGCCATCTGTCATCAGTGTCACGTGTCATTGTCCTGGTGCTCTAGGGCCTTCAAAAGTGTAATAGGTAGTCAACAAGTTAGATGTGTAATTTATGCTCCTAGAACACGTCATGGCGCTCCCTGCATGTTGGGCCTCTCTATGTGGCCAGGCTGTGAAAAAGTCCCACACATGTGGTATTGTAATACTCAGGAGGAGTAGCAGAATTTTTTGGGGGTGTCATTTGTGGTATACACATGCCATGTGAGAGAAATAACCTATTGCAATGACAATTTTGTGGAAAAAAAAATAAAAAAATGAAAAATCTTAATTTTGCAAAGAATTGTGGGAAAAAAATTACAACATCAAAAAGCTCACCATGCCTCTTACTAAATACCTTGGAATGTCTACTTTACAAAAAGGGGTCATTTGGGGGGTATTTGTACTTTCCTGAAAGGCTCCATGGCAGCATACGTGTGGGTAGCCCCGCCTCCACGATTACCCAATAGGACCCAACTCCCATAAATCTTTGCTCCCGGCTACTAAGAGTGTCTCTTTTTTTTCCTCCCCAGTAGGACCAGATGGTTTCTTTCCTGGAAACAAAACTTCACGACGATCGATTGGCTGATTGACTGAGAATTTTTCCTCCGATAGGCCCTGACTGTTAAGCAGGGTATGGAGAGTATTTGCAGAGTAGCGCTGAAGAAAGGATTTCCTACCTGAGTGCGCACGGTCTGTGTCCCGTTGCTATGGGTGACCATTATCTGCTTGGAGGTATGGCGTGTGTGTTCCAGTCCGTTCGGCCAGGTGATCGTTGGTGGAGTGGTGAGCCTTTTATCTATCCATGGCAGCATTGTATTTGTGTGTATTTCTCTTGTTTGTCTTGCGGTCTCCTCCATGCCGTTTGCGTTCGCTTCCGCGTTCCAGCAAACCTCTCTCCTACTTCCGGGTTATGCAGGCGTTCTGCGCATGTGCGAACCCGGTATGAGACCGAGGCTTGGTTCCCGCGCATGCGCGCGAGCGCCTCGCGTCTGACGTCGGCGATGACGTCACGGGCGCCAAATTTAAAAGGCTTTGGAAGCTGTCAGAACCCTGGGAATGTTTGCAGTGGTCGCAGCGACTTCCCGGGGCTGTCAGTGCGGCGGTTTAAGGTAAGAGCATGTCCCTTAGGCTGGGGAAATGCTTTTAAAAAAAAAAAAAAAAATTATTTTTATTTTTCTCTTTGGTTGCAGTGTTTCTTAAACTGTGGGTTTATTTTGAATATGGACGCCTTACTGCCTCCTAGTGGCCAGCCCGCTCATGTTAGGTAGGTCTTTAGTATTTATGTTTTTTATATAATGGAGAGAGTGTTTGGCATAGGTAGGATTGACTGTGTATCTTTTTCTCTCTCTGTCTGTTTTACCCTTACAGCCCTTCTGGGTCTGATCCACAGCCTAACACCTCTAGACGCAGTGGATCATCAAGATCACACCGCCATAAATCCTCCTCAAGATCTAGCCAGCATAGGTCAAGGTCTGAACAGCGTGATAAGAATTATTCTCACCCCCCTGCTGCTCACTCCAGCAAGCATACGGAAAAATCATGCTGGGGGTGCAGGATGCCTGTTCCTTCAGACAAATCCTTATGCGATCATTGCTTCTCCAAAGCTGCAGATGAAAGGGATGGTGCAGACCAGCGTTTGGAGTCAATAGTAAGACGGGTTGTGAAGGAGTCTCTGCAGGAGAGGGATGCTCTACAGCTGTGTGAATCCCCGTCAGAATTATTGGCTCCTCCACCTGGAGAGAACCCATTGCAGGAGACATGGGAATCCTCTCAGCCAAGCCGCCTATCTGCTCCCATCTCAGACAGTGAATCTGACTGTGAGGATCCTGGTTTAGGATTTGACTATGGACTGGTGCCTTCATTGGTCAAAGCAGTGAGAGAGGCTCTGAAGTGGGAAGACCCTGTTACTTCCCCACCAAAGCAGAGAAAGTTCTTTAAACAGCTCAATAAGGAGCGACAATTTTTTCCCTTGCTTTCAGAGTTGGGTGACATTATTACCGAGGAATGGAGCAAGATGGATAAAAAGGGTTCCATGCAGTCAAAAATCCTGAAGTTATACCCTTTTAAAGAAGAGGATGTGAAGCACCTGGAGTCAGCACCACTGGTGGATGCAGCGCTCATGCGTTTGGTGAGATATGTAACCCTACCCTTAGAGGATACGGTATCCTTTAAAGATCCTTTGGAAAGGCGGATCGATTCAGACCTTAAAAGGATATATCTGACTTCTGGAATGGCTTGCAAACCAGTGCTTGCAATGGCAGCGGTATCCAAGGCCATAGAATCCTGGGCTGATTCTGTAGAAGAATTCCTGAGGGGTATTTCTATTGAATCAGCAAAAGACTCCCCTATTCAAGAAATCAGGATGGCGTCTGCCTTTTTGGGGGAGGCATCTATTGATGTTATCCGCCTGATATCTCGGGATATGTTAGCAGCAGTCTCAGCTCGCCGTGCGTTATGGCTCCGTCCATGGCTGGTGGATCCAGCATCCAAACAGGCCTGGTGCCGTATTCCCTTTGAGGGGTCATCTTTGTTTGGTAACAAGCTGGATACTGCCATATCCCGGGCTACAGGTGGGAAATCTGTGTTTCTTCCCCAGGACAGACGTCTTCAAAATCAAAGGCGTCCATTTCCTAGAAGACAAGGCCCTGATCGTGCCAGGGAGGCACGGAGCTATAGACCTGGTCGAGAATTCTCAAGGTCATGGAGATCCAGGCGATCTTCTTTCAAAAATACCTCAAAAGGGGGTTCGTCCGGCAAGCAGGATTCCGTGAAATCCTTTTGAAATTGGGCCCGCTCAAACTTGTCAGGTGGGGGCTCGTCTTCTCCACTTCAGGCATGTTTGGGCGGCCTCAATTCGGGATTTTTGGACTGTAAAAACAATTTCCTCAGGTCACAAGTGGGGTTTTATCAGCGCCCCAAGGCTAAGATTTATTCCCACAAATCTTCCAGAATCAAAAGAGAAGAAACAAGTCCTATTGACCTACGTGAACTCTTTACTGGATCAAGGCGCAGCCGTTCCCGTTCCAGAAGAAGAACGTGGAGAGGCCTTTGTTTCTGGTTCAAAAGAAAAACGGCACATGGAGGCCGGTAATAGATTTGACCCATCTCAATTCCTTCATTCGCAAAGAGAAGTTCAAGATGGAATCTCTGCTTACCATCCAGCAGTCCGTGTATCTGGGGGACTGGATGATAACAGTCGATTTGAAGGACGCTTACTTCCATGTTCCCGTGGCAAAGGAGTTTCAACAATACCTCCGCTTTGCAGTAGGCAATCAACATCTTCAATTTACATGTCTTCCCTTTGGGTTAACAACGTCCCCACGGGTCTTCTCCAAAGTTCTTTTGGCAGTTGTGGCCTTTCTCAGAGTCAAAGGTGTTCGTCTCCACCACTATCTCGACGACCTTCTTCTGCTATCCCAGAACAAAGATCAGCTCTTGGAGCACAAAGACCTAGTCATCTCCACTCTACAGGAGTTCGGGTGGCTTCTGAACTTAGAAAAGAGTCACCTAGATCCAACTCAGTCTCTTGTTTTCCTAGGGGCGCAGTTCAACACAGTGGAAGGTACTATCGCCCTTCCAGAAGAGAAGGTTGGAGTCATACGAGACAGGATTCATGCAGCCCTTGCAGCATCCCATCTCTCGGCTCTCCAATGTCTGAGGGTGATTGGCACAATGTCAGCCACCATTCCCATGGTAAAGTGGGCCCAGTGGCACACTCGTCCCTTTCAGAAGGGGTTTCTACAACAGTGGGACTTATCCAGCCAGACACAGCGCATATTCCTCGCTCCAGCCATGAGGACGTCTCTTCTTTGGTGGCTGCAGGGGAAGATCCTGCGCAACCACCATTCAATCATTCCCATCTCATGGGTCACAGTAACTTCAGATGCCAGCAACCGAGGATGGGGTGCTCACTGTCTTTCGGAGGTCGCTCAGGGCAGGTGGACATTTCCATCACAAAGAGTCGTCTCCAATGTTCTGGAGCTAAGAGCAGCCTTCCAGGCGCTTCGGTCATTCCACCATCTGACAGCGAATGCCTCGGTCATGCTAAGGTTGGACAACACAACCGCGGTGGCTTACGTAAAGAAGCAAGGGGGAACTCGCAGCTGGTCCCTGTTACAGGAGACGGAGCCAATAATGAATTGGGCTCAGAAGAATTTGTCCAACCTTTCTGCAGTCTACATCCCAGGGGTGCAGAATGTTCAGGCGGACTTCCTATCGCGTGTCGAGTTGGACAACAACGAGTGGTCTCTACACGGGGAAGTATTCGATTGGCTCCTGACCTTAGGATTGTCCCTGGAAGTCGACTTGTTCGCTTCCCCGTGCAATCGGAAGCTTCCGAAATATTACTCAAGGTTCAGGGATCCTCAGGCATATGGGATAGATGCCCTCACAGAACATTGGAAGTTTCAGACAGCTTACGCCTTCCCTCCAGTTCCGGTGATCCTGCAATTCCTTCGGAGACTCAGGTCAGAGAAGGTGGAGATTCTCGCAGTGATTCCTTTCTGGCCCAACAGACCTTGGTTCCCTCTACTGCTGCTCCTCAGTTATCAAGAGCCAGTTCCCCTGCCTCTCAGGTCGGATTTGCTATCTCAAGGCACAAGGTTACATCCATGCCCATCATGTCTGAACCTCAAGGTATGGTTTTTGAGAGGGAAAGGCTAGAAGCTCTTGGTTGTCCGGAAGAGGTCATTCCAACCCTTCTCAATTCCAGACGCGGGAGTACTAATAGGGTATATGAGCGCATATGGTCCAAGTTTTCAGCCCATATGTCCTCCAGAGAAAATTCTTGCAGTTCTCCAACAATACAAGACATACTAAGCTTTCTCCAAACAGGCCTTGATTTACCTCTAGCTATCAGTTCATTGAGAGTCCAAGTGTCGGCTATTTCAGCCTTTACGGGTATTTCCTGGACAAACCATGCACTGGTACGACAATTCTTCAAGGGAGCTACCAGGCTCAGACCCCAAAGAAAACCAAGGTTTCCTAAATGGGACCTCCCTTTAGTGCTGGATTTTCTCTCAAACCTTGGAAAGGATTCTACGGAGCCTCTGTCCATAAGGGATCTCACTCTCAAGACCATCTGCTTGGTAGCTATAACCTCAGCCAAGAGAGTTTCTGAGATTAGGAATCTAGGTTCGGAGGAACCTTTTCTGACTTTCTTTCCAGATAGGGCAGTATTGATTCCCATGTTGGGATCGAATCCCAAAGTAACCTCGGTCTTCCATGAGAATCAGGAAATTGTGCTTCCCACTTTCAAGAACTCAGAGAGTCAGGATGTTCATCCTCTGGACGTAGGACACGCGCTTAAACAATATTTGGAAGTCACAGCTCCTTTTAGACAAACAAAATTTCTTTTTGTTCTCCCTCATGGCAAGAATAAAGGATTGCGAGCTTCGGCTAGATCTATCTCTACCTGGATCGTTCAGATCATTCAGAGGGCATACAGAGCAAAGGGCTTGGCTCCTCCTGAGGCATTAACGGCTCATTCAACACAGAGTATTTCAACATCGTGGGCAGCTTCTCGCCATTTGGCGCCTGAAGTTATTTGCAGAGCAGCCTCTTGGTCTTCTATTAATACCTTTGTTTCTCATTGCTGTGTAGAGCCAGCGGCTCTGTCTTCTGTTAATTTTGGTTTGCAAGTTTTGTCGGTTGACAATGCAAAATAAACTTTTGTTCTTTGCTCGACATTTTGCCCACCCGGGTGTGTTTTGCGAGTTATTTCCCACACATATGCTGCCATGGAGCCTTTCAGGAAAACGGAAAATTTATATCAAATACTTACCGTAATTTTCCTTTCCTGATAGGCTCCATGGCAGCAGGAGTTCCCTCCCAAATGTCTGGAGTTGGCTAGTTACGGAACACTGATAGTAGCCGGGAGCAAAGATTTATGGGAGTTGGGTCCTATTGGGTAATCGTGGAGGCGGGGCTACCCACACGTATGCTGCCATGGAGCCTATCAGGAAAGGAAAATTAGGTAAGTATTTGATATAAATTTTCCGTTTTCCTGGCTTGTTCGAGTCACAAGAAGCGAGATAGGCCACCAGTACATCAGATGTGATCAATTTTGTGCGATTGGCACCACATCTTGTAGACTCTCTAACTTTTACAAAGACCATATAATATCCACTAATTTGGGTTATTTTTACCAAAGATATGTAGCAGTATAAATTGTGGCCAAAATTTATGAAGAAAAATTAATAATTTGCATAATTTTGTCACAGAAACAAAGAAATATGTTTTTTTTTTTTAATTTTCAGTCTTTTTTCATTTATAGTGCAATAAATAAAAACCCCAGAGGTGATCAAATACCACCAAAAGAAAGCTCTATTTGTGGGAAAAAAAGGACAAAAAATTCATTTGGGTACAGTGTTGCATGACTGAGCAATTGTCATTCAAAATGTGAGAGAACCGAAAGCTGAAAATTGGTCTGGGCAGGAAGGGTGTTTAAGTGCCCAGTAAGCAAGTGGTTAAATGCAACTTATATAAAACAATGACTGAAATCTAATGTATAGCTAGAGCAGTCAGACCAAGCCTAATGTTGACACAGAGTAAAAGAAATAACATAGATACTCATATGAATTGTCTTATGCCCTGTACACACGGTCGGACACTCCGACCACAAAATCCGTGGGATATTCTCAGACGGATTTTGGCCGAACTATAAAGAGGCCAGTAGCCAATAGCTTTCGTCCCGTAATTTATTCTGAGCATGCATGGCACTTTGTCTGTCAGAATTCTCTACACACAATTGGAAAAAGTCAGATTGGATTTTGTTGTCAGAAAACTTTATATTCAACTCTCAAACTTTTTCCATTGGAAATTCCGACGGAAAAAGTCCGATAGAGCCCACACACACGATTGGATTTCCCGACAACATAATCCAATCAGATTTTTTCCATCGGAATTTCCGACCATGTGTACAGGGCATTCATCCATTAATAAAGTCCATAATGATTGTTCAATCAGCACTATGAGGCAGCACTGCACTTTTGGGGTAGAAAGCAGGATCAGAAGGGCGCCAGTGAAATATTAAAATCGTGGTTTTAACCACTTCAGCCCAGGACTATTTTGTTGGCCATAGACCAGAGCACTTTTTGCAATTCGACACTGCGCCAATTTAACTGATAATTGCGCGGTCGTGCGGCGTGGCTCCCAAACAAAATTGACGTCCTTTTTTTTCCTCACAAATAGAGCTTTCTTTTGGTGGTATTTGATCACCCCTGCGGTTTTTATTTTTTGCGCTATAAACAAAAAAAAAGAGCATACATTTTGAAAAAAAGCATAATTTTTTACTTTTGCTATAATAAATATCCCCCAAAAATATATAAAAAAACATTTTTTTCCTCAGTTTAGGCCAATACGTATTCTTCTACATAATTTTGGTTAAAAAAAATCACAATATGTGTTTATTGATTGGTTTGTGATACAAAATAGGGGATAGATTTAGGGCATTTTTATTAATATTTTTTTTTTACTAGTAATGGCGGCGATCAGCAATTTTTATCATGACTGCGACATTATGGTGGACACATTGGACAATTTTGACACATTTTTGGGACCAGTGGCATTAATACAGTGATCAGTGCTATAAAATTGCATTGACTACTGTAAAAATGTCACTGGCAGTGAAGGGGTTAACCACTAGGGGCGGGGGGGTTAAGTGTGTCCTGGGGGGTGATTCTAAATGTCTGTGGGAGGGACTAGCAGTGACACAATACTGATCGCTGCTCCCGATGACAGGGAGCAGACGATCAGTGTCCTGTCACTAGGCAGAACGGGGAGAAGCTATGTTTATATCGGCATCTCCCCATTCTTCAGCTCCATGACATGATTGTGTGTATTCCTACGGACATCGAATCCGCGGGCACGGTCACGGAGCTCACGGCAGGCGGGAAATTCAAAGTAACATACGGGTACGTTACTTTGCCCAGCCGTGCCATTCTGCTGACGTAAAAGTACAGGAGCCGGTGGGCAAGCGGTTAATGAATTAAAAACAAATGTTCACGCTGGTTATGGCAGTGATCTGCTGCCTTCCTGGTTCCATCATAACACAGCCTGTGCTCGAGGCTGCCACGCTAAACAGGGCAGCTCGGAGAGGATCACGGGACTGATGACTACTATTCCATATGCTTTTAATATTCAGCTACTCTGTGAGTTGCCATTTGTTCTTTTTTTTTTTTTTTGCCACATCAACGTACTCATTCAAGAGACTTGATTCACCTTGTATCTCCTTATGTCTCTTCTCAATTCCACATCATCGTGGCCTTTATAATTCTCTTATACCACTTTTATTCTGTTTCGTTTCTTGTGAGGGTTTTTTTCCCCCCCTCCTCACCTGTTGTTAACAAAAATACACGTTATGTATTCTCATTATAACAATATAACTTTAACCCCCCCCCCCCCCACCATCCCCAACTCCCCCCTCCCCTAATCTTCCCTGGTACCCACCCCTACCTCCGTGCGGCCTTTCTATTTCTCTTCCTTGAGCTATTTTTGTTCTAAATATTCATTTCCTAGGACCTCAGAGCTTCAGCATAACTCCAAGTTTTTTTAAATTCCCTCCAACACTTCCATTTTTCCCTCGTCCCTTCGTTCCTTTCCTCGAGGTTATACCTTAAACATTCCATGTTGTATGTTTCCTCTGCCGCATCTACCCACTCCCAATCTGATGGGCTATCCGCCACTCTCCATTTTTTAGGGATGAGTCTTTTTGCTGCATTCAGGAGATGTGGTACTAATGAATCTTTATATCGTTCAATCCCTCCTTTCACTCCGTGCAGTAAAATAGCCCATGGATCGTTCGCTATTTCTTTTTTGGTGATTTCTCTTATATATCATAGGATCTTTTCCCAGTAGTTTTTGATAATAGGACAATCCCACCACAGGTGGGCCATTGTTCCTGTCTTATTACATTCTCTCCAACACTCGGCTGAGTTACCAGTTTGGTAATTACTAGTTTTATCAGGAGTGGCATACCACCTAGTTAAACATTTGCAAGTCATCTCAGCTGTTCGGCTGTCCACCGCCGAACTATGGGTTAATGTCAAAACTTTTCCTATAGTGATCCTATCAATTTGTGTTCCTAGTTCCCTCTCCCATTTTTTAATATATGGCGGGATCTCCAGTTCATCCATCTTCAACAACAGGTTATACATTCTTGATATGATATTTTTTGTGTTGTCCGTTGTACATAGCCTTTCTAACGGCATCAAATCATCACCTGCTCTGATAGGCTGAGGTAAATTTTTTATGAAGTGACTCAGCTGTAGATACCACCAATTGTTGATTTCCATTAATTCCCTTTTATTTCTTATTTCATGCAGTGTCAAAATGTTCCCCTCCTTCATAACATCTCTCAATTGGACCCTGTCTCCCTTTATCCAACCCCCTCCTATTGACTTTTTCCCAGGTGTAAAATAATTATTTTAATTCAGTGAAATCAGTGGTGAATTATATTTCCCATTTAATTTTTTATATATTTTATCCCAAATATTTAATGTGTTTCGTGTCAAAACGTGGGTTTTATCATCTAGTGCTCTAAAGTTTGGGGGGGTTCCATATTATACTATTTAAGATTACCTTGCACAGTGCATTTTCTATATTAACCCACCTATCGCATTGTAGTTTTTTTGAATGTCGGGGATTGCTAGGCCTCCGTGTCTTTTGTCCTGTGTTAATATTGAAATAGAAACTCTGGGTTTTTTATTTTTCCATACGAAATTCATCGCCAACGATTTGAATTTTCTGAAATATAATTGTGGGAGTGGTACTGGAAGCATTTGAAACTTATATGTTATCTTGGGAAGCTTAGTAATTTTTTACGTATTTGTGCATCCTATCCACGAGAGTGGCCTATTTATTAACTCTTAACTCTTTACTTGCTTTTTTTATTTCATCTAATAAGGGAATATAGTTTATTTTGTATGTCTTCTTCATAGAATTCGCAAATTTGACTCCTAAATATTTTAGTTCTTTCCTCCACAGGAACTTAAATTCCTGTTGCCTGTAGCCTCGTGACTTGACTTCATTTTTATTCAAGTTAATATTTAATATCTCCGATTTTGTTAGGTTTATTTTGAAGTTCTAGATTTATCCATACTTTTCCAGGATCTTTAATAGGTTGGGCATTGTATTCCATGGGTTCATTATGTAAAAAAGTTTATGTTCGTCGTCCCCTATCCTTATTACTCTTATTTCAGGGTCTTTTCGGATCATAGAGAGTAATGGCTCTAAAGACAAAACAAAAGGAGGGGGGCAGGGGACACCTCTGTCTCGTCCCGTTTTTCATCTCGAAGGATGTAGAAACTGCACCGTTTATTTTTACAGTTGCTGTCGGCTGATGGTAAAATGTTTTAACACGCTGGACCATTCTTGGGCCAAGTCCCATATTTTCCACTGTCTGGAACATGAATCCCCAGTCTACTCTGTCGAACGCTTTTTCTGCGTCCGTCGACAGGAATAGACCTGGGGACCCACTCTCTCTTATCTCTTGGAGGATTAACAAAGTTCTCACCCGTTGTCTCGTCCTTCTCTTCCTGTTACAAAACCAACCTGGTCAGGATGTACCAGGGTGTTCAACAAGCCTCTCAGCCGTATATTGGCCTGTAGCTTGAACACAGCGAGCCTTCCTTTCCTTCCTTCAGGATGACTGTAATCGTTGCGTCCGAGGCTTCCCTATTAATTTCGTAATCTTTTCCTAATCCGTTCATGTAGCAGCGTAACTTAGGAATTAAAATCTTTTACTTTTTAAACTTTTTATAATATAGTGTTGTGAACCCGTCCGGGCCCGGGCTTTTGCCCGGGTGGGAATCCCCCAATGCTCAATTTATTTCCTCATCAGTGATGATGCTTTCCCTGTCACTTTCAGAGATTTTTGGCAGTTCTGCGTTTTTCAAAAAGGTTTTAATTCTATCACTTTTCCCTCTGAAATGGCTTTCCTTCTGTTCTACTGCATACAACCCCTTATAGTAGTTCTTAAATATTTCTTCTATTTCCTTTGTCTTGAACACCATTTCCCCATTTTTGGTTTGTATTTTTTCTATGTAATTTATAGATTTCTTTTTCTGCAGCATTCTTGCTAATGTTTACTGGGTTTGTTTCCCCACTGATATCTCTATTTAGCAATTCTATTGAAGGTTTTTTTTGATTCTTTCTCCAAGAGCTCTTTAAGTTCGTCCCTTTTTAAAACAATTTTTTGATATAACTCTCTATTTTGACCCTGATAAGTTTTATGTTCTTGTTCAGCTCTATTAATTTCATCAACAAATTTTTTAATTTTCTCCAATCTCTCTTTTTTTTTTCCTCGCTCCCAAGGCTATAAATACCCCCCCCAATGTAAGCTTTATGAGCTTCCCATAAAATCGATCCTGAGATTTCTTCTGTATTGTTAATTAAGAAGTATTGTTCGAGTTCTTCTCCCACTCTTCCAATATCCTCCTCATCTCGGAGAATCTTCATTTAATCGCCAATTGCCCATTTGACTTTGAGTTCCGGGGGCTATTTTCATTCTCACTGGTGTGTGATCTGATAACGTAGTTGTTTCTATATTAGTTTCAATATTTCCCAACATATTATGATCAACCAGTATATAGTCTATCCTCGAGTAAGTCTCGTGTACAGGGGAGTAAAACGTAGTCTTGTATTTTAGGATGCTGGATCCCCCATGCATCGACTAATTGACATAAATGCATTTTTTTTAATCATTTTTAACTGAACGTTATTTGTCCCCCGCACATGGGGTCTAAAACAAAAATTCAGGTCCCCCATTATGATAACTTGTCCTCTCTTAAAATCCATAAGTTTTTCCAAGATTCCCCTAAAATATTTTGTCTGATTTTTATTGGGTGCATAAATGTTTGCTAGGGTACACTCCATTCCACTTAAATTACCCCTGAGGAAAAGGAATCTGGGTCCATTTTTTTTCCCTCTAACTTAAACTGTATTCTTCATGCAAAGCCTATTGCTACCCCTCTTGCTCTTTTTGTTATTGTGTCCCCGTAGTACCACGTGGGGTGGCTATTTGAATATAATTTCACTTTGGATGTGTGAGAGAGGTGTGTCTCCTGGAGGTATACTACCGCCCCATACCCTTTTAATTCTTTTAGGATCTTGCGTCTCTTACTCGGGGTGTTGAGGCCTCTCATATAAGTCATAAAGTTTATGTCTATCATCTCTAGATTTTTATTTCACTTTTAAGATCCTTGTCTGTTGTCCAACCCACGTTGTTCTCCTTTCATTAATACCGCTGGAGGTATCATTTGTCTTTGTTTATTTTATGATTTCTTTAAAATCTTCTCTCTTCTCCTCCAAAATTGAGCGTATTCTCAGATTTTGCCTTCTGTTACGATTTTCCTGGTCTTCTAGTCTGTAGAGGATATTTCTCTGATTTTGTTATACTGTTTTAAATTGTTCCTTTAGATTGCAGACGTCCTGGACATATTTGTCCGTTCTCTCTTCCACCACCTCTACTCTTGCCAGCAAGTGTCCAAGGTTTGCTTGCAGTAGGTTCATCTCAGCTCTAATCATCTTCTCTAGTTTTGTGAACATCTCCAACATTTCCCATTTAGTAGGTATAGCAGCGGATATACTTGATTCATCTACTCTGCTAGATTCTAACTCGCTCTCTGTTGTTAGTTCCTCTCTAGACTGGTCAGGTGTTTCCCTAGATTTTTTGTCTGTACCCTTCTTCTTATCCATTCTGGTCTGGGGTCGTTTCCCTGGGCCAACAGCTTGAGGACTTCCTCCCTGGCTCATGTACTGCTTAATGGTGCTTGTTGATGCTTTTGGGGTTTTGGGTGCGCCTCCCTTCCTACTTTTACTCGTGGTTTTGCTCATGCTGCTCTTCTTTCCTCTCCTTGCACTCTTCCCCAGTTTGTTAGATTCACTACTCCCTTAATAGGGGATTTTTATGTGTATAATATTTGGAGAGGACGTAGATATAATCTGATGGTTATTATTAATAAAAGTCTTTCTATGAGCTGTTTTTTATATTTTAAACCATACAGAGCCGTTGGTCTGACTAGCGGCGTAAATACATTAAGGTAATGTCTTTTGTTAATTCCTATGCGTTTTTATGGGCAGACACATTCAAGTTCAACAAATCCTTTTTACAAGTAGCATAGGATTTTTAGTGCCATTCATTCACTCATAAGGATCTGAACAGGAAGATGTTATGTAAAAGCAGCAGTCATTCCTTCTCAATATTGCTACCTCTTCTCCTAATGTACCGCTGTTCCGGAGGGGTTTTTATTTATTTTTACATACTCACAGCTCTCCAAGGAATCACTGCAGCTCCTTTCACTCCCGTTCTCACCAACTGAGAAGTAAGCCTCCTGTCTGCTGCTGGGCTACATAGCATAGAGCGCGGTTCCGCTTGATCAGGGCGGGTGAGTGTAGAGGGGGGGGTTCTTGTATCCCATGACCTGTCACCAGCGGTGGCACTTGGGGGAGTTGTCGGCTGTCAGGGACTCTCACTCCCTGTGCTCTCCACGGCTGTCTGGGTTGGCGCCACGATCTGGCCGACTCCCTCAGACTCCTCCCTCCGTGACGATCGTTACGTCATCACGGCAGCCCTCCTTGCCATTTGTTCTTAATTCATTAACCACTTCAGCCCTGGAAGAATTGGCTGCTCAATGACCAGGCCATTTCTTGCAATTCGGCATTAGGTCGCTTTAACTGACAAATACTCCAACAAAATTGATGTCCTTTTTTCCTACAAATAGAGCTTTCTTTTGGTGGTGCTTGATCACCTCTGCAGTTTTTATTTTTTGTGCTATAAACAAAAAAAGAGTGACAATTTTGAAAAAAAACACAATATTTTGCACTTTTTGCTGTAATAAATAGCCCCATTTTTAACCACTTAATAACCGCCCTATAGCCGAATGACGGCTTTAGGGCGGTTTCTTAACTGTGGGAGGCAGTCATATGACGTCCTCCCAGAATTCCGCTCTCGCGCGCCCCCACAGGACCCGGCGCATCACGGATCACGGTAAACGGCCGCTCGTCGCGGCCGTTTACCACGTGATCGCTCCGTCAAATGACGGAGTGATCACTTGTAAACAAACCGGCGTCATGTTATGACGCCGGTTCCTCCCTCCCCCTCTCTGTACCAATCGGAACAGCGGAGGGGGGGGGAGATCGGTGTCAGCAGCGATGTGGGCTGCATCTGCAGTGCCCACATCGCTGCTCACCGAAAATTAACCCCTCAATTCCCTGCAAATACTCTGCATTACTCTGCAATACCCTGCATTACTCTGCATTACTCTGCAATACCCTGCATTACTCTGCATTACTCTGCAATACCCTGCATTACCCTGCATTACTCTGCATTACCCTGCATTACTCTGCATTACCCTGCATTACTCTGCATTACTCTGCATTACTCTGCATTACCCTGCAATACTCTGCAATAGTCTGCATTACACTGCAATACCCTGCCATTACTCTGCATTACTCTGCATTACCCTGCATTACTCTGCATTACCCTGCATTACTCTGCAATACCCTGCAATACCCTGCAACACTCTGCAATGCTCTGCAACACTCTGCAATGCTCTGCAACACCCACCAATACCCTGCAACACTCTGCAATGCTCTGCAACACCCGCCAATACCGTGCAACACTCTGCAATGCTCTGCAACACCCTCTAATATCCTGCAACGCTCTGCAACACCCGCCAATACCCTGCAACACTCTGCAATGCTCTGCAACACTCTGCAATGCTCTGCAACACCCACCAATACTGTGCAACACTCTGCAATGCTCTGCAACACCCGCCAATACCGTGCAACACTCTGCAATGCTCTGCAACACCCTCCAATATCCTGCAATGCTCTGCAACGCAATACTCTGCAACGCCATACTCTGAGATACCCAGCCATACTCTGATATACCCAGCCATACCCAGCCATAGTCGGTGATACCCTGCAATACCCAGCCATAGACACACCCCCCCCCCTCCCGCCGCCCTCCCGTGCTTCTACCGACTCGCCAATACTATCAAATCCAGAATCTTTTTTTTTTTTTTTTTTTTTTTTTTTCAGGCTTCCCAGCTTAGAGGTGAGATGTGGGGTCTTATTGACCCCACATCTCACTGTAAAGAGGACCTGTCATGCCATATTCCTATTACAAGGGATGTTTACATTCCTTGTAATAGGAATAAAAGTGATCAAAAAATTTATTTTTGGGGAAAAAAATGTCAAACTAAAATAAATAAAGTAAAATGAACAATAAATTTTTTATTTTTTTTTTAAAGCGCCCCTGTCCCCATGTGCTCGCATGCAGAAGCGAACGCATACGTAAGTTCTGCCCACATATGAAAACGGTGTTCAAACCACACATGTGAGGTATCGCTCCGTACGTTGGAGTGAGAGCAATAATTCTAGCCCTAGACCTCCTCTGTAACTCAAAACATATAACCAGTAAAAAAAAATTAAATCGTCGCCTATGGGGATTTTTAAGTAGCGACGTTTGGCGCCATTCCACGAGCCTGTGCAATTTTGAAGAGTGACATGTTAGGTATCGATTTACTCGGTGTAACTTCATCTTTCACATTATGCAAAAATTGGGCTAACTTTACTATGTTTTTTTTTTTTTAAGCACAAAACAGTTTCTTTTCCAAAAAAAATTGCTGCGCAAATACCGTGCGAGATAAAAAGTTGCAACGACCACCATTGTATTCTCCAGGGTGTTTGCTAAAAAAACATATATAATGTTTTGGGATTCGATGTAATTTTCTAGCAAATAAATGATGATTTTTACATGTAGGAGAGAAATGTCAGAATTGTCCTGGGTGCTCCAGAACGCCTGATGGCGCTCCCTGCATGTTGGGCCTCTGTATGTGGCCGCACTGTGTAAAAGTCTCACACATGTGGTATCGCCGTACACGGGAGTAATAGCAGAATGTGTTTTGGGGTGTAATTTGTGGTATGCATATGCTGTGTGAGAAATAAACTGATAATATGACAATTTTGTGAAAAAAAAAAAAAAAAGTAAAAAAAATCTTGATTTTGCAAAGAATTGTGGGAAAAAATGACAACTTCAAAAAACTCATCATGCCTCTTACTAAATACCTTGGAATGTCTTCTTTCCAAAAAGGGGTCATTTGGGGGGTATTTGTACTTTTCTGGCATGTTAGGGTCTCAAGAATTGAAATAGGCCGTCAGTACTTCAGGTGTGATCAATTTTCAGATATTGGCACCATAGCTTGTGGACTCTATAACTTTCACAAAGACCAAATAATATCCACCAATTTGTACTTATTTTTACCAAAGATATGTAGTGGTATACATTTTGGCCAAAATTTATGAAGAAAAAATTACTAATCTGCTAAATTTTATAACAGAAATGAAGAAAAATTCATTTTTTTTTACAGAATTTTTTGTATTTTTTCTTTTATAGCACAAAAAATAAAAAACCCGGGTCATCATCGGATCTCACAAGTCGGGACTATTGATCTCCTGGTTCGGGTAAGCAAAGCCGGCATGCACTCGCACCTTTTCCCTCACACCCATGGCTGATGACGATCCCAAACCACAACCTCTAAGGATCGCATCTCATAATACACAGGGCCTAAACTCTCCCATGAAAAGGCGCAAAGCTCTGCACAGCTACCATTCCAAGAGCCTGGATGTCGTCCTCATTCAAGAGACGCATTTTCCTAAAAGCTTTAATCCCTCCTTCCTGCACGGTAACTACCCTACCTTTTTTCTGGCCAATGCAGATGACAAGAAGCGGGGAGTAGCTATCCTAATTTCAAAACGCACCCCTTTCACACTGTCCCAGGTGATTAGGGATGGGGAGGGAATATATATTTTAGTCAAGGGACATATCAATGGATCCCTCTTCTCTTTTGTGTCTTACTATGCTCCCAACAAGGGTCAATCTCAATTCTTTTCCTCCATGCTAACCTTTCTTTCCCCTCATTTGGAAGGAAAGGTTCTCATGGGTGGCGACTCTAACGTCGCCTTTGATCATGTGTTAGACAAGTCTGCCCCTAGTAAAGCTCTCCTGAAAAGACCTCCCAAACAGAGTCTCCGCATTGCTAGACTCTTTCATGCCTTGGGCATGATCGACTCCTGGAGGGAACTCAATCCCTCGTCCCAGGACTACACCCACTATTCTGCTCCACATAGGACATTCGCACGTATAGACCATATCTTCCTTCACTCCTCAGATATCCACCATGCGCTTCACGCTACTATTGTTGATGTGCCTTGGTCGGATCATTCCTTGGTTATCCTGAAAATCTCGGGCTGCCTCTCCCAATCGCAAACTCCACAATGGCGGCTGAAGGAAACATTGCTTTCCAACTCCGCTCATCGCACTGCCCTTGAATGTGACATCAAGGAATACTTTCACACCAACGATACTGAAGACATATCCCCCGGGGTGTTATGGGGGGCACATAAAGCGGTGATGAGGGGCAAGTTTATACAACTTGCCTCGCGTCTTAAGCGGGAAAAACACATCGACATTCTTAACCTAGAGAAAAATTTCCGGGCCTTAAGTAAAGCACACAAGCAGCATCCCACGGCCTCTTCCCTGGCTATGCTGGACACAGCCAAAATTGCCCTCAACACTGCACTTACCTCTAGCGCCGAAAAACATTTGCATTGGACGCAGGGCAGATTTTATCTTAATTCCGACAAATTTGGTCCTCTCCTTGCAGCAAAGCTGTCCCCTAAATTTAGAACCCAGGCCCTCCCTAAAATCAAATCTCTTTCAGGCTCGCTCACACAAAACCCGAAACATATTTTGAATGCGTTCCATGCATTCTATTCGAAGCTCTATTCCTGCCCTGTCCCGGACAACACTCAGTCATCTAACACCTTTATGGATAACATTCCCCTCCCCAAGATTTCAGAAGCACACCGCACAATGATGGAAGCCCCCATCTCTGAAGCTGAAATTAAAGCAGTCATTAAGACTCTTAAGATCAACTCCGCCCCTGGTCCTGATGGGTTCTCCACTTCTTATTACAAGACCTACTCTGAGATCCTGTCCCCTTATCTGGCCCGGTTCTTTAATTCCCTGAACAAAGCGTCACCCTTGGACCCTGAAGCCAACTTGGCATACATTTCGGTCATACCAAAACCGGGGAAAGACCAGAGCCTGGTCAGCAATTACAGACCTATCTCGTTGATTAATAACGACCTAAAGATAATGACTAAAATTCTCTCGAACCGTTTGGGCTCCTTTATTGGAGCATATGTCCATAAGGACCAAGTTGGCTTCATTCCAGGAAGGCAGGGGCCGGACCAGATAAGAAGGGCGGTTGACATTATTTCTCTACTTAAGTCAGGTTGGGACGGGGGACCCTCACAGGAAGGCTTCCTCCTCTCAATTGATTTACAAAAGGCTTTCGATACTATCACTTGGCCATACCTTTTTAGTGTTCTAGAAAGATGGGGCTTCGGCCCACATTTCCTCCATCTCCTGGGAGCCCTTTATTCCCAACCTAAGGCTAGAATCAGACTTCAGGGCCACCTTTCCGAACCCTTTCTGATTCGGAAAGGTACTAGACAGGGGTGCCCGCTCTCCCCCCTCCTCTTCACCATCGGCATTGAAACCTTAGCTATCTCCATTAGGAACCACCCAGACATTCAGGGAGTTAAATGCGGAACGGTAACACATAAATGCGCTCTGTTTGCGGACGATGTCCTCCTCTTTATAACCTCCCCCCTCACCTCGACTCCTAATATTCTCCAACTCCTCCGAAAATTTGGGGAGGTATCCGGGTTGCAAGTTAATATGGCCAAATCGACAGCCCTCAATGTTTCTATCCCCTCAGACCTTGTTAACAGGCTCAAGGAGCATTTCCCTTTCTCCTGGAGCAACCCGTCCATTACCTATCTAGGTGTCCAGCTTACGCACACCATCGAACACTTGTATAAACATAACTACCCTCCCATGTTTAAGAAACTCAAACAGGACCTAGAGCAGTGGTCTCTCCACAAGCTGTCATGGATTGGGAGGATCAATGCAGTCAAGATGACTCTTCTCCCTAGACTTTTATATCTCTTCCGATCATTGCCGATACCTGTCCCCAAATCCCACATCCAAACCCTACAGTCAGCGATCATTAGATTTACCTGGGGCAAGTCTAACCACAGACTCCCCAAGACAACGCTATTTAGACCTAGACGGAAAGGCGGGCTTGGGCTGCCTAACCTCTGGTGTTACTACCAAGCGGCACAACTCTGCCAGATTTCTACGGTATTTTCCAGAGGTCCAAAGCCTGACTGGCTCCTAATGGAAAGACAAGCTATCCCCAAACACACTATTGATTACCTGTTGTGGCGCCCCCCGAAATCTAGACCCCCGATCATGGCCCCTACCCTCTCCCATTCCTTTGCGCTTTGCGACACGCTCTTCAAGACCAACATTCTCACCTCAGATTGGCGACCTCTTACACATCTCTTCAATAACCCCTCATTCCCACCTGGGAGGGATGTTAGAGCATTCCAGTGGTGGATAGATAAAGGCCTTTATAGAATAGGGCACTTTCTCAACCAGTCTGGGCCACTCAAACTCGGGCATTGCATATCTAAACTGGAGATGCCAGATTCAGAAAGATTACGATTCCGCCAAATTTCCCACTTCCTACACACTCTGATTTCCCATCATCCCCTCCCCCTTTCTATTTCCCCTTATGAACTTTGGTGCTCGTCAGCCATGGACGTGAGGGGGGGCATTTCCCTGATCTACTCTGCTTTGGTCGATCCAAGGGAAAAGGCGAGTTACATGCTGAGCTGGGAACGCGACCTAGATATTGAATGGGACCTGGACACTTGGCACTCCTGTTTCTCGAGTGCCTTCAGGGGGATCCTTAACATTTCTCTGATGGAGGCAGACGTCAAAGTCTTCTCGCGCTGGTATCTGGTCCCGACTCGTTTGGCCAAATTTTACCCCCAATCCTCGCCCCTGTGTTTTAGGGGCTGCGGCCATCTAGGGTCACTCCTCCATATTCTATGGGAGTGCCCCAGGATTAGAAGCTTCTGGAACAAGACCTTTGGCCTTATTCGTAGGGTCACTGGTCTTGTTATCCCGCAATCCCCTGCTATTGCCCTTCTGAATCAAGCGATACCCCTAACCACTAAGCATAGCCGAGTTCTGATTCATTTTTTCTTTATCGGTGCTAAACTGACGATTGCCAGGTCCTGGAAGTCCCCCAGGGTCTCCTTCCCACTATTTAAACAAAAAATTACTTGGATTATGTTCAACGAAAAAACTTCGCACTCAATTTTGGACAAAATAGACAAATTTAAGCGGGTGTGGGAACCTTGGGCCAACTTTATTGGGATCCTTCTTTAAGACCAGTCTCAGGGCTCGGTTATTGTTTAGCCCCCAGTTCCATGTTATATCATGTTGTCCACGGTCTCTCCTTGGTCCAGGCACACCTCTCTGTACACCTATCTCTCTCTCTTTTTTCCCCTTTCTCTTTCCTATTCCTTTCTACTCTTTCCTTTCTCTACCCTGTCCACATCCTCTCCCTCTCCATGCCCTGCTCAGCCGGGTTTTGGTGATTTTTGGGACTCAGGACAGGTCATAGCAGTTTTTTACTTATTTATTTTATTTTATTTTTATTGTTCTATCACCTTGTGGCCTTAGATTCACTAGCTTCGCACTGTTGGTCCCACTACTCCTGGGCCTTTTCTTCATAAGCTGATGGTAGCTATGTTAATAGTTGGGACTCTCAGAGGCCTGCACCTAGTTCACTGTACGTTCTCTTGATCCATTACTTATCTCAGTCAATTTTTGCTAATGTTAGGCATATAGTCCTCCGGTTATATCAGCAGGTTAGGGGGGTTTCGAGACCCCGACACAGCATGATCCCTGTCGGGGTGTCGGGGCCTTGATCCTCCCAGAGGTCGTTTCCGGCTGTTCATGTTTTTTAATGTGGCCTTTTATTGGTTTTTTTTTTATGCTGACTGGAGGTTTCTTTTTGTTTTTTTCTATTTTCTCACGTATTGATGTTTACTTAGAACTCCGAAATTTAATATTCGGATGATACTGTTGGTGTCGGGCGGGGAACCCCCTCCTTATTGGGAGGGGTCCATATCTCCTCCTGAGGTCTCTCAGTGTTTGTCTTAGGTTTGTCTTTTTGCTCTCCGAGCTTTCAATCCTGTCTTGCAACACCGTCATTGTAATCCCCTGCGAGGGAGTTAAGTTCATGTATTATTTGCTATACTTCAATAAAAAATTTAAAAAAAAAAAAA
This sequence comes from Lithobates pipiens, assembly GCF_037356315.1. Lineage (NCBI taxonomy): Eukaryota > Metazoa > Chordata > Amphibia > Anura > Ranidae > Lithobates > Lithobates pipiens. The sequence continues at coordinate 287,828,395 of NW_027507764.1, forward strand.
AAAAAAAAAAAAAAAACCCAGCGGTGATTAAATACCACCAAAAGAAAGCTCCATTTGTGTGAAAAAAAGGACAAAAATTTCATATAGGTCCAGTGTTGCATGACTGAGTAATTGTCATTCAAAATGTGAGAGCACCGAAAGCTGAAAATTGGTCTGGTTATTAAGGGTGTTTAAGTGCCCAGTGGTCAAGTGGTTAAAAAAAAAAAAGCAAATTTTTCCCTCAGTTTAGGAAATTTGTATTCTTCTACATATTTTTGGTAATAAAAATTGCAAAACATTTATGACATTTTTATTATTATTTTTTTTTACTAGTAATGGCGGCGATCTGCAATTTTTATCAACACTGCGACACATCAGAGACTTTTGGGTCGATTGACAATTATACAGCGATTGGTGCTATAAAAATGCACTGATTACTGTATAAATGTCACTGGCAGGGAAGAGGTAACACTAGGGGGTGATCAAGAGATTAACTGTGTTCCCTATGTGGTTGTTCTAACTGTGGAAGATGGGAGTGACTATAGGAGCTAAGAGACCATGGTTCCCAGCTCATAGGAACTCACAATCTCTCTGTCCTCTCCTCACAGAACTGGGATGTGTGTGTTTACACACACATGTTCCTGTTCTGCCTCTCCTGCCCGTGAACGCTTGTGGCCAGTGGTCACAAGCATCGGCACCCCTGCTGTACAGTGGGCGCATGACTGCTATCCTGTTTGAAGGGACCAAAATATAGCTACAACAGTTTGTGGGGTAGTGCTGCAGTATTGTCGGCAAGCAGTTAAAAACACAATTTTTATACTGCACTTAGTCTGCCCCCCCTCTGTCCTGCAGCCTCAGCAGTGCCCAACAATGCAGCCTCACCAGTGCCCATCAGCAAAGCCTCACCAGTGCTCATCAATGCAGCCTGATCAGTGCCCATCAATGCAACAACACCATTGCCCATCAATGCAGCCTTACCAGTGTCCATCATTGCACCCTCACCGGTGTCCATCAGTGCAGCCTCACCAGTGTCCATCAGTGTTGCCAACCTACCAGATTGAAATTGACTGACATGACACCGAAAATTTACTGGCATAGCCAAGTTTTTACTGGCGTTTCCAAAAGTTTCAGTTCTTGGACTACAAATAAGTATAATATGCAATTAGCAATGGTGATTTAAGGTAGCTATTCAGGCAAAAAGCATATTTCTTATTTTATTTTCAATATCGTAAGTGGCTCAGGGACAGGAAATTAGAATGGACAGCACACATATGAAATTGACTCTTATGCTGCGTACACACGATCATACTATCCGGCTGACTGGGTCCGGCTGACCAGAGTCCGCCGGACAATCCGCCCGTGTTGGTTTCGGCGGACTTTTTCTTCCCAAGAAGTCTTGACTCAAAATTGTCCGATCTGTGTGCTAGCCTGCCGGACTTTTGAAATGAATGGAATTGCCCACACACAGAGTAAAGTCCGTTCTTTTTGAACGCGACTCCAGGTAGATGGGACTAGAGAAGGAAGTCAATGTCGCCGCCTCCATTGTGTGGGCAAGTCCGTTCATTTCAAAAGTCCGGTCGTGTGTGGACATATGTGAGTTTGATCGTGTGTACGTGGCATTAGTGACAGTGACAGCAGTGTGAAGCAGCACAGATCACCGACACAACACCACCCCCTCCTAAATCACAGTGGCAGTCTTTCTCCATGCCAGGTGGTCCCTTCAGTTCCCTCCAGTCCAAACAGCACTGACAGTTCAGTTCCTGGCTTGCCTTGCTCCTGTACCGCAAATCCGCACACAAGGCTCTGGCCGCTTGGCTCGGTTCCCTTGCACCATGATATCACACAAGTAATACTTCATATTCCCATCGCACACATTCCTGGTATAAGCTCTCAAGATTTAGGTGCTGCAGCAACAACCAGCTGGATACTGGTTCAAGTCACAACGTAGATATTTGCCAGCACACCAAAGATCGGCACAAAGTAGCATCCAAACGGGTGGTTTAATGCATGATCACAACACAAGAAAGGTGCAACATTTCAGGGTCACGCAGGACCCCTTCGTCAGGCATGTAATAAACGTGGGATTACAGTGAAAATAATTTAAATAACCATCAACCAATCAGAAAAGAAAGAAAACCAGAGATCCTCCCACCCCCAGCTAGGCATGATGCCACAAATCCCCCCAAAAAGACTAAAAAATAAGCATAATTAAACAGATCCAAAAACGTTTGTGAAGAAGGGGTTAACACAAAAAAACCTGTTCTTCACACGTTTTTGGATCTGTTTAATTATGCAAATTTTTGGGGGGGATTTGTAACGTCATGCCTAGCTGGGGTGGGAGGAGCTCTGGTTTCTCTCTTTTCTGATTGGTTGATGGTTATTTAAATTCTTTTCACTGTTATGCCACGTTTATCACATGCCTGACGAAGGGGTCCTGCATGACTCTGAAACGTTGCACATTTCTTGTGTTGTGATCATGCAATAAACCACCTTTTTGGATGCCACTTTGTGCTGATCCTTGGTGTGCTGGCAAATATCTACATTATGACATCACACAAAATGCTCAGGAAACGCCTCCGCCAGACCAGCCCCCCACCAGTACCGCCCGAACACACTGTAGCAGACACTTTGATGGTCTCGGCCAGTTCTATTTTTTACTGGCAAACTTTTCCTCTTACTGACATTTACTGGCAGGAGAAAAGTGCCTGTTTTTAACTGGCTGCCAGTAATAATACTGATGGTTGGCAACACTGGTGTCATCACACAGAGCGGGGATTATCTGCTGTGACAGCTTTGATTTAAATCGCCCGGAAACATGCAATAACACAAAGTCCTGCCTCCTGGATAGACGTCACATGTCCCGGCATTAGGCTAGTATGCTGTCTATCAAAGGAGCTGGCCGAGAAGGTGGGGCATAGTGTGACTGCCTCTGCCAGGCAATTCAAATCAAAGCTGTCACAGCGGACGTCCCCACTCTGTGTGATGATCTGGACGGCTTTCTTCTTCCTCTCCTTTCTCTTCCTTTCTGCCGACGGTGTTGCCCCCCCCCCCCCCCCCACCGAAGTAGCCCCACACTCGCCCTCAAGCTTTTGGCGAGTGGAAATTTTGAGGGCTGGACAACACGCTGCTTGCTGTCACAAGCAGCTCTTCTGGTGGACGGCTTCCATTCAATGTGGCATGGCTGCAGATAAACTCTTTAATGTTATATTTCTGTGAGTTTGCATTTGGCTTTTTAATCATAAAAAAATAAATAAAAAATTGATGCTGCACTTAGCTGGTTTTCCTTTTTTAATGGGGATAGAAGAGGGCACGTTATCGGACTGACTCTTTGTGACCAAACGAGGCATGTACCTTGAACTACTGACAAGTGTATTCTGAATTTGTTGAAAATAAGTGTTCTTTGTCTACATATTCCCATTACAGGATCATAAGGCACCCTATAGGCAGGGGCGTAACTAGAAATCATAGGGCCCCATAGCAAAATGTTGTATGGGCCCCCCCTGCAAACAGCCCCCCCCCCCCACAAAAAAATTAACTAATTCCATTGAACAACAGATTACCACACTCATGTGGCACAGTACCCAGGCAATAGCTTCCTCAGTCACCGTGACCAGTAAAATCATTTGACCGTGACCAGTAAAATCATTCATCAGTGACTGTGACTAGTAAATTCATTCATCAGTGACCGTGACTAGGGAATTCATTCATCAGTGACCGTGACTAGTGAATTCATTCATCAGTGACCGTGACTAGTAAATTCATTCATCAGTGAACGTGACTAGTGAATTAATTCATCAGTGACCGTGACTAGTAAATTCATTCATCAGTGACCGTAACCAGTAAATTCATTCATCAGTAACCGTGACCAGTAAATTCATTCATCAGTGATCGTGACTAGTAAATTAATTCATCAGTGTCCGTGACCAGTAAATTCATTCATCAGTGACCATGATTAGTAAATTCATTCATCAATGACCGTGACCGGTAAAATAATTCGACTGTAAACAGTAAATTCATTCATCAGTGACTGTGACCAGTAAATTCATTCATCAGTGACCGTGACCAGTAAATTCATTCATCAGTGACCGTGATCAGTACATTCATTCATCAGTAATTATACTAGAAGTGCCAAAAACTGAGTGGAGAAAGACTATCTGCCCACATCCTTAATAACTAGTAAATCAAACCAATTCTTCCTCTTAGTGGGATGTTGGAAGGCAGGAGTCTTAAAGAAATTATATCAAAATATCAATTTTATTAGAAAAAATTTAAATATATGTGACAATAACAAAATATATGGATGCAAAGCTGCAGAATATACAAAGAAGCACATTGAAATTAGTACAAACACAATATAGATCATGACACTACTCTAATAGGTCATAGGCAGTGACATTGAAAACAAGGCCCGACACGTTTCGAGGTAATTAAAGAATAAAACCTCTTCCTCAGGGGCTGGTATTGTAGTGTATATCATTATCTGTGGACGTTACAAAAAAAACGTAGTAAAAAAAGTAAACAGACAAGATAAATGTACTCAACAGTTCTGGTTTACAGAATAGTAAAGTAGAAATTAACATCCATTAAATATCATATTCTAACCGTGTGAAGTTGCACATCAAGATTCAAAAAGCATCCAATGTAATAAAACTGGGAAAACGGCTGGAGAACTTGCCACCAGGAATCCAACCGTATATTAGAGCGTGCCGGCCAAAAGGTGTCGGAGGTTCGGTCACCAGGTAGTACACAAAGGGCATATATCCGAAACCACATATGTCACACCTGATATAGGGAACTCCAGATTTTGGTTCTCTGGTCTAATAAAGAGCAAAAGAACCAAAACACAACAATAGAAAACATAGATAGAAGGAATTACTACAGGCTGGCTAATATAATATACTGGTAGGGGCAACCAGGCTACCCCCATATAAAGACATACCTGTTAATGGACATTAAGTGGGGGAGGGGGAGGCAAATTAGCTATCCATCCGCCAAACACTGCATCAGCGATCAAATCAAGCCAGAAATGTCTATAAGGAAACAAAGGCAAAAAAAGCTAACTACCCACTAAATATACATAGAGACTTTATTGGGGAAGCAGCTCAATCAATCTTTAATAAGAGAGAACCTATATAGTAGTGGGAAAACATGGATAAAATATCCATAGACCCACTCAGCCTTCCCAAAGTAAAGGAAATGACCGCATTATAATAAAAAGTATTTACGTGTGTTTCCCTGTGCAGCAACACAACCAGTCTGATGCCTAAGCAGCATGAGACTGGACGAGTGTAAGCTGCAGTTATAGCCGTGTAGATTAATGAATCAGCACCAGCTGATCCATAGAGGGTTAGTCATTAAAATGCAATGGGAGTGCTGTCCCGCCGATCTCCATACCTACCGGCATCCATGTAGCCAATCAGGCGAAGTGGGCGGGACCGTCCTCCAGTTCTAAGGTGCCCTAGGAGGAACCATCCTCCCAATGTCCACATCCACCTGAATTATGGTGGCCAATTGAGCGAAATGGGCGGGGCCGCCCTCCGGGTCTATGGCGCGGAGGTCAGCCCCCACCAGCCCAGGCACACAACGCCATACAAGCAAACTCCCACCAAGAGGAAAAATTGGTTCTATTTACTAGTAAATTCATCCATCAGTGACCGTGACCAGTAAAATCATTCGACCGTGACCAGTAAATTCATTCATCAGTGACCGTGACCAGAAAATTCATTCATCAGTGAACGTGACCAGTAAATTCATTCATCAGTGGTTGTGATCAGTAAAATCATTCGACCATGATCAGTAAAATCATTCGACCGTGACCAGTAAATTCCTTCATCAGTGGCCGTGACCAGTGGCAGTACATTAATACAGAAGTTATAATGACCAGTGGCAGGGCATTAATACAGAAGTTAGTATGACCAGTGCAGGACATTAATACAGAAGTTACTATGGCCAGTGCAGGACATTTACCTCCCCCGCCATGTTGCATATTAGAAAAATCAGACGGTTCATAATCTTTAGACTACAGGACGGTCCTATGGCAACACTGCATCAGCTTAACCGCTTTGCGCCTGCCCTATAGCTGAAAGACGGCTACAGAGCGGACACTAACTGCCGGGAGGCCGTCCCTGGACGTCCTCCTGTTTACTTCCGCAATGTGCGCTCCCGCGAGCGAGCATCAGGGAAGTTCTGTGCTGGCCGTGTCCCTCGGACACAGCCAGTCACAGATCGCTGTTAAAGGCCAATCACAGCGGCCGTTTACAGCGCAATCGGCCTATCCAATGAGAGATGATCTCATATGTAAACATATGAGATCATCTCTCAGCGCCGCTCTCCCTCCTCACACATACAGCGTGTGAGAAGGGACAGATGAACGGCTGCAGCGTCCGTAAGTAAAAAAAATAAAAGTTAAAAAAAGTTTAAAAAGTGCCATCTGCCCCAGTGCCATCCTCCGCCAGTGCCATCCGCCCCAGTGCCATCCTCGCCCAGTGCCATCCTCGCCCAGTGCCATCCTCCCCAGTGCCATCCTCCCCAGTGCTACCTGCCCCCAGTGCCACCTGTTAGTGCTATCTGTCCCCAGTGCCACCTGTTAGTGCTATCTGTCCCCAGTGCCACCTGTTGTCAGTGCCATTTGTCCCCAGTGCCATCTGTCATCAGTGCCACGTATAAGTGCCATCTGTCATCAGTGCCACGTGTCATCGGTGCCACATAGTGCAATCTGTCATCAGTGCCACATATTAGTGCCATATATCAGTGCCATTTGTCACCAGTGCCACCTGTCAGTGTCATGTGCCATCTATTGTCAGTGTCACGTGTCATCAATGCCACTTATCAGTGCCATCTGTCATCAGTGCCACGCGCCATCAGTGCCACGTATTAGTGCCATCTGTCATCGGTGCCATGTATTAGTGCCACGTATTAGTGCCATCTGTCATCAGTGCCACGTATTAGTGCAATCTGTCATCAGTGCCACATATTAATGCCACGTGTCATCAGTGCAACAGATAAGTGCCATCTGTCATCAGTGCCACGTGTCATCAGTGCCAGGTATAAGTGTCATCAGTGCCACGAATCAGTGCCATCTGTCATCAGTGTCACGTGTCATTATCCTGGTGCTCCAGGGTCTCCAAAAGTGTAATAGGTAGTCAACAAGTTAGATGTGTAATTTATGCTCCTAGAACACATGATGGCGCTCCCTGCATGTTGGGCCTCTCTATGTGGCCAGGCTGTGAAAAAGTCCCATACATGTGGTATCGTAATACTCAGGAGGAGTATCAGAATTTTTTGGGGTGTCATTTCTGGTATACAAATGCCATGTGAGAGAAATAACCTATTACAATGACAATTTTGTGGAAAAAAATTTAAAAAATAAAAAATCTTAATTTTGCAAAGAATTGTGGGAAAAAAATGACAACATCAAAAAGCTCACTATGCCTCTTACTAAATACCTTGGAATGTCTACTTTCCAAAAAGGGAACATTTGGGGTGTATTTGTACGCTAGAAATGAGATAGGTCACCAGTACATCAGATGTGATAAATTTTGTATGATTCGCACCACAGCTTGTAGACTCTCTAACTTTCACAAAGACCAAATAATATCCACTAATTTGGGTTATTTTTACCAAAGATATGTAGCAGTATAAATTGTGGCTAAAATTTATGAAGAAAAATGTATAATTTGCCTAATTTTGTCACAGAAACAAAGAAATATGCGTTTTTTTTCAAAATTTTCGGTCTTTTTTCATTTATAGCGCAAAAAATAAAAACCCCAGAGGTGATCAAATACCACCAAAAGAAAGCTCTATTTGTGGGAAAAATGGACAAAAAATTCCTTTGGGTACAGTGTTGCATGACTGAGTAATTGTCATTCAAAGTGTGAGAGCACCGATAGCTGAAAATTGGTCTGGGCAGGAAGGGTGTTTACCGTATATACTCGAGTATAGGCCGACCCGAATATAAGCCGAGGCCCCCAATTTACCCCCAAAAAAACTGGCAAACTTATTGACTCGTGTATAAGCCGAGGGTGAGACATGCCTGTCCATCCCTGTGTGTGTGTCCGTCCATCCCTGTGTGTCCGTCCATCCCTGTGTGTCCGTCCATCCATCCCTGTGTGTGTGTGTGTCCATCCATCCATCCCTGTGTGTGTGTGTCTCCATCCATCCATCCATCCATCCCTGTGTGTGTGTGTCTCCATCCATCCATCCATCCATCCCTGTGTGTGTGTGTGTCTCCATCCATCCATCCATCCATCCCTGTGTGTGTCTCCATCCGTGTGTGTGTGTGTGTGTGTGTGTGTGTGTGTGTGTGTGTGTCCAGCCTACCTTTGTCCCGAGCCTCCGTCCCGTGCCTTGCCTCCTTGCCTCCGTCCCGTGCCGTGACTTGCCTCCTTGCATCCGTCCCGTGTCGTGCCGTGCCTTGCCGCCGCCGTCCCGTCCCGTCCCGTGCCGTGCCTTCCCTTGCCTCCGTCCCGTGCCCTCTTCGTCGGCGGCCATTGTAAAGTTCAAAAGCTGCGCCGCCGCCTTCGCCTGTGATAGGCGGAACACTGAATTTCCCAGCAGCCTGTGTTCCGCCTATCACAGACGTCGTATCATCCTCGTCCGTAGTACGAGGATGATACGATGTCCGTGATAGGCGGAACACAGGCTGCTGGGAAATTCAGTGTTCCGCCTATCACAGGCGAAGGCGGAGCCGGAGGCGCGGCTTTTGAATAGAATGGCCGCTGTCTGTCTGCTCGACACGCTGATCGAGCGGGCAGACAGCGATGACTCGAGTATAAGCCGAGGGGGGCACTTTCAGCCTCAAAAAAGAGGCTGAAAATCTCGGCTTATACTCGAGTATATACGGTAAGTGCCCAGTAAGCAAGTGGTTAATTTAGCTTGTACCTGTACAATTGAAATTAATGGTCTTCAATAAAGTGGGTGCATTGAGGTTCCTCCTCTAGCGGCACTGCCTGGCTCCTCTTGGATGCAGGCTGCAGCAGCTAAGTCTTGACACTCCTCCCATCGCGCCTCTGGCCGAGTGACGTCACAATGCTGGTACGGGTCTGGTGCCGGTGTTCTGTGCAGGACAGGAGCTTGCCGATGCAGAGCCTCGGACCACTCGACAGCGGGCTCCAGTTGAGGGCTCCACTTGGCAGTGGTCCCCACTCGGCTGCGGGCTCCATAGCGACCAAGTGGGTCGCTATGACAGTAGTTATGCCACTGTCTATAGCAGGCATGTCCAAAGTCTGGCCCGCGGGCCACTCGCGGCCCGCGGCCCGGTTTTGAACGGCCCGTCTGGCTATCAGGGCTGTCAGATAAACGATCCCCTGCCGAGCTGTTCATCGGCACTGTGAGAAGCTCCTCAGCCCCAAAAGTGAAAGTAAAGTGCAGAGGAGTGCGCTGTGCTCTCTGCTTCCCCCTACAGTGCAGTACCCGGCTGAATGAGGAAGCTGGAAAGATACTGTACTATGCTACAAGCTAGATTCATTTTAAAAGTGCTTTATTCATGTGTGTGGTCATGTCTGTCTATCTGTATGCATGTCTGACTGTCTGCATGCCTGTCTGTCTGTCTGTACGCATGCCTGCCTGTCTGTCTGTATGCATGCCTGCCTGTCTGTCTGTCTGTATGCATGCATGCCTGTCTGTCTGTGTGCATGCCTGTCTGTATGCATGCATGCCTGTCTGTCTGTATGCATGTCTGTCTGTATGCATGCATGCATGCCTGTCTGTCTGTCTGTATGCATGTCTGTCTGTCTGTATGCATGCATGCCTGTCTGTATGCATGCATGTCTGTCTGTATGCATGCATGTCTGTCTGCATGCATGCCTGTCTGTATGTATGCATGCCTGTCTGTCTGTATGTATGCATGCCTGTATGCATGCCTGTCTGTCTGCATGTGTGTGTATGTGTGTGCGTGCATTTGTCTGCATGTGTCTGTGTGTATGTTACTTTTAATCCAGACCCCCCCCCCCCCCCCCCATTCCTGTACCATCAGAACTGCTTTTGTAAGGCTTGTGTGTGATAGCAGCCAGTACTGCTGCTCCTCTGCAAAGCAATCCATGCACAGATCGCTTTTCAGAGGCATTTGAAAGGTGGTAAAGAGGCCTATGTTGCCTCTTCACCACCTGTTTTAAGCCCGTAAATGCAGCATCACTATACCGCAACTGTGTGGATTGCACCCTGGGTATACCTCCAGCTGCAGCCATATCATGTGTACACCCCCAGCTGTTCCCTCTGCAGCTTAAGGGGGAGAAGTTGGGGGTGGTAAAAACAGCTTAACCATGTAGTTTTACTGCCCCTCCAACCTGACATGTGAACAAGCCCTTGGTTTACATCTGTGTGGCTGCGCGCTGCATGTAGGGAAGCCCATTCATTTCAATGGGCTTCCCTACCCACAAAAATGCAGGGAAAGAAGTCCCCAATCTTCTTTTTTTTATTTATTGAACTGCACCAAAAGCACCCCACGTTTTCCAATGTGTGGGGTATGGTACCCCTAAAGAGCAGAGGCAAGAGAATTCTTGCTGGGCAGTGTATTAGTGCTTGAACGAACACGCAGACAGAATTTTAATGGTTCAATGGTCGGCCCTCGTGCATGTTCACTTCATCAAATCTGGCCCTCTTTGAAAAAAGTTTGGATACCCCTGGTCTATAGGGTGTGTTATTGATCAAACTGCAGGTAAATATATGTCAAACATATGTGCAGATATGCATACTGTGTATGAGGGAAGTACTGTATAATATACTGTATATGCTAATTCCTCTTGGATAATTTTTCTTGGATTGTATACACACCTGTTGGTTGGTTTAGTGATTACAGATGGGAGGCTGGATTACAGATTGGATATTGGAGGCTGGATTAGAGAGGCTCCTTTTAAAGTCCTGTTATTTATGTGTATTATGCCATTTGAGATGCTCATAGAGATTGTGCTGTACACGCTGTCATCACAATCCAAAAAGGTTTTATGTTTAGCACAACAAAACTGCATACTCAACAGTTTAAAAGAATAATTAGAACAGTTCAACCAAATATTTAACCAACATTACATTATACAAATTAAACTGTCATGATAGTGTCACTCTAGTGTTCACTACAGTATATTATATTGCACCTAGTCAAATGTTTGATTTTACATTATTGTTTCTCTGAAAACTCATATAAAGAAATATATGAAAAAATAGTAATTCAACAACGAGCATTCTACCATACCACTATGCTTAATCCTATGTTTATTTTTTCACTAATTTATTCCTAAACCTGTTTATTAGTTGTGTCATCAACAGTGGCGTATCCAAGGTATGGCAGATATGGCAAGTACCTTGGGCGCCATATGAAGGGGGCACTCGTGAGTGGCTGGGCAGCAAGTGGGTGCCCACAGTGTCCGGCATGAAATGAGGACACACAACCAGTCAGCCACCCTAAAAGCTGATTGCCATAGCTAGTTGCTAGGGCTGCCACGCTTGGCATCTAGCAACCAGTGATGTCACAAGCAGAGTCTCAGAGCGAAGTCCAGAAGAGCGAGGCATGAAGCTAGTACTCTGACTCCACCCACCTCCTCTCCTTCTCTGGTCATAGCGCCCAGACAGTGACTTGCAGCCAGGGGACTTGTTCACTCTGCGTGACTTACTGTATCTCCTCCAGTCTCCACCCACCTCCTTCTCCAGTCTGGCGGGATTCTGCAGTGCTGACTAGGCTCCTCCTTACTGGCTCGGATCCATGGCTGCCCCTGTCCTGCCCGTAGCACAGTGCAGTGCACGGCGACTTCTCCTCATCCATCCTGCGGCCCTAATGCCTGAGGTGCCCCCCCCCCCCCCCCCCCCGGCCCAGACCAGTGGACCACAACCAGCGCTCACATTCACCAGTCCAGATTAGAAGGTGAGGAAATGGAATAGGATTGGGAGAAGGTGACGCAAGTCGGGGGCGGGCCCTGGGGACAGTAATACACAAGGCTGACAAGTGGGAAACAGTAATAAATGAAGCTGACAAGTAGGGGACAATAATAAATTAAGCTGGCAAGTGGGGGTCGGGGGACAGTACCCACATTTCAGCCTTATTTTTTACTGTCCTCCACTTGTCAGCTTCATGCATTACTGTCACAGTAATACATGAAGCTGACAAGTGGGGGATATGAAGGTGACACGGGAACAACAACTGAGGAGACAGTAATGAAGAAGAAGGTGACACAAACGGGGGGCAGTATTGAAGAAGGTGACACAAGTGGGGGACATTAAGGAGAAGTTGACACATGTTGGGGGCAGTAATGAAGGAGAAGATGACACAAGTTGGGGATAGTAAATAAGCTGACAAGTGAGGGGATATGAAGGTAACACAGGGGAACAGCTGAGGGAATAGTAATGAAGGTGACACAAGGAACTGACAGGACGTTAATAAAGGTGACACACATGGAATTGAGAGGACATTGATGAAGGAGACAGAGAACTGAGGGGACACTAATAAAGGAAACACACAGAGAACGGGGGGGGGGGGGGCACTAAACAGGGTGAATTTGATTTAAATCAAGTTGATTTAAATTCAGATTCAAATACAGCCTGCAGATGTTGACCTTCTTTTGAAAGTGCCAGTAGCCTGGCTGTCATGTTAAGCTTGATTATCTAAGGTCATCTGAAAGATGGGTTTCACATGTTTTGATAGGGACGCAGTTTCAGTGCTTGCCATAGGCACCATTTTCACTAGATATGCCTGTGGTCACCAATATAAAGTCAGCATTTGTGTGAGCACCCTATACAATTCTGTGTTTTCACCTTGATTTTAGCTATCATTTTTGTTCAGATCATGGGATAAAACATAATGTTTGAGTGTGTTGACTTTGAATTTACAATATGTTCAATGAATTTTGAAAAATAAAAGCTTTCTATTTTCTCACATCTCTATAATGTTCAATTTGTTTGGTATTCACTATTAAGGGCAATATTCTCAGCTATTAGTATTATTATACATTTCTTTCCTTTTGTGCTCTTCTCTATGTATGTTGTTTTTGATAATAGCTCTATTAATGTCTGAATGCCATTTTCCACCCACACGCTTCCAGTCAGCAAGACAAATAATGTGCATGCAGAGACATGTTCAATGTACAAAACCAGGGTTTTTTGACATAAGCAAAATTAATTCTTCTAAATAAACATTTGGATACTTTTGAGTATTTGGATATGCTTCTAAGTTGAATAAAAAAAATTGTGAAAATGTCTCTTTCATACATCATGAGACACAGAGTCAGGCTAATATTCATTACCTGCTGGGTTATACTTCATCATTAGGTGACTGGACACTAGTAGACCAAAGGTCTTTAGACAGAGAGTGATCCCCTATATAACCTCTCCCATACAGGAAGCATTTCAGTTTTTTTATCAGTGTCTGCACGGTGGATGGCACGGTTTGTTTGAGCTCTCTGAGCTCGAGGACTCTAGTCCCACAAACAGTTCCAAAAATGAATCAAGGGATTGACCGATTGGATCCATTTGACACAGGCTTTTATGCTTAGATAAATGGTACCCGTGTCTCGCAAAGAAGACTCAAGATCCTGCAAGATTTTGCTTGTAATGTGGCCTCCGGCTGCTGGACCCTGCGGAGTGGAAATCCTGGACACTACAGCACCAAGGCATTTCCTGCTGTACAGTGCTGTACAGGTCCAAGGGAGTGGACCCTAGACATGAAAGAGTACCCAGTCCTTGAAGGTCCAAGTGACAGGAACCCACTGTTAAGGGTGAAGATTGGCCCTGCACCTGGATGGGTAAGTGAAACCCCTTTATTTTATTATTGTGGGGTGTCCCAGTGATTGTAACAATCAGTCAAGCTAGCTAAAGGCTGGACACCTGTGTGCGGTGACCATATGGGGGAGTTCTGGGCTAGCTGTGGGTGTTTGAAAAGTGTACTTTATTGCTTGTGTCTGGCTGTTTTTACCTGTATGATGGCGCACCATTGTGCGGCATTTCGCCTTGGTTCTCCATGGCGCACGTGCATTCGCAAGAGAGTCGCTGGGCTCAGCAATTGGTTTGTTTGGCGGCCATGGTGCATGTGGCTTCACCCGCACATGCACTGTAGCCTTTATCTGGGCACACAAATATTTGCATTGTACACAAATGCGGTCACACCCATTCGCCGTGACTGGACACATGCATGTGCACACACACATAAAACGTTCCACACCCAGCTTATTTAAGCTGCGCAGGCCAAGCATGTGTTGCTCTGAGAAGGCAGCTGTAAGACACAGAGCAGGCTCTGAACAAACACTTGCAGTGGTTCATTTTTCCTTACCCGGGTCACGTGAGTCACCAGGTGTTGCTTGGCAGGCTAAAGGTGCTAACAGGATTGTTGTATAGGGGCTTAGTGAGCCCTATTAAACGGTCTCCCTTCTGAGGTGTCTTAGTTTTAAGTACTCTTTGTTTGCTGACATTGAATGTCTTCCAAAAAGAGGAGCGGGACTAACACTACAGGGAAGGGCACACCTACGTCATCAGTAGTTCCTGATGAACCTAGTTGTATCCCAAGTGTTGTATCCCCTGGAAGACCAGAGGCTCCCGGGCATTATGAGCCACTGCTCCTATTAAGTATTGTGCCCACAGTCAACGCTGCTGCTTCAGCCTTTATCACTAAGGATGAATTGTCCTCAGCCCTAGCTGTGTTAGAGCACAGGATTGCCGGCATGATTGCCTCCATCCCGCAGGGTGGCAGGAAGCGTGACAGATCCCCCTCCCCGGAGTCTCTTTGTCTGTAGCAGGAATGGGTTGCGGATGGGGAAGAGCTTAAAGCTCAGGATTCGGTGGAGTGCCCGGCAGATGAGTGCTTCTGAGCAATCTGGACAAGAAGATACTCACTCGATATCTGCCTCTCAGTCACAGAGGTTTTTGATCCTGACTCTGACTGAAATGGTTTGTTCTGCCTTTAAGTTTCCTCTTGCAGAGGTGATTGAGCTCCCCTGGTCCTCTTTGGGATCTCTGAGACCTTTTCAGGTCGCACAGACTTTCCCGCTACACCCCCAGTTGGAACAGACAGTGTATGCTGATTGGGAACATCCTGGCAGGACTTTTTGGCCACCTAAAAGGTTTTCCCTTTTATATCCTGTGGATGAAAAATGTATTAAAAAATGGAGCATACCAGCCGGTATGGGCTTGAAAGACCCTGTTGACAAGAAATTGGAATTATTATTAAAAGCTTCCTTTTCCTTGGCCAGTTCAGCTATTTAGCCAGCTGTTGCAGCAATTGGTATTTTCCAGTCCATAAAGGACCAGGTCAAACAACCTGATAGGCCTAACCAGGAGGATAATCTGCCTGAAAGCAAGACAGATATTCCTTGAGTACTGTGTTTTGCTGTTGATGCTTTAAAGGATTCAAAATCCTCTCTTGTCTGTACATATGCACAGACTTTTATAGCTTAACCACTACAATACAGGGCACTTTCGCCCCCTTCCTTCCCAGCCCAATTTTCAGCTTTCATCGCTCTAGCGCTTTCAGTGACAATTGCGCGGTCATGCTACACTGTACCCAAATTACATTTTTATCATTTTGTTCGCACAAATAGAGATTTATTTTGGTGGTATTTATTCACGACTCCGTTTTTTATTTTTTGCGATATAAGCGCAAAAAAGCGGAAATTTGGAAAAAAAACAATATTTTCTTTTGTCTATTTTAAAAGAAATACAATAAAATCTAATTTTGTCATAAATTTAAGCCAAAATGTATTCTGCTACATGTTTTTGGTAAAAAAAATTCCGTTAAGTGTATAATAATTGGTTTGTGTGATCACGGACATATGTACGCAAATGATCATGTACATATGTGTGCAGGTGATCACGTACATATGTGTGCACATAATCATTGGGACAAGTGATTTTAGTGGGACATATGTGGGGGACATGTTTTTATTATTAGGGACATGTGTTTTTATTTTTTGGGGACATGTATGTTTTGGGGACATGTGTGTTATGGGGACATATGTGGGGACTGTGTTTACACTGTGTTGTGTGTTTACACTAGACTGAAGATCAGTGAGTAAAAAGCTGTAAAAAACAGCTCATACTCACTGATCATCAGCCGGCTGCAGCGATCTGCTCTCCTCTCCTCAGCGATGACTTCTGTGTGAGGAGAGGAGGAGCCGATTGCCTAGCAACCGGCTGTTTGTTTACATCACATGACGGCCGTGATTGGACACGGCCGTCATGTGATCAGGAGGGCCAATCACAGAGCCCTCCTGCCGATCTGAGATGCGCCGTGTCCGGGTGACACGGGCACATCGGGATCGCGCCGCCTGAACGTCCTATCAGGAGTAGACGGCTCCCACCCGGCCGTATATGTGCATTGGCCGGGTGGGAAGTGGTTAAGAACTGGTCAGCCAAGCTTCCCTGTAAATAGTTATTGGCTGCTTTCCCGTTTCAAGGGGAACGTTTATTCGGTGATCACTTGGACAAATACCTGTGTATCCAAAAGATTTCCGGAGGGAAGAGTTCTCTACTTTCTGTGAAGAAAAGCACCAGACATCCCTTGTTTAAAAACCCAGGGACTGCTTCCTCAAATGTCTCAATATCAGGGAGGTTCCACCGCCAATAGGGGGCTAGGGCCAGGGGCAAGCTGCAAGGCCAGGGCCATAAAAGACGCTGGGTCAAAAATTCTTCTAAAACCAGCACCAAACCCTCCTTTTGAGGGGACACCCCCACTGCATCGGGTGGGGGGAAGGCTGCTGCACTTTGCGGACATTTGGAAAACAACAATTCAGAACGACTGGGTCACCTCAATTATATCTCGCGGTTACAAGCTGGGGTTTTCAGGGGGGCCCCCTCAGAAGTTTCTAAGATCCAGCATTCCCTCGGATCCTCCAAAAAGAAACTTATTGCTTCAGGGACTTCATCATCTAGTGCATCAAGGAGTGATTGTAGAGGTTCCAGTATCCAAAAGGGAACAGGGTTTTACTCAAACCTATTTACGGTTCAGAAACCAAACTGGGACACAAGGCCCATTTTGGACCTAAGATCCCTGAACAAGTATCTTTTGATACAGTTCTTTTGGATGGAGTCTGTCTGCTCAGTAGTAACCTTACTCCAGAGGGGAGACTTTTTAGCCTACATCAATATAAAGGACACGTACCTACCTATCTTTCAGCCTCAGAGATCCTACGTTTTGCAATAGGAATTTACAGTTTGTGGTTCTACCCTTTGGCCTTACTACAGCTGCCCAGGTGTTCACAAAGGTCCTAGCACCAGTACTGGGTCGCTTAAGGGCCCAATGGATCCTGGTGCTTTGGTATGTGGATGACTTCCTGCTCAGAGATCACTCAGTACAGGCTCTAGAACAGAGCATAATATACACAGTGAAGCTTAGGCCGGAGCATACATACCAAAAAGTCAGCCTTTTGAGACCAGCTCAAAGTCTAGATATTTAGAAAGATATTTAGGTCTGATTCTAAACTCTGGGAACAGCGCTCTACAGCCAATATGGTGCCAGCCGCTTCCCTGCCTATCTCTACCTGTGTCTGTGATCCTCCTGTCAGCTGCCTGTGACTGACAGTCAGATCGCCACGGAACCCCTGGGGACCTCCAGTGGAACTCCGGTTGAGAACCACTGCCCTAGAAGGAGGAACTGGAGAGAGAGAAAAAGTCTCAGTAACATGTCCTGTCCATGCTGCTAAACTCCAAGCCAGAAGGGACTATTATAAGTGATCCGATAGTTTAACTGCAGCTGCTGAGTATATATCTAATTCATTGTGATAGACAGAGAATCTCAGCCCTGTCCTTGTTATTATTTTACATGCACAGGGCAAGGTGGCTAGATCTGTGCTATTGTATCTGTAGGGGGCCACTTTCCAGCATATTAGTAGGTGAACCAGTTTATTGCAAGAGAGTTTATATGCAGACCCTGTTATTCTAGTTAACCATGTTCCTTCTGCTCTTGGATTCTATAGCTATTTTTAGCTAAGGGATAAATAACCAGCATATGGTAGAGACAGGTTAGGTCTCCAGTGGCCACATTGAGATCATAGGCTTAGAGTAAGGTAATCAGATTTTTAAAATGAAATTCAAGGACATTTTTCTTTTTATTAGCAAATAGTAAACTATTTTATGAGTATATTTTCCTCAAGTTATATATGCAGTGTGTGTGTGGTATGTGTTTATGAAATGATTGCATGACATTTACCTTATTTCTCACATTTCGTCCATGAGATTTAAAAAAAAAAGATACTTCTCATGCCCCGTACACACGAGCGGACTTTTCGACATCCAAACTCCGACGGACTGAGT
Source organism: Lithobates pipiens (assembly GCF_037356315.1). NCBI lineage: Eukaryota > Metazoa > Chordata > Amphibia > Anura > Ranidae > Lithobates > Lithobates pipiens. The sequence goes on from NW_027507764.1 coordinate 287,846,596, forward strand.
CCGGCGGACTATCCGCTCGTGTGTGGGCTGCAACGGACTTTAGCTTCGCAAAAGTCTGACGGACTTTAGAAATGAAGCATGCTTCAAATTTTCCCGACGGAACTCCGCCGGACCCAGGTCCGATGTAGAAGTCCGCTCGTCTGTATGCTGTTCCGACAGTCCTAAAACGACGCATGCTCTGAAGCAAGTACGAGACGGAAGTGCTCGGTCTTGTAAAACTCCAGTTCGTATTGGAAGTAGCACATTAGTCATGCTGCAAATTCTGTGCTCGTTTAAATGTATAGCGCATCTTCTTTATAATGCTAGAAGAACGAAGCCTTTTTATTTATAATGCTAGAAGAACGAAGTTGCTTTGCTGCTCATATTCACTCACAGAGTTCTCACCAAACACATTTCTGTTTTATTTCTCCTCATCTCATGAATGATCTTGTTTTTATTTTAAAGCCCCATCTCAATATTTTTTATTTTTATTTTTTTTTTTATAATTTTTTTTACTCCATATTTTTGGTACAATTCTTTACCATGTTTTTCTTGTGATCTCCATATTTAATTATTCTGTCAATTAAAACCAAAAAAAAAAAAAAAAGTTGTTAACTTGACCGAATAATTAAATATGGAGATCACAAGAATAAAAATGTTCATGATTTCACCCAAAAATATTGATGAAAAAATTACTCCAAAAAAATTTAAAAAAACAAGAAAAAATGTTGGTGACTAATTTTTGGCCTACATATTTTTGGTACAATTCTTTACCATTTTTTTTTTATTGTGATCTCCATATTTAATTGTTCCGTCAAGTTAAAACCAAAAACTTTATTTTATTTTATTTTTTTTTCATTACCACAATAACCTTTTTATTTTTATTCTGCTGACAAGTTACCACAATAACATTTTTATTTTGTTTATAACCTCAAGGAGGTTAGTGTCCCTTGTTAATTTCACATTGTCTTTTCTAGAAAGGTATTTGACCAAAAAACACATAGGCAATTATATTTTCAAACAAAAATATCCATTTATTCTGGTTCTACAAACATAAAAATGAAGGCAACACTGGAGAAAATTGTGACATTTGTGTAGCCTTTTGGCCCCAGGGCAAACGTGAAACTATGTGGACAAGAAAATTCAAATATTACAAAATCCAATATGGTCCCAGAATCCCAGACATCAAGAGCAGCATCAGATGGTATATATGTCCCCAGGCTGTGGTTGGTCGGACCAGAGTGAAGCCAGGTCATCACCTTCTTCTCTTCGCTCCACCCTTCACTGCACCCTTCCCTGCAGACTTCCCTGTAGCCTTCCTGGGAGGCTGTGTCTCCGGTGGTGGACTCGTGGCAGGAGGAGGAGGAGGAGGAGGAACAGGAGGAACTTGCTCCACAATATTACTGTTGGCAGATAATTCTCCACTGAACCCCTTCTGTAACGCCAGGAAAATGAGCCTTTCACAGTGTAGACGTTGGCCCATCTCTAGTTGCTGGAGCCGGCTGGCGATGTAGCAGCCATAGGCCTCTTCTGCGTCAGGGGGGCTGTTTAAAACATTAGTAGCCTCTCTAATTAGTCGCAGGGATTCCTCTTGGGCCTGCGTATTTTTTTTGGCCCTTTTGGATGGAAGACGGAGGGGAGGCACTTGAGATGTTGTCATGCTTCTACTAGGCCCGGCCACCTCCTGCCTGACAGAGGGCATGGACTCCTCCTGGCTGAGAGTGGGCATAGCCTCCTCCTGCCTGCCACTTTCCCCACCTTCCTCCTGGCTGAGCTCCTCCTGTGTATAAAAAAGGGACATTGTTTTAGTTTTTTGTTCATCAATCCTAAACATTTTTCAGCTCCTGACTTCAAAATTCTGTTAATACATATAAAAGAGTATCATTATGACACCACTATTTCTTGTTTCTGCTGGTGACAAACATTTGTGGCCACTACTGTAAATTGATATGTCCAAATTTTAACTATTTTTTAACATCAATAATAGCGTACAAATTCGAATAACATCTAGTTAACATCATTAATATTCTGAATATCACTATTTTTGGTAAAAAAATACCTGGCTCCAGCTGGGTGCATCCGCTTCTTCCAGGATGGAAGGCTCATCAGCCTCTGCTGAGGTGGAGGGAATGCTGCAGGGAAGGGTGGAGGGAAGGGTGGAGGGAAGAGTAGAAAGCGACTCCCTGGGTCTACACCGGTCGTCCAGGAACCGTAGCTTTTCAAAGTACCACAGCCTGGGTACATATACATCACCTGGTGCTGCTCCTGATGTTTGGGATTGAGCGATTTTCCTCTTTTCCTTTCGGAACATATTTTGCAATATTTGAATTTTCTTATCCACAAAGTCCACGTCTGCCTCTGGGATCCAAGTCTGCACAAATGTCACAAATCTCTCCAGTGTTGCCCTCCTTACTTGTTTATTAAAATAATCCTTGTGCTTGGTATGCCACAGATTTGACATCTCTTTATACTTGTCGATAAACAGACTTAAAAATTCTGGATCCCTGAATTTTTTATTCATTTTTCTGCAAGACAATACACAAGCCAAAAAACATAATGTTAGCTCAGACTCTCCTAATCTTAGCCCAAGATAGACTCCAGGATCTGCCACTTATTTGGGGAAATGGTTTAAACTTACCTTCGTTTTTCTTGCTCCCAACTTCTGTTCCTATTTTCGCAAACGAACATACGACATGTGATTTTTGTCGTTATATACAGTGCGTACGCGTAGAACTACGCCTGCGTTGCCCGCCCCTGACGTTCTTTTAGTCAAGTTCATGTTTTCCCGCCCCTTTCTGCGCACTTAACGTACGTACGACATGTGCATTTTGGCTTAAGATCCAGTGCGTACGCGTAGAACTACGCCTGCGTTGCCCGCCCCTGACGTTCTTTTAGTCAAGTTCATGGTTTCCCGCCCTTTCTGCGCACTTAACGTACGTACGACGTGTGATTTTGTCGTAAGATCCAGTGCGTACGCGTAGAACTACGCCTGCGTTGCCCGCCCCTGACGTTCTTTTAGTCAAGTTCATGTTTTCCCGCCCCTTTCTGCGCACTTAACGTACGTACGACATGTGCATTTTGGCTTAAGATCCAGTGCGTACGCGTAGAACTACGCCTGCGTTGCCCGCCCCTGACGTTCTTTTAGTCAAGTTCATGGTTTCCCGCCCTTTCTGCGCACTTAACGTACGTACGACGTGTGATTTTGTCGTAAGATCCAGTGCGTACGCGTAGAACTACGCCTGCGTTGCCCGCCCCTGACGTTCTTTTAGTCAAGTTCATGTTTTCCCGCCCCTTTCTGCGCACTTAACGTACGTACGACATGTGCATTTTGGCTTAAGATCCAGTGCGTACGCGTAGAACTACGCCTGCGTTGCCCGCCCCTGACGTTCTTTTAGTCAAGTTCATGGTTTCCCGCCCTTTCTGCGCACTTAACGTACGTACGACGTGTGATTTTGGCGTAAGATCCAGTGCGTACGCGTAGAACTACGCCTGCTTTGCCCGCCCATGACGTTCTTTTACAAGAATATTTCCCGCCCCCTTTTCTCTACGGGGCGCAGTAGGAGAAACATGGCGGAAACACAACAGGTGCTTGATATGAACGACTCCAGTAGTCAGGAATCCCCGGAGCCACAAACGTCCCGATCCGGAAAGAGGAGATTTAAGGCCTCAAATATGGCATTTCAAGAGATGGTGGAGATGGTGGGAATCTTGCGAAGTAAGGATTATGATGGCAAGCATGGACCATACACCCATCCGAACTTGCGCAAGGCCAGAATCATGGCCAAAGTAGTTAAGACCCTGCATAATCGTTTTGGGGTATGACGGTCAAAAGACCAATTGAGGAAACGGTGGTCCGACCTGAAATTGAGGGAGCCGGATCAATACAGAAGGATCAAGAAAGTTCTGAAAAAAAGTAAGTACTTGTCGTGTGTTCCTATTTTATGATTATTGCATACAGATCCATATGCTTTACCTTTGTACAATGTAAAAAATTGCTGCTTTCATGTTGTATACAGTAAAAGAATCGTATCGGTTTTTTTAAACCCTCGTAAATTGTTCGTGGCAAACCTCGTTTATGATACAGGGTTTGAACAGCATTTTTTGGATGTGTAATTTTTAGGACACAACAAATGATTAGGACATTGTGGTTTAGATGTGTTTCAAAATACAATGACTAGAAAAGAACATTCAGTGTAATTGAAGGAGAGGACACTTGGCAGCTGGGTAAAAACACATCTGCACTCATTGAGCAAAGGTGTGGGACACCAGAGAACATTTATTAGGGTAAACCACACGCCACACGGGGTTCCCTGGTATACTTGGGGGGGGGGGGGGGTTGGGCATGTGTGAACCTTCGCACAAAAAGCAAATTATTTGCTTTTTTGTCAAAGTGAATTGATTTCTCATGTCTTCACATTTTGCATCTCTTCATAAACCGACAATTGTACAACACTTCTAATCAAGGTTTCATCTTCCTAGTTCTGGCCTTAAATATCTGTGTGCTAAAGTATACCTTTTTGTTTGTTAATTTCTCATAGGGGAGAAAAGCCTCACAAAGCAGGATCCCAGGGACCGCCACCCTTGCCAGCAGGAATGTGAGGTTAGCCCCATCCCCCCCGTGGATGTGCATGTGGAGGAAGGAGAGGTGGAAGAAGGAGAGGAGATGGGCACCCCACCAGGTGAGTGTCTGACACCACAGCTTCAGGTAATCGATGTATACCTGCATATTTCCAAACACATTTTTTTACATCTATTTTAGGTGATGTTGTGGTTGTGGAAAGCGACACATTTCCAAGCACCAGTGCCCCCCCCGAGGATGTCGAGGAAGGAGAGGTTGAGGAAGGAGAGGTGGAGGAAGTAGGGGAGCTGGGCACCCCACCAGGTGAGTGTCTGACACCCCAGCTTGTTGAAATCCATGTATGACTGCATAATTTTTGACCCAATTTTTCCCATCTATTGTAGGTGATGTTCTGTTTGTGGAAAGGGCCCCATTTTCCAGTGACAGCGCACAAAGGCTGATTGGCCAGATAATGGGCTGGAATGGGGAACTAGATGACATGCGAACTAGCCTGGATCTCATGAAGACTCAGATTGACAATATGCAGCTGGAAATGAAGAACATGATCGATATTTTGGGGAGAATATAATCCGTTTCTCCATAATATCGATCATGTTCTTCATTTCCCTTGTTTTAGTTCAAAGATTGTTACTTCACCAATTTTTACGATTGTGGCTGATTGTTGTTTTATACATTTTTCATATTTTTTATAGAAAAATAAAAAGCACAAAAAAAAAAAAAAAAAAAAAAGTTTTTAAAAAATTGAAAAAAAAGCAAACCAAAAAATGTTTGGCAAAGAAAGTTAAATAAACCCAAAAAAAAAATTTAGATCACGAAATATTCAATGGCACATGTGAATGTGGCCAAATTAAAATTTTGAATAATCAACAATGTGTGGCGTATTCTTTCAATGCTTAATACCAGTTTGGGAAAAGGGATTTTGTGTATCCAGTGACAATGGGCCTTATTGAATTTAATGAAAATACACTTGGCACTACAAGTGCACTAGGATAACATAGGAGACAGCACAAACCAAAAGCAAGCAAGAAAACACATTTCAGATTTGAGGTTATTTTATTATTTTCCTCTTTTTAAAAATTAAATATTGGGTGGCATTGCAATGGCCCCCCTACCGTTAAAATAAGTCACATATCTTTCGCGCACTTCACGTGCACTTTGGGGGGCCAAGCCAGTACGGCCAGTATCCAGGCCTGTCATGGATTCTGGACCAACTCCAGCCTCCGGCATTATTCCTGATAAGTAAGTATTGGAGTATTTGTGTAAAAAGTTGTGCAAAATGCAGCACGTAAGGATGACATAGTTCAGTTTGTATTCCGCTAGGTTTAGAGCCGTCAGAAATACACGGAACCGGCTGGCCATTATTCCAAAAGCATTTTCCACCACTCTTCTCGCTCTGGCCAGCCGGTAGTTGAAAACCCTCCTCTCCGGGGTGAGGGCTCTTTGGGGGAATGGCCGCATTATGTGGTTGTCAAGAGCAAAAGCCTCATCCGCGATGAATACGAAGGGTAGTTCCTCCACATTCTCCGAATCAGGTGGCAAGCCCAGGCCACCTGTCTGTAGACGGCGGTAGAACTCCGTCTGGGCGAAGACTCCTCCATCCGACATGCGGCCATTCTTCCCCACGTCCACATAGAGAAATTCATACTGTGCCGACACCACCGCCATTAACACAATACTGTGAAACCCCTTGTAATTAAAAAAGTATGACCCCGAATGGGGTGGTGGCACAATGTGGACGTGCTTCCCATCTATGGCACCACCGCAGTTAGGAAAGTCCCACCGGGTGGCAAAATGGGATGCCACAGTCTGCCATTCCTGTGGCGATGAAGGAAACTGGGGAGGCAAAAAGAAGAAAAAAAACAAAATCTGCTCCCTGTCATTGGGAGCAGTGATCAGGGTCATGTCACTGCTAGCCCATCCCCCAGACAGTTAAGAAAAACACTCACCCAGAACACACTTTAAACCATTCCTTGGCCCCCTTGTGCTTAATAAAACACCTTCACTGCATGTGACATTTTTACAGTAATCAAGACAATTTTTGACAGCATTGATCACTGTATTAATGACAATGGTCACAAAAATGTTTGGAAATTGGCCAATGTGTCCGCCATAATGTGGCAGTCACCAGAAAAACAAAAAAAAAAAAAAAAAACGGTTAGCAACGCCATTACTATTTTCAAAAATGGCAAGATTTTACAAATGCCAGCAAAATAGACCATATTTACGAAACGATTGAACTTTTAACCAAAACAATCAAGAAACGCTTAAATTGTGATTCATTTTAACACATTTTTGTTTACTAAAAGACTACGTATCAGCATCAAATGATGTCCCAAAAAATCATGGTGATATATTTTTGTGCCTATCTTTCTTTAGAGCGAAAAGAGAGAAAAAAATGCATATTTAGAAAAATGCATTTTGGGTTTGTTGGTGGTTAATCACCAAAACTAAAAAAGCAGAGGTGATCAAAGACAACCAAATACAAAATCGCTTTGTGCTAATAAAATGAAGATAATTTACTAGGAGGAGCCATGTTACAAGGACGCACAATTGTCAATTCAAACAACGCACTGCCAAATCACCCAAAAAAGTGATGAAGGTCAGGAAGGGGGGAAAATCATTCCAGGGTTGAAGTGTGTTAAAAATACAATATATAATTCAACATTAATTTAAGGACACACAGACTCGTTGGAATTATATTAAGTGTGTGTGGGGGGGGGGATCCAGTTAAAGGACACACAGACCATTTGGGATACTATTAAGGGGGGGGGGGGGGGATTCAGTTAAGGGGACACAGACCATTTGGAATAAGCTTTAAAATGTTTGGTTTTAGGATAAAGCAATAGAATGGAGCTGACAAAAGACATTTTAAGTGACTAGACTAGGTGGATATGGGCCTACCATAGCATGTTGGTGAGGTTTAATGAAGGCAAATATGCATGAAAAACAAAAAAGGAGCATTAAAAGATTGCAGCATGCATGAGGACAAAGGGGACATTCACAGCATATTGCAATCATGGTAATTAGAGATTGAGGAAAGAAATACAAGGCATTAGCAAACATTAAAGACAATAAAATGTGATGTTAAATGCTAAATCTTACCTTAATATAGTCCTCCTGCAGGACCTGTATAATGGCAGAACAGGTCTCTGGGATAATGATCCCCAGAGCCTGGGGGGAGATGCCTGTCGAGAACTTCAAGTCCTGAAGGCTTCTCCCTGTCGCCAAGTAGCGCAACGTGGCGACGAGCCTCTGCTCCGGAGTGATGGCTTGCCGCATGCAGGTATCCTGCCTGCTGATATAAGGGGTCAGCAAAGCCAGCAGACGGTGAAAAACGGGGTCCGTCATCCGGAGATAATTCCTGAAATCATCAGGATTATTCTCCCGGATCTCACGAAGCAAAGGCATGTGCGAGAACTGGTCACGCTGGAGCAACCAATTCTTCGTCCATGAACTCCTCAACACCCCGTCCAAGGACTGTTCTTGGGTTGCAGAATGAACTACAACACCAAGCGCAAGCAAAGCACGAACTCGACGACGAGTACGTACACGCAACATGGCTTCAAAACGGTCGGATTGTCAGAGCGGACTTAACAGACGTCACTGAAGAACAGCAAGGCCTGTGGAGAGCGAGCTGAAAGTCAGCGAGCGCAGTTAGATCGCACTGCAAAATACAGACACGAACTGACTACACGCACTAAAAAACAGATACAAACCTCACAAGCACAAACTGAAAAGCAGTGAAAAACGGTCTGAAAAATACGAGTCTGAAAAACGCGAATCGTCTCTCACCAAACTTCTACTAACACGAGATAAACACGAAATTAGCAGAAGGAGCCCAAAGGGTGGCGCACTTGGTATTGAACTTCCGTTTTATAGTCTCGTCGGACCTGGTGTACGTCACAGCGGACCAGACGGGCGGACTTTAGTGGGATCGTGTGTAGGCAAGTCCGTTGCGTCGGAACTCTGTCGGAACTCCGGCGGAACTCCGGCGGAAACTCCTTCGGATTTAAGTCCGCTCGTGTGTACGGGGCATTAGAATTTTTTGGGGATGGGACTACCAAATGTTATGTAAGATAAGATTGAGAAAAACCTAGGAGGGAAGGATGAGGTGGCAAAATTCTAATCCAAATCGGGCAGGGGCAGCTCCAGACAATTTTTTGGAGGGATCTTGAGGTAAAAGTGACAATGCTAATGTGGCACGTTACCGCACACCTGTGGGCATGGCCAGAAAGTGGGTGAGCCCAGCAAGTGGGCGTAAGTAAGTAAAATGTGCAGTATTAATATGCTGTCTTTAAAGTGAACCAAGACAGAGTTTTTAAACAAGGTGCACAATATATGCAAACACCTTGAATAAGAAAAAATTACCAATAAGTGTATACAAAAGTGAATGTACACTATATAAAAAAATAGATAAAACAGTACTCATAAAGGTTGTTAAAAGATCATGAGAAGACCAAACATTCAATGTAATAATTAAGTTGACATATCTCTAATATAAAAAAACAATTGTGTGAATATAATAGAAAACTAATGGAGGGGGCGTGTCCGGAAGTAGAAGGGAACGGACGTGCTACTGGAGAGCTCCGCTGTCCCTTACAAAATCCATAGCCATCCGACAGGAAGGAAGCCTAGGTGAGCCTCCAAACTCTCCCCATCTGCTGCTGTGTCCCTACCACACCAACCCCAGGGGAAATTGTGGCGCCCGACCACCCGATTAGGCCTTTTCCCAGAGCGCGGCCGGCTCCACACAGCAGAGGCCCGCCGCCATCTTGAGGCCTGTAAGGCTTTCGACGTCCCTGCAATCGGCGGGACGGGAGGCAGCTAATTCACCCATACCAGGGTAGATTACTACCGGGAGGGGTCCGGGCTGTGTGGAGACAACACCCGCAGCCGCCTGGAGGACAGGCCCCTTTTCTGGCCTGGCCTCAGAAGTCGCGGTCATCTTGCTACATCCAGCCATGGAATACACTCTCAATTCGGGTCCCCTGGGCCAGCCTGTATATCCCAAAGCCTCCGGAGCCTGTTCCCCCTACCGCTCGCAGCCCGTACCACCCACAGATCCTTTCCCCCAAAGGCCTGCAGGAAGAGTACCAGCTCAGGCCTAGTATATGGCGGCCATTTTGCTCCACCCAGAACAGCACCAACACTGAATCTGGGCTCCTCAGACCGATTGGATATTACTCTCCCTCCTGAGGTCATCCACCTGCTACCAGCTGCCTATATCTTCCATTGGCACTCCCCCATAGCAACCTGTAGGAAGAATATCAGCCTGATGTACAGTGGCCATCTTGGTACTATCCTACATCCTCTATGACTGGTAAGCCACCCCTGGAGATCAGATCACTTTGGCCGGCTGGGCCACGGCCCCCCCCCCAGTAATGGACAGTTAATTTTCTTCAATTGGGCGCATGTGCAGCTTCTGGAAATGAGGGACGAGTGAACCCATTGCTCTGTCCCCCGCCGCCTTCCCGGAACTCCCACTGATTAATCAGAAACCCCGCTAGCCCCGGGAGTTACCTCCTCAGACTCCTGAAATGGATGCGCACCCCATGGGCAAGATTGGAGACCAAAGACAGACCTACGCCACAACACTTCAGCATCAGGCCCCCTCCACCATGGACTGCTACATACATAGGCCCTCATCCGCAACCTCAAGTAGCCAGAATGTAGCGCTGGACCCTCCAGAATTCTCTGAGCCTGTGACAGGTACTCTCTTTGATACTGTTCCTACACATGTACAGGGGTAACCTCTCCCATTGACGGCTGACATACTTGAAGCCAAGCTACAATCATTACTCCAGGCCATTACACATAACATTGCTCAAGAGGTGAGTAAACTTGCCAAAGAACTAAAGGGAGAACGCACAGACACACTAGTATCTAAATTTGACGAGCTTGTACAGTATGTACAAGTCCTTGAAGAGGACAATTCCACCATGAAACACTCAATCACACAGCTCCAAGCACAACAGGAGGACCTCAAAAATAGGAAACGCAGACAGAACTTGCGAATCAGAGGTATTTCTGAAGTAGTGGAAGACAGAGACCTCTGTTCCTATCTTTTAAGCTTGTTTAATGTTGTGGCCCCCAACATCCCTTGCCCCTAAACACCCGAATGGAGCCAACCCGAGGGATATGACTGTCAGATTTCACTACTACGACAGTAAAGAGGCACTCACTATCGCCACCCGCAACCAATCTAGGCTGGATTTGAAAGGATCCAAGATCCAGATCTTTAATGATCTCTCGCCTATCACCCTAGCCAGGCGAAGAAATCTACGCCCATTGACACTTCATTTTCAGACCCACAAGGTCATGTATCATTGGGGGTTCCCATTTCGCCTCTCTGCATCTTGTGAAGGCATACAGTATTCTCTATGTGACCTCCATAAAAGTGACAATGTCCTACGTAACTTAGGCCTACCGCCTCTCCCTGATGAAGATCCTGTGCCACTTCCTGCTACTCCTAAACCACTGATGGCTCCAGGCCGCATCTGCATCCCGGCGCGGCAGAAGACATCTAAATCCAACTTCACACCACAGAGGCGCCCCTCCCAGGTATCGGATTAGGCATCGGGAGCATGTGTGCGAGTGCAAGTACTCGCACAAATACTTGGTGTCAGTCACAAATCACAATACCAATACTAGTATCGGGACAACCCTACTTTATACCCATTTACTATTTACTAAAAGTCAATGTTGACTGAGAGAGTGAAGTTCTGCTTTAACAAAGTATAACAAGTACAAAAAATATTCATGCAGTAAGAGTCATGAAGGTTCTGAATGAATTAACATTGCTAAGGCATGCCTTTTTTCATCAGAACAAGACAGAAATCAGTTCTGCATTGCAATTGGATTGATTTAATCTTAAATATAATCAACAGGTAGTTTAATAGTGACTGCCCAATGGCAGAAGTGATGAAAGATATGCAAAATGCTGTATCGCAATTCCCTATGAATATTTCAGTAAATCAAAGCACTTGTAAGACCTAACAATATAGACATTTTCTCCAATCAACCTCTTTTTACATCAAATATATCTGTTAGTTTTGGAAGTGTTCTACCTGTTCTTTCCTGTTTAGCATTTTAAGATGGTAAATGAAAAAAAAATCTGAAATTATAACACAAATAAACAGTATTATTAAAATCTAAAGTGTTTCAAAAAGTATAGAATAATAAAGTTTATGTCACGTGGGCACTCTGGGTCTGCCTTTTTATGCATTTTCTTTGTTCTGCAGAAACTGACCGATATTGCCTCCGGGTGCTATTTTAATTATTGCCATCAGTTAATTATTTGTTTCAGATTCACGAAATCATGCAGTTCTTGACAGCAATCAAGACGCTCATCATTAGTATCTTCTCATTACCAAGTGAATTTTCTGTTTCATCAAGTAGAGATTTCATTTTAACTGGAGCTGTAGGGTCACAGTGCCACCATATGACACCAGGATGCTCTCCAGGTAGAGGTTCCACTGATGACTTCTGAGTGTTGAGCTGGAAGGAGCTTGGTAAATTTCCATAAATGCAGCAGAAAACAAGTTTATGGATGCAGTACACAAGGACAATCCCCCAGGGAAATGGTGGGTAATATTGGAATGTGGACAGGATCAGAAAGCAAGATGCATGGACAAGTAAACTCAAGGTCAGAAGGCAGGCGGTAGACAGAGCAGATTCAAGTACAAGTTGCGAACAGGTAGCCAGTTAAATCAGACAATGCTCATAATACAAACATTATCTACCTGGTACCTACAATCAGGTAATCAGCTTGGGGTTATTCTGTTATTCTAAATGACTGAACTATCTGCAGCAGAGGAACACACCAAGCAACAGTAGGGATAATGTACACAGAACTGTGATGATCTCTCAAACAAGTTTGCCAAGAAGGAGAAAGGATTGTCAAGAATGTAAGTATAGACAAATACTTACCAAGCCTCAGTCCAGCCCTTAAGGGGCTTATGTTCCCTCTCATCATATGACTTTGTTTTAGCAGGGGACATTCTTAGTTACTGTGCAGTAGCTGATTATGTGTGAGCAGTGTGCAACCAAGGGCCATCACACCCGTACCAGAGAACTCCTAAACTACTGTACTTAAAAAGATTTCTGCCAAGTCCAAGTTATTTAACAGCATTATATTGTAGAAAGGTCCAAGACAGTATAGCTAGTCTCGGCAGGTAGGCGTGAGTGCCTGAAGCTACTTATGAACTGTTACAGCGGTCTGAAGACTTGCAATGAGGAGTGGCATGCAGCCTGGCTGGTCCACACCCAAAACGGGAGGTTTCCTGAAGCAAGGTAGATGTAGTCCATGTACTGTCCCTACTCCTACAGAACCTTTCCCTACCACAAAGCTCCATCCTTGCCAGACAGGAAACACGTGCCCTCAACATGGGGGGGGTGCCTTGGGGGAGGGGGGCTTGCGCCCCCCCCACCCCAAAGCACCTTGTCCCCATGTTGATGAGGACAAGGGCCTCTTCCCGACAACCCTGGCCGTTGGTTGTCGGGGTCTGCGGGCGGGGGCTTATCGGAATCCGGGAGCCCCCTTTAATAAGGGGGCCCCCGGATACCGGCCCCCCACCCTATGTGAATGAGTATGGGGTACAATGTACCCCTACCCATTCACCTGTAAAATAAAAGTACAAAAAAAACACAACACACGAGATAAAATACTTTATTGCACAGCTCCGGGGGTCTTCCGTCTTCGGGGGTCTTCTCGCCGGACTCCTCCGCTATTCTCTTGTAGCTCTTTTACTAGCGGAGGAGCCCGGCATTCTTCTTCGTCGCCGCGGCCTCTTCTTCCGACTTCGGGGGTCTTGTCCCCCTCTTCGGTTCTTCTGCCGGGCCACCGCGCCTTCTTATAGCTCTTTTACAGGTGGTGGCCCGGTCTTCTGTCACATGGGTTGATGTCACATGGTGACAGTCCCAGCATCCTCCGGGACTGTGACATCTTAAGCGGGCGGGGTCACCATGTGACATCAACCCATGTGACCAACACATGTGACATCAACCCATGTGACACTGCCCCTTGTCCCTATATAAGTGGCAGCGCAGCGCGTCCCTGGCATTGCGGCCGAAGAGAACGTCGAGTCAACATCTCCAGGAGAAGAAGAAGAAGAACGGAAAGGCGGCGGTGGCGACAGAAGACCGGGCCACCGCCTGTAAAAGAGCTATAAGAAGGTGCGGTGGCCCGGCAGAAGAATCGAAGAGGGGGACAAGACCCCTGAAGTCGGAAGAAGAGGCCGCGGCGACGAAGAAGAATGCCGGGCTCCTCCACTAGTAAAAGAGCTACAAGAAGATAGCGGAGGAGTCCGGCGAGAAGACCCCCGAAGACGGAAGACCCCCCGGAGCTGTGCAATAAAATATTTTATCTCGTGCGTTGTGTTTTTTTTGTACTTTTATTTTACAGGTGAATGGGTAGGGGTACATTGTACCCCATACTCATTCACATAGGATGGGGGGCCGGTATCCGGGGGCCCCCTTATTAAAGGGGGCTCCCGGATTCCGATAAGCCCCCCGCCCGCAGACCCCGACAACCAACGGCCAGGGTTGTCGGGAAGAGGCCCTTGTCCTCATCAACATGGGGACAAGGTGCTTTGGGGTGGGGGGGCGCACGCCCCCTCCCCCAAGGCACCCCCCCATGTTGAGGGCACGTGGCCTGGTACGGCTCAGGAGGGGGGGCGCCCGCTCGTCCCCACCCCCTTTTCTGGCCGGCCGGGTAGCGTGCTCGGATAAGGGTCTGGGGGGGACCCCCACGCCATTTTTTTTGGCGTAGGCGGTTCCCCTTGGAATCCATACCAGACCTAAGGGCCTGGTATGCTCTCGGAGGGGGAACCCACGCCAATTTTTTTTTCAGAAATTTGGCGTGGAGTTCCCCCTTCAGAGCTAATAATTCTGTCAAAGTCTCCTCCGTATAGACAGATATCCGACTAGGAGGCGACCTCCATTGAAATCAATGGGTACAAGTCGCCTACAAGTCGGATTGAAATAGTACAGGAACTTCTTTTGAAGTCGGAGGCGACTTCAGTAGCGTGCATTAAGACGGCTCTCATTCACTTACATTGATTTTTAAATGTTGTCCGACCTGAGGCGACTAGGGGCGACCTGAAGTCGGATCGCAGTCGCCCCTGTGTGAACCGAGCCTCACTCAGTCAGGGTAACATGCGGCTGCATTGCATAGACAGTATAACAGCAGAAATTCAAGCTAGAACCACTACTTCATTAAAACAGTAAAAAAACACAGCTACTGTCAATAATCCACAGCATGGGACAGTGTACATAACTCATCAAAACTCATCCAATAAACTTAAAGCTAGCCCAGTCACTACGGCTCAGGCAGCAACACAAAATACCCAAAACTTGAAACACTATAAGTAAAAAGCCATAATAACTTGTCCCCCTTTGCTGTTTCAATTTCTGTATATAAATTTTATTTATTCATTTGTTTACCAAACTCAATACTTATCTTTTTTTTGCAAAGGTGACTTACCACATAAAAACAACCGCAAAAAAATAAATTAACATAACCATACCATACAAAATTAAAATACATTTAAATGCAAATTTTTTTTTTTTTAGGAAGGGAGGGAGGGGAGAAAACACCACAGCTCTTCTTCTGAGGCGAATGAGCCCCCTCAGCGGAACCCCCTTTATATAGACCCACATACCCCAAGAAAACTGGTTTAAAACAGTTCTTCCCGGGCTTTTTCACATGTCATGAAGAGGGGTCACCTGTACCCCTCCTCAAAAACATGTGACTAACAGCTGTTTCCCCGCTGGCCACAGGCTCTGCGGGGGGAACTTGAAACAGCTGATCCAGCCACTCTCCCATGAGGAAAAGGGGGGTAAGAAACTGCCCTCTCCCTTTTCCTGTCATGGGACAGCAGGCTGGAATTTTATTCAATAACTTGAAATAAGACAAGCAGACAGGTATTTGGATAATAAAGGCTGCGGTTGTTTATTACTGGTTTCAAATTATGTACATAACTCATCAAAACTCATCCAATAAACTTAAAGCTAGCCCAGTCACTATGGCTCAGGCAGCAACACAAAATACCCAAAAGGGCAGGAGGACCTAAGGCCAACTGCCCACAGAACCCCAACCCGTGGCCAGCTCAACACAATAACTTAAATCTACATTGAAAATATCCAAGCCAATATCAGACAGATGGATGCCATCCTGCCTGAAAAGGCCTGGGATACCCCCTTCCAGCTCCGTGTGCCTAAAGGATAGCATTCCCAATCTTGATAGTAACTTAGTAACTTGGATACTGCCCTATTCACTCTCTTCCTGATTTTCTCAAAAGGACGTACAGAAGGATAGGAAAGCCAACCTATTCTCTGCACAATTTCTGAAAAAAACACTACTGAATTGGGAAATGATAACTGTATTTTCTGTAGATCATCCCTAATCTGAAAAATAAGGTCCAAGGTTTTATGGTAACCAATATCATTACCACCTAGATGAATAATTAAGATACCCGGAGAGGGAAAATGAAGAAGAAGCTGTGAAACAAAAGAATTTAGATCTGACCATAACATTCCCCTCTTTCCACACCAAAAAATCTTAAATTTAGAAGCATCCAATCCTAAATTGCTAGTATAAACTCGTTGCTGAGCTCTCAAATTCGCCCAATAGATGAAGGAGTGTCCAATCATCCACAGAATGCGAGTGTTACCTGAAATAAATCATAGTATTGCGTTAGGACGAATATAAAGAAAATACCTATCCGACTTCCATCTACCAATCTGTTTAATAGATCTAACATCAAAACTCAATCTAGCGGCCTCTGCTGCTGCTCCAATCCGAAAAGAATGCGACGATAAATGTTCCTGATCTAAATTTAAGGCCTTCAAACATCTCCTGAAAACACATACGAACTGGTATTTAGTAAGGGGTAACCCCGATTCATGAATGAAAAACGTAGAAAACCCCAAAGGCCTAATTGATGAATATGACGTATCAGAGCCACCGGGCAAATGCTAGTACTCATACACATATCTAATGTTAACCAATTACCTTTACCTACCTGATCCGTTTTGGATCTGCTAATTAAAATTTTAATGAACTTTCAAAAATAACAACTTCAGACATGTGTATTTGAACCAGTTCAGATGACCGCAAAAAACATAACTGAAAAAAACGCCCGAAAAAGAACCGATTCAAAATGAGAAAAACTAATTTTATCCGTCACGGAGCAAAGCTCACCCAGTACTAGAGGAGTGATGGGCTTCCTTTAATCAGGCCTAAAATTATTCCTTTTGTAACCTTTTAAAGCTTGTTTTATAGAAAAATACTGCATACAAGACGGCATGTTATTTAATTTCAAGAAAAAATAAATTCCCAACAGGGTTTTATGTATGTACGACCAAGAATAATTCTGCTCAAACAAAGAACCAAGAAACTTCAATAACAGTAATTCAGACACGGAACCCAACGGTTCACCTAACATGTTTAAAAATTCTTGATACATAAACTAAGCAGACTGATATCCTGCCCAAGTAGAAGGTGCCAAAGAATTGATAATATAAACAGAAATGGGCCTTAAACCAGGTCCCATAAATTGATTGGACAGAAGTGTCCCACTCGATCCGCCTCCAGAAATAGCTTGAAAAAACGCTCCATCTGTGAACGAGACAATGCATCCGCCAAATCATTGTCCTTACCTGGTACGTGTACAGCCTTCAACCATATGTTCAAACTTAAGCATTTAAAAATCAGGTATCTCATAAGGACAATGACTGGCGGAGACTTAGATGTTAAACAATTAATAGCATACATTACTCCTTTATTATCTGTACGTATCAAAATTCTTTTATTTTGGAAGAAAGAACCCCAAAGTTGAAGTGCAACAATGATAGGAAATAGTTCCAAAAAGACGTTTTTAATGTAACCCTTCACTACCCAAGAGACATGCCAACATTCAGCGCACCAATGCTTCTGCCAAATTGCGGCAAAGCCATGCGACCCTGCGGCATCAGTAAAGAGAAGGAAATCAGAATCTAGAATGAAATCCCCCTGCCACAATGCCCTTCCATTGAAATGAGAAAGAAACTGCAACCAAACTAGCAAATCCTCTTTCATATCACTGGATAATCGCACATGAGAAAAGGGGGACTTTAAACCAGATTTAGCGAGGTAAAGTCTCCTGGAAAATACCCTGCCCACTGGCATGACCCTTGAAGCAAAAGCCAGAAGGCCCAAAAGAGACTGCATCTCCTTCAAGCAGGCTTTTTTCTTCCTGATTAGCTTTAACAATAAAGAGCCAATCTTCTCAATTTATTCGTCCGGTAACCTGAACTCCATAAACTCAGTATCAATAATGATACCTAGAAATTCCGGACAAGTTGAAGGCCAAATAGTCTTCTCATGAGCCAATGGGATACCAAAATGGTTGCAAACCTCAAAAAACTTCTTTAATAAGTTAGCACAATTAAAAGAATCCTGAGGGCCTAAAAATAAAAAATCATCTAGATAATGAATTAAAAATTGTGACCCGGAAATGGCAGAAACTACCCACTCTAAAAATGAAGAGAGACTCAAAATAAAAGCAGGACAAGGAACAACCCATAGGTAAACATTTATCAAAATAAAAGTTACCGTTAAAGAAAAAACCAAGGGAATTAAAAGATGAAAGATTAATGGGAAGTAAGCAAAAAGCTGACTTAACATCCGCCTTTGCTAAAATAGCTCCCTTCCCCAACATTCTCAATTTTACTAAAGCATCTTCAAAAGAAGCATATGAAACTGAGGACATACTCTCATCAGTTTGGTCATTAAGGGAATTTCCTTTAGGAAAAGATAAGTGATGAATTAATCTAAAAGAATTATTTTCCTTTTTTGGAACTACACCTAAAGGGGAAATCCTGAAATTTTCAAACGGAGGGAAAGAAAAGTGGCCCGCCACCCTTCCTTCTGAGATTTCAAAATTAACCTTATCCAAAACTACTTGAGGAAATTCAGATACCGATTTCAAATTCTTAACTATGGTACAACCCTGACCTTGAAATAAAGGCAATAAAAAACCATCCCTAAAACCTTCAATGAGAAGATGTGCCTTCAACTTGTCTGGATACGCCTGAAGCCACGGGAGCATTTTTGCTAAAATCACTGGTGTGTGTGCTTTTTGAAAAATTTCCAGATTGCAAATTTGTTGCTGACATTTTTTTTAAACATTTTGAGACTGAGTGCGCTCCAGCACAAAAGGCGCATTCATGCCTGTATTTACATGAATTGGGCCATTTACACTGACTATCGTTGTAGTTGAAACAAATTCTTCTTTTGTAACCTGAAGCATTTTGAACTGGTGGTGCTGAAATTGGCCTTGCCACCGTTTGCCTCTGGAGTGGTGGAGAACACCTTTGGAATACTGGCCAGCCGGGTTCGCCTTTTTTTTAACGCCTATCCACATGGTGGAATACAAACTAAATCACATAGTGCTGACCTGCTGTGTTCTTCACAATTTTCTAAAAAGACATTCTGCGAACTATGCGGTCTCAGTTGTCCAGCAAGAAGCAGACTTGCTGGAAAATGATAACCTCACGGGCCTTGAACCTGCTCATCCTGGCTTGCCCCCCCAAAGCGCCCGTGAGGTTAGAACCCAATACATGAACTACTTTGTGGGTAGGGGGGCCATTGATATGCCAGACAATGTCTGAGCGGCATTTTCAGAATACATTTTTCTTTGAAACTCCTTCATTTACTGCTTGGCTTGCTTTTAGGTGACTCCTATGTCAATTTATGTTTTTTCTTGTTGTGCCTTTTTCACCAACAGTGCAAACAAAAGTTCTGAGCGAGATGAGGGGACAGTCTCTTCAGATAAGCTTAATATGTTGTGGGTCTGCTACACACACACCTTGTTTGTGGTAACTAATGTATGTAGTGCATTACTGACCAAAATCGTTGGTCATTTTCAGCACCATGGCAGGAAAATTGTGTTTTTTACTAAAGGCACTTCCACTATGCACTACAAGTGCACTGCAAAAGTACACCTGAAACTGCACTTGGAGTGCAAAGTGGAGTTACCTTTAGTAAATAACACCCATTCTCACCGAAAACAACAATTTTACTCCAAATACATCTTTTGCGCAATGAAGAAGGAAGCCACACATTGTTGATAATTTAACTTTTTAATCCAATCACATTCACATGTGCGTTTAGAAAAGGGTTTTACAACAAACCAACAAATTGTGTGTATCAAAAACAGTCTTTCAGACAATTTTTTTTTACACTTTGTGTTTTTGTGTAAACAGGCATGTATCAAAGCGTAACATACAGAACACAGGAACTTACAAAGTTCAACTTTGAAAAGTGAAGACAATATCAGACATGAGTATGTACAAACTGGGCTGATATTGCCTTCATCACATGGGGTGTCACCCCTGGAAAATCCAAATTTGGAAGATGCACAAAGTGTGTTAACATGTGCTATCTCCCATCATGGGGGATCAATGTACATGTTTTGGGGCTGCAACCCCCTTCATCTCAGCCACTTTCCACAAAACACATACATTGATACCCCATGATGGGAAATAGGGCAAAAAATACAAAAGTTGTTGATTAAAAGTCAGAAAATAAAACCCTAGCTAGTCTGGGCTGTTTCACACTCTCCCCAAAACATCAATGATGTTCTTCATTTTATTTTTAACATCATTGATGTTTTGCTGTATATTTTCAAAATCCTGATTGCACCCCACTATCTCCCCAATCAGGATCTGGGCACTTTCACTGGTAAAATGGGATTCTTCTTCCACATCACCTACAAAACAAAGCAAAAAAAACACACCATGTATTAAAAATATGATGACATACATTGATGAGCTTACCGGAAGCTGTGTTCTCCGACACTCACCTGTTTTGTGGTGACAATTTGTCCAACTTCAATGATCTCTCCTTCCTCCTCCTCCTCCTCCTGCTCCTCTGCTTCTGGTTTTTGAATTTCGCCTTCTTTGGGAGGGGTGTGGTCCCTGGTGTCCTCATACTTGCCGAGTCATCTCTCCCCTATGAGAATGTAAAAAAAGAATAATTAGCACACAGAGGACAGAATTAGGAATATGAAACATTGCTTGGAAGTGTTGTACAATTGTGTTTTTTGGCCGAGTTCCAAGGTGAGAACATTATTGTGGACAATTTGTTAAGCTGGAATACTTACCCGCAGAACGATGTTTCTTACGCACGAATGAAACCATGAACTTAAAAGTGGCCATTTTAAAATGCACAACATTAATTCAAAGCACATGGAGCAGTATGCAAGCAAGAATAATCATGAACACACGACAACTACTTACTTTTTTGACGAACACGCTTGATCCTTCTGTACTGATCGTGCTCCCTCAGTTTCAGGTCTGACCATCGTTTTCTCAGTTGATCCATTGATCGGCGTACCCCAGGCTCCGGGCTTTCCTCACCCTCCTCCTCGTTAGTGGAACTGTGATTGCGCACCTGCGTTCTCTCCGCCATGTGCTCTCCCCACTGCGCTGAAAGCGAAGGGGCGGGGAATATTCTAGAAAGAACGTCAGGGTGCGGGCGGAGTTTCACGCATGCGCACTGTATATAAAACGCAACACGCGTATGTCGTCCGTACGATCTGGGAACAGAGTGAGGAGCTGACACGACGATCGTGCAAACGAAGGTAAAATTTTGAACTTGGTACATCACTAGACTAGACTGCTTCTATCTAGGCCGATGTTGGGACAAGATTAGGAGGGTTTTTCATGGCATTATTAGTATTTTAGGGTTTGTCTTGTGTTGTGTCTTGCAGAGAAGATGGATCCATTCGAAAACCCCAATTTTATGGGTCTATTCCTGGAACTGTACAGGGAGATGCCCTGCCTGTGGCAGATCAACAACCAGTTTTATTACGACAGAAGAAAGAGGAACACAGCACTGGAGAAACTTCTTTCTTTGGTGCAGATCATGGTCCCCGCGGCAGACATGGCCTATGTGACTAGGAAAATTGGTGTAATGAAGAGTACATATCTCAGGGAGAGAAAGAAGCCCCTGGAGTCCTTGAGATCAGGAGATCCAGATGGCGTTTATTACCCCAGGATGTTTACTTCCAGAGGCTGCATTTTCTGGTAGACCAGTCTTCCTTCAAGGCTTCCTTCACCCCCAGCTGAGGCTTCCAACGTCCAACCTGGGCCTTCCAGGCAGCAACATGTGGTGGGGCCCAGCTTGAGACAGGTATTGCATTGTTTAACATATTTCTTGTGGTACATTTAATGATGTTAACTAGATGTTCTTATTGATCAGTAAGTTATGATTTAACAAAGTGGTTTACATATCAATAGACAGTAGTGACCAAAAATGATTGGGACGAGAATGAAAAATGCTGGGCTCAGAATCATAGTCTGTTCTATTTGGTAACATTCAATTTGCAAAAGTCATGAGTGTCATTGATGAGCAAAAAAATTAAACTATGTCCCATT
The DNA here is from genome assembly GCF_037356315.1 of Lithobates pipiens. NCBI lineage: Eukaryota > Metazoa > Chordata > Amphibia > Anura > Ranidae > Lithobates > Lithobates pipiens. The sequence goes on from NW_027507764.1 coordinate 287,868,575, forward strand.
TTCATATTCAAGACCTCAGTCAGGGGGAGGCTGTGGCAAGTGGCAGCCAGGAGGTCGACCAACGCCCTCCTTTTTTTTTGTTTGAAGAAATACTTGCATATGTGTTTTCCTTCCAAAAGGCCAGTTTATTTGTGAGCAGGCAGGTACATTTCAAAAATACAAAGTGAAATGAATAAGGCCCCTTTCACACGGGGCGGATCAGTAATGATCCGCCCGGTGATGATCCGCTCGCTCAGCGGGGATCGCTCCGTTGTCCCCGCTGAGCCGGCGGCGGACAGGGCGGTCTCTGCACACTGTGCGGGGACCACCCTGTCAGCTCTCCGCTCTCCTCTATGGGGATCGGATGAGCACGGACCGTCTGTCCGTGTTCATCCGATCCGCTCTGCAGACGGACAGAAAAATAGGATTTTCCTCCGTCTGCAGAATCGGACTGTTGCGGAGGCGGAGGAAATCGGGTGTCTGCGGATGTTCATCCGCAGACACCCGCTATCCCATAGGGATGAATGTATGCCCGTAATTCATCCGCAAACGGATGGATGAAATACGGACATATCATCCGCATGTGTGAAAGGGGCCTAACAAGGGGTAACAACACTAAACAACCTCCTGTAGATTAAAAAAGAATAAGAAAATATAAAAAATATAATAATGTTGTTGTGGTAAGTTGAAACCCAAAACACACCCCAAAAAATGGAAAGATGAGCAAACTGTCAAAAAAGGAGATGTTTAGGGGAAAAAAAATACAGCCAAAAATGAATAAACAAAATCTAAAATTGTGTAGATGTGACGAATTCAAAAATTGTATTGCCGAAATGAGTAAAAAAGAGTCAGGAAATACGTTTGGGAGAAGTGTGTGTGACTATGAGCATCAAAAGAAGTTCCTTCTTCCAGCATTGTAAAGAATAAGAGAATGCGCTTCATGAAAAAAAAATTTACATTGCGAATGTGCTATATGGAGTACGAGCAGTAGTTTTACCTGAGCGATCGCTTCCGTGTCCGAATTTGATTGTGAACATGCGTGGCATCTTGTCCGTCGGAGTAGGCTACACATGATCGGAGTATGTCCGATCGGAGCATTTTGTCGGAAAATATTTCCGGCAAGTTGGAAAAGTTGGTCCGACGGATATTCCGACGGAAACAGTCCGATGCAGACCACACACAGTCGGAATATCCAACAAAACCCTCCGATCGGAAACATTCCGCTGGAATCTCCGACCGTGTGTACAAGGGCTAAGACTTTGGCAGACCTGCAAAGAAAAAAGTGCTGGCAGTGAGTGACAACACAGTGGCAGAGTGGTTAGAACCTTTGTCTTGCTGCGCTAGGGTCTTCGATTTGAATCCAGGATGCTATATGCCTGGAGTTTGCATGTTCTCCCTGTGTTTGTGTGAGTTTCCTCCCTTATTTCAAAGACATGCTACATTGTAATTGGCTCTAGTATATGTGTGCTTGTACTGTGCATGTGTGTTTATATGTACGTGTGAAAGATTTTCTTGCATATCTTTAAAAAATAACCCCACTTCTTCTGGCATATCTTTAAAGAATAACCCCACTTGGGTGTTCAATGTACATTGCAAGGATTTTAACAACTTTTGTTGCAGATTCCTACCATTTGTTATAGTAAAGAAATCCCTGTGTGTGTGTCTGTGTCTATGTGGTTAGTGAATCTAATGGTAGTGCTTTCATAATGATTAATTAGCTGCTGCACTGCAGGGCTCTAATCAGGAAAACTGAAGGATCTGCATCCCTTTAGATGTGATTTCCTGTTAGGAGTATCTCACCAAAAATTATATTTTTGTTGCAGGGGATGCCTGAAATCTGACTTGTATCTTAATGCAGACTTCTGGGAAAGTCAGTGATCCACTCACACAAGCAGGGAATGCTGTTTCTGGGGGGCGTTCTGTACACATTCTGTGTACAGAACACCTCAAGATAGCCATATTGCATTTCATTTACAAAAAATTCAGGGGCTGCAAATTGAAAAGGAAAGGTCATTTTTAATTACATTCAGTTATTATTGTCACAATTCTATATTCTATATTAATTTTGTGTATAAGCAATTTTTTCCCCACAAAGGTGGAGTTACTATTTAAACGACCGTAAAGAGGCAGTGATAACCTCCCCAGCACTGCGGAGGTCTACTGAGTGAACTTGCAGACCAGAAGTCTTGAAGGCACCAAGAATCTGGACACAAAGTTATCTATTTCAAAGTGCTTCTGTTTCTTTAGCTGTACTAATAGTCTTGATCCTTCTGCATATATATCTGCAGCGCTATTCTCTGAAATCTCAGAAGATTCAAAAAAGCATGCTGATTTAGGGCTGGCTCACACAAGGAATCATATCCCTGGCCACCAGTAGCGGCTGGTGGAGTTTTAGGATGGGTCCTCGTCCTTCCTGTTTGGCCCCTCCCACTTCTCATAAGCCCCACCCCTTATATAATCCACCCACTCCATCCCATGTATTACTTTTGCTTCCACCCATAGTGTCAGGAGTATACAGCTCAGCATCACAGGACAGAGTATGCAGCCCCAGAATCAAAGGACAGAGTATATCGCTCAGTATCACAGGATAGGAGTATATAGATCAGCATCAAAGATCAGGTTGTATAGCCCAACAATACAGATAGTGTATATAGCCCAGCTTTACAGATAATTTATATAACTAAGCATTACAGATAGTGTGTATATAGCCCAGCGAAACAGATAGTGTATCGTTGCACAACTGACCCCACAGGCTCGCGGCACCACTGACATCACCTCACCTCCCCACGCAGCACTGACAGCAAAAATAACTGACAGAAACCCCCCCCCCCCAGGTCCAGCACTTAACAGACTGTGAAGAGGATCCTCCTGTCACTGTGTCTCCATTCTCCTCCATTCCTCCACAGTGCGGGCAGCAGCAGCCGCAGAGGTGTCTGCTCCTTATGCTTCTTCCGCTCGCCTAAGTGCCGCTAGGCATCCAATAGATTGTCTGGCGCTTTGGCCAATCGGGAAACAGGTCCCACAACCTGCCTTCTGATTGGCAGGGAGGCGCTGTAGTGTGTAAAATAGCAAAACTTAATTTGCTATGGTCACACAATTGGGTGGGATCAGGGCACACTCTCTGCACCCCAAGCGCACCTTTTTTGAAGCCTATTAGAGCCTCTGGCTCTAATCAAATGCTTCAAAAGAAAACACTCCTGCCCAACCCCGTCATAAGAATCCATGCAGCCAGCATCCTGAAAGGGGCCGGGTGAGTGGATAGGGAGGTGGCAGCAAGGATGGGTGGGGGGGGGGGGGGGGGCGGCCACAATGCAAGGGCTCATCGTAGTGACTCATCCACCATATTTCCAGTAGTCTTTTCAGAGATGGCACATTGTAGTCCTGTGTTATGTAGTGATGAAACAAAGGAGTGGAGTGCACCTGTCAACTGAGAAAAAAAGTTTGTCACAGCTTTGGGAACCTGAAGGTTGTATCAGTGTATGTATGGAATGTGTAGCACAGTTTTTTCTGTAGCTACACCTACACCCCACCTTTTATTCCCCAATTATAGCACTGACTGGTTATGTTGTCAGTACTGTGGCCCCCATCTGAGAAATATTTCTGCATCTCTATTGTTATGTACTCCAACTGACTCAAGTCCAGCAAGCCAATCACCTGTTCTTCAGGAAAAGACAAACCAGATCATTATTGATAGGTTCTCTATGTTTACCTGTCCCATGTCCCATTACGCTTTAAACAGAACCCTGCGGTGTCAACATTGTTTATTTTTTAATTTCATGCAACACAAGACTTGCCATAGTTTCAATTATCCCATTTTGCACAAATATGGGATGTACAGTATGTTTGCAGTATGCTATTCCGTGGTGTACCTAGAGATGAAAAGGCCTGGATAAAACAGGAAAAATGTAAAAAAAAAATACTTTTTTTTTGTTTCTTTCAAAGCTGTAGTGGAATATGTTTTTTACAATGATAAATATGTCTATGACATGGTATTCAAACAATATAATATAAAGACCTTAATGAACGATTTTTGAGACTTAATGTAAAGTCTTAAATTATTGTAAGTTCTCTCAGCTAAAGACAAGCAAATCCTGCTGTGTATGGCAATGTAAGGGTTAAATCTGCTTAGACCTGGACAATCAGTGAGAATTCTTTCAGAGCTCTGGAAGCATCCAATGCACACAAGAGAGTCGTTCAATGAATGCTTGCTTTTAATGGTAAGGGTCGTACCTTTATAAAAATTGTAATGTTTATGCAGAATCACTGTGACCCTTAATCCCTTTCTCCTGATACATGCTGGGGGAGGGGCTGTACCAGGAAGTCAGTCACAGTGCGTTTGAGACTGGAAGCAGCAGCATGAAACTTAGAGGGAGATCTGTTGTATATGAATCCTCCATGTAAGAATGTACATCACTTTCTGAGTGAGTAATAAACCCTTCCCTGGTTAAGAAGTGCATCCAGCCTATGTGCTGAGCAGATACTTGCTGAGCAGATACTGGCAGCATTGCTAGCAACACCCTGAGAGACCCTGTGTCAAAGGGACATAACAGTGGTGACGAGGATTGTGGATTTTAGCACACATGGCTTTCATACGGTTTATTCAACCATTTGATCCTGCTGATGAATCATGGAGCTCCTGGGTGGAGAGGCTGGAGCAGTATATGGAAGAAAATAGCGTGGCTGTAGAAAAAAAAGTTGCAGTTTTCCTCACAGCATTGGGTCAGGCTGCATATGGCACTCTCAGAGACTTAATTTCTCCAGACAAGCCAGCCTCTAAGCCCCTGCCTGAGTTAATTCAGAGTCTACATGAGCACTAAAACCCAAAGCCATTAGAAATTGTAGAGCGTTTTAAATTCTACAGTAGGAGGCAGCATGCTGGGGAGGATATAAAGACTTATATCATTGCTTTACATAAACTAGCTGCCACTTGTCAGTTTGAGGACTACCTGGAGACAGCTCTCCGCGACATGTTTGTCATGGGACTCTGCGACCCAGCCATACAGAAATGTTTACTCACAGAACCCGACTTGACTCTGACAAAAGCCACAGACCTTGCTACGGTCATGGAGTTGGCTACACGGGACGCCACCCTACTGAAGGCACCACCTGAACCTCCTGCAAGCCAGGGAGAGGAAATATTCCACACTAAATTGACAATACTGTTGCGCACGAACCTCGCCAGATGAACCTGATCTTATTTTTAGAAAGCTGCTCACATATAAAAAAAGTGTTCTCTACACTCAAAGTTATGGATATAAGGGGTGTTTTATGTGGCGCTACCTAAATAATTGAATCCTAAATGGATCTTAATAAATGTGAACTCTCAGAAAAATATATATAATACCGTAAATCAATCTAATCCATATGTAAGGAAATTCATAGGGTGCAATCATTTTCAAAAAATATGTGCAATAATATAAATATAAAAAGTGTAGAAATCAATTGCATATATAAATGAATACGTGCAAATGTGCAATAGTGCAAATTGCATAACACACAATCAAACCGATAAATAAATAAAAATCATTAAATAGTGTTGCTCCAAACAGAATGCAAAGTGCAAATAAATCAGTCCACCGTTCCTCCACACTTCAGTGCTTATGGTGCACCCCTTGTTTCCCCCAGCCTCTCACCTCTAATCAAGGTCCCTAGGGACCGGATCACACTTCAGCCTTTGAGAAAGTCACGTGGTGTGTGATGCAACGCGTCAGGGAGGAGCTAGGTGTCGATCGTCACTTCCGGCGTGGTCGAGACCGGAAGTACTGTTGTTTACATTCGCGAATTGCTGCATTTACATGTAAGTGTGGATATTTTTATGAATAAAGTGGATTTGAATTTACTACACATTGGAGGCCCCCTTATTCTCTTCCCTTATTATCATATAACCAGGATTGTGGATTGTGGAGAGTACAAGCTGGTGTCCCGGAGTGTATATTTGGGAGGAGTTGGAAGATTGTTAGCCCACTATCCCTGAAGTGTGATCCGGTCCCTAGGGGCCTTGATTAGAGGTGAGAGGCTGGGGGAAACAAGGGGTGCACCATAAGCACTGAAGTGTGGAGGAACGGTGTATTTGCACTTTTATTCACATCGCATGGTTACCATCATCCTTTGGACTTATTGCACATTCTGTAAAGATTTGAGTGGACTGATTTATTTGCACTTTGCACTTTGTATTCTGTTTGGAGCAACACTATTTAATGATTTTTATTTATTTATTGGTTTGATTGTGTGTTATGCGATTTGCACTATTGCACATTTGCACGTATTCATTTATATATGCAATTGATTTCTACGTTTTTTATATTTATATTATTGCACATTTGCACATATTTTTTGAAAATTATTGCACTGTATGAATTTCCTTACATATGGATTAGATTGATTTAAGGTATTATATATATTTTTCTGAGAGTTCACATTTATTAAGATCCATTTAGGATTCAATTATTTAGGTAGCGCCACATAAAACACCCCTTATATCCAAATATTCCACACTGCTATCACCCGACACCCACGACGGCCGGCGCCAAATCAACCTAAACTTTGCCACCCTAATTCTTCTGTCTCTAGGATACCAACTTGCTACCATTGTGGTAACACTTTTCACAGTGCACCTGCTTGCAAGTTCAAGGATGTCATTTGTTTTCTTTGTGGAACGACTGGTCATATTGGGCATGTTTGCCGCAGCTCACACTCCCCAAACACTACCACAAAAAGTGGAAGTAAACAGACATTTCATGTGGATACTGACAATAACGGCTCCAGCTCTGATGAGGAGACCTGTGTCCAGCATGTTGGACTGTTTCAGGTAGCTGGGAACACTCCTGCAATAAAAGTGGATGTCACACTCAATGGCTGTCCTGTCTCCATGGATGTTGATACAGGGGCGGCTGTGTCCGTCATTTCATGGACTGATTTAAAGGCATCGGGTCTGTCCCTACCGCTCCAACCTACAAATCTCACTCTACAAACCTACAGCAAGGAACTGCTACAGCCCTTAGGTTATGTGAAACCCATTGTGACATTAGGCAAGTGCAGTAAACCTCTACGCCTTTATATTGTAAGTAAAGGAGGTCCTCCGCTGTATGGTAGGGACTGGATCAAAGCCTTGGGCATGCCCCCTCTTGCCATTGCCTAATGTACATTACTTTCTGAGGTAGACCATTGGGTGGAATCCCTGAAGTCACGCTTTAAGGAGCTTTTTGAGGACTCTTTGGGCTTGGTAAAAGGAATAATTACCCACCTTTTCTTAAAGGCTGGTGCTACACTTGATTTTTGTAAGGCAAGATCAGTGCCCTTTGCCTTGCGGAAGAAAGTGGAAGCAGAGCTGGACCATCTATTGGCTGAAAAGATCATAACTAAAGTTGATAGAAATGAATGGGCATCGCCAATTGTGCCTGTCAAGAAAAAGAATGGAGACATTAGAATTTGTGGGGATTTCCGGGTTACCCTGAACAACCAACTTCTTGTGGATCAATACCCATTGCCTCGACTTGAAGATCTATTTGGCTCACTGGCTGGGGGGCAAAAGTTCACAAAATTAGACTTAAAGCAAGCTTACCTGCAACTGCAAATACACCCAGATTCAGGCCATCTGTTGACCATTACCACCCATAAAGGATTATTCCAATACAACCGCATGGTTTTTGGCATAGCCCCAGCTCCAGCCATCTGGCAGCGGATCATGGATGAGGTCATGGCAGGCATACCTTTGACCCAATGTTTACTAGATGACATGCTCATTACTGGTCCCATTGATGAAGAACACAGAAAGAATGTTGAAGCTGTGCTAGAGAGACTCCAACGGTATGGTTTATGTGCCAATCTTTCAAAATGTGAATTTTTCAAGTCTCTACGGGAATTTTGTGCTCACACTGTGGACCGACATGGGTTACACACTACTGAAGAAAAGGTGAAAGCCCTTAACCATGCCCCTACTCCCCAGAATGTCACACAGCTCAGGTCCTACCTTGGCCTCCTAAATTACTACCACCGTTTCTTGCCGAACCTAGCACACCAGCTCTACCCATTACATCACTTACTGGATACAAGAGCTAAATGGATATGGGCAGACAAATGTAAAGAAGCTTTTCAGCTTTCTAAAGAGCTCATTCTGTCCTCTCAGGTTCTGGTCCACTACGATTTAAAGAAACACGTCACCTTGGCTTGTGATGTCAGATGGCACGGAGCGCCCCATTTCTTTTGCCTCCAGGTCTTTAACCTCAGCAGAACAAAGCTACTCCCAGATAGGCAAGGAAGCTTTGGCCATTGTATGGGCCACAAAAAAAATTCACACGTATATCTATGGACGGGAGTTCACACTTATCACTGACCACAAACCTCTGTTCTCCATACTGAATCCTGAGAAAGGAATTTCTACAACAACCGCATCTCGCTTACAAAGGTACACTTTATTCTTGGGAGGTTATACTTATTCTATCAGATACCGCTCCCACGAGGCCCATGGCAATGCAGATGCATGTTCCAGATTGCCAATTGGTGATCACCCACCTAGAGACATTGTGCATAGTGGAAGTACACAGGCCACGGTCCTGCATGTCCACCTCCCTAATTGCCAGACATACAGCCACAGATCCCTTCCTGTCTCAGATATTCTTGTATATTCAGGCTGGATGGCCAGAGAAAGTCCCAGGTGAATTTTGTCCATACTTTACCAGAAAATGTGAGCTTGTGACTAATGCTGGTTGCTTACAGTGGGGCAATAGAGCGATTATACCTCAGTATTTGCAACCAACCATGCTAAGGATACTGCATGAGGGCCATCCTGGCGTGGTGCGCATGAAGCAGCGAGCCCGGAGCTATGTTTGGTGGCCACAAATGGATAAAGCAATTGAAGATTATGTGGCTCAATGTCCTGGGTGCTGTCAAGCTCAGCGACCCCAAAAGAAAGGAACCCTGCTACCTTGGCCATGGCCGACAGACCCGTGGTCAAGACTCCATCTTGATTTTGCTGGCCCAATCCAGGGTAAAATGTATTTGATCATGGTAGATTCAAAATGGCCGGAGGTACAGTTAGGGCCATAAATATTTGGACAGTGACACAAGTTTTGTTATTTTAGCTGTTTACAAAAACATGTTCAGAAATACAATTATATATATAATATGGGCTGAAAGTGCACACTCCCAGCTGCAATATGAGAGTTTCCACATCCAAATAGGAGAAAGGGTTTAGGAATCATAGCTCTGTAATGCATAGCCTCCTCTTTTTCAAGAGACCAAAAGTAATTGGACAATGGACTCTAAGGGCTGCAATTAACTCTGAAGGCGTCTCCCTCGTTAACCTGTAATCAATGAAGTAGTTAAAAGGTCTGGGGTTGATTCCAGGTGTGTGGTTTTGCATTTGGAAGCTGTTGCTGTGACCAGACAACATGCGGTCAAAGGAACTCTCAATTGAGGTGAAGCAGAACATCCTGAGGCTGAAAAAAAAGAAAAAATCCATCAGAGAGATAGCAGACATGCTTGGAGTAGCAAAATCAACAGTCGGGTACATTCTGAGAAAAAAGGAATTGACTGGTGAGCTTGGGAACTCAAAAAGGGCTGGGCGTCCACGGAAGACAACAGTGGTGGATGATCGCCGCATACTTTCTTTGGTGAAGAAGAACCCGTTCACAACATCAACTGAAGTCCAGAACACTCTCAGGGAAGTAGGTGTATCTGTCTCTAAGTCAACAGTAAAGAGAAGACTCCATGAAAGTAAATACAAAGGGTTCACATGTAGATGCAAACCATTCATCAATTCCAAAAATAGACAGGCCAGAGTTAAATTTGCCCAAAAACACCTCAAGAAGCCAGCTCAGTTCTGGAAAAGTATTCTATGGACAGATGAGACAAAGATCAACCTGTACCAGAATGATGGGAAGAAAAAAGTTTGGAGAAGAAAGGGAACGGCACATGATCCAAGGCACACCACCTCCTCTGTAAAACATGGTGGAGGCAACGTGATGGCATGGGCATGCATGGCTTTCAATGGCACTGGGTCACTTGTGTTTATTGATGACATAACAGCAGACAAGAGTAGCCGGATGAATTCTGAAGTGTACCGGGATATACTTTCAGCCCAGATTCAGCCAAATGGTGCAAAGTTGATCGGACGGCGCTTCATAGTACAGATGGACAATGACCCCAAGCATACAGCCAAAGCTACCCAGGAGTTCATGAGTGCAAAAAAGTGGAACATTCTGCAATGGCCAAGTCAATCACCAGATCTTAACCCAATTGAGCATGCATTTCACTTGCTCAAATCCAGACTTAAGACGGAAAGACCCACAAACAAGCAAGACCTGAAGGCTGCGGCTGGAAAGGCCTGGCAAAGCATTAAGAAGGAGGAAACCCAGCGTTTGGTGATGTCCATGGGTTCCAGACTTAAGGCAGTGATTGCCTCCAAAGGATTTGCAACAAAATATTGAATAAATAAATATTTTGTTTGGGTTATGTTTATTTGTCCAATTACTTTTGAGCTCCTAAAATGTGGAGTGTTTGTAAAGAAATGTGTACAATTCCTACATTTTCTATCAGGTATTTTTGTTCAACCCTTCAAATTAAACGTTACAATCTGCACTTGAATTCTGTTGTAGAGGTTTCATTTCAAATCCAATGCGGTGGCATGCAGAGCCCAACTTGCGAAAATTGTGTCACTGTCCAAATATTTATGGCCCTAACTGTATTTCAAATGCCTTCTACTACCTCAGCTGCTACCATTCTAGTCTTAAGGAAGCTCTTTGCTCAGTATGGCTTGCCAACAGCCATAGTCTTGGACAATGGAACTCAATTTACATCGCATGAGGTTTAATCCTTCCTCAGTGGCTTGAGCAACCAACACTGCAAGACAGCTCCTTATCTCAGCCTCGAATGGGCTGGCAGAACGGTTTGTGCAGACGTTTAAGAAGCACTTACTGTCCACTCTGGACCAGATTGGACTGTCAGAGGAAAAGCTGCTGGACTTCTTGACCATGAACCGAAAACAAAACACGCTACTACTGGGCTGTCCCCTGCTTTTCTTATGTTTGGCAGACATCTCCGCACCAAAGTTTTGCCTCATTGGCTTCCTGGCATAATTGATGGACCTCTTGGAAGAAGAATGTACCTTGTTTGCCTGGTGAATGGAGTTTATGTTCGACAACACCTTTTGCAATTGAGGAAGCGCATTTGCCGACCACTAGAGACAAACCCGACCCTTCTTTCTAACCAACCACCATAGTCTACTCGGGGCTCTACTGGTGACATATGGCATGGTGTCTGGCATGATCCCACAAGTTTACAACCAACCCCTGAAAAGTTTGGTGACCATATTCCTGAGGAATCCGGACATGTGCCTGGAGTCGCATAGACTGATTGGTCTGTTGGACACTCACTGACATCTCCAGAACCCTTGACCGACTCTATCCCTTCCAATGCTGTGCCACTTCGTAAGTCTGCCCGCCAAACACATCAGACTCCTCTTTGGCAAAGAACTGAAATCTTACGGGACAGGAAACAGAGAAAAAGGGCTCCTGAAGTGCTGCGGGAGCCACAGGACTGAGTTGGAGATACTAGTTGCTGAACTGATCCTGTTTGCCTTCTTCATTATGTGTTGAGTATTTTATGTGTTGTGTATTTGTTCTCTTGTTATATATATATATATTTTTTTTTATGTTTCATATTTTTTTTCTTTGAGAAAAAGAGGAGGTGTAACGTTTATGCAGAATCACTGTGACCCTTAACCCCTTTCTCCTGATGCATGCTGGGGAAGGGGCTGTACCAGGAAGTCATTCACAGTGTGTGTGGGACTGGAAGCAGCAGCATGATACTTAGAGGGAGATCTGTTGTATATGAATCCTCAATGTAAGAATGTACATCACTTTCTGAGTGAGTAATAAACCATTCCCTAGTTAAAGTGGTTGTAAACCCTTACAACCAACTTTGACCTACAGGTAAGCCTAGATTAAGGCTTACCTGTAGGTCCAAGAAATATCTCCTAAACCTATACGGTTTAGGAGATATTTGCCCGAAGACAGCCACCGCTGTCTACGGCGCATGCGCCGTAGACAGCGGCGCGGAGGCGCACTGGGGCAGGCCGCAGATCGCGGCGATATGCCGCGAGCATCGGCTCCCGTGCGCATGCGCAGGAGTAACGTCATTGCGGCTCTGGTGAATCACAGAGACCTGGAAGTCGCTCCGGGATCCATGGCAGCGGCGAAGAGGAAGACAGAGGACCGCTTCGGGGGCTTCATTCTCAGGTAAGTTATTCATAATGAGCTAGTATGTTATTCATACTAGCTCATTATGTCTTTGTCTTGCAGGATTTTTTTTTTCAGGATTTTTTTTAAAAGGGTTTACAACCACTTTAAGAAGTGCATCCAGCCTGTGTGTAACTTGCTGAGGAGATACTGGCAGCATTGCTAGCAACACCCTGAGAGACCCTGTGTCAAAGGGGCATAACACAAATTATGGACAAAGAATAATGCACAAAGAAAAGGAGGGAGAGAAGACAGAGTTCATCACATGAGGCATAATTCCTGTATAAACATATAGCATCTCATAGTCTAAACTAGTATTTTAGCTAACGGTTGATATTATCTAAAAACACAATTTAAACTATTTAAATGGGGGGGGCGTGTCCAAGATGGCGCTGGGAGCAGACGTTTGTTAACTGAGCTCCTGTCTCTGGCTGCTTATCCTGCCGTTATCCTGGTGTACGAGACTCCTTATCGTGTGATCCATCAGCGGAGTGCCTGAGGGGGATTTGGGCGATGCCCGGTGGCCGAAGAAATAGCCAGAAAAAGCCCGCTACGACTCCTGCCTCTGCTCGCTCGGCCCTGCGGCCTCCCGCACACGCGGTCAACCACATGGAGGCACAGACGGACCCCCCCTCGAACGGCGCTATCCATGCCAGCTCGGAGGCTTTCGATGCTCTGATGCTGGCTATCTCCACCTGTCAGGCTGCCCTCACTACGAAGATTGACCATGTACAGACCGAGACGGCCCTGATTCGGCGAGACATGGACAAGTTTCGTGACCGGGTGTCGGAGGTTGAACGCCGAGTATCCGGAGCGGAGGACGTCCAAAGGACCCATGATGCTGACATCCAAGCCCTGAAGATCAAGGTCAGACATCTGGAAATGAGAGCCGAGGACGCCGAGAACCGAAACCGGCGCAACAACTTGCGGGTTATTGGTCTCCCCGAGGGAGCGGAGGGACAGGACCCGGTTGCGTTTATGGAGGGGCTCCTTCCATCCTTGCTTCCCAGGGCTAAATTCTCCCCGCACTTTTCCATCGAACGGGCCCATAGGATGCCGGCAGCCAAAGGCCTCCAGGGCTCCCCCCGCACTTTCATCTTTAAGTTGCTCCATTATCGCGACCGGGACACTATGTTGCAGGCGGCGCGGCTGCAAGGGGAGCTCAAATTTGAGAATGCGAGGATCCTCATATTCCAGGATTATTCGGTCGAAACTCAAGGACAGCGGAAATCCTTCGATCATGTCAGAAGCCTGCTGCGGCAGCGGGGGGTAAAGTATAGTATGCTTTTCCCAGCCAGATTGCAGGTTCAGGATGGTGAGAAGAGGATCTTTTTTACTTCGCCCCGGGAGGCCGTGGACTGGGCCGAGACTCTCCCACGCTGAGCCTACCATGGTATGTGATCCTAATTCCCCTCCTTTGTGACTTTGCCTAGCTGACTGTGTCCTCTCCCCTGCGAGATCACCCCCTGTACCTAGCTCCTCACCGGTCTGGTAGTGAAAACCTCCATGTAGCCCTGGGGTCTGCTGCGGTTTATACGATACACTCTGTGGATCTTGGCGGCCCTACCGAATATGTTCTCCCTTTACCTGGGGTGGGACAGGAAATATACGACTGGCGGAGGTTTGGACACATTGCAACATTTGGACTGCTTGCAACCGGTGCTGGGGTATGAGGGGGTGATTGGGAGACGAGTAACTAGATCTGGGGTTTTTTGTTCCTCTTTGCATCCCCTCACGCCGGGTGGGATTCTGTTAATGCGGCGCACTGACTGTGCCCACATGCTTTTTACCTGATCCCGCGTAATGGGCTCCGAGGACCATGGACGCTGTCTCTTATCACTCCTTGGAACTGGAGACCTGTTCTATCGAGGGGTTTGGGACACGGATCCTAATGTATGATTTGTTCTTCCTTTTGTTTGGACTTTAAGTATGCACCCCCGGGGATCCGGGAGATCTACACTTACTATCCATGCCAGACTGCAGTTTAACTGTTTTTCCACAGCACCTGTAGCGGGAGGCATAGCTCCTCTTGCACACAGCCCTCATGGGTGGCTATCTAACCACCATAGTTTTGGTAAGGGAAGCCCTCCTACCGAGTTTGGGGATGGGCGGGGTGGGGGGGATGGTTGGGTTATGTTGGTCTGCCGTTGCAGGCCCCCAGTTATTATTTTTATGTTTGGTGATTTGGTTATGCTTGACAGTACTGCTGCTGGTTTTCCTTAATTTGGCAACGTGTATAGTTCAGCCTTTTGCATACCCCTCCGGGTCTGGTTGTCTGGATGGGGGGGTGGGTGTCCCACCTTCCCACCTCACATTATTTCTTGCCCCAACTGATGTCTTCTCTTAGTGTCATCTCCTGGAACACGAGGGGTTTAAATTCTCCTGTCAAACGCTCCCTGGTTTTTCAGTTTGTTAAATCTTACCATCCGCACATCTGCATATTCCAGGAGACTCACCTAGTGGGAAAGAAAACCTTTAGCCTCAAAAAACCTTGGGTGGGCTACCACTATCACGCGACCCACTCTACGTTTTCGAGAGGGGTTAGTATTTTGGTTGTAAAGTCACTCCCATTCAGGCTCCTTGATCTTGCCCTTGACCAGGGGGGTAGGTATGTAGTGTTGCATGCTTTGATTCATAATCAGCCATGGGTGATTGCGGGCCTGTATCTCCCACCTCCGGCCTCCCTACAGGTATTGAATCAGGTTAATGCCAAAATAGCGGAATTCTCCACTGACCGGGTTTTGTTGCTGGGTGACTTCAACCTTGTCCCTGATGCAGGTCTGGATCGGCTTCTTCCTACGGGAGTGAGCCGACAGGGCCTGGCAGAATGGGCTGAGACCTATGGCCTCGTTGACGTCTGGAGATGGCGACATCCCCAGACTCGAGTTTATACCTGTCACTTTGCCTCTCATAGAACGTTCTCCCGGATTGATTTGATTTATGCGGGTGCCCCTGTTCTCCCTAGAGTCCGAGACATCTTGATTCTTCCCCGAGGTATTTCGGACCATGCCCCACTTCTCATTGACCTGGACCTATCCTTAGCCCCTTCGGACAGATTATGGCGCCTGTCCAGGTTCTGGGTCACGGACGAGGGGGTGGAACCGAAGTATAGGGACACACTGGAAATGTACTGGAGGACAAATGCTGACTCGGCCCCGGCCTCCTCTGTTTGGGATGCTTTCAAAGCATACTCCAGGGGCCAATATCAATCTATCATAGCAGGGGTTAGGAGAGAGCTTAGGGCAGAGCTCACGGAGCTGGAGGCAGAGGCTGCCAGGCAGGAGGCGCTCTACGTTCGGTCCCCAGAACCGCACCACTATGATAGACTGCAATCTCTGTTGAGGGATGTACTCCTTCTGCGGACGACTTTGACGCAGAAAAGGATGCTCTATCAAACCCAGAGGCTGTTTGAGCAGGGGGAGCGGACTGGACGCCTTTTGGCCTGGCTCTCTAGGGAGTAGTCGGTGGGAGGGACTATAAGTCAGATTAGTGCGGCCGACGGTTCAATTTTGACCCTCCCAGTGGACATCAATCGGGAATTTGCTTCCTATTATCAGCAACTCTATAGCTTCCGCGCTTTCTATGACCTGGAGGAGTTGGATACGTACCTCCAGGGGATTGACATCCCGACTCTCACCCCCACGTACTCTAAGGCCCTAGATGCCCCTATTTCGACTGAGGAGATAATTAGGGTGCTGAAATCCATGCAGACAGGTAAAACGCCGGGACCGGATGGTCTCCCGGTAGAATTTTATAAATTGTATGCGGAACAACTAGCTCCACGATTTCAGACCTTACTAACTAGAGCCACGCTCGACGGTAATCTCCCTGACTCCATGCATGAGGCGGTGATTGTAGTTATCCACAAACCTGGGAAGGACCCCACCCTTTGCTCCTCCTACCGTCTCATTTCCCTCCTAAATGTGGACACAAAGATCCTTTCTAAAGTGTTGGCCCTGAGAATCAACTCTGTCATCATGGCCTTAGTGCACCCGGACCAAACGGGGTTCATGCCAGGAAGGGGAACGGACATAAACATCCGGCGGCTGCACACGCATATTGCGTCGTCTGGGGAGTCAGGAGTGGTTGCCTCACTCGATGCCAAGAAGGCCTTTGACTCAGTCGAGTGGGGCTTCCTTTGGGAGGTCCTGGCCAGGTTCGGATTTGGGCCTGGGATCCGTGCCTGGCTTCGGATGCTCTATGAGCGGCCCAGGGCTCGTGTCCGGACCAATGGAGTCCTGTCGGAGGCGTTCCGGCTGGGGAGGGGCACGCGACAGGGTTGCCCACTCTCCCCGGCTCTGTTCGCCCTGGCTCTGGAGCCTCTCGCCATCCTTCTTAGAGCGGATAGGTCGGTTAGGGGTATACAGGTGGGAGTGGTAGAAGAAAAGATCTCCATGTACGCCGACGACTCCCTACTGTATCTGGCAGATGCCGGGGACTCCCTGCGAGCAGCTCTGGATGTCTTTGACAGGTTTGGCGGATACTCGGGCATCCGCATAAACTGGAATAAGTCAGTTCTGTTTTCACTGGGCCGACCTCTCCCCCGGGTAGACACGGGCACTCCACTGGAGAGGGTAAGCGAGTTCACCTTTCTGGGAGTGCGGGTGGGGGCAGACTTGTCAGGATATCTAGCTAAAAATGTTTACCCGCTGCTCACTCAGCTCCAGCAGAAATGCGCCACCTGGAAAGATCTCCCCCTGTCGCCAGTGGGTAGGGGTAACCTTTTGAAAATGATCTACTTACCTAAGTTCTTGTATTACTTTAGGCAGACCCGACTCCCATTTTTAGATCCTTCTTTCGTAAACTCGATAGCGTGGTGGTATCCTTTATCTGGGCGGGGAAGCCCCCTCGGGTGTCGAAGACTGTACTTTATCTCCCGTTGTCGAGGGGTGGTCTGGCTCTCCCCAATTTTTTGGTATACTATTGGGCGGCGGTCTTAGTCACGGTGAGATGGTGGTTCTCGCAGCCTCGTCAAAACCCAGCAGTTACCCTGGAGGCCGCCCTTCTCGGATCCTATGCGGCGCTGTCCAATCTCCCTTATAGGGGGGAAAGGGCCAGCCCTAAGGTGACTGGGCCTATGGTAACTGTGATCTGGGTGTGGAGAGCCTCCAGGGCGGCTGTCCTGAAAGGAGGGTGTATTTCGCCCCATACTCCTCTCTGGGCTAACCCCTCGCTACCCCATCTGCTCACGGTCCCTGATCCGGCAGCTTGGGCCAGGAGGGGAGTCATAAAGCTGCGACAGGTAATGCCAGGAGGGAAGATAGCTACGTTTCGGGAGCTGCGACAGACCCACCATCTACCGGGGAAATTCTTATTTAGATACTGGCAGCTTCAGCATGCCCTCAGAGCCCAATTCCCTTCCCGACCCATGCTAGAATCTGACCCAATTGAAAGCCTGCTAATCTCGGCAGGTCTGGAGAAGCCTCTCTCCTCCCTGTATCTTCACCTGATGGTGACTCATGATGTCAAGACTTGTAGATCCAGGCTTAAATGGCAGGGGGACATTCCCTCCTTGAGGGAGGAAGAATGGGAAGAGTACCTGACCACCTATATCCCCTCTATGATTGCGGCCAGAGATAGATTTATACAGCTAAAATTTGTGCACAGGGCCTATTATACACCTCGGAGAATTGCGAACATCTACCCTGGCCTTAGCCCCAACTGTACTAGGTGCAACTCGGAGGAGGGAAAGTTTTTTCATATGGTCTGGACGTGCCCGTGGCTGCACCAGTTCTGGAGTGCGGTGGCGGATACCCTGGGTGAGGTGTGCGGGATGCCGATACCACTGGATCCCTTGACATTCTTACTCAGTCATTTGGATGACATAGAGGGAGACCGCTATGTCAAGCTGTGCCTGACTTACGCGTTATTCTATGCGAGGAGGGAGATACTGCTCAGGTGGAAGCAGGCAGAACCACCATCTGAAATGTCGTGGCGAAAAACGATAAACAATGTACTGCCGCTATACCGTATTGCATTCGAAAGTAGAAATTGTCCGCAAAAATACGACAAGATCTGGTCAAATTGGATTGACGCATGCGGCTGACCCCCTTCAGATGGGGTGGGCCTCATGCAGGTCTAATCTTAACATGGTGCCTGGTCTCACCTCCTGTTCAGCCTGTGCCGGAGGTGGATTTCCTCCCCCCCCCCAGCAGTCATTAGGCTGCGGGTTTGGGTCTAACCCCCAAGTGCTGTGCCTTCTGTGTCAGTAGGCTCCTCTCAGCAATGATATTTGAGCGCCCCCTTCGGGTTGCTAGTGCTCATACCCTATCAGATGCGGACAGGAGATCCTGCTGTCCCTCACGGTGGGTGGAGGGCTGTTAAGGATGGGTATTACTGTCTGTTGATGTTAAAGGCTTGATGTCCCCTCAGGTACTCATGTTTTGATATATGTGCCTTACGATCTTTTTGTACATGACTGTTATGCAGCTACTGTCTTGTTTTGTTATCACCTTGTAAAAAACAATAAAAAAAAATCTTTTTGGTAAAAAAAAAAACAATTTAAATGCTGACATTTTGACTTTGTCTAAAGACATCATTTCAAAACCAGTTCTTACCAGACCTTATCCATCCTGTGGTCATCGTGGCAAACAAGACCCTAAAATAAAGATAATCCTCTGTCAGCTATTTTAAAGTTTTAGTCATGTTAACTTTGGCTACTTTCACACTGAGGCATTCTACAGGTGCTACAGCGCTAAAAATAGCACCTGTGTAGCGCCTGTAAAGAGCCTCTCCTGTGTCTCCAGTGTGAAAGCCTGAAGACTTTCACACTGGAGCGTTGCGCTTGCAGGACGGTCAGAAAAGTCCTGCAAGCTGCATCTTTGCAGCGCTGCAGGAGCAGTGTATTCACCGCTCCTAAAGCACCCCTTCCCATTGAAAACAATGGGGCAGTGCCACTAAATTGCCGGCATAGCACCACTGCAGCGGCGCTATGCAGGCAGTTTTAACCATTTTTCGGACACTAGAGGGGGGTTAACAACGCCGCTTTACCGCCGAAGCCTGCCCCAGAGTGAAAGTAGCCTCTCTTTTCCTTCAGGTAAGCTAATGCTTACCTTACCGCAGCCACTGTTTTATGACACTCTTGACTTGGAAATTAATATATAATTCGTTCTGGGTGAAAACACTAGATGAGCCCCATTACTGCTCATGTGGGGAACTTGTAGTAGGATGGAAATTATTTAGATCACCAAAAAATGTGATGCCCCAGTGTAACTGATCTCTCCTTGAGCTTTTCAACAGGCAACACCTCCTCGCTGTTATTGATCCCCTCCCTAGTATCAGCAGCAGTGTCGGCGCATAGGCACTGCCCCTCTCTCCAGCCACCCCCTCTATGACTAATGGATAGATCCATGCATTGCATGAATCTATCCATGGCCTCTGCTGTCATCCCCTATTCAGGCGCCCGGCTCCTTTTTGGGTGCCGGGTGCCTGAATTACAGCAGTGGGAGTGTTTTTGAAGTACATGATTAGAGCTATAGGCTCTAATAGGCATCAAAAAGGTGACCTGCATGCGCCATGCCAGGTATGTTAGAAAAGCTATTTGAATATTCGCTTTCCTAACACTGAACCGCCTCTCCACTAATCAGGTGCTTGGGTCTGTTACCTGTCACCTGATTGGACACCTATCAGGCATCCAATCGCCTATAGGAGAGGACGGGAAGAGAGAACGGAGGAGCATGGAGGACACCACTTGCCACCGTCACCCACTGCCACCAAGACAGGGTAAGTGCCGAGCAGATGGCGAGCGGGCAGGGGGGGGTTACAGTGGCAGCATTTGATGAGCAGAGTGACTGCATTCGATGGGCATAGTAGGTGCATTTGATGGGCACAGTGGGAGCATTTGATGGGCACAGTGGGAGCATTTGATGGGCAGAGTGGCTGTGTTTGATGGTCAAGTGGCGGCAATTGATGGGCACAGTGGCGGCATTTGATAGGCACAGTGGCTGTGTTTGATGGGCAGAGTGAGGCTGCAATTGATGGGTTATTATTTGCGCTCCCCCAAAAATTTTGGAGCACCAGCCGCCACTGATCAGCAGCCAGGTATCAAATTGACTCCATCAGCAGTCCCCATAAACATGAAAGGCACACTTAACCCCAGGGAGTGCAACATTCTGGTACTTTGAGGTGCTCACTGCCAGAGGAACAAAATTGGCAGCAGAACTGTGGGAGGATAAAGAACTGAACAGGGATACCAGGGAAGAATGACAGTGAGGAAGCATAGCAGGGGAGTGGTAGCTACTGGGCTTCTGGAACGCAGAGGCTCAGATTATTTTCCTACTTGAACTATTGGACCAGAAGATAAGCTTTTAATCCTGCAGAGATTTCTTTAATAGGATAAAATGGAGGACTGTTAAGTGGTTACTAAACCACTATTGAAAATCATGTTTATGAATGCCAGGGGAAAGTCAGGTTTAGAGAAGAGATTGATTATAGGTGATAGGGTTGTCTGAAACCTAAACCTGTATTGAGTCCCTTGTGATAATACTTTATTTGTTGATCCTTAGCCTCCTGTCAAATAAAGTAAGATTTCTGAAGATGTTTGATTATGTCAGTCCATAGCACAGGGATTGGAGGACTCCACAGTAACAAAGAATTCAGGGGATGCAAGATCATTTTAAAGCTGAAGTTTAGTGATTTATTTTAAACAGCACCAGGGACAGTAGTTAGTGTAGTGCTATCTGTCCCACACCAGTGATGGGAACAGAGGGGCACCAGACTGCGTGCAGTATAAATCATATATTTAATAAAAACAAGTAGTAACTCACAGTTTAAAATAGATGAGTTCAGTATGTGGTGAAAATCGCCAGTCCTGGAGTCTCATAAATGTCTTCCCTTTGCAGCCTGGGGCACTGGTGTGATCTTACAGGTGTTAAGTGCAATTCTCAAACCAATTGCTTTTCCTCTTTGTAATGCTGAGTTCGAATCTTATGCTTCTGATAGAAATGAAGTACAGGAGACCTTTCTGTAGCTCAAATCCAAGCTGGATGGCCCAAATACGTTTATTGTTGCACAGTTTTTATACACTCAAAAATGACGAGTCATACACTTCTTAGATAAAACAAAAATACCATAAAAGGAGAAAACAGCCTTTCCCCATCTTGTGGTTAGCAGGCGGGCGTAGTCTGAGTGACTTTACACTTTTCACAATACCTATTTCTTAACACAGTTGTTTTGTTCAAATAATGTCAAGTTATAACTTAAGCTAGAACTCTGATCCTATCATTTTCCCCCTTTGACATCATCCTTCTCCAAACTCTGGGTCCTTACTCATAAGTTACAGCCAATACTTTCCTGAGTACTATCCCTGACCGCGGGTTGTCAGAGAAGAACAATGTCCTCATCCCCCAGTTCCATATCAGCATCTCAAAAGCAAAGAGAATCTAAGAGAAGGGTGACGTCAACTCATAATCTCAAACTCAGAGTTCTATAGGGCACCCCTATTCATTCTTTTAACTTTCTTTTGAATTCTCTTGTATATACAACAATTAATAATTGTCATTATAGCAAAAGCAAGCATAAGTATTAGTATAGGACTCAACATCCAATTAAGTATAGTAGTGGCGGTAGGGGACCATCCACTGAAAACATCGTACCAGTGGTGGGTAGTTTCATCTCTTATCTGTGAGGATAAATGTATTAATTTTCCTTTATCTATAACTGCAGATATTAGATTATTTTGATGGGTATGTTCCTGTGTCTCTATGTGTTTTCTAAGTATTTCAGACTCATTTAAGATTTGTTGTAAGGGCTCTAATGATATTATGAAAGGGGTAGTATCAGTAAGGTTATCTACCGTCCATTCTTGATTGAATATTCTATGTGCATCTGGTTCAAAAAGGAAAGTTTCATTCTGCCATTTAAGCATTTTAACATTCTTTACACATCCTGAATAAGGAGCTGTTTTATTTAAACTTTCCATAGTTTCCTGATCATTTGTGACTAAACAAATATGTTGTGGTCCTATCTCCATAAATCGGTTTCCTACACTTACTGGTAGTCTCTGAAACTTACATATATTAGATTGATGTTTCAATAAGCAAGGTTCATAGACCGGAGAACTTCTTCCACAAACTATTCCCTTATTAGTTTTAGCACATAGACTTAGATCATGAGTCATGTTTTGTGTATCTACATAATGTCCATAGATCTCAGGGTACCAAAATTCAGGTAGATCCTTTCCTATCAAGAGTGGCATTACTATTAACTTACACATCACCTCAATCCTTTCTACTTTATATACATCAAATCTTCCAGCACACCATCTTTCCTCACATTCCACTTCCTTTCCTGGTACTTCAAACCATGTACTTTCTAAATTTAAACCCTTGAAATAATTCATCCAAGTGTGATAATTCCCCAATCGTAGCTCATCTCGAGCTCTATTAATTTGAATGTGATAAGATAGTGTAGAAAAAGCACATTGAGTAATGTTTATGAACTTTTGATTTGCTTTCCACAACTCCAAACTGGCTAGTGCTGTGTGATTAACCATAATATTGAGATATTTAGTTAACTGCACCTGGCTAATTTGTGTTTCAAATGTTGTAGGTAACCATTTGCTTGTGATTATTAAACTATCAGCTATGTGACTTCCTGCACGTTTCCACTTATTTTGTATCATTTCCATCTGTATCCCATTCATTACTCCCATTCCGGTTCCTGCAGCTCCCAGAACTGTATCATACCATTCTCGTCGATACCTACAATCTGGTAGCTGGGGAAAGGTTACATTAAATTAGATTTTTGTTTTCTGTTGTGATACCGAAACATTTATGCAAGATTTAGGAATAGGAGTTAATACAGAGGATTCGAAGATGATGGGTAGAGCGTCCTCTATCTTTATATCGAAACCATAATGTTGCCATTGTATATATCCTCCTGTTGTTTTACCTGATTTCCTTATTGGTACAAAATACCATGCTGCACAAATATAAGTTGCAGATTGATTTGTACTAATAGGACCTGTTAGATTGAATTGTTCACTTCCACTTACTGGTCTGGGACCCTTTTCCCTCTGTTGGTCCTCGAAGTTACGGGAATTTGGGGTAAAAAGTAACATTCGTGTTTTGTCAAATACTTCCCTCCATGTTTCAGATGGACCTAACTTATGACATTTATGTGGTGTGTTATTAAAGAGCCATGTTAAATTGTCCCTCCAATGGAAAGTTATGTTTACTTGTGCTTGTGACTTAGCTTTTATCCACACTACTGGTGAATCCACATTCTGCATCATGTAAAAAGGACCCTCCTGCCCTGACACCGTGAAATGTCCCACAGTATACCATTCATAGTAAGGATATTGCGTTATACTCTTATCCTGATTTATCCATCTAAGATCAGTACTGTTTTCATGAACTGTTACATTGATACCGGGAGTCCATGTGTAAACAAACATTTGAAAACATTCAAGCACTATTATCATAGTTAGAAAGATCGTCATTCTGTTTCTCTCGGTTCAGGACTCTTTTTGCAGTGTGATGCGTGGATCCAGGCTGCTTTTCCCTCCAACTTGACCGATGTGGGAGTGGTCAGCAGTACTTGATATGGTCCTTCAAACCGTGGCTCTAAAGCTTTTTCTGGTATGTTTCTTTACATAGACCCAATCTCCGGGGCTCAGCGAATGAGTACCTGCTATAGAGTTGGGATCTGGAAGGGAAGAATACACATTCTTGTGGATCTTGGTTAGATGCTGTTGTAATTGTATCACATATGCAGTCAAACTATCACATTGCAATTGCATACTCTGTGGAAAGTATAAACCTAATCTAGGTGCATTCCCAAAAAGTATCTCATATGGAGACAACCCCGTTTTTCCTGTTGGGGTATATCTTATGGAGAACAAAGCCAAAGGCAGGCATTCTGGCCATGGCTTGTTTAACTCTTGCATGGCTTTCTGTATTTTTAGCTTTATTGTCCCATTTACTCTTTCTACTGATCCTGAACTCTGTGGGTGATAAGGGGTGTGGAAACTCTGTTGAACCCCTAACATGGTCATCACATTCTGCATTACTTCACCTGTAAAGTATGTCCCCCTATCTGATTCTATTGTTTCAGGTAATCCGAACCTTGGTATTAATTCAGTGATCAGTTATTAGCCGTGGCTTTTGCCGTGGCTGATTTTAATGGATAGCCCTCTGATCAACTTGAAAATAAATCAATGCACACAAGTACAAATTCAAAGGGCCACTTTTTGGCAACTGTATGTAGTCAATTTGCAGCCTTTGAAAGGGGTACTGGGCCCGAGCTTGGTGTTTTCGTGGCATTTTTACCTTTTGTCCTGGATTATTCAGGAGACAGATTTGGCATGCTGCACAGTAGTTTTTGGCCATACTACTGAATCCTGGTGCAAGCCATCCTTGGTTCACAATTCTACACATGGAATTGGAACTGACATGGGTAGGTAGGTGGATTGCCGTGGCCATGGCTGGGTACAGAGAGGCCGGTAGGCATACTTTACTTCCTGCCCTCCATACATTGTCAGGGTCAATTTGGGCTCCCATCCTTACCCACTTGTCTCTTTCACTGTCTGCCGCTTGCTCCTGTAGCTTGCTCAACTGTTGCCATGAAGGCTTTACTGTACTTACCTCTGCCACTGCCACTGTCTCAGGGTACATCTCTTTCTGGGCTGCCTGTTTCGCAGTTAAATCTGCAAAGGCATTTCCTTTTGCTTCCCTTGTCTTTGCACTTGTGTGTGCCGCTATCTTCAAGATGGCTACCCTTTTAACTTTTTGAAGATGTGTCAAAACCCGTTTTATTCCTTCCGCATGCTTTACTGGTGTGCCTGCTGCTGTCAGATACCCTCGAGCTCTCCATATATGGCCGAAATCGTGCGCTACGCCGTAAGCGTAGGCAGAGTCAGTGTAAATATTTCCTTCTTGTCCTTGCAAATATTCTAAGGCTTGTTCTAAAGCTTTTAGTTCTGCTTCCTGTGCTGACATATGGGCTGGTAAGGGCTGTGCTTCAATCACCTGTGTATCAGTTACTACTGCATATCCTGTGTGATATCTTCCTTTATCATCAGCAAATCTGCTGCCATCTATATACAAAGTGTGCTCAGCGTCTAAAATTGGTGTATCTATAACATGAGGGAACCCCATTGTCTCTTGTTCCATGAGCTGAAAACAGTCTTGCTCAACTATCTCTTTAAACAGAAGAGTGTCAGTTTCCTCATCTCCTTCCTCCTTATTCCCCCTTGTCAAATCTGGTGACTGAAGAGGCAAAAAGGTGGCCAGATGTAAAGTTGTACAGCGCTGAAAAGTGACATTTGGAGGTAAAAGTAAAGTACACTGTAACCTTAGTTGCCTAGCCATTGAAATGTGTTTGGGCTGTACTTGAGACAAGATTGCATGTATGTCATGTGTGGTGTGCACTACAACTGGATTGTCTAGAACAATTTCTGATGACTTATCTATAATTATTGACACTGCTGCTACCGCCCGTACACAGGACGGTGAACCTCTGGACACTGGATCTAGAGCTGCTGAGAAGTAAGCAACAGGCCTTTGTTTTATATGTGACTGCGTCAAAATTCCTGTTGCGTGTCCGGTGATCTCAGCAATGTATAGATGGAATGTCTTTGTATAATCAGGGATACCTAGAGCCGGTGCAGAAATCAACAACTGTTTCAAAGTGACAAACGACTCTTAAGCTACTTCTGTAAGCATATACGGTACGATTTTCAAACAATCGTATAATGGCTGCATCAAAGAGCTAGCGTGGGGTATCCATTGTCTACAATATGACACGATACCCAGAAACATACGCAATTGTTTGAAATTTCGTGGGGGTAAGATTCCCTTTATCGCCTGTACTCTCTCGTCTGTGAGATGTCTTGTTCCTTGTGATATGCAATGTCCTAAGAAGACAACTTTTTCCTGACACACTTGTAACTTTTTCCTGTTAACCTTGCAACCCTTTTTTGGCAAGAATTGCAAAAGTGCCAAAGTGGCATGGAGACATGTTTCCCTATCTGAACAGCATAGCAATAGGTCATCCACATATTGTAGCAATACACAAGAGTCTGGAGGCAACCATTCCTCCAGCACAGTTTGTAGAGCCTGAGAATAGAGGGTGGGCGAATGCGCCATTCCTTGCGGTAGGCGTGTCCAGGTTAGTTGTTTATTTTTGAAGGAAAATGCGAACCATAGTTGGCATTCTTCCGCCAATGGCACAGAAAAGAAGGCCTTAGCCAAGTCTATTACCGAAAAATGCGTGCTGGTGGATGGCATCTGTGACAACAGTGTGTGGGGGTTTGGTACTAAAGGTGTCATGGGTGCCAAGATTTTATTCACTGCCCGCAAGTCCTGCACCATTCTATATTTAACTTGACTGTCAGTGCCGGGCTTCTTTTTTACTGGATACAAGGGAGTATTAGCGGGTGATTTTACTTCCTTCAATGCCCCCGCTTTAAGCAAAGATTGTATTTGTGTAGCTATAGCTGCTTCTTGCGGCGCACTAAGAGGATATTGTTTCAGCTGGGGTAGGACGGCACCTGGGATCAACTGCAATTTAACTGGGGAAACAGGTAGTAAACCAACATCTGCTTGATGACTTTCCCACAAATCTTCTGGGAGTGTCTGCAGAGCCTAAAAATATCTGGAGGAGGGTGACACGGAATTTCGGGTTCCTCCTCAAAATATTGGATCACATTACACGTGTCGAGGTGTTGTTCCTCATCTATCGTTAATGTTACTGTACCATCTGTATGATATGCAATATTGGCTCCCAATTTTTGTAAAATATCTGCTCCCAGCAGATTTGTTGGTGCTCCCCGTGATATTAAAAACCGAGAAAGAAAAATCCTATTTCCAACTTTAACCTTTAGGGGCTTTGTCAGGGGAGCGTCAGATAAAATTCCATCATACCCCGTAATTAATACTGTTTCAGTGGACTCCTGGCCGGGCCGTATCACCGAGTCTGAAAGCAGGCTGTGCGAAGCTCCACTGTCCACTAAACATGAGATGTTTTTATTGTCTATTTGTATTGGGATGTGTAACATTTTTGTATGTGATTTTCGTAAGACAGGTCCTCTGATCTTCTGATTGATTAGGAGGTCCGGAGGTCTGTCTAGATCCATATCTAGTATCAAACCTGGCTGGAGATGAAAATCGTCTCCCTCATCTCTCATTCTTTTCCTACAATGGCGTTTCACGTGGCCAATTTTGTTGCAGTAGTGACAAGTCAAAGGTTTTCGATACTGTCCTTTTTCCCTATCGTGTGGGGTGGTTATGGCATTAACTGTAGGGTGTCTTCGGGTTTTCGTCTCTACCAGGTCAGCCTCTATTCCCTGTGCTTTTTGCAACAATGTTCCTCTATCTCTAGTTGCTCTCCACTCCGGTGTACAGGCTTTCAGTCTTTCACTTATCTGTGGAATTAATCCTTCCATAAATTGTCTATTGAAGGCTCGGATCGTAGTTGGCTGAGCCAAATCCAATCCTTCATCTGCCATCATACTTTCCATAGACAAGTAAAAGTCTGATACTGTCTGTCCTGGAGTTTGTTTCATGGGTGATATGGACCCTCTCTCTATTTGTTTTGCCGTACAGAAAGCTTCCAACCTAACAACAAATGGGGCCCTTGAATCTATGTGTCTGACGTGTCCTGCCTGTTGGTTGCCGTCTGCGTCAAACCGGTCTATAGGTCGGTGCGGACCTATTTCTGTCACAAATTGCTGAAACAGAGTAGGAGTCATTTTATGTCTACACAAATCTTCCCCATCTTGCCAGGTTGCATCATGTGTATCCATCAACTGTCTTACAAATCTACAAAACGCGGCTGGTTTCACTACTGGGTCTGGGGCATTCTGTATTAGTGCCATAAGGGCGTCTGGTGCCCAGGTCCTTATCTGCATCCTACGAGTAACAGTAGGTGGGGCATTTGGATGGGCTACTTGTCCAAATTCCGGATTATTTACCTGTACAATGTGTGTATCAGTGCGTACGGGGGCTACAGTTTCTGGATGAGGTTTTTGTGCCCCACAATGCACACAATGCACACTATTGCCCATTCTGGGTTTTGTGCTCCACAAACCTGACAAACCCATCCCCTGCCTTGGAGTGAAGGATATATCTTATGTGGTTTATGTTCTATGTCAGTGTATGGGGGTGGAATGGCTGAGCTGGGGTCAAACAGAGCCTCAGCATTTTTTGTTCTTCTATCCTTCATGTCCCAACCATCACAATTTGGGTTATATTTCCACCCCTCTTCTTTCGCTCTATTAGAGACCTTAATTAAGCACTGAACCTGACGCATCCATTGCTTCTCTAACACCTCTCCTTGTCTGTCCCTTTTTATTTCCTTCCACACGTCTGGGTCTAAACCCGCTGCTCCTTTTACTTTGAATTTATGAAGTATGGTTTTTAAATTTTGTGCTTCATCTGTCCCATATATGTTCTTAATTATCTGTGGCACCATATAGTGGGCCACAGTTCCTTGACGGGGTTTTGTGTACCTCTGACCCATTCTAACAGTCCGTGCCTAGGTAGCGTGTGGGACACTGTTATATGTCCCAAAATAAAAAATAAAAAAGTGTATATGCGGGACCCTACAACAGTTCCTCGTTGCCTTCCTCCTACGGTGCTAGAATACTAAAAACCTCTCCGGGATGAGATTTCTGAAATCGAATTACTTTATATGCTAGCCAACTTACAAATATTATAACCAGAATGGCGGCTACAACATATACAAGCATTCCTTTAAGTGGCCAGGTATCCAACTAGATCTCCGGGCTTATGGAGACCTTATTCCCCCCGTATCTGGGATCCTTCTCGTGCACTCTTATCCCTGCTTTATGGAGCAGACAGGGCTTATACTTTCAACCAGTCTTATGGTTTATGACTTAGATGTGAAGGTTAAGCATAGGCGTGTGACCCCCCCCGAAAGGGCGCTTTCACTTGCCTAGTTCGGCAATCCTCCTTCTAATTCATACCATCCTTAACATGGCTCATTCTTTTATTCCAACAGACAGACAAAAAGGACATACAACAATTTATCAGCAAAACAAAGGTATTACTTATAATAGTTCAAGACTCACCCCTACAGAGGTTGCAGTTAATATGCTGCGTGGAGACCCGTTTCTGACAGAACTGGCTAAAGGCACAAATCAGGGAAGCTCAGAGTATAAAGAGAAATAAAGGCTTTCTCTTACCTGGCCAGGCTTCGTGATCTGTGGTTCCCGAAGTGCCCCAGTGTTATGGTTCCGTCAGCTCCGTTCGTCCACCTCTAGTAGGATCATTGATGAGTCCTTGTTCGGGCGCCAAAATTGTTAAGTGCAATTCTCAAACCAATTGCTTTTCCTCTTTGTAATGCTGAGTTCGAATCTTATGCTTCTGATAGAAATGAAGTACAGGAGACCTTTCTGTAGCTCAAATCCAAGCTGGATGGCCCAAATACGTTTATTGTTGCACAGTTTTTATACACTCAAAAATGACTAGTCATACACTTCTTAGATAAAACAAAAATACCATAAACGGAGAAAACAGCCTTTCCCCATCTTGTGGTTAGCAGGCGGGCGTAGTCTGAGTGACAGTTGTTTTGTTCAAATAATGTCAAGTTATAACTTAAGCTAGAACTCTGATCCTATCACAGGGATCCAGAGAATGCTGGGAATCGGGAGGCAGGAAACAAGAAGCAGCTGTTTGTGACTTCACAGGAACAGGAAATGTGATTATTCACAGTAGCAAGGCATGGTAATGCATTTCGAAGCTACAGCTTCTTCATCAGACCACCCACACCAGTGATGACTCATCATGAGTCATTACTCACCACGGTGACACCAATACACTATTTAAACTTTTAGCTGGGCTTTATTAGAACTAGCAATAATCCCTGAAAAGAGATAAACTGATTAACAGAATACAAATATTAAATGCAATGACATATTACAACAGCTCAGCAAATTAAAACAGGATTGATGTTCGTTCACTTTAACCACCCATGGGAGGCCTTGCCTGAAATGCACTGAACCAGTGGTGAACAAAACTGTCAGTTGCACAATACAAAAATAATGTTCAACAATTACCCAAAAGTGATATTACTGACTATAAAAGCCTATCTAGGTCTTGTAGGTTCTAGCTAACCACTGGCCAGTGGGAATTCTATACACACAGACACAGAGTCTGCCAGCTTTGGAGCCCTTTAAATCCTGTGTTTGAGTACTCAGAATTTGTGAAGTAATATTTTTAATCCGCAGAATGGAAAGGGGTATCTTCGCAAAGTGTCACAAAGATCAACAGATGTGGTGATCCACCTTCAGATAGAGCTGCATTAGCTGTAAATAGGACCTAGCAAGATTAAGCAAGATCCACTTACACAAGGCAGAATAACCCACTGCAAACTCCCCTCTCACGTCTGCACTTCCCTTTAGGAAGTGTCATGGACAGCATCACAGTCTCTGGAAGTGCTTAGGAGACAGGCACATAGGGTACTTTTTACTGTCTGGCTGCCACAATGCCAGTAGGTCTCTCCTCCTGTGTCCTCATGTCTTTATCCCAATCACAGCTCTCCTGGGCTGCTATCCAATCCTGTCCTTTCTTTTTTTTATTGTTAGGGGTGGGCTTCCTTCTTGGCTACAGCAGTAACCAATCTTCCTTCAGTCCAGCAGCTGTACCCAAAAGAGTCTCTCCTCCTGCCATCAGTTTAGCCAGAAAATGCAATGAAACGTTTCAGAAAGCAATACTCGGCATATATTACAGAGGCAATACTAAGCCGGTGCTACATCCATCCCTTTCCAAAAAATCTTTTGCCCCTCAAAGAGAGAAATTAGTGCAGTTAATAATAACATGGCATTTGTACAGTAAGTTTACACATGAACCAACAAATTAGGCCCGTGATCTTAGGCTAATTTTATGACATTTCCTAACAAATGCATTAGGTAATGGTAAATGCCACCAAAGCGTGTTAGGAGATGGGTTGGGGACATCAGTCCCTGGTACCACCATAGAATGTGCCTGAGAATCAGGAATAGTGATGGACGAACTTCCGATGGGACGTTTCGCGAACGTGGACCGCGAGCGCGGCTGATAGTTCGCAAACCGTAACGTTCGTGGCGGGCTCCATTGACTTCAATGGGAGGCGAACTTTGCAAACATACAGGTCAAATTTGCAGCCACAAAAAAATTACTAGCTGTGCAAACATAGTCCCACCACATGGCCAATGACATAACACATGTATGAGGTGAATCTGGGATCGACAACTACAAGCATTCTTTTTTTATATGTGAAATTGTTGTGACAATTCAGGACTGCGGAGCACATGAAGGCAATGGAGGAGAGGGAAGGTCAGGGTAGGCAAAGAAGAGGGTGCAGGAGATGATCACCAGCAGCGTGACATACAGCAATGACACCTGCACCGTGATAGAGTGATCTGACACCAGCACCGTGATAGAGAGCACTGACATCAGCAGCGTGACATAAAGCACTAACACCAGCACCGTGATATACAGCACTGACAGCAGCACTATGATAGAGAGCACTGACATCAGCAGCGTGACATACAGCAATGACACCTGCACAGTGTTAGAGTGATCTGACAGCAGCACCGTGATAGAGAGCACTGACATCAGCAGCGTGACATAAAGCACTAACACCAGCACCGTGAAATACAGCACTGACAGCAGCACCGTGATAGAGAGCACTGACATCAGCAGCGTGACATACAGCAATGACACCTGCACCGTGATAGAGTGATCTGACACCAGCACCGTGATAGAGAGCACTGACATCAGCAGCATGACATAAAGCACTAATACCAGCATCGTGACATACAGCACTGACAGCAGCACCGTGATAGAGAGCACTGACATCAGCAGTGTGACACACAGCAATGACACCTGTACCGTGATAGAGTGATCTGACACCAGCACCGTGATAGAGAGCACTGACATCAGCAGCGTGACATAAAGCACTAACACCAGCACCGTGATATACAGCACTGACAGCAGCACCGTGATAGAGAGCACTGACATCAGCAGCGTGACATACAGCAATGACAATTGCACCGTGATAGAGTGATCTGACACCAGCACCGTGATAGAGAGCACTGACATCAGCAGCGTGACATAAAGCACTCACACCAGCATCGTGATATACAGCACTGACACCAGCACCGTGATATACAGCACTGACATCAGCAGCGTGACATACAGCAATGACACCTGCAAAGTGATCTGACACCAGCACCGTGATAGAGAGCACTGACATCAGTAGCATGACATAAAGCACTGACACCAGCACCGTGATATACAGCACTGACACCAGCACCATGATAGAGAACACTGACATCAGCAGCGTGACATAAAGCACTCACACCAGCACCGTGATATACAGCACTGACACCAGCACCGTGATATACAGCACTGACACCTGCACCGTAAGCAGCCCCAGGAGGAAGTCAGCATAGCACAGGGATGGTGGGAGCCCCTCATAATGAGCATAGCAGAGGGATGGTGGGAGCCCCTCATAATGAGCATAGCAGAGGGATGGTGGGAGCCCCTCATAATATGCACAGCAGAGGTACAGCCCCAGGAGGAAGTCAGCACAGCACAGGGATGGTGGGAGCCCCTCATAATAAGCAGCCCCAGGAGGAAGTCAGCACAGCACAGGGATGGTGGGAGCCCCTCATAATAAGCAGCCCCAGTAGAAATATGACATCGCTCAACCTCTTCAAACAGGAGGGTACGGGCATATAGTACAGTGTGCTTTTTTTGGACAAGGAAGTGAGCCAAATGAAGAAAGAAGGTCTGTGTGCTCGATTAAAAAAATTTTTTATAGACATATACATGGTCTACTGGTCACATGTGTTGAATTCCTCCGAGATCCATGCCTCATTCATTTTTAGAAATGTGAGGTAGTTAACACTGTCGTGAGCTAGGCGAGTACGCTTATCGGTCACGATCCCCCCTGCTGCGCTGAACGTCCTTTCGGACAGGACACTGGACGAGGGGCAAGCCAACAGTTTGTTTGCAAATTGGGCAAGCTCTGGCCAGAGGTCAAGCCTGCCCACCCAGTAGTCCAGGGGTTCATCACTCCTCAGAGCGTCCACATCGGCCGTTAACCTGATGTAGTCGGACACCTGACGGTCTAGGCGTTCCCTGATGCTGGATCCGGATGACACCTGTCGATGGGTCGGCTGAAAGAATGACCTCATATCCGAAGTCACCAACACATCTTCAAATGGCCTCTTCTTGCAGGCGCTGTTGGATTGGTATCCGCAACTCCTTCTCTGGGAGTGGGAATTGCTCCTCTGCCAGCGCACGCAAAAGCAGAATGCAGCATTTCTCGAAGCAAGGCCTGGAAGTGCTCCATTCTGACAGCCCTCTGTGACGGCGGTAACATTTCCGCCATTTTGTGTTTGTACCGGGGGTCTAAGTACGTTGCCACCCAGTACTGGTCCTTGACCCTTATGCTTTTTATACGGGGGTCCCTATTAAAACACTGAAGCATGAAGGCCTGCATTTGCACTAAACTGGAAGCGGTGTGGTGGCCTGGCTCCTGCTCATCCAGGATAATGTCGTCCTCTTCATTCTCCTCTCCCCATCCACGCACAACAACAGGGATCCCAGAAAGGTTTAAAGCATGCTCTTCTTGCTCCTCCTCATCCGCCCTGGCACCATCCTCCTCTGACTCCTCTTCAGACTCCTGTTGTTCACTTGTCTCAGATAGAGTAGCTCCCCCTGGGAATTCATCCAGCATTGCGACTTCCTCATCTTCCCGCTCCTGCTCCTCCACAGCTTGATCAATGACACGACGCAATGCATGCTCCATAAAGAAGGCATAAGGTACCATGTCACTGATGGCGCCATGGCTGCGACTGACCAGTTTGGTGATCTCCTCAAATGGAAGTCTGCATGCGTCGCGCATGAGCAGCCACTGGCGCGGTGAAAAAAAAACCAGCTCCCCAGAACCTGTTCTGCCGCAGAGTTCATACAGGTAGTCGTTAACTGCATGTTTCTGCTGGAGCAGCCTATCAAGCATATAGAAGGTTGAGTTCCATCGCGTCGGGCAATCGCAAATAAGACGTCTGACCAGCAGATTGTGTCGCCGCTGAATGTCAGCAAGGCGAGCCATGGCCGTGTAAGATCTTCTGAAATGGGCTGAGATTTTCCTTGCCTGCCGCAAGATGTCCTGGACCCCAGGGTATTTGACAACGAATCGCTGCACGACCAAGTTTAAGACGTGTGCCATGCATGGCACGTGCGTCATTTTGCCCTGTTTCAATGCGCTAAGCAGATTGGCACCGTTGTCACACACCACTTTACCAACTGTCAAATTGAGCGGTGTTAGCCACTGATCTGCCTGTGGCTTCCAGGCACAACAGACGCAGCACGGCATGGCAATGTCTCACCTGGCACGTTGAATAGGTTCTGGGGAGCTTGGGTGGCGCAGCGGAAGAGACGCTAGCAGCGGAAAAGGAGGAGTCAGCCGAGGAGGAGAGGGAGGAGGATGGAGTAGGAGGAGGAGGAGAAGAAGAGCCAGGCCTGCATGCAATCCATGATGGTAAAACCCAATCTACACGGGTGCCACGGGTTACATGCTTGACGGCCGTCAGAAGGTTCACCCAGTGGGCAGTAAAAGTGATATACCTTCCCTGCCCGTGTTTGCTAGACCACGTGTCTGTGGTCAGATGTATCTTGGCACCGACACTGTGTGCCAGAGATACATTCACTTGCCGCTGAACATGGCCATATAGCTCTGGGATGCCCTTCTCTGAGAAATACTTCCTTCCTGGGACCTTCCATTGTGGTGTTCTAATGGCCACAAATTTTCGAAAGGCCTCCGAGTCCACCAGTTTATATGGCAGTAGTTGGCGGGCTATCAGTTCTGACAAGCCAGCCGTCAACCGTTGGGCAAGAGGGTTATCCGGCATCCTAATTTTTTTACACTCGAACATTAGGACCACGGAAGCCTGCCTTTTTGCAGAAAAGCGTGAGCTTGGCGTGATGGAAGGTGGAGTGGAGGACAATTGTGAGGAGAGGGTAGAAGACGAGTCTGGACGGTGAGAGCCTGGAGTGTGGCTTTGTGTGTTCCGTTGCTCCCACTGGGCTCGGTGATGGCTGCTCATGTGCCTTCTTAAGGCGGTCGTCCCTAGGTGAGTGTTGGGCTTACCGCGACTAATGCGTTGACTGCAAACATTGCAGATGGCAACGCTATTGTCAGCAGCGGACACGTTAAAAAAAGCCCACACTGCGGAGCCATGTGCCGGTGTCCTGGGAGCGCCAGATGTGACCGTACATGGTTGATGACTCGCTCCTGATACATTTGCAGTCCGCTTTGTCCCTCCTGTGCAATGTAAGTTATTCCTGCTTCTCCTCCCTATCTGATGGTCCATATCTCCCTCTGAACTCCCCTCCTCTTCCTCTCTTGTGGGCACCCACGTGACATCACTAGACACGTCATCATCGACGTCACCTTCCCCACCGCTATAAGTAGAGATCTAGGAGTAGGCAGCAACACCGGGGGCCAACCTCCTCCTTGGGTTGATCTGGGTACTGTCGTCAGACTGCTGAGTAGCGGTTGTTGCTACCTCCTCTTCCTGATCCAATACCAAGAGTGGCTGCGCATCAGAAATGTCTTGATATGGATCGGAAAATAATTCCTGTGACTCAAGCGGAAGGTATGTGGTGGTGGTGGTGGTGTTGTTGGTGGTAGTGTCTTTGGAGGTGCACATAGCAGAGAGTGAAGAAGAGGGTACAGATCGAGAGGATGAGGAGGGTGCAGAAGAGTAAGGCTGAGTGAGCCACTCAATCAAGTCTGGTGCGTCCTTTAAAGTAATTGAACACACCTTCTGCAACTTCCCACTTTGGCTCAAGCCTGTTGCTCCTGCCCTACCCCTACCACCCCTGCAGAAGGGCCTGCCTCTTCCTCTGCCTGTCATTTTTTAAATGACCCTGTGACAAAACTCTCAGTCCCTATACTGATAAAGGACTGCTGCAGTATAGGGCAGCAGTCAGCAGTAGTGCACCTCAACCCTATGTATTGTGGACCTATACCAGTCCTTAAGGAATAGCAGACTGTACCTCACTCAACCCTATGTACCCTAGACCTTACCAGTCCTTATAAGGACCTTTGTGGAACAAGTAGGTTGTGAATGATTAGCAGACTGTACCTCAGTCCCTATACTGATAAAGGACTGCTGCAGTATAGGGCAGCAGTCAGCAGTAGTGCACCTCAACCCTATGTATTGTGGACCTATACCAGTCCTTAAGGAATAGCAGACTGTACCTCACTCAACCCTATGTACTGTAGCACCCTAGACATTACCAGTCCTTATAAGGACCTTTGTGGAATAAGTAGGTTGTGAAGGATTAGCAGACTGTACCCCAGTCCCTATACTGATAAAGGACTGCTGCAGTATAGGGCAGCAGTCAGCAGTAGTGCACCTCAACCCTATGTATTGTGGACCTATACCAGTCCTTAAGGAATAGCAGACTGTACCTCACTCAACCCTATGTACTGTAGTACCCTAGACCTTACCAGTCCTTATAAGGACCTTTGTGGAACAAGTAGGTTGTGAATGATTAGCAGACTGTACCTCCGTCCCTATACTGATAAAGGACTGCTGCAGTATAGGGCAGCAGTCAGCAGTAGTGCACCTCAACCCTATGTATTGTGGACCTATACCAGTCCTTAAGGAATAGCAGACTGTACCTCACTCAACCCTATGTACTGTAGCACCCTAGACCTTACCAGTCCTTATAAGGACCTTTGTGGAACAAGTAGGTTGTGAATGATTAGCAGACTGTACCTCAGTCCCTATACTGATAAAGGACTACTGCAGCAGAAGGGCAGCAGTCAAGTATAATATTCTTTCTATATTTGGAAGAAAGAATATTATACTTGTACAAGCCTATTACCATACCAGTCCTGAAAAGAACCTTTGTGGACCTAATAGTAACAGCTACTGATTAAACTGACTGTCCCTCACTGCCTCACACACAGCTTCCTGCCTGTCCCTATTTAAACTGACAAAACAGAGGCTGCTGGAACAATAACTTGAATAGCACTTTTGTGTACCTAATAGTAACAGCTTATGATTAAACTGACTGTCCCTGCAGCACACAGCGTACTGTCCCTCTCTCTACACTGACATGAGACAGGCTGCTGCAACAATCAGTAGCACAGCAGTGCCTCAAACCTATATCCTGAACTACACCTAACACCTATAACAGTCCTGAAAAGAACTTTTGTGGACCAAATAGCTAGCGATTTGGGTCACTGCAATCTCTCCCTGCTCCACACAGCAACCTCTCCCTATAGTGACAGAAGAAAGAATGTAAAATGGCCGGCGGATCGGGTCTATTTATAAGTTAGGGGAAATGTCCATGTGCTGTAATGTCTCAATTGGCTGTCCTGTACCCCATGATGGATGTGTCATCATAGGTCAAAGTTCTTTTACACAGTAAACACGGAAGTCCGCCGGGCGAACGGCGGCAATAGTCCGCCGATCGGGCAGACGGCGAACAGCCAAAATTCGTCGCGAAACGACCGCCGGGCGAACCGTTCGGCCATCCCTAATCAGGAAGTCTGCGAACAGTGGGAATAGCTTCTTCTGAGCTTGTTCCAAGGGTGACATATGTTAGTCTGAGTGGGGTTCTCACTGTCCTCTTAACTCTGTTCTTTGGGCTCAAGATTAGTCTCTTCACAGGATTCTCCATCAGGTTCAAGGTGGCTTTCCTCAAACAGTTCTTCAAGTTCAGAGGAACTCCCATCCAGAAACCCTTCATCAGGTTCACAGACTAACTGGTAGGCTTGCTCTACTATCTCTGAATTGCCTTGCACCTGGGGCACAAATTCTGATGCATCAGGCCGGAGCACACTCGAGGCAGTTGATGTGGAGGGAGTAGCATCCATGGGCTCAGATGGCCACAACCATCCTGCCTCATCTGGCAGTAGAGGTTTAGACTTGGTAACTTGAACTTGCCTGGAAGAAGACAGATTGGGTAATGAAGTCTCAGTTCTCACAGGTACCCTAATGGTTTCACTCAGAGGCAGTAAATGATTTTGATGCCAGGTCTTCGGGGCTCTGTTTTCCCATCAGGCCAGATTTAGTATACAGGAAGACCAGGCAGTTGCTTACAGACGACATATTGTTGAGAACTCCACCGGTCAGCTTACTTATGCTTTCCAGAGAGACCCAGATTCCTCAGCAGCACCTTGTCACCCAGCTGTAAATCATGAATCCTAACTTTCAAATCATAATTCTTCCAGATCCGCTGACCTCTAACACCAGAAGCTTCTTGTGCCTTCTCATAGGCTGTCTTTAGGTTCTTTCTGAGCCTATCCACATAGCCCCTGTAGGATGTAGCTGAAGTTCTGTCTATTGAGACACCGAAGGCAAGGTCCACTGGCAGACGCGCTTTTCTTCCAAACATCAGTCTATATGGTGAGTAACCCATTGCGTTATTTTCAGTACTATTATAGGCATGAACCACAGCAGAAATGTGCCTTCTCCAATGCTGTTTCCTGTCAGATGGAAGGGTTCCAAGCATGTCAAGGAGGGTACAATTAAATCTCTTTGGTTGAGGATCCCCTTGAGAGTGGTAAGGTGTCGTTCTCAATTCATTGATGCTCAGCAGTTCCAATGGCTGTATAATGAGCCTGCTTTCAAAGTCTCTTCCTTGGTCAGAGTGAATTCTCTGAGGTAATCCATAATGAACAAAGAATTTCTCCACTAACACATTGGGGACTGTAGCAGCTCGTTGATCTCTTGTTGGATAAGCCTGGGCATAACGGGTGAAATGATCAGTCACTATCAACACATTCCTTGACCACTCGTGTCGGATTCCAGACACAATAAATCGATGTACACCAGATCCATAGGACTTTAACTCTGTAGATGGCCCATTGGGGCAGCTCTGGAAGGCAATGCCTTTCTCTAGATGCAGTGAAGGCAGGAGTGACATTAACGTTCGATTTCAGTTTTCATACATGGCCAGTAGAAACGATCCCTAAATCCCTAACACAAAGCCTGAATGTCTTCTGTCGTCAGTTGAGTCCACCCTTCCTTATGAGTTAGCGGGCCATAGGGTCTCCTTGACAGAGCATCAGCATCCCTATTTCCTACTCCAGGTCGGTACTTCAAGCTGAAATGGAAACTAGAAAGTGCTGCCAAACATCAATGTCCTGTGCAATCTAGTTTAGTCATGGTAAGGACATATGTGAGCAGGTTGTAATCCGTTTTGACTTTGAATTCTGCACTATACAGGTATTCTTTTTAGCTTGTCCACGACAGCCCATTTCAACACCAAAAATTCCAACTTGTGGGTAGGGTAAATTCTCTCTCTCATAAGCAACAGGTCTCAGACGTCCATCATATTCTTGGTAAAAACACACCACCTAGTCCTTCTCTGCTGGCATCAACATGGAGCTCATAGGGCTTGCAGTTGTCTGCATAGTCTAAAACTGGTGCATTGGTCAAGCTCCATTTCAATTGAAGGAAATCTTGTTCGCATTGATTAGACCACTCTCCCTCTATGGACTCCCAAGACTTTCTCACTCCACTAGTTTTCCGGACTACTTCTGAGACCTCTTGCTCTCCGTCATTTTTCCAGCCCACAAAAGTTCAGTAAGAGGTCTGGCTGTTTTGGCAAATCCCTCCACAAACCTCCTGTAGTAGGAGCAGAACCCAAGAAAAGCTCTTGCACATTTCTGGGCCTGGGCCAAGTGGTTACGGCTTCCAAATTCTTGGGTTCATGGCCGCTCCTCCCCCTGAGACAACATGCCCAAGGTAGGTGACTGATGACTGGTAGAACTTGCAATTCTCAAGGGACAGCTTCAACCCTTCTTCATAGAGCCGCTTCAGAACCTTCTCTAGACGCTCCTCATGTTCCTCCAACGTCCATCCAAAGACAATTATGTAATCTAGGTACACTAATGCCGCGTACACACGATCAAACAATCCGGTGGAAAAGTCCGGCAAACTCAAGTCCGCCAAACAATCCCCCCGTGTGTAGTCTCCGGCATACTTTTTTGACCCGAAAGTACGGAGGACTTAGAATGCCGTGTTGCACTCCAATCTTCCCGCCAGACTCGCATTTCGGCGGACAATCCGGCCGTGTGTATGCCAGTCTGCCGTACTTTTGAAATGAGCGGACTTTTCCCGCCCGGAGAAAAGTCCGCTCATTTTGAGCGGGTCTCCAGGTAGGCGGGGCCGGCGAAGGAGACGTCACTGGCCCCGCCGCCTGGTATGGACTTAAAGGGGAACCCCAATGCCGAAAAAAATCGGCGTGGGGTCCCCCCCAAGTCCACAACAGACCCTTGTCCGAGTACGCTACCCGGCCGGCCAGGAAAGGGGGGGGCGAGCGATTGCCCCCCCCTCCTGAGCCATACCAGGCCGTGTGCCCTCAACATGGGGGGTGCCTTGGGGAAGGGGGGCCGCGCGGCCCCCCACCCCAAAGCGCCTTGTCCCCATGTTGATGAGGACAAGGGCCTCTTCCCGACAACCCTGGCCGTTGGTTGTCGGGGTCTGCGGGCGGGGGGCTTATCGGAATCCGGGAGCCCCCTTTAATAAGGGGGCCCCCGGATACCGGCCCCCCACCCTATGTGAATGAGTATGGGGTACAATGTACCCCTACCCATTCACCAGTATAATAAAATTACAAAAAAAACACAACACACGAGATAAAATACTTTATTGCACAGCTCCGGTGGTCTTCCGTCTTCGGGGGTCTTCTTGCCGGACTCCTCCGCTATCTTCTTGTAGCTCTTTTGCTAGCGGAGGAGTCCGGCTTTCTTCCTCGCCGCCGGCCTCTTCTTCTGACTTCGGGGGTCTTGTCCCCCTCTTCGGTTCTTCTGCCGGGCCACCGCGCCTTCTTATAGCTCTTTTACAGGCGGTGGCCTGGTCTTCTGTCGCCGCCGCCGCCTTCCGTTCTTCTTCTCCAGGAGATGTTGACTCGACGATCTCTCCGGCCGCAATGCCAGGGACGCGCTGCGCTGCCACTTATATAGGGACAAGGGGCAGTGTCACATGGGTTTATGTCACATGGGTTGGTGTCACATGGTGACCCCGCCCCCTTACGATGTCACAGTCCCGGAGGATGCTGGGACTGTCGCCATGTGACATCAACCCATGTGACCAACCCATGTGACATAAACCCATGTGACACCGCCCCTTGTCCCTATATAAGTGGCAGCGCAGCGCGTCCCTGGCATTGCGGCCGGATAGATCGTCGAGTCAACATCTCCTGGAGAAGAAGAAGAAGAAGAACGGAAGGCGGCGGCGACAGAAGACCGGGCCACCGCCTGTAAAAGAGCTATAAGAAGGCGCGGTGGCCCGGCAGAAGAACCGAAGAGGGGGACAAAACCCCCGAAGTCGGAAGAAGAGGCCGGCGGCGAGGAAGAAAG
Organism: Lithobates pipiens; assembly: GCF_037356315.1. Taxonomy (NCBI): domain Eukaryota; kingdom Metazoa; phylum Chordata; class Amphibia; order Anura; family Ranidae; genus Lithobates; species Lithobates pipiens. The sequence continues at coordinate 287,910,130 of NW_027507764.1, forward strand.
CCGGACTCCTCCGCTAGCAAAAGAGCTACAAGAAGATAGCGGAGGAGTCCGGCGAGAAGACCCCCGAAGACGGAAGACCCCCCGGAGCTGTGCAATAAAGTATTTTATCTCGTGTGTTGTGTTTTTTTTGTACTTTTATTTTACAGGTGAATGGGTAGGGGTACATTGTACCCCATACTCATTCACATAGGGTGGGGGGCCGGTATCCGATAAGCCCCCCGCCCGCAGACCCCGACAACCAACGGCCAGGGTTGTCGGGAAGAGGCCCTTGTCCTCATCAACATGGGAACAAGGTGCTTTGGGGTGGGGGGGCCGCGCAGCCCCCCTTCCCCAAGGCACCCCCCCATGTTGAGGGCACGCGGCCTGGTACGGCTCAGGAGGGGGGGGGCGCTCGCTCGCCCCTCCTTTCCTGGCCGGCCAGGTAGTGTGCTCGGACAAGGGTCTGTTGTGGACTTTGGGGGGACCCCCACACCGATTTTTTTCGGCGTTGGGGTTCCCCTTTAAGTCCATACCACGCGGCGGGGCCACCGACGTCTCCTTCGCGGGCCCTGCCTACCTGGAGACGCGCTCTAAATGAGCGGACTTTCCTCCGCGTGTGTGGGCGAGTCCGTTCATTTCAAAAGTAGGGCGGATAGTACGGCGGACTTAGTACACCGTATTAGTCCGCTGAAAAAGTGCCGTGTGTGGCCAAGTAGCCCGTTCGGGAAGTCCGCCAGACTAAGTACGTCGAACAGACGGCTACGTGTGTACGTGGCTTTACAGTTCAATTAAGTTCATATCACCAACAGTCCATTCCATCAAGTATTGGAATGTACCAGGGACTCCAGACAGACCCTGTGGCATCCGTTCAAACTCAAAGAACCCCACTTGGCAGATGAAAGCGGTTTCTCCTGTTCATCTGGAGGCATGGGGATCTGATGGTACCCATTCCTCAGGTCCAACACGCTGAACCATTTGGGTCCTGAAAGGTATTGCAGGGCATCTTCTATTCGTGGAATGGTGTACTGGTCTGGGATAGTTCTTTTGTTGAGAGTGTGATAATCGATACACAGCCATAATGGCCCATTTTTCTTCCTCACCACCACAATGGGAGAAGCATAGGGATTTTGGCACTCCCGAATAATTCCGGTCCTCCTCAATTTTGCAACATGTTCTCTAAGGTCATCTAAATCAGCTAATGGGATTCGTCTAGACCTTTCTCGAAATGGCCTATCCTCTTGTAGACGAATATGATGCTGTGCACTCTCTGAGCATCCCACATCAAACTAGTTTTTAAAGAAAAATTTTCTCCACTTTAAGAGTTGTGCTTTTGCCCGTTCTTTCCATTCAGATGTCAGATTCAGATGTCATAGGAGAGCCTTTTGGCTAGAAATACTCCTCCAGTAACTCTTCCTTGGCTTCCCCCACTACACCATGTTGTGTGATGGGTGTGGCTGGATTTACCTGCCCTATCATCATTCGGGCCAGAAGCTTCACTGGAGAATCAGCAACATTATGAACACTGACAGGAACCTTTCCATGGGTACTCTGTAAGGCCTTCATAGATATTACTTCCGGAATAAGTTCCAAACCAGAATTTGTCTTCTGTGGGTCACTTTCAAGGATAACATAAGTATCAGGTTGGTCACAATTCAGTTTGACTGAAGCCCGCAGACATGCTACTTCACCTGGCTGCAAGACCCTTTCCGTCTTGTCCAAGTTCTACAATTTTCCCACACCTTCTGTTGGGGCCTTTTGTTCCTGGACCAATTGTTGGTACACTAAGTGCAACATCAGATGTACACTTTTAGCTGCATTCTCACCCTCTGAGACCTGAGGAGCGAGTAACCGTCGAACCAAGTCAGTGTTCGTCCCCACAATCATGGAACTCCAATTAGCCATTGTATGTCCCTGGCCCCGGGGGTTAATGTGTCAGAAGTCTCTGCCCTACAACAGATGGGCCAAATTCAAGCTTGACTGGAATATAGCCGTCATAGGGGAGCTTCTTAGTTCCTATACCCCAGATCTCTAGACTTTTTTACTTCTGCAAGGGCAGGTGTTTCAGGTGTTTATCATAGAAATCACTGTCACTTGGACACCAGAGTCTAGAAGGGTTTTTTGCGTATACACCTTCCACCTAAAGTGGCACTATAGGAGAAGGATCCACCAGTTTGTCAGGGAACTTGCTTGGCTGTTTTGGTGCAGCTTGCTTGGCTGTTTGGGCTTTAATTCCTCTTTTGGTCTGTACCCGTTTCCGTTGTCGTCTGGACTGACGGTTTTGGTTGTGGTGTGCACCGATCTGGAACCCGACTCAGAGTAGCTTGGGCAGTCTAACTGAGGCTTTGGATGAGGCTTGGTACAAAGGTTTAGGCCTTACTCATCATTTATTTAAGACTTGTGAACTGGAGCGAGTTGACTTAGATGGGCCCCTGGCTGGCTCCCAAACCAGGACCCTCTGGGGTTTCCCACCGGTTTATGATGTTCTGTTCATGGCTTTGGTGGGCTGGGACAGTCACGTTGATAGTGACCAATACCCCCGCAATTATAGCAGACTACTGAACTAGAGGGTTCTTCAGCAGGAGAATTCTGTATTGCCTCTGCCCTGGTTGGTTTCAATGTCTTTTTCCCCTGTGGTATGGCAATCCTGGCAGACAGCGATGTCATCAACTCCATCATCTGTGACATCTGAGTTTTCAAAGCCATTACTTCGGACTGGACTTCCACTATGCCCATGGTTCCTACTTCTACGGTGAAAGCTGCATGTGAAACACTAGCAGTTTTTTAGCCTTAATTAAAGACTCTTCTTCTAGGATAGCTTTGACCAATTTTGAATAAGTCAATGGCTGGTACTGGTCTCTAGTTCTAAATTTCAACATTATGGGATCCAATGGGAGTGCTCCTTTAAGAATTTGATCCAACAAAGCTTTGCTTGCATGACTCTGCTCCATGCCTCCTTTTAGAATGACCTGATGAAGGATTTTATCCAGCCGCCGGATACCGGAAGCGGATAACTCTTCTCCTTCATTTTGATAGGTGTGTGAGAACATATAAATTAGCTCAGAACAGTCCTCCACCCCTCCAAAAATCTCTCGTAAAGCTTTTAGACACTCAGCGGCCCTGCAGCCTGGCTTGTCACTTTTTAGGTTTCTGATTTCATCTGAAGTTGGAGCTCTTAGGCTCTCGATTAACCTTTGTCTTTTTACTGTGTTAGTGACTTTCCCATTCTTCCACAGCCTGCACTTTCAGATCCTATCCAGGTTTTGAAGTCCTCTTCCCCAGATGGCACAGGGACCTTCCTGGAATAGAACCATTACTTATGATATCCATAATTGGCAGACGCGGCTGAGTTTTAGGCCAACGTTTCCACCAGCTTTCCCATATCAGTAAAGAATGTAACAGGCGGGAACCCTGTAAGTGGGATGGAAGTAGTAGCTGATACTCCTGGTGCTGATGTTTTTGAGTTTCAGGGTGATCATACGGCATACTTGGCTGTGTAATCTGAGCTTCGAGGTCCCCTGGTAACTGGAAACAGGTCAGGATCCCTCTTTTCCATTTTAGCAAAGCATAGGTGCGAGAGGCTGTCTGATAAACTTTCAGGTCCAATATGAATGTTTTCCGAACAGGTATCAAAGCTGACATTACTTGCTGGACCTGTTTCTCAGTCCAGGTGGCACCAGTGAGACTCATAATTACACAGAGCCCCAACCTGCCATTTTGCTCTTCACACCACTTTGCAGCAATGATAGGGTCCATCATGATGACTTGGCTGGTAGAAGTAGTTATCACTCTGTGATATGGACCAGAAGGTATCCCAGACGAGGACCCCCATGTGTAGCGCTACCCCTGCAAAGACCGCTGTAACATACAGGTCTTTTGTCCCACACCAGTGATGACTCATCCTCACCTGGATACAAGTAACACCAATACACTGTTTAAACTTTTAGCTGGGCTTTATTAGAACTAGCAATACGCCCTGAAAAGAGATAAACTGATTAACAATACCAATATTAAATGCAATGATATAGTACAACTGCTCAGCAAATTAAAACAGAATTGGTGTTCGTTCACTTTAACCGCAAGTGGGAGGCTTTGCCAGAAATACACTGAACTTGTGGTGAATGAAACTGTCAGTAGCCCAATACAAAAATAATGTTCAACAATTACCCAAAAGTTATATTACTGAATAGGGATGAGCCAGAACCTGCGAACAGATCTAAAATGTGTGTGAACTTTAGAACCCTATTAAAGTCTACGTTCAAAATCAAAAGTGCTAATTTTAAAGGCTAATATGCAAGTTATTGTCCTAAAAAGGGTTTGCGGACCCGACTCCTACCTCTGGGACATGTATCAATGTAAAAAAAAAAACGTTTAAAAACAGCCGTTTTTTTCAGGAGCAGTGATTTTAATAATGCTAAAGTGAAACAATAAAAGTGTAATATTCCTTTAAATTTCGTACCTGGGGGGGCTTGTATAATATGCCTGTAAAGGGGCGCATGTTTCCCGTGCTTAGAACTGTCCCTGCACAAAGTGTGATTTCTGCAGGAAAAAAAGTCCTTTAAAAGCACTCGTGGCTATAAATGAATTGTCGACTCACAGTCATTGAAAGTCATTGATAAAAAATGCGTGGGATTCCCCCCAAATTCAATTACTAAGCACTTTAGGTCTGGTATGGATATTAAGGGGAATCCCACGACAAACTGAAAAAAAAATTACGTGGGGTTCCCCCAAATATCCATACCAGACCTAATTTTTAGGGGAACTCCACGCCAAATAAAAAAAAATGGCGTGGAGTTCCCTCCAAAAATCCATACCAGACCCTTTATCCGAGCACGCAACCTGGCAGGCCACAGGAAAAGAGAGGGGGACGAGAGAGCGCTCCCCCCTCCTGAACTGTACCAGGCCACATGCCCTCAACATTGGGAGGATGCTTTGGGACAGCTCAAAGCACCATGTCCCCGTGTTGATGGGGACAAGGGCCTCATCCCCACAACCCTGGCCGGTGGTTGTGGGGGTCTGCGGGCAGGGGGCTTATCAGAATCTGGAAACCCCCTTTAACGGTTCAGGAGGGGGGAGCGCTCTCTCGTCCCCCTCTATTTTCCTGTGGCCTGCCAGGTTGTGTGCTCGCATAAAGGGTCTGATATGGATTTTTGGAGGGAACTCTATGCCATTTTGTTTTATTTGGCGTGGAGTTCCCCTTAAAATCAGGTCTGGTATGGATATTTGGGGTGAACCCCACGTCATTTGTTTTTCAATTTGTGGCGGGGTTCCCATTAATATCCATATCAGACCTGAAGTGCCTGGTAATTGAATTTGGGGGAACCCCATGCATTTTTTAAAAAATATATTTTTTATCAATAACTTTCAATGACTGTTCTGTGTATTACGGGGAGCCAATTCATTATAACAACGAGTGCTTTTAAATTACTTTTTTCCTGCAGAAATTACACTTTGTGCAGGGAAAGTTCTAAGTACGGGAAACATGTGCCCTTTTACAGGCATACTATACACACCCCCTAATTATGAAATTTTAAGGAATATTACACTTTTATTGTTTTACTTTAAGCATTATTAAAATCACTGCTCCTGAAAAAACTGACGTTTTTAAAACTTTTTTTGCATTGATACATGTCTCCTGGGGCAGGACCCAGGTCCCCAAACACTTTTTATGACAATAACTTGCATATAAGCCTTTAAAATTAGCACTTTAGTGTTCAGTGGCTTTTCGAATTTGCCGTGAACACTCCAAATTGTTCGCTGTTCGGCGAACGGCGAACAGGCAATGTTCGAGTCAAACATGAGTTTCACTCGAACTCGAAGCTCATCCCTATTACTGAATATAAAAGCCTATCTAGGTCTTGTAGGTTCTAGCTAATAACTGGCCAGTGGGAATTCTGTCTCTCCTCCTGTGTCGTCCTCTCTCTCCCCCAATCACAGCTCTCCTGGGCTGCTATCCAATCCTGTCCTTCCTTGTTTTTGTTGTTAGGGGTGGGCTTCCTTCTTAGCTACAGCAGTAACCAATCTGCCTTCAATCTTGCAGCTGTACCCAATAGAGTCTCTCCTCTTGCTATCAGTTTAGCCAGAAAATGCAATGCAATGTTTCAGAGAGCAATACTCTGCATATATTACAGAGGCAATCAGTGGTGGGTCGTCCATAGGGGTCGCCTGGGCGCCGTGCCCCCTCCAGGCAGTCACACAAAAAATTTTTTTTTTTAAAGATGGCCCTTTAAAAATAAAAATACAAAAAAAGGTCCTTAACCACTTCAGCCCCGGACCAATAAACACCTTAAGGACCAGAGGTCTTTTTCCAATTTCGCACTGCGCTGCTTTAACTGGTAATTGCGCGGTCATGCAATATTGCACCCAAACGAAATTTGCGTCCTTTTCTTCCCACAAATAGAGCTTTCTTTTGATGGTATTTGATTGCCTCTGCGATTTTTATTTTTTGCGATATAAATGGAAAAAGAGCGAAAATTTTGAAAAAAAATGATATTTTCTTCTTTTTGTTATAAGAAAAATCGAATAAACTAAATTTTAGTCATACATTGAGGGCAAAATTTATTCAGCCACATGTCTTTAGTAAAAAAAATGTCAATAAGCGTATATTTTTTGGTTTGCGCAAAAGTTATAGCGTCTACAAACTAGAGTACATTTTCTGGAATTTACACAGCTTTTAATTTATGACTGCCTATCTCAATTCTTGAGGTGCTAAAATGGCAGGGCAGTACAAACCCCCCCCAAATGACCCAATTTTGGAAAGTAGACACCCCAAGGAAACTGCTGATGGGTATGTTGAGCCCATTGAATATTTATTTTTTTTGTCCTAAGGGATTGAATAATGACAAAAAAAAAAAAAATGTACAAAAAGTTGTCACTAAATGATATATTGCTCACACATGCCATGGTTATATGTGGAATTGCACCCCAAAATATATTCCGCTACTTCTCCCGAGTACGGGGATACCACATGTGTGGGACTTTTTGGGCGTCTAGTCGCGCACGGCATCCCGAAAACCAATCACCACCTTCAGGATTTCTAAGGGTGCAAATTTTTGATTTCACCCCTCACTACCTATCACAGTTTCGAAGGCCATAAAAAGCCAAAATAGCACAAAACCCCCCAAAATGACCCCATTTTGGAAAGTAGACACCCCAAGCTATTTACTGAGAGGCATGTTGAGTCCATGGAATATTTTATATTTTGCCACAAGTTGCGGGAATATTACAAACTTTTTTTTTTTGCACAAAGTTGTCACTAAATGATATATTGCTCACACATGCTATGGGCATATGTGAAATGACACCCCAAAATACATTCTGCTGCTTCTCCTGAGTACAGGGATACCACATGTGTGGGACTTTTTGGGAGCCTAGCCGCGTACGGGACCCCGAAATCCAAGCACCGCCTTCAGGATTTCTAAGGGCATAATTTTTTTATTTTACTCCTCACTACCTATCACTATCTATCACAGTTTTGACGTCCATAAAATGCCAAGATGGCACAAAACCCCCCCAAATGACCCCATTTTGGAAAGTAGACACCCCAAGGAAACTGCTGATGGGTATGTTGAGCCCATTGAATATTTATTTTTTTTGTCCTAAGGGATTGAATAATGACAAAAAAAAAAAAAATGTACAAAAAGTTGTCACTAAATGATATATTGCTCACACATGCCATGGTTATATGTGGAATTGCACCCCAAAATATATTCCGCTACTTCTCCCGAGTACGGGGATACCACATGTGTGGGACTTTTTGGGCGTCTAGTCGCGCACGGCATCCCGAAAACCAATCACCACCTTCAGGATTTCTAAGGGTGCAAATTTTTGATTTCACCCCTCACTACCTATCACAGTTTCGAAGGCCATAAAAAGCCAAAATAGCACAAAACCCCCCAAAATGACCCCATTTTGGAAAGTAGACACCCCAAGCTATTTACTGAGAGGCATGTTGAGTCCATGGAATATTTTATATTTTGCCACAAGTTGCGGGAATATTACAAACTTTTTTTTTTTGCACAAAGTTGTCACTAAATGATATATTGCTCACACATGCTATGGGCATATGTGAAATGACACCCCAAAATACATTCTGCTGCTTCTCCTGAGTACAGGGATACCACATGTGTGGGACTTTTTGGGAGCCTAGCCGCGTACGGGACCCCGAAATCCAAGCACCGCCTTCAGGATTTCTAAGGGCATAATTTTTTTATTTTACTCCTCACTACCTATCACTATCTATCACAGTTTTGACGTCCATAAAATGCCAAGATGGCACAAAACCCCCCCAAATGACCCCATTTTGGAAAGTAGACACCCCAAGGAAACTGCTGATGGGTATGTTGAGCCCATTGAATATTTTTTTTTTTTGTCCTAAGGGATTGAATAATGACTAAAAAAAAAAAAAATGTACAAAAAGTTGTCACTAAATGATATATTGCTCACACATGCCATGGTTATATGTGGAATTGCACCCCAAAATATATTCCGCTACTTCTCCCGAGTACGGGGATACCACATGTGTGGGACTTTTTGGGAGTCTAGTCGTGCACGGCATCCCGAAAACCAATCACCACCTTCAGGATTTCTAAGGTTGCAAATTTTTGATTTCACCCCTCACTACCTATCACAGTTTCGAAGGCCATAAAAAGCCAAAATAGCACAAAACCCCCCAAAATGACCCCATTTTGGAAAGTAGACACCCCAAGCTATTTACTGAGAGGCATGTTGAGTCCATGGAATATTTTATATTTTGCCACAAGTTGCGGGAATATTACAAACTTTTTTTTTTTTGCACAAAGTTGTCACTAAATGATATATTGCTCACACATGCTATGGGCATATGTGAAATGACACCCCAAAATACATTCTGCTGCTTCTCCTGAGTACAGGGATACCACATGTGTGGGACTTTTTGGGAGCCTAGCCGCGTACGGGACCCCGAAATCCAAGCACCGCCTTCAGGATTTCTAAGGGCATAATTTTTTTATTTTACTCCTCACTACCTATCACTACCTATCACAGTTTTGACGGCCATAAAATGCCAAGATGGCACAAAACCCCCCCAAATGACCCCATTTTGGAAAGTAGACACCCCAAGGAAACTGCTGATGGGTATGTTGAGCCCATTGAATATTTATTTTTTTTGTCCTAAGGGATTGAATAATGACTAAAAAAAAAAAAAAAAAAAAATGTACAAAAAGTTGTCACTAAATGATATATTGCTCACACATGCCATGGTTATATGTGGAATTGCACCCCAAAATATATTCCGCTACTTCTCCCGAGTACGGGGATACCACATGTGTGGGACTTTTTGGGAGTCTAGTCGCGCACGGCATCCCGAAAACCAATCACCACCTTCAGGATTTCTAAGGGTGCAAATTTTTGATTTCACCCCTCACTACCTATCACAGTTTCGAAGGCCATAAAAAGCCAAAATAGCACAAAACCCCCCAAAATGACCCCATTTTGGAAAGTAGACACCCCAAGCTATTTACCGAGAGGCATGTTGAGTCCATGGAATATTTTATATTTTGCCACAAGTTGCGGGAATATTACAAACTTTTTTTTTTTTGCACAAAGTTGTCACTAAATGATATATTGCTCACACATGCTATGGGCATATGTGAAATGACACCCCAAAATACATTCTGCTGCTTCTCCTGAGTACAGGGATACCACATGTGTGGGACTTTTTGGGAGCCTAGCCGCGTACGGGACCCCGAAATCCAAGCACCGCCTTCAGGATTTCTAAGGGCATAATTTTTTTATTTTACTCCTCACTACCTATCACTACCTATCACAGTTTTGACGGCCATAAAATGCCAAGATGGCACAAACCCCCCCCAAATGACCCCATTTTGGAAAGTAGACACCCCAAGCTATTTGCCGAGGGCCATCTTGACACTATTGAATATTTTTTTTTTTTGTCCCAAGGGATTGAATAATGACAAAAAAAAAATAAATGTACAAAAAGTTGTCACTAAATGATATATTGCTCACACATGCCATGGTTATATGTGGAATTGCACCCCAAAATATATTCAGCTACTTCTCCCGAGTATGGGGATACCACATGTGTGGGACTTTTTGGGAGTCTAGTCGCGTACGGCACCCCGAAAACCAATCACCACCTTCAGGCCATAAAATGCCAAAATAGCACAAAACCCCCCCAAATTACCCCATTTTGGAAAGTAGACACCCCAAGCTATTTACTGAGAGTCATGTTGTCTGAACGAAAAAAAAGAGATTGATCGGTGGGTATGCCCACCATTAGATACCTTCCTTCATCCACCCACTTCTAATGATGGACATACATGCACCATTTATATATGCCGAAGCATGGGGGCATCCTCCCGCAAAAAAGTTATGCCGCGTACATACGTTCAAACTTTTCCATGGGCAAGCCCCCTGTCGGAATTTTGACCGTATGTACGTGGCATTAGGAGCAAAATCGCTCCTCCACCCCTTATGCCCCCATGCTTCGGCATATATGCTCTTTTTTAACTGTGGTGGTGAAATCACCGCCTACAGCACTGGAGTCACGGCTTTATGTATCGTGGGAGCAAACGCTGTTGCTGTCAAGATAAATAAATCCACGCTGCAGCTGAATGGCGTACCTGAAAACATGAAAAATGGTTAACAATAACACAGTAAACAGTAAAGTATAAAAAATTAGAGAGAAGAGAGAGAGAGAGAGAGAGAGAGAGAGAGAACAATAAAACGACAACTATTTTTGGTTTTTATATTTTATATTTTTTTTGGTTTTTTTATTTTACTTTTTTTTTTTTTTTATACACTTTTTTTTGAACTGTAAACTGTAACTGTAACGGTTCGGGTCTCTCAAAATGCGATGGCATCTTGGGAGACCCTGTGTAAGTGTGCCTAGCCTGTGAAAGGCTGTACCCTACGCTAATACTTCACTAGTTCATGGTAGCGTTCAAAACACTCACCCTGACAAAGACCAAGATTGCCAGGACAGCGTGGACAATAAGAACGGGTTTCACGCCTATATCCGTGCTTGCTACAGACACAACATCTTTTTTGGGGGGCTCGTTGGGTAGGGGTACTCGGGAGGACATAAGAATAATGCCTCTCATGCAGCTGGCTTACTGCATTTGGTTGGGAATGGTGAGGTACAGGACCCTCTGGATACAGAAGCTCTGTGACAACCTCTCTTTGGAAGAAAAGAAAGGTTAATGTTCCGCCTGAAGTTTTGTATAGCACAAAAGCATTCAGCAAAGCCAATTGAAATAAGTAAGTAGACACTTTTTTGTACCAGCGTCTGGTCTTACGGGAAGTTAGATACGGCGCCAACATCTGGTCATTGAGGTCCACCCCTCCCATATTTTTGTTATATTCGTGGACACAGAGGAGTTTCTCCACAATACCAGTCGCCGTAGAAATTTGGACCGTCGTGTCTGCATGAAGGGAGGTAAGAACGAAAACATTCTTATTATGCCTCCACTTCATAGCGAGCAAATTATTACACCGATAGCAGGCTCTCTCCCCCAGCCTAAGACGGGAATCTACAAGCCGCTGGGGAAAGCCCCGGCGATTAGGTCGCACGGTGCCACATGCTCCAATCTGATTATCAAATAAATGACTAAACAGTGGCACGCTGGTGTAATAGTTGTCCACGTACAAGTGGTACCCCTTTCCGAATAAGGGTGACACCAATTTCCACACTATCTTGCCAGCGCTTCCTATGTAATCAGGGCAGTTCTCCGGCTCTACGTAACTATCTTTACCCTCATAAACCATAAAGCTCCATGCATAGCCTGTGGCCCTGTCACAGCACTTATAGAGCTTGACCCCGTATCTGGTACGTTTGTTGGGAATGTACTGTTTGAATGACAAGCGACCAGTAAACTTAACCAGGGACTCATCAACGCAGACAACTTTTTGGGGAGTAAACAAGTCTGCAAAACGTTGGTTGAAGTGGTTTATGAGGGGCCGAATTTTGTAGAGCCGATCGTATTCAGGGTCTCCACGTGGACGACAAAGTTCATTGTCACTGAAGTGGAAGAACCGCAAGATCTGCTCGTATCGTTTCCTGGACATGGAGTTAGAGAACACGGGCCTGTGGTCAACCGGATGCGTGGACCAATAAGCCCGCATCCGCATGAATTTATGTGTGCCCATGTTGAGGGAAAGGCCCAAAAACGTCTTAAATTCGGAAACCGTAACTGGTTTCCAATCTCTGGCAAGAGACGGCAACTGGGGATTAGCGGCGATGCGTTGACCAGCATATAAATTGCTTTGGTCCACAATAGATCTATAGAGATCTTCCGTGAGATACAGAGAATAAAAATCGAGTGGCGTAAAATCATCTGTATCCACCTGAATACCGGGTTGGGCAGTGAATGGGGGAAGTACGGGTTCTGCAGAAGTGGTGGGCACCCAATTAGGATAGGCTAATTCTGCAGGAAGGGCACTATGGGTACGACGGGCCTGTCTTTGTCTTCTTCTTGGTGGCAGCGGGACACTACTTGTGCTTGCCACCTCGCCAGCTTGAACTGCACTTATGGGACTCGCCACGTCACCACGTGATACTGCAGTGCTGGATGTACGTCCAGGGTGTACTAGGCCGCTGGTGCTTGCCAGTTCACCAAAGGGATGAGCGGCGCTAGTACTGGCTCTATACTCCATACGAGGGACTTGCGGTTCCTGCACCTCAACAACATCAGAAAATCGGGGTTGGGTACGCCTGACAATAGCAGGGTCCTCTTCTTCGTCGTCAGAGCTATCTGACATGGAGGCGCTGTCCTCTACAGGTTCGTATTCTGAGCCTGAATCTGACAGATCAGTGTCTTCCTCTTCACTATCTGTCATGCTCAGAAACGTGTAGGCCTCTTCACTAGTGTACCTTCGCTTTGCCATTTTGGGCTCTAAATTTAGGGGTACAGTAGTGAGACTCACAGGTAAAAAAGCACCTAGCCTGTCAGCGACTGTATAAAACGCTACAAAAAAAAACTGTTAGCGATCGCAGGGATCAGGCCTGACTCTGCGAACGCTGCAGTTATGTGTGTTGTGTTTTGTAAGTGACAGTGATCGATCGATACTGCACTTGGGTGGGCTGGGCTGGGCTGGGCAGAGGGGCAAAACGCAGGTGCTAGCAGGTATCTGGATTGATCCTGCTAACAATGCGTTTTTTTAGAACCCTAAATTGCTGGGCACGCTAGTATAGATCTGATCAGATCAGATATTGATCTGTTCGGATACTATACCACTAAGGGAGGTGTATGCTTTGTGCGTGGGTGTTAGCGGTGCTGGCACTAACCTAGTACTGCCTGGGGCGACGCAGACCCTTTCTGACCCTAAAACCAAATTTATATCACCCGCCGGGTGATCAGGGGGTTAAACCTTTATTAGGTAATAAATGGCGGGTGCCCTGATGCTATAAAAAGCGAACTACCTAACCAGCGTCACCCGTAACACTTATACGGTGATCACTGGTGAAAAGGTTAACTAAGGGCAATCAGGGGTTAAAACCTTTATTGGGTATTTATATGGGGATACCTGAAGCTTTATAAAAACCTGACGGGGAACCTAAATAACTAAATAACTAACTGGCTAACCAGCGTCACCAGTGACACTTATGCAGCGATCGCTGGTGAAAGGGTTAACTCTAGGGGCAATCAAAGGGTTAAAACCTTTATTAGGTTATATATCGGGGTACCTAACGGTATAAAAACCTGGCGTTGAACCTAAAAAAAAACTAGCTTTCTAGCGGGACCAGTGACACTATTGCAGCGATCAGAAAAACGATCGCTTAGTGACACTGGTAAAAGAGGGTGAAAGGGTTAACTGGGAGGGCAATCAAGGGGTTAAACCTTTATTAGGGGGGGTAGGGGGCTACCCTGGACCTAAAGGGGCCTAACACTAGCTGCCCTGACACTTTTTACAGTCACAACTGACACTAAATGTAGTGATCAATAAATAAATGAACACTGCATTAGTGACACTGTGACTGGGGGGGGGCGGGGGGCCGATCGGGGGGGTGATCGGGGGGTGACTGGGGTGAAATGTGTGCCTGTGTGTACCTATGTGTCAGTGGACTGTTGGTGCACTTACTTGGACGTCTTCACTCCTCGCTGTCCGGTTCAAAAAGACCGCCACGAGGAGTGTGACATCACTTCCTCCTCCTGTGTTGACATTTTCACAGGGGAGGAAGTTCGTCACTGGCCAGGAGCGATCGAGAGGGGATGGCCAGAAACCAACGGCCATCCCCTCATCGCGGATCGCTCCGGCACCGAAAAGGACCGCCGTATCTAGCGGGAGGGGGTCCGATCGGACCCCCCACCCGCTAGAAGGCATTCACGTACATCTACGTGATTGTGCCTGCCTGTGCCATTGTGTTGACGTACATTGGCAATACGGCGGTCCTGAAGTGGTTAAGTACACTGTGTTCGGACACCGGACACAGTGCAACACCAGACACTTATGGGAAGCACCACGTCTATGCAATCACGAGATTGCAGATGTGGCGTTTCATTTGTGGGCATTTAGCCAGCCTTGCTGCACTTTCTGAAGCACCATGTAGCTTCCGCCAGGTGCTCGTAGTATATATTACTACGGCCAGGCAGTTTGATTGACATCTGAGTTTGATGTTAAAAAAATGGAAATATAAATAGTAAAGGCGCTCCACTCTAGAGATTATACTCTGGAGATTTATAATTAGAGTGGAGCGCCTTTACTATCTATATTTCCATTTTTTCGCTATTGTTCCTACCTATGGTTGTGAACTTTGGATAGTGGCAGCCCTCCTTTTTGCATGGTAATTCTTCTGTTGCTTTCCATAGCGCAAACCCACTATAATTTTTTGTGTTTTGAGTTTGATGTTACTTCCTGTTTTCTCTCTCCAATTGCACCCAGGAGAGAGAAAACAGGAAGTATAAGAGGAGCGGAACTCTCCATCGCCACTGTGGAAGGAGACACTGATGGAGAGGACAACACACAGCAAGGTAAGTAAAGGGGGAGGGGGGGTTTGATGGTGACACATGCAGGCAGCTGCATTTGATGGTGACACATGCTGTTGCAATTGGTGGTGACACATGCTGCTGCTGCAATTTGGTGGTGACTAGGGATGAGCTCAGGCGTGTTCACATGGAACACGTGCAGAGCCCGCCAGGAAGTGAGCGCAGCACTGCGCTAATCACAAGCAGTGAGACATTGCCTGATCTCTGCAGCCGCACATCGAGGCAATGTCTCACTGCCTGTGATTAGCGCAGCGCTGCGCTCACTTCCTGGCGGGCTCTGCACGTGTTCCATGCGAACACGCCTGAGCTCATCCCTAGTGGTGACACATGCTGCTGCTGCAATTTGGTGGTGACACATGCTGCTGCATTTGATGGAGACACAGGCTGCTGCATTTTGGTGGTGACAAAGGCTACTGCAATTGGTGGTGACACAGGCTACTGCAATTGGTGGTGACACATGCTGCTGCAATTGGTGGTGACACATGGTGCTGCATTTGGATGATGACACATGCTGCTGCAATTGGTGGTGACACAGGCTGCTGCATTTGGTGGTGACACAGGCTGCTGCATTTGGTGGTGACACAGGCTGCTGCAAATGGTGACACAGGCTGATGCATTTGGTGGTGATGCAGGCTGCTGCAATTGGTGGTGACGCAGGCTGCTGCATTTGATGGTGACGCATGCTGCTGCATTTTGATGGTGACACATGCTGCTGCATTTTGATGGTGCCACAGGCTGCTGCATTTTGATGGTGCCACAGGCTGCTGCATTTTGATGGTGAAACAGGCTGCTGCATTTTGATGGTGAAACAGGCTGCTGCATTTTGGTTGTGACACAGGCTGCTGCATTTGATGGTGCCACAGGCTGCTGCATTTTGATGGTGAAACAGGCTGCTGCATTTTGATGGTGAAACAGGCTGCTGCATTTTGATGGTGATACAGGCTGCTGCATTTTGGTGGTGACACAGGCTACATTTTATGTGACACAGGCTGCATGTAAGGAGGGACTCCGCTAGGGGCACCTGATGTAAGGACAGACTCCACTGGGGACACCCCAGGCTGCTGCAATTTGGTGGTGACACAGGCTGCTGCAATTTGGTGGTGACATAGGCTGCTGCATTTTTATGGTGACACATGCTGCTGCATTTGGTGGTGACACATGCCACTGCATTTTGATGGTGACACATGCTGCTGCATTTGGTGTTGACACAGGCTAGTGCAATTTGGGGGTGACACAGGCTTCTGCATTTTGGTGGTGACACAGGCTGCTGCAATTTGGTGGTGACACAGGCTGCTGCATTTGGTGGTGACACAGGCTGCATAACCGCAAGCAGTTTTAAATGACTTTTTTCCATTAAATGTCATTTTGTGCAGGGACGGTTCTAAACACGGGAAACACGTGCCACTTCACAGGCATGCTATAGACACCCCCCAGGCACAATATTTAAAGGAATATTTCACTTTTTTTTCACTTTAATTGTCATTAAAATCAGTGCTCCTGAAAAAACTGCAGTTTTAAAAAAAAATTTAAGCATTGACTCATGTCCCCTGGGGCAGGAGTCGGTTCCCAAACCTGTTGCAATTGGTGGTGACACATGCTACTGCAACTTAGTGGTGGCACGGGCTACTGCCTTTGATGGTGACACAGGCTGCTGCAATTGGTGGTGACACAGGCTCCTGCATTTGGTGGTGACACATGCTGCTGCAATTTGGTGGTGACACAGACTGCTGCAATTGGTAGTGACACAGGCTTCTGCATTTTGATGGTGACACATGCTGCTGCAATTGGTGGTGACACAGGCTGCTGCATTTGGTGGTGACACAGGCCAAAATTTTAAGTGACACAGGCTGCATGTAAGGAGGGACTCTGCTGGGGGCACATGCTGCATGTAAGGAGGGACTCGGCTGGGGGCACCTGATGTAAGGACGGACTCTGCTGGAGACATCTGATGGCATCTGGTGGCAGGCAATTTAGCTAGTGACACGCTCAGGGCTCCCACTGATTCTGCATTATGGTGAGTTGAATTATTTCATTTTATATTACAATATAATAATAGAAATAATGTGATTCAATCATCCTGACACCATAACAACCATGGTGCTGATGGGGATGATTGAAGTGCTAATACCAGGTGTTTGGAATATCTTTATCTGCTGATTGTTAAACTTTATAAAATATACATTTCTATTGTTGTGTAGGATCTGGGCCTGCTGTCCCTCCATCCCTCTATCCCTCTCCCTTCATCCCTCGTTTATCTCAGACACTAACCACACCACCTTAGAGCCACGCCCACTATTTCGCTGAAACCACATCCATTTTCACCAAGTGGGAGGAATCAGGAAGGAAGGGGGGATCTAGTGCCCCCCATCCTAAAACGTCACCAGCCGCCACTGGAGGCAATACTAAGCCAGTGCTACATTAATTAAAATGAATGAAAAGTGTCCCGTGTGGTGCTGTGTGCTGTGTTATGCTGGCCACACACTATACAAAAAATCGGCCAAACCCAATCTTGTCCTTCGTTTTTTCGGCTCAAAAACATCCCAATGAGTATCAATTTTGTGCCCATTAATTGTCCAAAAAATGAATCAACTGTATAAATGACCAAATGTCGGTCAATTTTTCGTTTAGTGTATGGCCAGCACTAGTTTGAGATCGTCATTCACCCTGAGTATCGTTGCAGCTGTGATCTTCCAGTACTGTGAAAATTAATATGAGCAGCTTCATGCACTTATTAAAGGGCAGAATGTGCCCACCCTTTCTGCCCCCATGCTCCATTCATAGAAGCCAGATTTTCAGTTCCCACAATGAAATGCAATGAATGGAGGACTGGTGGAAGAATGAAAACTCCACTTGCTGTTGACTATTAGGGATGAGCCAAACACCCCCCGGGTGCTAATTTTAAAGGCTAATATGCAAGATATTGTCCTAAAAAGGGTTTGGGGACCCGGCTCCTGCCCCAGGGGACATGGATCAATGCAAATTGACGACTCACGATTAAAGTGAAAAAAAAGTGAAATATTCCTTTAAATATCATGCCTGTGGGGTGTCTTTAGTATGCCTGTGAAGTGGTACGTGTTTCCAGTGTTTAGAACAGTCCCTGCACAAAATGACATTTAATGGAAAAAAATTCATTTAAAACTGCTTGCGGTTTTAATGTAATGTCTGGTTCCGGCAATACAGATAAAAATCATTGAGAAAAATGGCATGGGTAGCCCCCCCTGCCCATTACCAGCCCCTTTGGGTCTTGTACGGATATTAAGGGGAACCCCTTACCCAAATTAAAAAAAGGAAAGGTGTTGGGCCCCCAGGCCTTATATACTCAGAAAAGCAGTATACAGGCGGTGCAAATAAGACAGGGACTGTGTAGTTTGTTGTGTTACATATAATCTGTTTGTCATTTTGAAGTGGTACATTTTTAAAGTGTAGCTCCAGTCAAAAAAACTATTTTTAAGCTTTTTGGAAAACATAGGTAAGGGTTATCACCCCTGTATAATTTTTTTGGCCGTCCGTCTTTTTTCATCTCACCACCTGGTGGTGGTGCTGGTGCCACAACACTGTAAGTCCTCACAGTTACTCTTGGTCGGTGCTGTGAAATATTATATCAAGAATTGTAATTACATGCATCTGTTAAACGGGCTGAAAAATTGGGCATTAGCCACTGATGCCACAACAATGCAACCCTTCACAGATCTCTAGTTGGAGGCCAGGAATGAGCCCTGCTGCAAAGCATTGCATCAAAAATTGTAATTACATGCCCCTGTTAAACAGGGGCTGAAAAATTGGGCCTTAGGCACTGGTGCCACAACACTGCAACTCCTCAAAGATACTCTAGTTGGAGGCCAGGAATGAGCCCTGCTGCAAAGCATTGCATCAAAAATTGTAATTACGTGCCCCTGTAAAACAGGGGCTGAAAAATTGGGCCTTAGGCACTGGTGCTGGTGCTACGACACTGCAACCTCTCCCAGATACTTTAGTTGGAATGGAGGAATGAGCCCTGCTGCAAAGCATTGCATCAAAAATTGTAATTACATGTCCATGTTAAACAGGGGCTGAAAAATTGGGCCTTAGCCACTGGTGCCGGCACCCAGAACCAAAAATGTTCTTCCAGGCTATCAGCAGGATAATTGAGGAGGAAGAGGATAGTCAGTCAACATAACAGGACAGTCACTCAGCATCAGCATAGGCAGTCTTGAAGGTATGTGACATTTCAAAAAAAATTATTCGTTTACATCAGCTTCAGGTGCTTGGTAGCTGGTGGTGATCCAAGACTTACTCATCTTTATGAAGGTCAGTCGATCAACAGAGTCAGATTGACAGGCGCACCCTGTGATTAGTTATAAAGCCTCCAGCAGCACTGAATGTACGTTCCGAAAGAACGCTGGATGCAGGACAGGCCAGTAGCTCAATTGCATACTGTGCAAGCCCTGGCCAGTGATCCATCCTCAAGACCCAGTAAGCCAGAGGATTTTCGGTGGGAAAGGTGACCAAGTCTGACCTTGCCTCTAGGTATTCCTGCACCATGTAAATCAGACGCTGGCAATGGTTGCTGGAACCGATCATACCTAGGGGCTGTGGACTAAAAAATTGTCCGAACGCATCGGTCAGACGGCCACCTTCTCCACCGCTCCTTCTGTGACTGACCGAACACGTTGCACAGACCTTTCTGCAAGGCGTTCCGGAGATGTCTCATCCTCTGCGACAGCAAGATAAGGTCCGCAACCTTACCCTTGTATCGTGGATCAAGGAGAGTGGCCAGCCAGTAATGGTCCCTCTCCTTGATCCGAAGAATACGAGGATCCTTCCGCAGGCTTTGCAGGATCAGGGAGGCCATGCAGCGTAGGTTAGCTGAGACATTCGGTCCGGAGTCCTCTGGGTCACTAAGGACGATATGATCCGCAGCCACCTACTCCCAGCCACGTACAAATCCATAGGTTTCTTGGGACTGTAAATCATCCCTAAAAGACTGCTGCTGCTGATGCTGGGTGCCAGGCTCCACCTCCATGCTGACACAAGCCTCCTCCTCCTCCTCTTCCTGTGTGATCGGTGGGACAACAGGAACACTGTCTGGATAAAGGGGGTCTTGAGAGGCAAGGAAGTCCTCCTCTTTCTGCCTCTGTTCTGCCTCAAGTGTCCTGTCAATTATTCCACGCAGCATATGCTCCAACAGGTGGACAAGAGGTACAGTGTCACTGATGCATGCACTGTCACTGCTCACCATCCTCGTGGCCTCCTAAAATGGTGACAGGACAGTGTATGCATCCCTGATCATGCCCCACTGGCATGGTGAAAAAAAACAAGCTCCCCTGACCCTGTCCTGGTGCCATAGTCGCACAGGTACTCATTGATGGCCCTCTGCTGCATGTGCAGCCACTGCAGCATGGCCAAAGTTGAGTTCCACCTGGTGGGCATGTCACATATAAGACGGTTCTTGGGCAGGTTCAACTCCTTTTGGAGCTCAGCCAGCTGAGCACTGGCATTATATGATCGGGGGAAATGCACACAGACTTTTTTGGCCTGCCTCAGGACATCCTGTAAGCCCGGGTACCTGCCCAAGAACTGCTGCACCACCAGGTTAAGGAAGTGAGCCACACAGGGCACATGGGTCAGTTGTCCCTGTCGGAGGGCGGAGAGGAGGTTGGTGCCATTGTCGCAAACCACCATTTCTGGCTTAAGCTGGCATGGCGTCAACCACCTCTCGGTCTGCCCCTGCAGAGCTGACAAAATATCTGCCCCAGTGTGGCTCCTGTCCCCCAACACACCAACGCAAGCATGGCACTGCATCTTTTTGCCTGCATACTTCTGTAGCCCCTTGAATGCCTATGGAGCACCGCTGGTTCCGAGGACAAAGCACAGGAAGAGGCCAAGGAGGAAGAAGAAAAGGAGGGGTGGAGGAGAGAGGTGTGCCACAACCAGTAGTAGCATTTTGGAGGCGTGGTGGTGGAACAACCTCCAACACTACTGCACCTTGTCCTGCATCCTTCCCAGCTACCAGAAGAGTGACCCAATGGGCCGTGAAAGACAGGTAACATCCCTGTCCATGCCTGCTGGACCATGAGTCAGTGGTAATATGCACCTTACCGCTGACCGCCCTGTCCAGCGAGGCATGGACATTGCCTTCCACATGCCGATAGAGAGCCAGAATCGCCTTCCGGGAGAAAAAGTGGCATTTGGGAACCTGCCACTGAGGAACCGCACATTGCACAAACTCACGGAAGGGGGACGAGACTACCAACTGAAAAGGCAGCAGTTGAAGTGCTAGCAATTTAGCCAAGCTAGCATTCAACCGCTGGGCATCTGGATGGCTGGGAGTGAACTTCTTTTGATGGTCCAGCATCTGGGGCAGGGAAATTTGCCTGGTACAATCGGACGTCGATGTACTGCAAGCTGTGACACACCTAATTCTACACCTTCATTCCTCTCAGAGCAGGTTTCAGAGAGGACTGAAGGTATAGTGGGGTTGGAGATCCCAGCTGATGAGGAGCAAGGAGAGGTCCGCTTTGTTCTTTGGTGTGGGTCTTGCCAACGAGCTGCATGGCAGGCCAACATATGTCTGGTCAAGCATGTGGTGCCCAAGCGGCTGATGTTTTGGCCACACGAGATACGCTTGAGACATATGTTGCAAATAGCAGCGGTGCGATCTGATGCACTCGTCTCAAAAAAGGCCCACACCAAAGAACTTTTGGAATAACGCGCAGAGGCAGTGCCCTGCACAGGCGGAGCTCTGCGGTGTGATTCAGTTAGTGTGCTGCCTTTAAGCTGGCCCCCGGAGGGCATCCTGCCTCATTGGAGATGTGCCTCCTCCTCCTCTCTCCTATCAGGCACACACATGGAGTCAGTGACATCATCATCCCCTCCCTCTTCATCACTGGAGCAAACCTGGCAGTATGCTGCAGCTGGTGGAACATGACTGCCAGACTGCTGTCCTTCTTGAGCATCCCCTCTCTCTGCACTCATGCTACTGCCTTCCTCTAGCTGGGTATCAACATCAGAGCCTTCAAAACGCTGGGCATCCTCCTGGAGCATGTACCCAACACTGTGCTCAAACAGTTGGGACATGGTGGGTCTAGGGAAGGAGTGACTGATGACATTGAGACGAGGGAAGAGGACGCGTTGACAGCTGCTTTGCCAGTACCCTGAGCCTGGGTGAGAGAGGATGAGGATGGCTTGGTCATCCACTCTACCAAGTCTATGGCATGATGTGGCTCAACACGTCCAGCTGCCGCAAATAAGGACAAGCGTGTCCCATGGCCACGTGCTGATGACGATGCACCATGTCCACGACCAGCACTGTTGTCTCTAGACACAGAGCCTGCTTGCCCTCTTTTATTGGCTCGTGACTGTCTGCCTCTCCTTGTTGGCCTTCCAGACATACTAATGGTCTGCATGGAGATGGGAAAACCAGCAATTGGGGTAGCTTTAGGTGCACACTGAGCAGATGACACAGTACACCGACTGTAATTAATGCAGCTGCCTGCCTATGGTATAGGATCTGAAGAACACCAGCAATTGGGATAGCTTCAGGTGTATACTGTGCAGGTGGCACAATACACCAACTGTAACTGCAGCAACTGCCTGTGGAATAGAAACAGAACAACACCAGCTATAAGGGGTAGCTTCAGGTGTATACTGTGAACGAGACACAATACACCCACTGTAACTGCTACAGATGCCTGGGTTAGAGAAACAGAACAACACTAGCAATAAGGGGTAGCTTCAGGTGTATATTGTGCAGGAGGCACAATACACCCACTGTAACTGCTGCAGATGCCTGTGTTAAAGAAACAGAACAACACCAGCGATAAGGGGAGCTTCATGTGTATACTGTACAGGAGGCACACTGCACCCACTGTAACTGCTGCAGATGCCTGTGTTACAGAAACAGAACAACACCAGCAATAAGGGGTAGCTTCAGGTGTATACTGTGCAGTAGGCACACTACACCAAATGTAACTGCTGCAGATGCCTGTGTTAGAGAAACAGAACAACACCAGCAATAAGGGGTAACTTCAGGTGTATACTGAGCAGGAAGGACACTACACCCACTGTAACTGCTGCAGGTGCATGTGTTACAGAAACAGAACAACACCAGCAATAAGGGGTAGCTTCATGTGTATACTGTGCAGGAGGCACACTACACCCACTGTAACTGCTGCAGATGCCTGTGTTAAAGAAACAGAACAACACCAGCAATAAGGGGTAGCTTCAGGTGTATACTGTACAGGAGGCACACTACACCCACTGTAACTGCTGCAGATGACTGCTGCAGATGCATGTGTTACAGAAACATAACAACACCAGCAATAAGTGGTAGCTTCAGGTGTATACTGTGCAGGAGGCACACTACACCCACTGTAACTGCTGCAGATGCCTGTGTTAAAGAAACTGAACAACACCAGCAATAAGGGTAGCTTCAGGTGTAGTGATGGACGAACTTCCGACGGGACGTTTCGCGAACGCGAAATGCGAACGGACCCAAACGTTCGCGAAACAGAACGTTCGCCGCGGGCCCCATTGACTTCAATGGGAGGCGAACTTTGCAAACCTTCATGTCGAATTTGCGGCCACGTGGTAATTATTAGGGGGTAAAACGTAGTCCCACCATCTGGACAATGACATAATACATGTATGAGGTGAATTTGGGATCGATAACTACAAGCATTTTTATTTTATTTGGGAAATTGTTCTAACAATTCAGGACTATGGAGCTAATGAAGGCAATGGAGGAGAGGGAAGGTCAGGGACCAGGGTAGGCAAAGAAGAGGGTGCAGGAGATGATCACCAGCAGCGTGACATACCGGAATGACACATGCACCGTGATAGAGGCATCTGACAGCAGCACCGTAATACAGAGCACTGACAGCAGCACCGTGACATACAGCGCTGACAGCAGCACCGTGACATACAGCGCTGACAGCAGCACCGTGACATACAGCGCTGACAGCAGCACCGTGACATACAGCGCTGACAGCAGCACCGTGACATACAGCGCTGACAGCAGCACCGTGACATACAGCGCTGACAGCAGCACCGTGACATACAGCGCTGACAGCAGCACCGTGACATACAGCGCTGACAGCAGCACCGTAAGCAGCCCCAGGAGGAAGTCAGCACAGCACAGGGATGGTGTGATCCCCTCATAATAAGAACCCCCAGGAGGAAGTCAGCACAGCACAGGGATAGTGTGATCCCTTCATAATAAGAACCCCCAGGAGGAAGTCAGCACAGCACAGGGATATCATAAGCAGCCCCAGTAGAAATATGACACCGCTCAACCTCTTCAAAGAGGAGGGTAGGGGCATATAGTACGGTGTGCTTTTTTGGGTCAAGGAAGTGAGCCAAATGAATTAAGAAGGTCTGTGTGCTTGATTAAAAAAATAGTTTATAGACATATACATGGTCTACTGGTCACATGTGTTGAATTCCTCCGAGATCCATGCCTCATTCATTTTTAGAAATGTGAGGTAGTTAACACTGTGGTGAGCTAGGCGAGTACGCTTATCGGTCACAATCCCCCCTGCTGCGCTGAACGTCCTTTCGGACAGGACACTGGATGAGGGGCAAGCCAACAGTTCGATTGCAAATTGGGCAAGCTCTGGCCAGAGGTCAAGCCTGCCCACCCAGTAGTCTAGGGGTTCATCACTCCTCAGAGCGTCCACATCGGCCGTTAACCCAATGTAGTCGGACACCTGACGGTCTAGGCGTTCCCTGATGCTGGATCCGGATGACACCTGTCGATGGGTCGGCTGAAAGAATGACCTCATATCCGAAGTCACCAACACATCTTCAAACCGGCCTCTTCTTGCAGGCGCTGTTGGATTGGTACCCGCAAATCCTTCTCTGGGAGTGGGAATTGCTCCTCTGCCAGCGCACGCAAAAGCAGAATGCAGCATTTCTCGAAGCAAGGCCTGGAAGTGCTGCATTCTGACAGCCCTCTGCGACGGCGGTAACATTTCCGCCATTTTGTGTTTGTACCGGGGGGTCTAAGTACGTTGCCACCCAGTACTGGTCCTTGACCCTCATGCTTTTTATACGGGGGTCCCTATTAAAACACTGGAGCATGAAGGCCCCCATTTGCACTAAAGTGGAAGCGGTGTGGTGGCCTGGCTCCTGCTCATCATCCAGGATAATGTCGTCCTCTTCATTCTCCTCTCCCCATCCTCGCACAACAGGGATCCCAGAAAGGTTTAAAGCATGCTCTTCTTGCTCCTGCTCATCCGCCCCGGCACCATCCTCCTCTGACTCCTCATCAGACTCCTGTTGTTGACTTGTCTCAGATAGAGTAGCCCCCCCTGGGAATTCATCCAGCATTGCGACTTCCTCATCTTCCCGCTCCTGCTCCTCCACAGCCTGATCAATGACACGACGCAATGCACGCTCCAGAAAGAAGGCATAAGGTACCATGTCACTGATGGCGCCATGGCTGCGACTGACCAGTTTGGTGATCTCCTCAAATGGCCGCAGAAGTCTGCATGTGTCGCGCATGAGCAGCCACTGGCGCGGTGAAAAAAAACCCAGCTCCCCAGAACCGTTTCTTTCGCAGAGTTCATACAGGTAGACGTTAACTGCACGTTTCTGCTGGAGCAGCCTATCAAGCATATAGAAGGTTGAGTTCCATCGCGTCGGGCAATCGCAAATAAGACGTCTGACCGGCAGATGGTGTCGCCGCTGAATGTCAGCAAGGCGAGCCATGGCCGTGTAAGATCTTCTGAAATGGGCCGAGATTTTCCTTGCCTGCCGCAAGATGTCCTGGACCCCAGGGTATTTGACAAGGAATCGCTGCACGACCAAGTTTAAGACGTGTGCCATGCACGGCACGTGCGTGATTTTGCCCTGTTTCAATGCGCTAAGCAGATTGGCACCGTTGTCACACACCACTTTACCAACTGTCAAATTGAGCGGTGTTAGCCACTCATCTGCCTGTGAACGCAAAGCTGAAAGGAGTGCCGGGCCAGTGTGGCTCTTTGCTTCCAGGCACAACAGACGCAGCACGGCATGGCAACGTCTCACCTGGCATGTGGAATAGGTTCTGGGGAGCTTGGGCGGTGCAGTGGAAGAGACGCTAGCAGCGGAAAAGGAGGAGGCAGCTGAGGAGGAGAGGGAGGAGGATGGAGTAGGAGGAGGAGAAGAAGAGTCAGGCCTGCATGCAATCCGTGGCGGTAAAACCAAATCTACACGGGTGCCACGGGTTACATGCTTGACGGCCGTCAGAAGGTTCACCCAGTGGGCAGTAAAACTGATATACCTTCCCTGCCCGTGTTTGCTAGACCACGTGTCTGTGGTCAGATGTATCTTGGCACCGACACTGTGTGCCAGAGATACATTCACTTGCCGCTGAACATGGCCATATAGCTCTGGGATGCCCTTCTCTGAGAAATACTTCCTTCCTGGGACCTTCCATTGTGGTGTTCCAATGGCCACAAATTTGCGAAAGGCCTCCGAGTCCACCAGTTTATATGGCAGTAGTTGGCGGGCTATGAGTTCTGACAAGCCAGCCGCCAACCGTTGGGCAAGAGGGTTATCCGGCGTCATCATTTTTTTACGCTCAAACATTAGGCCCACGGAAGCCTGCCTTTTTGCAGAAAAATGTGAGCTTGGCGTGATGGAAGGTGGAGTGGAGGACAATTGTGAGGAGAGAGGAGAAGGAGAAGTAGAAGACGAGGCTGGACGGTGAGAGCCTGCAGTGTGGCTTTGTGTGTTCCGTTGCTCCCACTGGGCTCGGTGATGGCTGCTCATGTGCCTTCTTAAGGCGGTCGTCCCTAGGTGAGTATTGGGCTTACCGCGACTAACGCGTTGACTGCAAAGATTGCAGATGGCAACGCTATTGTCAGCAGCGGACACGTTAAAAAAAGCCCACACTGCGGAGCCATGTGCCGGTGTCCTGGGAGCGCCAGATGTGACCGTACATGGTCGATGACTCGCTCCTGATACATTTGCAGTCTGCTTTGTCCCTGCTGTGCAATGTAAGTCATTGCTGCTTCTCCTCCCTATCTGCTGGTCCATATCTCCCTCTGAACTCCCCTCCTCTTCCTCTCTTGTGGGCACCCACGTGACATCACTAGACACGTCATCATCAACGTCACCTTCCCCACCGCTATAAGTAGAGATCTCGGAGTAGGCAGCAACACCGGGGACCAACCTCCTCCTTGGGCTGATCTGGGTACTGGCGTCAGACTGCTGAGTAGCGCTTGTTGCTACCTCCTCTTCCTGATCCAATACCAAGAGTGGCTGCGCATCAGAAATGTCCTCTTGATATGGATCGGAAAATAATTCCAGTGACTCAAGCGGAAGGTATGTGGTGGTGGTGGTGGTGGTCGTGTTGTTGGTGGTAGTGTCTTTGGGGGTGCACATAGCAGAGAGTGAAGAAGAGGGTGCAGATCGAGAGGATGAGGAGGGTGCAGAAGAGTAAGGCTGAGCGAGCCACTCAACCAAGTCTGGTGCATCCTTTAAAGTAATTGAACGCACCTTCTGCAACTTCCCACTTTGGCTCAAGCCTGTTGCTCCTGCCCTACCCCTACCACCCCTGCGGAAGGGCCTGCCTCTTCCTCTGCCTGTCATTTTTTAAATGACCCTGTGACAAAACTCTTAGTCCCTATACCGATGAAGGACTGCTGCAGTATAGGGCAGCGGTCAGCAGTGGTGCACGTCAACCCTATCTATTGTGGACCGATAGCGGTCCTTACAGAACAGCAGACTGTACCGCACTCAAGCCTATGTACCGTAGCACCCTATACCAAGTTACCAGTCCTTATAAGAACTTTTGTGGACCAAGCAGGTTGTGTATTAGTGTTTAGCAGACTGTACGTCAGTCCCTATACCGCTGAAGGACTGCTGCAGTATAGGGCAGCGGTCAGCAGTGGTGCACGTCAACCCTATCTATTGTGGACCGATAGCGGTCCTTACAGAACAGCAGACTGTACCGCACTCAAGCCTATGTACCGTAGCACCCTATACCAAGTTACCAGTCCTTATAAGAACTTTTGTGGAACAAGCAGGTTGTGTGTTAGTGATTAGCAGACTGTACGTCAGTCCCTATACCGCTGAAGGACTGCTGCAGTATAGGTGAGCGGTCAGCAGTGGTGCACGTCAACCCTATCTATTGTGGACCTATAGCGGTCCTTACAGAACAGCAGACTGTACCGCACTCAAGCCTATGTACCGTAGCACCCTATACCAAGTTACCAGTCCTTATAAGAACTTTTGTGGACCAAGCAGGTTGTGTATTAGTGTTTAGCAGACTGTACGTCAGTCCCTATACCGCTGAAGGACTGCTGCAGTATAGGGCAGCGGTCAGCAGTGGTGCACGTCAACCCTATCTATTGTGGACCGATAGCGGTCCTTACAGAACAGCAGACTGTACCGCACTCAAGCCTATGTACCGTAGCACCCTATACCAAGTTACCAGTCCTTATAAGAACTTTTGTGGAACAAGCAGGTTGTGTGTTAGTGATTAGCAGACTGTACGTCAGTCCCTATACCGCTGAAGGACTGCTGCAGTATAGGTGAGCGGTCAGCAGTGGTGCACGTCAACCCTATCTATTGTGGACCTATAGCGGTCCTTACAGAACAGCAGACTGTACCGCACTCAAGCCTATGTACCGTAGCACCCTATACCAAGTTACCAGTCCTTATAAGAACTTTTGTGGACCAAGCAGGTTGTGTATTAGTGTTTAGCAGACTGTACGTCAGTCCCTATACCGCTGAAGGACTGCTGCAGTATAGGGCAGCGGTCAGCAGTGGTGCACGTCAACCCTATCTATTGTGGACCGATAGCGGTCCTTACAGAACAGCAGACTGTACCGCACTCAAGCCTATGTACCGTAGCACCCTATACCAAGTTACCAGTCCTTATAAGAACTTTTGTGGACCAAGCAGGTTGTGTATTAGTGTTTAGCAGACTGTACGTCAGTCCCTATACCGCTGAAGGACTGCTGCAGTATAGGTGAGCGGTCAGCAGTGGTGCACGTCAACCCTATCTATTGTGGACCGATAGCGGTCCTTACAGAACAGCAGACTGTACCGCACTCAAGCCTATGTACCGTAGCACCCTATACCAAGTTACCAGTCCTTATAAGAACTTTTGTGGACCAAGCAGGTTGTGTATTAGTGTTTAGCAGACTGTACGTCAGTCCCTATACCGCTGAAGGACTGCTGCAGTATAGGTGAGCGGTCAGCAGTGGTGCACGTCAACCCTATCTATTGTGGACCGATAGCGGTCCTTACAGAACAGCAGACTGTACCGCACTCAAGCCTATGTACCGTAGCACCCTATACCAAGTTACCAGTCCTTATAAGAACTTTTGTGGACCAAGCAGGTTGTGTATTAGTGTTTAGCAGACTGTACGTCAGTCCCTATACCGCTGAAGGACTGCTGCAGTATAGGGCAGCGGTCAGCAGTGGTGCACGTCAACCCTATCTATTGTGGACCGATAGCGGTCCTTACAGAACAGCAGACTGTACCGCACTCAAGCCTATGTACCGTAGCACCCTATACCAAGTTACCAGTCCTTATAAGAACTTTTGTGGAACAAGCAGGTTGTGTGTTAGTGATTAGCAGACTGTACGTCAGTCCCTATACCGCTGAAGGACTGCTGCAGTATAGGTGAGCGGTCAGCAGTGGTGCACGTCAACCCTATCTATTGTGGACCGATAGCGGTCCTTACAGAACAGCAGACTGTACCGCACTCAAGCCTATGTACCGTAGCACCCTATACCAAGTTACCAGTCCTTATAAGAACTTTTGTGGACCAAGCAGGTTGTGTATTAGTGTTTAGCAGACTGTACGTCAGTCCCTATACCGCTGAAGGACTGCTGCAGTATAGGGCAGCGGTCAGCAGTGGTGCACGTCAACCCTATCTATTGTGGACCGATAGCGGTCCTTACAGAACAGCAGACTGTACCGCACTCAAGCCTATGTACCGTAGCACCCTATACCAAGTTACCAGTCCTTATAAGAACTTTTGTGGAACAAGCAGGTTGTGTGTTAGTGATTAGCAGACTGTACGTCAGTCCCTATACCGCTGAAGGACTGCTGCAGTATAGGGCAGCGGTCAGCAGTGGTGCACGTCAACCCTATCTATTGTGGACCGATAGCGGTCCTTACAGAACAGCAGACTGTACCGCACTCAAGCCTATGTACCGTAGCACCCTATACCAAGTTACCAGTCCTTATAAGAACTTTTGTGGAACAAGTGAGTTGTGAATGTTTAGCAGACTGCAGCAGAAGGGCAGCAGTCAAGTATAATATCCTTTCTATATTTGGAAGAAAGAATATTATACATGTACAAGCCTATTACTGTACCACTGATACCAGTCCTGAAAAGAACCTTTGTGGAACTAATAATAACAGCAAGTCTTTAAAATTACCCTCACTGCCTGACAACACTGCTTCCTTCCTGTCCCTATACAAATTGGCAAAAAAAGAGAACGATTAGTGGTTACTGGAACAGCTCTTTTGTGGACCTTGATAGTAACAGCTAATGATGATGATGATGATGATGATGATGAAAGACTAATCTGGCTGTCCCTGTAGCATACACCGTCCTTTCCCTTTCTCTAAACTAACAAAAGACACTCAGGCTGCTGCAAGAATCAGCAGCACAGCAAACCTATCAACACCTAACACCTATACCAGTCCTGAAAAGAACTTTTGTGTACCAAATAGCTAGTGGTTTATCTCTCCCTACTCCACACAGGAACCTGTCCCTATCTTAACAGAAGAAAGAATGTAAAATGGCCACCGGATCGGGTGTATTTATAGGTTAGGGGGAATGTACAAGTGTCCATGTGCTGTCATGTCTCAATTGGCTGTCCTGTATCACATGATAAACGTGTCACCAAAGGTTAAAGTTCTTGTATACATTAAACACGTAAGTCCGCCGCGGCGAACGACGGAAAAAGGCGTTCGAACGTGCGGACCGCGAATGTCGGAAATTCGCCGCGAAACGACCGCCGGGCGAACCGTTCGGCCATCACTATTCAGGTGTATACTGTGCAGGAGGCACACTACACCCACTGTAACTGCTGCAGATGCCTATGTTACAAAAACAGAACAACACCAGCAATAAGGGTAGCTTCAGGTGTATACTGTGCAGGGGGCACACTACACCCACTGTAACTGCTGCAGATGCATGTGGAATAGAAACAGAACAACACCAGCTATAAGGGGTAGCTTCAGGTGTATACTGTGAACGAGACACAATACACCCACTGTAACTGCTACAGATGCCCGGGTTAGAGAAACAGAACAACACTAGCAATAAGGGGTAGCTTCAGGTGTATATTGTGCAGGAGGCACAATACACCCACTGTAACTGCTGCAGATGCCTGTGTTAAAGAAACAGAACAACACCAGCGATAAGGGGAGCTTCAGGTGTATACTGTGCAGGAGGCACACTACACCCACTGTAACTGCTGCAGATGCCTATGTTACAAAAACAGAACAACACCAGCAATAAGGGTAGCTTCAGGTGTATACTGTGCAGGGGGCACAATACACCAACTGTAACTGCAGCAACTGCCTGTGGAATAGAAACAGAACAACACCAGCTATAAGGGGTAGCTTCAGGTGTATACTGTGAACGAGACACAATACACCCACTGTAACTGCTACAGATGCCTGGGTTAGAGAAACAGAACAACACTAGCAATAAGGGGTAGCTTCAGGTGTATATTGTGCAGGAGGCACAATACACCCACTGTAACTGCTGCAGATGCCTGTGTTAAAGAAACAGAACAACACCAGCGATAAGGGGAGCTTCATGTGTATACTGTACAGGAGGCACACTGCACCCACTGTAACTGCTGCAGATGCCTGTGTTACAGAAACAGAACAACACCAGCAATAAGGGGTAGCTTCAGGTGTATACTGTGCAGTAGGCACACTACACCAAATGTAACTGCTGCAGATGCCTGTGTTAGAGAAACAGAACAACACCAGCAATAAGGGGTAACTTCAGGTGTATACTGAGCAGGAGGGACACTACACCCACTGTAACTGCTGCAGGTGCATGTGTTACAGAAACAGAACAACACCAGCAATAAGGGGTAGCTTCATGTGTATACTGTGCAGGAGGCACACTACACCCACTGTAACTGCTGCAGATGCCTGTGTTAAAGAAACAGAACAACACCAGCAATAAGGGGTAGCTTCAGGTGTATACTGTACAGGAGGCACACTACACCCACTGTAACTGCTGCAGATGACTGCTGCAGATGCATGTGTTACAGAAACATAACAACACCAGCAATAAGTGGTAGCTTCAGGTGTATACTGTGCAGGAGGCACACTACACCCACTGTAACTGCTGCAGATGCCTGTGTTAAAGAAACTGAACAACACCAGCAATAAGGGTAGCTTCAGGTGTATACTGTGGAGGAGGCACACTACACCCACTGTAACTGCTGCAGATGCCTATGTTACAAAAACAGAACAACACCAGCAATAAGGGTAGCTTCAGGTGTATACTGTGCAGGGGGCACACTACACCCACTGTAACTGCTGCAGATGCATGTGTTACAGAAACAGAACAACATCAGCAATAAAGGGTAGCTTCAGGTGTATACTGTGAAGGAGACACAATACACCCACTGTAACGGCTGCAGATGCCTGGGTTAGAGAAACAGAACAACACTAGCAATAAGGGGTAGCTTCAGGTGTATATTGTGCAGGAGGCACAATACACCCACTGTAACTGCTGCAGATGCCTGTGTTAAAGAAACAGAACAACACCAGCAATAAGGGGTAGCTTCAGGTGTATACTGTGCAAGAGGCACACTACACCCACTGTAACTGCTGCAGATGCCTGTGTTAAAGAAACAGAACAACACCAGCAATAAGGGGAGCTTCATGTGTATACTGTACAGGAGGCACACTGCACCCACTGTAACTGCTGCAGATGCCTGTGTTACAGAAACAGAACAACACCAGCAATAAGGGGTAGCTTCAGGTGTATACTGTGCAGTAGGCACACTACACCAAATGTAACTGCTGCAGATGCCTGTGTTACAGAAACAGAATAACACCAGCAATAAGGGGTAGCTTCAGGTGTATACTGTGCAGGAGGCACACTACACCCACTGTAACTGCTGCAGATGCATGTGTTACAGAAACAGAACAACACCAGCAATAAGGGGTAGCTTCAGGTGTATACTGTGCAGGAGGCACACTACACCCACTGTAACTGCTACAGATGCATGTGTTACAGAAACAGAACAACATCAGCAATAAGGGGTAGCTTCATGTGTATACTGTGCAGGAGGCACACTACACCCACTGTAACTGCTGCAGATGCCTGTGTTAGAGAAACAGAACAACACCAGCAATAAGGG
Source organism: Lithobates pipiens (assembly GCF_037356315.1). NCBI lineage: Eukaryota > Metazoa > Chordata > Amphibia > Anura > Ranidae > Lithobates > Lithobates pipiens. The sequence goes on from NW_027507764.1 coordinate 287,943,417, forward strand.
GTAGCTTCAGGTGTATACTGTGCAGGAGGCACACTACACCCACTGTAACTGCTGCAGATTCATGTGTTACAGAAATAGAACAACACCAGCAATAAGGGTAGCTTTAGGTGTATACTGTGCAGGAGGCACACTACACCCACTGTAACTGCTGCAGATGCCTGTGTTACAGAAACAGAACAACACCAGCAATAAGGGGTAGCTTCAGGTGTATACTGTGCAGAAGGCGCAATACACCCACTGTAACTGCTATAGATGCCTGTGTTACAGAAGCAGAATAACACCAGCAATAAGGGGTAGCTTCAGGTTTATACTGTGCAGGAGGCACAATACACCCACTGTAACTGCGCTAGGTTAACAAGCAAAGATGACACTGGTCCTGCCTATCCTGCTCTCTCTCTGCACACCAACACACTACACAAGGCCGCCACGCTGGCAGCCTTATATAGTGTGGGGCGTGTACTAAACCCCCCTGAGGTATAATTGGCCACAGGCATCCTGCCTGTGGCCAATTATGGCTCTCCTCACTGCCAGGGCTGTGATTGGCCAAGCATGTGGGGTCACAGTGCATGCTTGGTCAATCATCAGCCAGCAATGCACTGCGATGGCGCAGTGCATTGTGGGCCATGAGCGCTATACAAATATGGTGCGAATGTCCCACAAAGTTCTGGATTTGCCGAACAGGTGAACAGCCGTTGTTCGAATCGAACATGCGTTCGACTCGAACACCAAGCTCATCCCTATTGACTACAGTGAACTGATTCTTAATAGTAAAGCAGATGAATACATTATTTCTTTATATGTAGGGTAAACTGGTGCAGGAATTAATATAAAAAAGTTGTGTAAAGGCCCATACACACGATCAGACTTTTTGACAACGAACATGCAAATTAGCTGTTTTGGAGCAACATCCGACTGTGTGCACGCTCCATCGGACAAACTTTTTTGGTTTTCATCAGACTTTTGTTGGCTGTGTGAACGGACAAACTTTCTGGCAACAAAAGTCAGATGGAGCAAAGTCTGATCGTGTGTACAGAAAACCATAGGACTTTTGTACAAAGTACAAACACGCATGCTCAGAACCAATGCAAAAGATCAGACAACAATACAGAAGTTGACCAAAGGTGGCGGTAAAGAGCAGAAAAACCACGTGATTTGGTGAAAGTTGGCTGAAAAAGTCCTGCTGTGTGTATGCAATACAAGTTCAGGGCCGACGCCCTTTGTACAAAAATCCAAGGGAAAGTTTGTACAAAGTCCTATCGTGTGTATGAGGCTTAAGGAGTCTGATACTACAAACTAAACTGAATCTCCTGTATTCAAGGTAGCTTCAGCTAATCAGAGGTGAAATAGTTTCCCCCGAAGAATCAATTCATCAGTATAATTCAATAACAAAATAAAATACTCTAAAGGTCCATACACACGATCAGACTTTTTGACAACAAACATGCAAATTAGCTGTTTTGGAGCAACATCCGACTGTGTGTACGCTCCATCGGACAAACTTTTTTGGTTTTCATCTGACTTTTGTTGGCTGTGCGAACGGACAAACTTTCTGGCAACAAAAGTCAGATGGAGCAAAGTCTGATCGTGTGTACAGAAAACCATAGGACTTTTGTACAAAGTACAAACAGGCATGCTCAGAACCAATGCAAAAGATCAGCCAACAATACAGAAGTTGACCAAAGGTGGCGGTAAAGAGCAGAAAAACCACATGATTTGGTGAAAGTTGGCTGAAAAAGTCCTGCTGTGTGTATGCAATACAAGTTAAGGGCCGACGCCCTTTGTACAAAAATCCAAGGGAAAGTTTGTACAAAGTCCTATCGTGTGTATGAGGCTTAACACTCTTCTCTAGTGATGGACGAACTTCCGACGGGACGTTTCGCGAACGCGAAACGCGAACGGACACAAACGTTCGCGAAAACGACCGTTCGCCGCGGGCTCCATTGACTTCAATGGGAGGCGAATTTCGCAAACCTTTAGGTCGAATTTGCGGCCACGGGGTAATTATTAGGGGGTAGCACGTAGTCCCACCACCTGGACAATAGCATAATACATGTATGAGGTGAATTTGGGATCGATAACTACAAGCATTTTTTTTTTATTTGGGAAATTGTTCTGACAATTCAGGACTATGGAGCTAATGAAGGCAATGGAGGAGAGGGAAGGTCAGGGACCAGGGTAGGCAAACAAGAGGGTGCAGGAGATACAGAGCACTGACAGCAGCACCGTAATACAGAGCACTGACATCAGCACCGTGACATACAGCGCTGACAGCAGCTCCGTGACATACAGCGCTGACAGCAGCTCCGTGACATACAGCGCTGACAGCAGCTCCGTGACATACAGCGCTGACAGCAGCTCCGTGACATACAGCGCTGACAGCAGCTCCGTGACATACAGCGCTGACAGCAGCACCGTGACATACAGCGCTGACAGCAGCTCCGTGACATACAGCGCTGACAGCAGCTCCGTGACATACAGCGCTGACAGCAGCTCCGTGACATACAGCACTGACAGCAGCTCCGTGACATACAGCGCTGACAGCAGCTCCGTGACATACAGCGCTGACAGCAGCACCGTGACATACAGCGCTGACAGCAGCTCCGTGACATACAGCGCTGACAGCAGCTCCGTGACATACAGCGCTGACAGCAGCTCCGTGACATACAGCGCTGACAGCAGCTCCGTGACATACAGCGCTGACAGCAGCTCCGTGACATACAGCGCTGACAGCAGCACCGTGACATACAGCGCTGACAGCAGCTCCGTGACATACAGCGCTGACAGCAGCTCCGTGACATACAGCGCTGACAGCAGCTCCGTGACATACAGCACTGACAGCAGCTCCGTGACATACAGCGCTGACAGCAGCTCCGTGACATACAGCGCTGACAGCAGCACCGTGACATACAGCGCTGACAGCAGCTCCGTGACATACAGCGCTGACAGCAGCTCCGTGACATACAGCGCTGACAGCAGCTCCGTGACATACAGCGCTGACAGCAGCTCCGTGACATACAGCGCTGACAGCAGCTCCGTGACATACAGCGCTGACAGCAGCTCCGTGACATACAGCGCTGACAGCAGCTCCGTGACATACAGCGCTGACAGCAGCACCGTGACATACAGCGCTGACAGCAGCTCCGTGACATACAGCGCTGACAGCAGCTCCGTGACATACAGCGCTGACAGCAGCACCGTGACATACAGCGCTGACAGCAGCTCCGTGACATACAGCGCTGACAGCAGCTCCGTGACATACAGCGCTGACAGCAGCTCCGTGACATACAGCGCTGACAGCAGCTCCGTGACATACAGCGCTGACAGCAGCTCCGTGACATACAGCGCTGACAGCAGCTCCGTGACATACAGCGCTGACAGCAGCTCCGTGACATACAGCGCTGACAGCAGCTCCGTGACATACAGCGCTGACAGCAGCTCCGTGACATACAGCGCTGACAGCAGCTCCGTGACATACAGCGCTGACAGCAGCTCCGTGACATACAGCGCTGACAGCAGCTCCGTGACATACAGCGCTGACAGCAGCTCCGTGACATACAGCGCTGACAGCAGCACCGTAAGCAGCCCCAGGAGGAAGTCAGCACAGCACAGGGATGGTGTGATCCCCTCATAATAAGAACCCCCAGGAGGAAGTCAGCACAGCACAGGGATGGTGGGAGCCCCTCATAATAAGAACACCCAGGAGGAAGTCAGCACAGCACAGGGATGGTGGGAACCCCTCATAATAAGCAGCCCCAGTAGAAATATGACACCGCTCAACCTCTTCAAAGAGGAGGGTAGGGGCATATAGTACGGTGTGCTTTTTTGGGTCAGGGAAGTGAGCCAAATGAATTAAGAAGGTCTGTGTGCTTGATTCCAAAAATTGTTTATAGACATATACATGGTCTACTGATCACATGTGTTGAATTCCTCCGAGATCCATGCCTCATTCATTTTTAGAAATGTGAGGTAGTTAACACTGTGGTGAGCTAGGCGAGTACGCTTATCGGTCACAATCCCCCCTGCTGCGCTGAACGTCCTTTCGGACAGGACACTGGATGAGGGGCAAGCCAACAGTTCGATTGCAAATTGGGCAAGCTCTGGCCAGAGGTCAAGCCTGCCCACCCAGTAGTCTAGGGGTTCATCACTCCTCAGAGCGTCCACATCGGCCGTTAACCCAATGTAGTCGGACACCTGACGGTCTAGGCGTTCCCTGATGCTGGATCCGGATGACACCTGTCGATGGGTCGGCTGAAAGAATGACCTCATATCCGAAGTCACCAACACATCTTCAAACCGGCCTCTTCTTGCAGGCGCTGTTGGATTGGTACCCGCAAATCCTTCTCTGGGAGTGGGAATTGCTCCTCTGCCAGCGCACGCAAAAGCAGAATGCAGCATTTCTCGAAGCAAGGCCTGGAAGTGCTGCATTCTGACAGCCCTCTGCGACGGCGGTAACATTTCCGCCATTTTGTGTTTGTACCGGGGGTCTAAGTACGTTGCCACCCAGTACTGGTCCTTGACCCTCATGCTTTTTATACGGGGGTCCCTATTAAAACACTGGAGCATGAAGGCCCCCATTTGCACTAAAGTGGAAGCGGTGTGGTGGCCTGGCTCCTGCTCATCATCCAGGATAATGTCGTCCTCTTCATTCTCCTCTCCCCATCCTCGCACAACAGGGATCCCAGAAAGGTTTAAAGCATGCTCTTCTTGCTCCTGCTCATCCGCCCCGGCACCATCCTCCTCTGACTCCTCATCAGACTCCTGTTGTTGACTTGTCTCAGATAGAGTAGCCCCCCCTGGGAATTCATCCAGCATTGCGACTTCCTCATCTTCCCGCTCCTGCTCCTCCACAGCCTGATCAATGACACGACGCAATGCACGCTCCAGAAAGAAGGCATAAGGTACCATGTCACTGATGGCGCCATGGCTGCGACTGACCAGTTTGGTGATCTCCTCAAATGGCCGCAGAAGTCTGCATGTGTCGCGCATGAGCAGCCACTGGCGCGGTGAAAAAAAACCCAGCTCCCCAGAACCGTTTCTTTCGCAGAGTTCATACAGGTAGACGTTAACTGCACGTTTCTGCTGGAGCAGCCTATCAAGCATATAGAAGGTTGAGTTCCATCGCGTCGGGCAATCGCAAATAAGACGTCTGACCGGCAGATGGTGTCGCCGCTGAATGTCAGCAAGGCGAGCCATGGCCGTGTAAGATCTTCTGAAATGGGCCGAGATTTTCCTTGCCTGCCGCAAGATGTCCTGGACCCCAGGGTATTTGACAAGGAATCGCTGCACGACCAAGTTTAAGACGTGTGCCATGCACGGCACGTGCGTGATTTTGCCCTGTTTCAATGCGCTAAGCAGATTGGCACCGTTGTCACACACCACTTTACCAACTGTCAAATTGAGCGGTGTTAGCCACTCATCTGCCTGTGAACGCAAAGCTGAAAGGAGTGCCGGGCCAGTGTGGCTCTTTGCTTCCAGGCACAACAGACGCAGCACGGCATGGCAACGTCTCACCTGGCATGTGGAATAGGTTCTGGGGAGCTTGGGCGGTGCAGTGGAAGAGACGCTAGCAGCGGAAAAGGAGGAGGCAGCTGAGGAGGAGAGGGAGGAGGATGGAGTAGGAGGAGGAGAAGAAGAGTCAGGCCTGCATGCAATCCGTGGCGGTAAAACCAAATCTACACGGGTGCCACGGGTTACATGCTTGACGGCCGTCAGAAGGTTCACCCAGTGGGCAGTAAAACTGATATACCTTCCCTGCCCGTGTTTGCTAGACCACGTGTCTGTGGTCAGATGTATCTTGGCACCGACACTGTGTGCCAGAGATACATTCACTTGCCGCTGAACATGGCCATATAGCTCTGGGATGCCCTTCTCTGAGAAATACTTCCTTCCTGGGACCTTCCATTGTGGTGTTCCAATGGCCACAAATTTGCGAAAGGCCTCCGAGTCCACCAGTTTATATGGCAGTAGTTGGCGGGCTATGAGTTCTGACAAGCCAGCCGCCAACCGTTGGGCAAGAGGGTTATCCGGCGTCATCATTTTTTTACGCTCAAACATTAGGCCCACGGAAGCCTGCCTTTTTGCAGAAAAATGTGAGCTTGGCGTGATGGAAGGTGGAGTGGAGGACAATTGTGAGGAGAGAGGAGAAGGAGAAGTAGAAGACGAGGCTGGACGGTGAGAGCCTGCAGTGTGGCTTTGTGTGTTCCGTTGCTCCCACTGGGCTCGGTGATGGCTGCTCATGTGCCTTCTTAAGGCGGTCGTCCCTAGGTGAGTATTGGGCTTACCGCGACTAACGCGTTGACTGCAAAGATTGCAGATGGCAACGCTATTGTCAGCAGCGGACACGTTAAAAAAAGCCCACACTGCGGAGCCATGTGCCGGTGTCCTGGGAGCGCCAGATGTGACCGTACATGGTCGATGACTCGCTCCTGATACATTTGCAGTCTGCTTTGTCCCTGCTGTGCAATGTAAGTCATTGCTGCTTCTCCTCCCTATCTGCTGGTCCATATCTCCCTCTGAACTCCCCTCCTCTTCCTCTCTTGTGGGCACCCACGTGACATCACTAGACACGTCATCATCAACGTCACCTTCCCCACCGCTATAAGTAGAGTAGGCAGCAACACCGGGGACCAACCTCCTCCTTGGGCTGATCTGGGTACTGGCGTCAGACTGCTGAGTAGCGCTTGTTGCTACCTCCTCTTCCTGATCCAATACCAAGAGTGGCTGCGCATCAGAAATGTCCTCTTGATATGGATCGGAAAATAATTCCAGTGACTCAAGCGGAAGGTATGTGGTGGTGGTGGTGGTGGTCGTGTTGTTGGTGGTAGTGTCTTTGGGGGTGCACATAGCAGAGAGTGAAGAAGAGGGTGCAGATCGAGAGGATGAGGAGGGTGCAGAAGAGTAAGGCTGAGCGAGCCACTCAACCAAGTCTGGTGCATCCTTTAAAGTAATTGAACGCACCTTCTGCAACTTCCCACTTTGGCTCAAGCCTGTTGCTCCTGCCCTACCCCTACCACCCCTGCGGAAGGGCCTGCCTCTTCCTCTGCATGTCATTTTTTAAATGACCCTGTGACAAAACTCTTAGTCCCTATACCGCTGAAGGACTGCTGCAGTATAGGTGAGCGGTCAGCAGTGGTGCACGTCAACCCTATCTATTGTGGACCTATAGCGGTCCTTACAGAACAGCAGACTGTACCGCACTCAAGCCTATGTACCGTAGCACCCTATACCAAGTTACCAGTCCTTATAAGAACTTTTGTGGACCAAGCAGGTTGTGTATTAGTGTTTAGCAGACTGTACGTCAGTCCCTATACCGCTGAAGGACTGCTGCAGTATAGGGCAGCGGTCAGCAGTGGTGCACGTCAACCCTATCTATTGTGGACCGATAGCGGTCCTTACAGAACAGCAGACTGTACCGCACTCAAGCCTATGTACCGTAGCACCCTATACCAAGTTACCAGTCCTTATAAGAACTTTTGTGGACCAAGCAGGTTGTGTATTAGTGTTTAGCAGACTGTACGTCAGTCCCTATACCGCTGAAGGACTGCTGCAGTATAGGGCAGCGGTCAGCAGTGGTGCACGTCAACCCTATCTATTGTGGACCGATAGCGGTCCTTACAGAACAGCAGACTGTACCGCACTCAAGCCTATGTACCGTAGCACCCTATACCAAGTTACCAGTCCTTATAAGAACTTTTGTGGAACAAGCAGGTTGTGTGTTAGTGATTAGCAGACTGTACGTCAGTCCCTATACCAATGAAGGACTGCTGCAGTATAGGGCAGCGGTCAGCAGTAGTGCACGGCAACCCTATGTATTGTGGACCGATAGCGGTCCTTACAGAACAGCAGACTGTACCGCACTCAAGCCTATGTACCGTAGCACCCTATACCAAGTTACCAGTCCTTATAAGAACTTTTGTGGACCAAGCAGGTTGTGTATTAGTGTTTAGCAGACTGTACGTCAGTCCCTATACCGCTGAAGGACTGCTGCAGTATAGGGCAGCGGTCAGCAGTGGTGCACGTCAACCCTATGTATTGTGGACCGATAGCGGTCCTTACAGAACAGCAGACTGTAACGCACTCAGGCCTATGTACCGTAGCACCCTATACCAAGTTACCAGTCCTTATAAGAACTTTTGTGGACCAAGCAGGTTGTGTGTTAGTGATTAGCAGACTGTACGTCAGTCCCTATACCAATGAAGGACTGCTGCAGTATAGGGCAGCGGTCAGCAGTAGTGCACGGCAACCCTATGTATTGTGGACCGATAGCGGTCCTTACAGAACAGCAGACTGTAACGCACTCAGGCCTATGTACCGTAGCACCCTATACCAAGTTACCAGTCCTTATAAAAACTTTTGTGGACCAAGCAGGTTGTGTGTTAGTGTTTAGCAGACTGTGCGTCAGTCCCTATACCGCTGAAGGACTGCTGCAGTATAGGGCAGCGGTCAGCAGTGGTGCACGTCAACCCTATCTATTGTGGACCGATAGCGGTCCTTACAGAACAGCAGACTGTACCGCACTCAAGCCTATGTACCGTAGCACCCTATACCAAGTTACCAGTCCTTATAAGAACTTTTGTGGACCAAGCAGGTTGTGTGTTAGTGATTAGCAGACTGTACGTCAGTCCCTATACCAATGAAGGACTGCTGCAGTATAGGGCAGCGGTCAGCAGTAGTGCACGGCAACCCTATGTATTGTGGACCGATAGCGGTCCTTACAGAACAGCAGACTGTAACGCACTCAGGCCTATGTACCGTAGCACCCTATACCAAGTTACCAGTCCTTATAAAAACTTTTGTGGACCAAGCAGGTTGTGTGTTAGTGTTTAGCAGACTGTGCGTCAGTCCCTATACCGCTGAAGGACTGCTGCAGTATAGGGCAGCGGTCAGCAGTGGTGCACGTCAACCCTATCTATTGTGGACCGATAGCGGTCCTTACAGAACAGCAGACTGTACCGCACTCAAGCCTATGTACCGTAGCACCCTATACCAAGTTACCAGTCCTTATAAGAACTTTTGTGGACCAAGCAGGTTGTGTATTAGTGTTTAGCAGACTGTACGTCAGTCCCTATACCGCTGAAGGACTGCTGCAGTATAGGGCAGCGGTCAGCAGTGGTGCACGTCAACCCTATGTATTGTGGACCGATAGCGGTCCTTACAGAACAGCAGACTGTAACGCACTCAGGCCTATGTACCGTAGCACCCTATACCAAGTTACCAGTCCTTATAAGAACTTTTGTGGACCAAGCAGGTTGTGTGTTAGTGATTAGCAGACTGTACGTCAGTCCCTATACCAATGAAGGACTGCTGCAGTATAGGGCAGCGGTCAGCAGTAGTGCACGGCAACCCTATGTATTGTGGACCGATAGCGGTCCTTACAGAACAGCAGACTGTACTGCACTCAGGCCTATGTACCGTAGCACCCTATACCAAGTTACCAGTCCTTATAAAAACTTTTGTGGACCAAGCAGGTTGTGTGTTAGTGTTTAGCAGACTGTGCGTCAGTCCCTATACCGCTGAAGGACTGCTGCAGTATAGGGCAGCGGTCAGCAGTAGTGCACGGCAACCCTATGTATTGTGGACCGATAGCGGTCCTTACAGAACAGCAGACTGTAACGCACTCAGGCCTATGTACCGTAGCACCCTATACCAAGTTACCAGTCCTTATAAGAACTTTTGTGGACCAAGCAGGTTGTGTGTTAGTGATTAGCAGACTGTACGTCAGTCCCTATACCAATGAAGGACTGCTGCAGTATAGGGCAGCGGTCAGCAGTAGTGCACGGCAACCCTATGTATTGTGGACCGATAGCGGTCCTTACAGAACAGCAGACTGTACCGCACCCAAGCCTATGTACCGTAGCACCCTAGACAGACCAAGTTACCAGTCCTGATAAAGAGCTTTGTGGAACAAGTGAGTTGTGAATGATTAGCAGACTGCAGCAGAAGGGCAGCAGTCAAGTATAATATTCTTTCTATATTTGGAAGAAAGAATATTATACGTGTACAAGCCTATTACCGTACCACTGATACCAGTCCTGAAAAGAACCTTTGTGGAACTAATAGTAACAGCAAGTCTTTAAAATTATCCTCACTGCCTGACACACTGCTTCCTGCCTGTCCCTATACAAATTGGCAAAAAAGAGTAGGCTGGAACGATTAGCTGGAACAGCTCTTTTGTGGACCTGATAGTAACAGCTAATGATGATGATGATGATGATGATGAAGAAAGACTAATCTGGCTGAGCTGTCCCTAAAATAGCAGCATACAGCGCTCTGTCCCTTTATCTAAACTGACAAAAGAAACTCAGGCTGCTGACCTAACACCTATACCAGTCCTGAAAAGAACTTTTGTGTACCAAATAGCTAGCGTTTTCTCTGTCCCTACTCCACACAGGATCCTTTCCCTACAGTGACAGAAGAAAGAATGTAAAATGGCCACCGGATCGGGTGTATTTATAGGTTAGGGGGAATGTCCAAGTGTCCATGAGCTGTCATGTCTCAATTGGTTGTCCTGTAACACATGATAAACGTGTCACGAAAGGTTAAAGTTCTTGTATACATTAAACACGTAAGTCCGCCGGGGCGAACGACGGAAAAAGGCGTTCGAACCCGCGGACGGCGAAAGTCGGAAATTCGCCGCGAAACGACCGCCGGGCGAACCGTTCGGCCATCACTACTCTTCTCTACTCCTCTTCTCAAAACCCAAGGCAACATAAATTATCAATAAAAAAATACAGCTGTCTCTTTGCATTTAATTAGAATTATTCTATTCATCAGCCAGATATTATGATATTATATTGGACTCAGGTTGTGGCCTACACAGTTTCCATAACAACCAATACTACTGTTGTATTTTTCTCATTCTAAATGCCCATACACACGATCAGACTTTTTGACAACAAACATGCAAATTAGCTGTTTTGGAGCAACATCCGACCGTGTGTACGCTCCATCGGACAAACTTTTTTGGTTTTCATCGGACTTTTGTTGGCTGTGCGAACGGACAAACTTTCTGGCAACAAAAGTCCGATGGAGCAAAGTCTGATCGTGTGTACAGAAAACCATAGGACTTTTGTACAAAGTAAGCCTCATACACACGAGAGGACTTTGTACAAACTTTCCCTTGGATTTTTGTACAAAGGGCGTCGGCCCTGAACTTGTATTGCATACACACAGCAGGACTTTTTCCGCCAAATATGCACCTTACCCCTGACCGCCCTGTCCAGCGAGGCATGGACATTGCCTTCCACATGCCGATAGAGAGCCAGAATCGCCTTCCGGGAGAAAAAGTGGCATTTGGGAACCTGCCACTGAGGAACCGCACATTGCACAAACTCACGGAAGGGGGACGAGACTACCAACTGAAAAGGCAGCAGTTGAAGTGCTAGCAATTTAGCCAAGCTAGCATTCAACCGCTGGGCATCTGGATGGCTGGGAGTGAACTTCTTTTGATGGTCCAGCATCTGGGGCAGGGAAATTTGCCTGGTACAATCGGACGTCGATGTACTGCAAGCTGTGACACACCTAATTCTACACCTTCATTCCTCTCAGAGCAGGTTTCAGAGAGGACTGAAGGTATAGTGGGGTTGGAGATCCCAGCTGATGAGGAGCAAGGAGAGGTCCGCTTTGTTCTTTGGTGTGGGTCTTGCCAACGAGCTGCATGGCAGGCCAACATATGTCTGGTCAAGCATGTGGTGCCCAAGCGGCTGATGTTTTGGCCACACGAGATACGCTTGAGACATATGTTGCAAATAGCAGCGGTGCGATCTGATGCACTCGTCTCAAAAAAGGCCCACACCAAAGAACTTTTGGAATAACGCGCAGAGGCAGTGCCCTGCACAGGCGGAGCTCTGCGGTGTGATTCAGTTAGTGTGCTGCCTTTAAGCTGGCCCCCGGAGGGCATCCTGCCTCATTGGAGATGTGCCTCCTCCTCCTCTCTCCTATCAGGCACACACATGGAGTCAGTGACATCATCATCCCCTCCCTCTTCATCACTGGAGCAAACCTGGCAGTATGCTGCAGCTGGTGGAACATGACTGCCAGACTGCTGTCCTTCTTGAGCATCCCCTCTCTCTGCACTCATGCTACTGCCTTCCTCTAGCTGGGTATCAACATCAGAGCCTTCAAAACGCTGGGCATCCTCCTGGAGCATGTACCCAACACTGTGCTCAAACAGTTGGGACATGGTGGGTCTAGGGAAGGAGTGACTGATGACATTGAGACGAGGGAAGAGGACGCGTTGACAGCTGCTTTGCCAGTACCCTGAGCCTGGGTGAGAGAGGATGAGGATGGCTTGGTCATCCACTCTACCAAGTCTATGGCATGATGTGGCTCAACACGTCCAGCTGCCGCAAATAAGGACAAGCGTGTCCCATGGCCACGTGCTGATGACGATGCACCATGTCCACGACCAGCACTGTTGTCTCTAGACACAGAGCCTGCTTGCCCTCTTTTATTGGCTCGTGACTGTCTGCCTCTCCTTGTTGGCCTTCCAGACATACTAATGGTCTGCATGGAGATGGGAAAACCAGCAATTGGGGTAGCTTTAGGTGCACACTGAGCAGATGACACAGTACACCGACTGTAATTAATGCAGCTGCCTGCCTATGGTATAGGATCTGAAGAACACCAGCAATTGGGATAGCTTCAGGTGTATACTGTGCAGGTGGCACAATACACCAACTGTAACTGCAGCAACTGCCTGTGGAATAGAAACAGAACAACACCAGCTATAAGGGGTAGCTTCAGGTGTATACTGTGAACGAGACACAATACACCCACTGTAACTGCTACAGATGCCTGGGTTAGAGAAACAGAACAACACTAGCAATAAGGGGTAGCTTCAGGTGTATATTGTGCAGGAGGCACAATACACCCACTGTAACTGCTGCAGATGCCTGTGTTAAAGAAACAGAACAACACCAGCGATAAGGGGAGCTTCATGTGTATACTGTACAGGAGGCACACTGCACCCACTGTAACTGCTGCAGATGCCTGTGTTACAGAAACAGAACAACACCAGCAATAAGGGGTAGCTTCAGGTGTATACTGTGCAGTAGGCACACTACACCAAATGTAACTGCTGCAGATGCCTGTGTTAGAGAAACAGAACAACACCAGCAATAAGGGGTAACTTCAGGTGTATACTGAGCAGGAGGGACACTACACCCACTGTAACTGCTGCAGGTGCATGTGTTACAGAAACAGAACAACACCAGCAATAAGGGGTAGCTTCATGTGTATACTGTGCAGGAGGCACACTACACCCACTGTAACTGCTGCAGATGCCTGTGTTAAAGAAACAGAACAACACCAGCAATAAGGGGTAGCTTCAGGTGTATACTGTACAGGAGGCACACTACACCCACTGTAACTGCTGCAGATGACTGCTGCAGATGCATGTGTTACAGAAACATAACAACACCAGCAATAAGTGGTAGCTTCAGGTGTATACTGTGCAGGAGGCACACTACACCCACTGTAACTGCTGCAGATGCCTGTGTTAAAGAAACTGAACAACACCAGCAATAAGGGTAGCTTCAGGTGTATACTGTGCAGGAGGCACACTACACCCACTGTAACTGCTGCAGATGCCTATGTTACAAAAACAGAACAACACCAGCAATAAGGGTAGCTTCAGGTGTATACTGTGCAGGGGGCACACTACACCCACTGTAACTGCTGCAGATGCATGTGTTACAGAAACAGAACAACATCAGCAATAAGGGGTAGCTTCAGGTGTATACTGTGAAGGAGACACAATACACCCACTGTAACGGCTGCAGATGCCTGGGTTAGAGAAACAGAACAACACTAGCAATAAGGGGTAGCTTCAGGTGTATATTGTGCAGGAGGCACAATACACCCACTGTAACTGCTGCAGATGCCTGTGTTAAAGAAACAGAACAACACCAGCAATAAGGGGTAGCTTCAGGTGTATACTGTGCAAGAGGCACACTACACCCACTGTAACTGCTGCAGATGCCTGTGTTAAAGAAACAGAACAACACCAGCAATAAGGGGAGCTTCATGTGTATACTGTACAGGAGGCACACTGCACCCACTGTAACTGCTGCAGATGCCTGTGTTACAGAAACAGAACAACACCAGCAATAAGGGGTAGCTTCAGGTGTATACTGTGCAGTAGGCACACTACACCAAATGTAACTGCTGCAGATGCCTGTGTTACAGAAACAGAATAACACCAGCAATAAGGGGTAGCTTCAGGTGTATACTGTGCAGGAGGCACACTACACCCACTGTAACTGCTGCAGATGCATGTGTTACAGAAACAGAACAACACCAGCAATAAGGGGTAGCTTCAGGTGTATACTGTGCAGGAGGCACACTACACCCACTGTAACTGCTGCAGATGCATGTGTTACAGAAACAGAACAACATCAGCAATAAGGGGTAGCTTCATGTGTATACTGTGCAGGAGGCACACTACACCCACTGTAACTGCTGCAGATGCCTGTGTTAGAGAAACAGAACAACACCAGCAATAAGGGGTAGCTTCAGGTGTATACTGTGCAGGAGGCACACTACACCCACTGTAACTGCTGCAGATTCATGTGTTACAGAAATAGAACAACACCAGCAATAAGGGTAGCTTTAGGTGTATACTGTGCAGGAGGCACACTACACCCACTGTAACTGCTGCAGATGCCTGTGTTACAGAAACAGAACAACACCAGCAATAAGGGGTAGCTTCAGGTGTATACTGTGCAGAAGGCGCAATACACCCACTGTAACTGCTATAGATGCCTGTGTTACAGAAGCAGAATAACACCAGCAATAAGGGGTAGCTTCAGGTTTATACTGTGCAGGAGGCACAATACACCCACTGTAACTGCGCTAGGTTAACAAGCAAAGATGACACTGGTCCTGCCTATCCTGCTCTCTCTCTGCACACCAACACACTACACAAGGCCGCCACGCTGGCAGCCTTATATAGTGTGGGGCGTGTACTAAACCCCCCTGAGGTATAATTGGCCACAGGCATCCTGCCTGTGACCAATTATGGCTCTCCTCACTGCCAGGGCTGTGATTGGCCAAGCATGTGGGGTCACAGTGCATGCTTGGTCAATCATCAGCCAGCAATGCACTGCGATGGCGCAGTGCATTGTGGGCCATGAGCGCTATACAAATATGGTGCGAACGTCCCACAAAGTTCTGGATTTGCCGAACAGGTGAACAGCCGTTGTTCGAGTCGAACATGTGTTCGACTCGAACACCAAGCTCATCCCTATTGACTACAGTGAACTGATTCTTAATAGTAAAGCAGATGAATACATTATTTCTTTATATGTAGGGTAAACTGGTGCAGGAATTAATATAAAAAAGTTGTGTAAAGGCCCATACACACGA
This sequence comes from Lithobates pipiens, assembly GCF_037356315.1. Classification (NCBI taxonomy): domain Eukaryota; kingdom Metazoa; phylum Chordata; class Amphibia; order Anura; family Ranidae; genus Lithobates; species Lithobates pipiens. The sequence continues at coordinate 287,958,783 of NW_027507764.1, forward strand.
TCAGACTTTTTGACAACGAACATGCAAATTAGCTGTTTTGGAGCAACATCCGACTGTGTGCACGCTCCATCGGACAAACTTTTTTGGTTTTCATCAGACTTTTGTTGGCTGTGTGAACGGACAAACTTTCTGGCAACAAAAGTCAGATGGAGCAAAGTCTGATCGTGTGTACAGAAAACCATAGGACTTTTGTACAAAGTACAAACACGCATGCTCAGAACCAATGCAAAAGATCAGACAACAATACAGAAGTTGACCAAAGGTGGCGGTAAAGAGCAGAAAAACCACGTGATTTGGTGAAAGTTGGCTGAAAAAGTCCTGCTGTGTGTATGCAATACAAGTTCAGGGCCGACGCCCTTTGTACAAAAATCCAAGGGAAAGTTTGTACAAAGTCCTATCGTGTGTATGAGGCTTAACACTCTTCTCTACTCCTCTTCTCAAAACCCAAGGCAACATAAATTATCAATAAAAAAATACAGCTGTCTCTTTGCATTTAATTAGAATTATTCTATTCATCAGCCAGATATTATGATATTATATTGGACTCAGGTTGTGGCCTACACAGTTTCCATAACAACCAATACTACTGTTGTATTTTTCTCATTCTAAAGGCCCATACACACGATCAGACTTTTTGACAACAAACATGCAAATTAGCTGTTTTGGAGCAACATCCGACCGTGTGTACGCTCCATCGGACAAACTTTTTTGGTTTTCATCGGACTTTTGTTGGCTGTGCGAACGGACAAACTTTCTGGCAACAAAAGTCCGATGGAGCAAAGTCTGATCGTGTGTACAGAAAACCATAGGACTTTTGTACAAAGTAAGCCTCATACACACGAGAGGACTTTGTACAAACTTTCCCTTGGATTTTTGTACAAAGGGCGTCGGCCCTGAACTTGTATTGCATACACACAGCAGGACTTTTTCCGCCAACTTTCACCAAATCACATGGTTTTTCTGCTCTTTAGCGCCACCTTTGGTCAACTTCTGTATTGTTGTCTGATCTTTTGCATTGGTTCTGAGCATGCCTGTTTGTACTTTGTACAAAAGTTCTATGGTTTTCTGTACACATGATCAGACTTTGCTCCATCGTACTTTTGTTGCCAGAAAGTTTGTCCATTCGCACATCCAACAAAAGTCAGATGAAAACCAAAAAAGTTTGTCCGATGGAGCATACACACGGTCGGATGTTGCTCCAAAACAGCTAATTTGCATGTTTGTTGTCAAAAAGTCTGATCGTGTGTATGGGCCTTAAGTTGTCTGACAAGCAGGCATTATATAAGACACGTGCACTGTTATCTAGGCCAGTGTTTCTCACCTCCAGTCCTCAAGGCGCTTCAACAGGTCATATTTTCAGGATTTCCCTCAGAAGAAGCGGCTGTGGTAATTACTAATGCCGGCCATACATGGTTCAAATTTCAAAAGAATTTTCTTTCGAAAATCATATCTAAGAATTTTCGTATGAATTTCGCACCATTAGTGGGCTGCAGCAACAGCCGATTTTCGTGTGGAAATAAAATTTGAGGAATCGGACATGTTGGAAATTTTTTGAAAAACGAACGATTTTCTAATCAATGATGGGAGAATCGTGCGACAAATGTAATAAGAAAAGAACATTTATGGAGATAAAAGAAAATTTACGGAGAGAAAAGAAGATTCCCCGCCAAGAAAATTCTTTTCTGTAGCAACATCAGGTGAAATTGAAGGCTTGGTCGGCCGAATTTCGAAAATCAATGGTGGCATCATCGGATCACAAAAAAAAACAAATTTTCTAATTTTGAAAAGAAAATTTGTTCGAAATTCGACCATGTATGGCCTGCATAAGGCAGTGAAACTGATCAAATCACCTGTGCAAAATAATGTAAATCCTGAAAACATGATCTGTTGGGGCACTTTGAGGACTGGAGTTGAAAAACACTGATCTATTCAACCAAACTACTTAGTGGCTACTTTTAACTACACACTGACTCGAAACAAGAGCTGTGAGTGTATTCCTACTGTCACATGGTCGTTATCTCACTGACCCCAGTGCCTAGGGGGTGGTGGGTGGTCCTTCATTACTGACACTAATGCCCAAGGTGGAAGGAGAGAATGATTCTTTACTGGCACTAATGCCCCCTAGGGGGAGGTTTTTTTTTTTATCCTTCCCATTTTATTATTCTCACTAATTATAAGTCAGACTGCCCTGAATTCAGTTCCAGCAGGGGTTCACAAACTTCAAAGAGGTTAGGATGCCGAACCCAAAACCCAGCGAAATCAATGAGTCGAACCTGTAAAAAAAAAAAAATGTCCATTCTGGGCTAATAGACAGGAGTGACAAAAAAAAAAAATAGCATTTGAGGGAGGTGGACACCGCCCTGTGGAACATGAGGCAATGTGATTTTTTTTAAATTCCATGCACAATTGGCAACAGTGATAAAGCACTGACATTACAAAGGGAAAATAAAAATGAATTGCTGGCAAAATGACAACTCCCTACTGGCTTATTTGTTTTAAAGACAAAACACCACACAGTCCCCAAAGGTCCCCAACAATACATCGCTAAAATCTAAGGGTTTGGTATGTGCTGTGGGGGACCTTTGAAAGGGTCAGGTGTGCAGGTTATTTTGGGTTTTGTAAAAAGAAGTCTGGTGTGGATTTTAAGCAGTGGTGGCTGGTGCTGTATATTTTGAGGGGGAGGCAGCAAACAAGACACTCCTCGCCAACCCCAAACCCCCCCCCCCAGTTGTTCCGTCTGTCGGTTGCCCATTCCCCCACCAGCCCCACACTTAGCCCATCTAGCAGATTCAGCTCCCTCCTGTGTCTCTTCCTCCTCGGTGGCGCCTTCCTTCTCTGCAGCTTCACCCTGCGTTTCCAGCTTTCATGGTGGCTTCATCTAAAAACGGATTTCCTCCTCCTTCCCTCGGTGGCCAATATGATGGCTTCTCCTCTCAGTCAATCGAGTCTTAAGACCTGCTTCCTGATTGGCCAGGAGGAGAATCAGTGGGCTCAGGGTGCAGTGCTCTGTGCCCCGAGCCCATCCTTTTTTGAAGCCAATTAGATCCTCAGGCTCTAATCATGTGCTTAAAAATAAATTAAAAAAAACCATTGAAATCCATGCATCCGGCGCCCTGCATGTAGATTAAGGGCCGGACGTATGGATTAGGGGTTTTGATTCTAAGGGGTTAACTCATGTAAAAAAAGAAACATGCATGTACCCCATAGGCGTGTGCAGGGGGTGTGCCAAGTGTGCCCAGGCACACCCTAATCATCCCCTACCAACTGTCCCTGCTTTACTGAGACACTGCCTCTTTTTAGGTTGTCCCGCATCAGTCACGTCCTGAGTTATGCCCCGGGAACCCTGTGAGCAGAGCTCTCTGTGCCACAGTCAGCACACTGTGATCTCCCCTCTCCACCTACAGCAATGCCCCTTGTGACGTCAACACCCGGGGAATTATGGGGTGATGACATCGCAATGGGCGTGGCCTCTATCTTTAGTCATTAGGTGGCCCCGTCCCATGCCAGTATAAGTCATTGCACATGGCGGACCCAGCATTACACTGAGAGATCACCTCGAGTCAACATCAGAAGAAGAACACAGGGATAAGACCCAGCAAAAGAACAGCGGAGATAGAGGACAGTGCAGAAAGAAGAACCGGAGAGGGGAGAAGGACCGAGGAGGAGGGAAAATGTCGCCAGAAGAGGGAGAAGAGCCAGACCTGCCTTAATAAAATATCTTAAAAACCTGTGTAGTGTGTTTATTTTTGACACTTTTTTATTTAGGTGAATGGGTAGGGGTACGATGTACCCCATACTCATTCACCTAGGTTGGAGGGCCGCAGACCCCGACAACCACTGGGCAAGGGTTGTCGGGAAGAGGCCCTTGTTCTCATCAACATGGGGAAAAGGTGCTATGGGGTGGGGGGGCGCAGGGGCCCCCTCTGCCCCAAAGCACCAACCCCCCCCATTTTAAGGGCATGTGGCCTAGTATGGTCCGGGGGGTGCTCGCTTACCCCCCCCTTTCCTAACCTGCCAGGCTGCATGCTCTAATAAGGGTCTGGTATGGATCTTGGGGAAAACCTCACGCCAAATTTTGCCAGGGTTCCCCTTCAAGATTCTCAGCACACAAGTCGCACCGCAAGTCGGATCATCTTGATCCGACTTCTGGTGCGAATTCTACTTAAATCAATGGACTCCCATAGGGAACCACTGATTTTGAATAGAGACAGAGAAACATGGCTGAAAGCTAGCGTGGCTAAACACGCATTGACCCCAATGCAAAATGTGAAAAAAAATTGCGTTTTTAATGCCGCTTTTTCCTGGTGCCAGTACTAGCTTTGCAGCTCGTTTTTTAAAACGCCCGTGGACTAGGGTGCCCACGTGTCCCGGATTGCCCGGGATTGTCCCTGATTTAACATTTTTGTCCCGTGTCCCGGGCACCTTCATTCCGGGACAATACAGTGTCCCGGAATGCAAAAAAACACAGTGATCACCAGAGTGTCTGCTCCGCGAGGCTCCCTGTCTGCTGCCGCGGCACCGCCACAGTCACACTCACTACACAGACAGCACAGGAGGATGAGTCATTATATGCTGGCAGTCTGGTTGCTAGGCTAGGGGCCGCCCCGCGTCTAGCAACCAGTGACGTCAGCCTGAGGGGCGGGCTGAGAAGGAACTGGTCTGGCACTAGCAGTCAGTGTGGGCAGTGCACCCCCCCCCCCCGCGCAGGCCCCCGCACAGTACGTACCCCAGCCAGAGTGACGCCACTGACGACACAGGGACAGAGCGCCTCACTTAAATTGGTCTCCAGCCACCTTGAGTCTCGTCTCCTCTCACTCAGAGTCCTCCTCCAGAGCCCAGGCTCCTCCCGCCCACGAGGTCCCCAAGTTTGCCTGCAGTGAATTTACAGACATTGACAAACTTCCAGGAGTCCAGGTTAGTGTACAATTCTGCTGCTGTCCCCCTCCCCCTCCATTCTGCTGCTGACTGTCCCCCTCCATTCTTTCTGCTGCTGTCCCCCTCCAGCTTTTCTCTGTGTCCCCCTCCGTTCTTCCTCTGTGTCCCCCTATTTTCTGTTGCTGTCCCCCTCCGTTCTTCCTCCGTGCCCCCCTCCGTTCTTCCTCCGTGCCCCCCTCCATTCTTCCTCTGTGTCCCCCTCCGTTTTTCCTCAGTGTCCCCCTCTGTTCTTCCTCAGTTTTTCCTCCGTGTCCCCCTCTGTTCTTCCTCCATGTCCCCCTCCGTTGTTTCTCAGTGTCCCCCTCCGTTGTTTCTCAGTGTCCCCCTCCGTTCTTCCTCCATGTCCCCCTTCATTCTTTCTCAGTGCCCCCCTCCGTTCTGCTGCTGTCCCCCACCGTTCTTCCTCCGTCTCCCCCTCCGATCTTCCTCCATGTCCCTCTCTGTTTTTCCTCCGTGTCCCCCTCTGTTCTGCTGCTGTTCCCCTCCATTCTTCCTCCGTGCCCCCCTCCGTTCTTCCTCCGTGCCCCCCTCCATTCTTCCTCTGTGTCTCCCTCCGTTTTTCCTCAGTGTCCCCCTCTGTTCTTCCTCAGTTTTTCCTCCGTGTTCCCCTCTGTTCTTCCTCTGTGTCCCCGTCCGTTGTTTCTCAGTGTCCCCCTCCGTTGTTTCTCAGTGTCCCCCTCTGTTGTTTCTCAGTGTCCCCCTCCATTGTTTCTCAGTGTCCCCCTCCGTTCTTCCTCCATGTCCCCCTTCATTCTTTCTCAGTGTCCCCCTCCGTTCTGCTGCGGTCCCCCACCGTTCTTCCTCCGTCTCCCCCTCCGATCTTCCTCCATGTCCCCCTCTGTTTTTCCTCCGTGTCCCCCTCTGTTCTGCTGCTGTTCCCCTCCATTCTTCCTCTGTGTCCCCCTCTGTTCTTCCTCTGTGTCCCCCTCTGTTCTGCTGCTGTCCCCCTCCGTTCTTCCTCCGTGCCCCCCTCCGTTCTTCCTCCGTGCCCCCCTGTGTTCTTCCTCCGTGCCCCCCTCCGTTCTTCCTCTGTGTCCCCCTCCGTTTTTCCTCAGTGTCCCCCTCTGTTCTTCCTCCGTTTTTCCTCCGTGTCCCCCTCTTTTCTTCCTCCGTGTCCCCCTCCGTTGTTTCTCAGTGTCCCCCTCCTTTGTTTCTCAGTGTCCCCCTCCGTTGTTTCTCAGTGTCCCCCTCCGTTCTTTCTCAGTGCCCCCCTCCGTTCTTTCTCAGTGTCCCCCTCCGTTCTTTCTCAGTGTCCCCCTCCGTTCTTTCTCAGTGTCCCCCTCCGTTCTTTCTCAGTGTCCCCCTCCGTTCTTTCTCAGTGTCCCCCTCCATTCTTTCTCAGTGTCCCCCTCCGTTCTGCTGCTGTCCCCCACCGTTCTTCCTCCGTCTCCCCCTCCGATCTTCCTCCATGTCCCCCTCTGTTTTTCCTCCGTGTCCCCCTCTGTTCTGCTGCTGTTCCCCTCCATTCTTCCTCTGTGTCCCCCTCTGTTCTTCCTCTGTGTCCCCCTCTGTTCTTCCTCTGTGTCCCCCTCTGTTCTTCCTCTGTGTCCCCCTCCGTTCTTCCTCCGTGTCCCCCTTCGTTCTTCCTCTGTGTCCCCCTCCGTTCTTCCTCTGTGTCCCCCTCTGTTCTTCCTCCGTATCCCCCTCTGTTCTGCTGCTGTTCCCCTCCGTTCTTCCTCCGTGTCCCCCTCCGTTCTTCCTCCGTGTCCCCCTCCGTTCTTCCTCCGTGTCCCCCTCTGTTCTTCCTCTGTGTCCCCCTATGTTCTGCTGCTGTTCCCCTCTGTTCTGCTGCTGTCCCCCTCCGTGTCCCCCTCCGATCTTCCTCCATGCCCCCCTCTGTTTTTCCTCCGTGTCCCCCTCTGTTCTGCTGCTGTCCCCCCCTCCGTTCTTTCTCCGTGCCCCCCTCTGTTCTGCTGCTGTCCCCCTCCATTCTTCCTCCGTTTCCCCCTCTGTTCTTCCTCCGTGTCCCCTTCTGTTCTGCTATCCCCCTCCATTCTTCCTCCATGTCCCCCTCCATTCTGCTGTCCTCCTCCATTCTTCCTCCGTGTCCCCCTGCGTTCTTCCTCCGTGTCCCCCTCTACACATTGCATACCACCTGTCTAAACTGGTTACCACTGTTTGCTTTTTTCCCCAAAAATTGGCAAAAAAAGTATCAAAAACCATCTTTTTTGGGGGGGGGGGGGTGTCCCTGAATGGCCATTTGGAAATGTGGTCACCCTACCGTGGACATGAGGCCTTATAACACTGTCATTTGTTTTTTTCTGCCATTTGTGTCCCATTCACTTCCTGTCATAATCAAAACAGGAAGGGAGACGAAAACTCTCCAAAGTGAGAGAATCCCTGGATGTTCTCTTTGGAGGATTCCCCTTCTAGCCCTGGTCTAGTGACAACCTGTCATTTTGTGATTATAGTCAGTGGCATTGCTATGGGGGTGCGGCCCGCAACAGGTGACACCCACCAGAGGGGTGACACAGGGGCCGCCACTAAACACTGTACTTTTTTGCCTGCAGCGGAGCGAGCAGGGCACTCAGCCATGCAGGTGAGGCTGCCTGTTTGTCATAATGAAAACAGGAAGTGAGACAAAAACTCTCCAAAGTGAGAGAATCCCTGGATGTCCCCTTTGGAGGATTCCCCTTCTAGCCCTGGTCTGGTGACAACCTGTCATTTTGTGATTATAGTTAGTGGCGTTGCTATAGGGGTGCAGCCCGAAACAGGTGACACCTGCCAGAGGGGTGACACAAGGGGCCGCGGCTAAACACTGTACTTTTCTGGCTGCAGCAGAGTGAGCAGGGCACTCAGCCATTTGGGTGAGGCTGACTGTAACACTCCTCACTCAGTCAGGCTAATATCAACGAGTTTCGCCCCGGTTTGTTGCCAGAGCTGGGTGTGTGGCTGCCTCCTCCAATACTCCCACAGACTCCTTCACTATGGCTGATCCTGCAGCCTGCTCTATGCCACAATAACCTGCCCTATACCACCCAGCCTGCCTTATGCAACACTAACTTTGCCTATACCACCCCAAATTGCCCTACACCACCCCAACCTGCCTTGTGCTACCCTAACTTGCCCTACACCACCCCAACCTGCCCTGTGCCATCCTAACTTGCCCTACACCACCCCAACCTGCCCTGTATCACCCCAACCTGCCCTATGCCACCCTAACTTGCCCTATACCATGCAACCTGCATCGTGCCACTCCAACCTGCCCTATACCACCCCAAACTGCCCTGTGCCAACCTAAATTGCCTTATACCATCCTACCTGCTCTGTGCCACCCCAGCCTGCCCTGTACCACCCCAACCTGCCCTGCGCCACTCTAACTTGCCCTATGCCACCCCAACCTGCCCTGTGCCACCCCAGCCTGCCCTGTATCACCCCAACCTGCCCTATGCCACCCCAACCTGCCCTATACCACCCCAACCTACCACTATACCACCCTATACTATCCTTTACAGGGGCCGGTTACGGGGTGCGCTCCATGACCATGTGATGTTTTACCACAACAGGTGACACCAACCCTAGTGATGCCACTGATTATAGTGTACTTTCACTCCTGGTGATAACAGTAAACAGGACAAATAGAGAGGGTGAATCTCCCTAACAGGAGCACAGACAGCAATAAAAACCTGACAGGGGTTTTAATCTCGCTCTGCTCTAAATAAAGCTTAAAAAATGTTTTGCCCTTAATTGTATTTTAATTAAAGCTGAACTTCAGGAATTCAGTCGCTTTCTAAAATGTGCTAGTTTGCTGTTGGTTAAGTTTAACAAGGTGCATGGCATTCCTGAACCATACCAAGCCACATGCTCCCCCACCCCAGCAAAGCACCTTGTCCCCAATTTGAGAAGAACAAGGGCCTCTTTCCCACAAACCTGACCAGTGGTTGTGGGGGTCTGTGGGAAGGGGACCTATCAGAATCCAGAAGCCTCCCTTAAATAATAAGGGAGGCCTCATAAATCCCCCTCCCCCCATGTGAAAGAGTATGGGGTACATAGTACTCATTCACAAAAAAGATATCACCTAGGAATAAAAACACCTAAAAATCGCCCAAAAATACCCATCATTAAAAATTCATTGCCAATAACAATGCTCGCAACAAAGCAACACATGGGGTGTAGGGAATATCAAGTGCAGCAGGGATAGCCAGTTCAGTGTAGATGTATGTGGGAAACTTAAATCAGACTGAGTATGATCAAAATTAAGTTTATTCCCACTTGCCGACTGCCCCCAGTAAATATATGCCAATCTGTGCTCATCTGTGATGACAATCTATACCCATCAGTGACACCAATCTGTGCCCATCGGTGATGCCAATTTGTGTCCTTCAATGAGGCCAATCTGTGCCCATGAGTGATGCCAATCAGTGTTGCCTTTCAGTGCCTTCCTTCATGAGGACTGGTGTCCAGAACTGGACAGCATATTCTAGGTGCAGGAGAATTATTGTTTTATCTCTGGAGTTGATCCCTTTTTAATGCATGCCAATATTCTGTTTGCTTTGTTAGCAACAGCTTGGCATTGCATGTCATTGCTGAGCCTATCATCTACTAGGACCCTACGGTCCATTTCCATCCTAGATTCCCCCAGAAATTCTCCCCCAGTGTATAGATTGTATTCATATTTTTGCCACCCAAATGCATTTTTTTACATTTTTCTACATTAAACCTCATTTGTCATGTAGTTGCCCACCCCAATTATTTGTTCGGAACTTTTTTGCAAGGTTTCCACATCCTTTGGAGAAGTTATTGCCCTGATTAGCTTGAACTGTTTACCCCATCCTCCAGGTCGTTTATGAACAAAATAAATAGGATTGGTCCCAGCACAGAACCCTGGGGGACCCCGCTACCCAACCCGACCATTCCGAGTACTCCCCATTTATCACCACCCTCCGAACTCACCCTTTTAGACAGTTTTCAATCCATGTACTCACCCTATGGTCCATGCCAACAGACCTTATTTTGTACAGTAAACATTTATGGGGAACTGTATCAAATGCTTTTGCAAAATCCAGATACACCACGTCTACGGGCCTTCCTTTATCTGGATGGCAACTCACCTCCTCATAGAAGGATAATAGATTGGTTTGGCAAGAATCCATCCATGAATCCATGCTGATTTCTGCTAATGATACAATTCTCATTACTATAATCTTGTATATAGTCCCTTATCATCTCCTCCAAGAGCTTGCATACTATTGATATTAGGCTAACTGGTCTGTAATTCCCAGGGATGTATTTTGGGCCCCTTTTAAATATTGGTGCTACATTGGATTTTCTCCAATCTCCAATCAGCTGGTTCCATTCTAGCCAGTAGACTGTCAGTAAATGTTAGGAACAATGGTCTGGCAATACTTGACTGAGTTCCCCAAGTACCCTTGGATGCAAGCTATCTGGTCCCATTGATTTATTAATGTTAAGTTTGCCAAGTCTAATTTTAATTCTGCCCTTTGTTAACCATGGAGTTGCTTCCTGTGATGTGTCATAAGGATAAACACTGCAGTTTTGGTTACTGAAGCCCCCCAATTTCCTCATGAAGACTGAAGAGAAGAATAAATTCAATACCTTTGCCATCTTCCCCTCCTTTGATGTCCTTTTTCATTCTTTATGGGGCCAATATGGTCCCTCCCTCTTTTACTTTTTTACATACTTAAAGAATTTCTTGGGATTTTTATTTTTTTGCTCTCCTCCACTATGTGTCTTTCTTGTTCTATCTTAGCCGCCCTAATTGCACCCTTACATTTCTTGTTGCATTCTTTATAAAGTCTGAATGCTGATGATGATGCCTCAACCTTGTATTTTTTGAAGGCCTTCTCCTTTATTTTTATATGCATTTTTACATTGGAGTTAAGCCACCCAGGAGTTTTGTTCGCCCTTTTAAATGTATTACCCAATGGGATACATTGGCTAATGCCCTTATTTAATATGCCCCATTATGATAACACTTCCCATTCTTGCTGCTAGGAGATAGGAGATATTTGTGATAGGAGATCCATCTCCCCCTCCGTCCTCAGGTTAGGGGGCCTATAGCATACTCCCATTGCCACCCCCCATTCTTCTAGAAGGTTCCAGTATATTCTAGAAGTAGGGGGGAGGTCCCAGTGATGCTGCTTGTGAGTCATCCAGCTCTCCCTGGATCTCTGCCCAACCCAGGAAAAACACAGACAGGCTGGGCTGCAAGCTAAGCCTGCACAAATTTACCTACACTAAACAAACAAAATCTGATTACACTTCTAGCACACTAGAGGGTGCTACACCCCCAAAATTACCCGCTAAACCCTGGTTAATTGCTGGCTATCCCTTCATCTGGTCCCTCCCCCCAAATGCCTAGTACGGCCATCTTCTCTCCCAACAGAGCTGCACCCTCCTCATTTAGGTGCAGCCACCCCTGCTAAAGAGCCGGTAACTGGCTGAAAAGTCAGCCCAGTTCTGCAGAAACCCAAAGCCACCAGCTCCCAACCAACCGAACACCAGCTCCTCAGCCACTTGTTAATTTCCCTAATCTCCTGCTGCCTCTCTAGTGTGGCTCGAGGTTCAAGTCATGGGCGTCCGCAGAAATATTTGCGGGGGGGGGGGGGGCATCATTTCAAGGCCACTCATGCTCCGCCCCTTTTTGACAATCTCATGAAAATCTTTCCACTGGTAATACATATGTGTTATATAACAGATAATTCATCTTCACTTTGTATTGGAAGTTACTCTGGCGGCTGTGTTCCATGCCCATATAGCCTAGAGAATGTACATTTTTTTACATTGCAATACATCTGTTGTGGCCATATTTTGATCTCATACTGTCACTGTATAGGCTGTTTTCATCAAAATAAAAATATGGCAACAACAGATGTATTGCAATGTAAAAAGATGTACATTCTCTAGGCTATATGAGCATGGTACGCAGCCACCTGAGTAACCTTGCGGACGCCCATGCTTTCAAAAACCAGCCCTGGAAAAAATTTCATACCAGCCTCACAGCATTATTATACCAGCCCAACAGCATAACGTCATTATTTTCTTGTTCATGAAAGGGAGAACCATACATTTTAAAGCACATTTGATGAAGAGAGTATTAGATATAGATATGAAATCACATAGGGCTTTATATATATATATATATATATATATATATATATATATATTCAAATTCCAGTTAATAGTGGTAAGTGATCAATCATCAAGGGGGACCCCAGAAACTCAGAACGTGGGGAGGACCACCTTCTGCAGAAAGAATACTCTAAGGTAAGGGGGGTGGGTTACTAATATAAGGAGGAAACCCTTTATATCAGTGCCCCTTACATTATCATATTCACTCGCCCCTTACATCAGTGACCCCCGACTGGCCTGGCGGTGCTTTCACTGACCTCCTCTCAGGTGCACTGTGCAGGGCTCAGTCAGTCGGCTCCAGCTTGGAGCTTTTATCCTATAGTCTCCTGTCCACAGTCCACACAAGTCTGACTTCCTCCATGACCCCCATCCCGGCGGTGCTCCCACTCTTGACTCCTCTTCAGACTCTCTCAGAGACTGCAGACATGCTACAGGAGATGGACAGAGACTGCAGACTTGATGCAAGAGCTCAATGCAGCCTCACCAGTGCCCATCAAATTCAGCCTCACTGTGCCCACCAATGCAGCCTCACTGCATCCACCAAATGCAGCCTCACTGTGCCCATCAAATGCAGCCTCACTGTGCCCACCAAATGCAGCCTCACTGTGCCCACCAAATGCAGCCTCACTGTGCCCATCAAATGCAGCTTTACTGTGCCGTGAATGCAGTCTCACTGTGCCCATAATTGCAGCCCCTCCTGTGCCCCATGTCGCAGTCTGCAGTCCCTGTCTGTGGGAAGGTGTGTTGTTGATGCTCGGTACAGTACCTTGCATGCCAGCAGGATATCCATGACAGCCAGCAGCAGGCAGGGTCTGTTCTCGTTTTGGATGGGGGCGGTGCTCCTTTCAGAGGATCTGTCTGCTGTGAGATGGAATGGTCTCTGGCCACCTGCACCTTCAGCCATCCTCATTTTCCGGCCCAGTCAGCCTGCCCTCTGGTCCTGGGGAAGTGGAGAGCACTGAGTGGGAGTTGGAGAGAAGTCGGGCAAAGAGTACTGGCGGGGTTGGAGAACACATGGGTGGGGGCAAAGAGCGAGGGGGAGTGGATATCACAGGGGTAGGGAGCGCAGAGTGCTGTGGGGGAACTTGAGAGCACTGGGGGGGGGGCAACAAGAACAGGGGTAGAGAGCATGGTAGGCTGAGAGCACTGAGGGGGCTAAGAGTGTGGGGTGGTGGAGAGCACTGGGGGGGGGCTAAGAGTGTGGGGTGGTGAAGAGCACTGGGGGGGGAAGAAAAACAGGGGTGGAGAACACGGGGCTGGAGAGTACTGGGGGGGGTACAAAGAGCAGGGGGGAGTAGAGAGCAATGGGGGGAGCTTGAGAGCACCAGTGGGGGCCAGAAAGAACAGGGGTGGAAAGCATGGGGGACTGGAGAGCACTATGGGGGGTGGAGAGCACATGGGCGGGGGCAAAATGTAGTGGGAGTGGAGAATACAGGGGTGGAGAGTGCTGGGGGGAGCCAAAAAGAACAGGGGTGGAGGGCATGGAGGGTAGTGAGCACTGGGGGGGCTGAAGAGCACCAGGGGGGCAGAAAGAACAGGGGTGGGGAGAATGGAGAGCACTGGGGTGGGGGCTGGAGTGTGATGGGGAGAGCTGAAGAGCACGGGGGGGGAAAGAACAGGGGGAGAGTACTCGGGGGAGTGGAGAGCACTGGGGGGAAAGAACAGGGGGAGAGAGGAGAGCACTGGGGGGGGGGAGAACAGGGGGAGAGCACTGGAAGGAGTGGAGAGCACTGGGGGGAGAACAGGGGGGAGAGCACTGGGGAGGAGAATGGGGGGAGAGCATGGAGGGGAGAGGACTGGGGGGAGTGGAGAGCACTGTGGGGGGGAGAACAGGGGGGGAGCACTGGGCGGAGTGGAGAGCACTGGGGGGAACAGGGGGGGAGAGCACTGGGGGGAACGGGGGGAGGGTACGGGGGGGGAGAGCACTGGGATGGTGGCTAGAGAAGGATGGGGAGAGCTGGAAAGCAGCAAGAACAGGGGAGGAGAAAACTGGGGGGGGGCAGGAGAGTGTGGCAGTGGAGGAGAGCACTGTGGGGGGGGGCAGGAGAGTGTGGTGGCAAAGGAGAGCCCTGGAGGGGGTGGCAGGAGAGTGTGGTGGTGGAGGAGACCACTGGGGGGGCAGGAGAGTGTGGCGGTGGAGGAGAGCACTGGGGGGGGCAGGAGAGTGATGTGGGGGAGGAGAGCACTGGGGGGGCAGGAGAGTGAGGTGGTGGAGGAGAACACTGGGGGGGGCATGAGAGTGTGGTGGTGGAGGAGAGCACTGGGGGGTGCAGGAGTGTGTGGTGGTGGAGGAGAGAACTGGGGGGGGCAGGAGAGTGCGGTGGTGGAAGAGAGCACTGGGTGGGGGGCAGGAGAGTGTGGTGGTGGAGGAGAGCACTCCTCGATCCTCCTATCCAGGCACTGTGGCACGGATGGGCATCTACTGCTCTGGATCACAGCGCTGGATGGCTGTGTTCGGCGGCCGTTCTGTAACACAGTCCCGCCCCCCCAGACCAGCTCATGTGATAGGCGGAACGTGATTCTCTCTACTATCACACGAGCAGGTCTGGGGGGGCGGGACTGTGTTACTGAGCGGCCGCCGAACACAGCCATCCAGTGCTGTGATCCAGAGGAGAGAGCGGAGGATGCAGCCGCCAGCGGACTCAGAAAAAAAATGCAGCATGGCGGTGGCTGCAACACCTTGGGGATTCCAGGGGGGGCACTTAACCCCCCTTGCCCCCTGCTGCGGACGCCCATGGTTCAAGTATTATTTCTGAGAACACTACCTTGGAGGTCCTTCTCTTCAATGTAGTTCCTAATGCTGTGTACACACGGTCGGAATTTTGCCCAGCAAAAGACCAATGAGAGCTTTTCATCGGAAAATGTGACCGTGTGTATGCTCCATCGCAATTTTGCTGGCTGAATTTCCGCCAGCAAAAGATTGAGAGCATGTACTCAATTTTTCAGAGGGAATAAGTTTCTATCAGAAATTCCAATTGTGTGTATGCAATTCTGAATCGAAAAAAAACACGCATGCTCAGAATCGAGTATGAGATGGAACCGCTCGGTCTTGTAAAACTAGCGTTTGTAGTGGAGATAGAACTTGGTGCTGCAAATTTTTAAATCTTTAATGCCACGCATTCTCTTCTTCTTTATAATGCTAGAAGAATTAAGTTGTTTTGCTGCTCATATTCATACAGAGTTCTCACAAACTTATTTCTTTATTATTTCTAGGGATCTCCTGAATAATCTTTATTTTAATTAAAGCCAGATCTCCATAATAATGTTTACCTTTTTTTTTTTTTTTAGAGTCATTTTTTTTTTCTCAAGATTTCCTGTTTTTTTTAAATTATTTTCTCGTGATCTCCTTTTTATTTTTTTATGTCACGTTTACACAACACCATTATTATCTTGTATTTGTAAACCTCAAGGAGGTTGCTTGGTGTTGGTGTCCCTTGTTAATTTTGACATTGTATTATTGAAATGTACCTGCCTACTCACAAACAAAATTTGCTATGTGAAGAAAAACATATAGGCAAGTATTTTCAGAAACAAAAATCTAATTTTTTTTCCTCATAACAAAAGAAAGATGAAGGCAATGCTGGAGAAACTGATGTAATTTGCGAAGCCTTTTGCCCCCAAGGCAGACATCAACTTTGTGGCTAAAAAACTTGGTAGCTTGAGAAGTCCATATAGAAGGGAGGTGTCAGAAACCATGAATCAGACTGAGACAGAAGTACAATTAAATCACACTTGTTTATTGATAAAAATAAAAAGGTAAATAGAAAAAGCGTAGTCAAGCATAGCCAGAGTCCAGTAACCAGATCGGGTAGTCAGCCAGGCCAGAAGTCAGAGATCCAAGTAGAGCAACAGCAAGCAGGATAAGAAGCCAGAAGGGATGTCAGAAAGCCAGTCTTTAAACAAACCGCAGGAGATGGTTTCTAGTGATGTGACCAAGGCGAAGGCAGAGGTGAAGTGAGCTGGAAGGCTTTAAGTAGGCAGGTCAGACGAGCATCATCAGGGACAGCTGGTAACTGTGGAGAGAGAAGAGAGCTGGCAATTAGCCGACAGCTGAGCAGCCAGCCCAGAGAAGGAAGGGCTAAGCCAGCCCTGACAAGAGGTCAATCTGGTCCAGGACTCCTAGAGAACAGGAACAGCAGCAGATGACATATATGCACCCAGCCTGTGGTACTACCACAGGCTGCGTGTTCTGTCAGACCAGACTGAACCCAGGCAATCACTTTTGACTCTTTCGTGCAACCTTCCCTGGAGGCTGTGGCTCTGGAGATGGACTTGCAGCAGGAGGAGGGGGAGGAGGATGGGGGAGCGCACGCAGGTGGACGTCATCTGTCATTTGCCCACTCAACGCTTTGTGGATGGCCTCAAAAATTCTTTTTTCACAGTTGAGGTGTTGGATCTCCTAATTTTTCTGTAAATTTTAGGCTATGTAGATGCCATAGGCCTCTACAGCATCGAGGCGGGATTTTAGGACCGCTGTAGCCTGCTTAATGAGGGCCAGAGCTGCCTCATCCACGTTCCTCCCCTTCCTGGGCCTTTTGGGTGGAAGGCATAGGGGAGGCACCTGGGATTGGGTGTGACTGGGCCCTGCCACCTCCTGGCTGACACTTACCCCCGTCTCCTCCTGTGTGTCAAATTCCAGAGCCTCGTCCTGGCTGAGGTCTTCCTGTGTATGAAGAAGGAACATAGTTTTAGTTTTTGGTTCATTAATCACATACAATTTTCAGCTCATGACTGTTGCAAATTGAATGTTAATAAATAGAAAAGACTATCATTCTGAGCCCAGCATTTTTCATTCTTTTCACATGCGTTGAACTCCGCCCGGCCCTGACGTTCTTTTTAGAATATTCCTCGCCCCGTCTCTTTCGTCGCAGTGGGAGAGGAACATGGCAGAAACACAGCAGGTGCATAATTGCAGTAACGAGGAGGAGAAAAGCCCAGAGCCAGAAACGTCACGATCCAGGAGGAGATTTAAGACCTCCAATATGTCCTTTGGTGAGATGTTGGAGATGGTCGACATCTTGAGGAGGAACGACTATGATGGTGATTATGGACCGTACCCAAACCCAAATATGAGAAAGGCCAAGAACATGACTAAAGTTGTGACAAGTCTGCACAGGATTTTTGGGTTACGACAATCCAAGGATCAATTGAGGAAACGCTGGTTGGACCTCAAATTGAGGGAGCAGGATCAGTACAGAAGGATCAAGAAAGTTCTTCGAAAAAGTAAGTAGTTGTCATGTGTCCCTATTATTATTATTACTTGCATGCTGCGCCATGTGCTTTTTTTTACTGTTGGATATTTTAAAATGCCTACTTTCATGTTCGTGGGCACAGTAATCATTCGTAGTAAACATTGTTCGTTTGTCAACTAAATACAATGTTTTTCCCAGATATAGGGTTAAATACATTTGGTCATGATAAGTTGCATTTAAAAAAAGTTTAGGACATAGTTGTCTATAGATGTGTTTGAAACTAGAAGGAATAGCAAACTAGATTCAGTGTAGTGTAAGCAGAGGACACTCAGCAGCTGTTTACACATCTGGACTCAGGAGCACTAGTGTGGGACACAAGAACAAACTTTTTAGACTGACCCACACAGGTGCTCCAGTGGATACTTGGGGTGTCTCCAGGTGTGAAACTTGTCCAAAAAAGGTAAGTGTTCCAGCTTTGGTAAGGAAATGAATCATGTCTTCAGCTTGGAACTCTTCCCAAACAGACAATTGTATCCCACTTCCCAGCAATGTTTCATATTCCTATTTCTGGCCTCAAACATTTTTGTGGTAAGTATACCTTTTGTTTCATTCTCATAGGGGAGCAAAAACTCGGGACGTCTCAGCACACCAGGGACCCCCCCCACCTCCTGAAGAAGGGGAACAGAGGTCACAACCAGAGGAGGTGGACGAAGGAGAGGTGGTTGAGATTGTCACCACAACAGGTGAGTGTCTGACACCACAGATTCAGGTAATACATCTATATGCATGCACATTTATAATACATGGTGTGTATTTAATTTTTTAGACAATGTACAGGCTGTGGAAGAACAATCTACTAATTTCACCAGTGACAGTGCCCAAAGGCTAATCCAAGAGATAATGGGGGTTATTTAAGAAAGGCAAATCCACAATGTTTGCCGCAGATCACGGGTGCTTTGGGGGGGGGGGGGGGGGCAAGCCAGAATGGCCCGCTTCCAGGGCCATCAGTGTTTCATTACTAAATCCGGCCTCAGGCCCAACTGTTGCAACATAATGTAGCGGCGGCTCCTGAAGAGCATGCGCTATGCGTTTTTCAATGTTAAACTTTGCCTAAACTGCAGTTTGGTTTGGGTATATTTGTCTAAATTGGACCTCTGCATCAGTCTGACTGGTCTGTGAGATGTTCCGCCTGGCCACAGGGGGCACTGTCTCTGGTGGCAGGTGTGGAACTATAGTCTGGTTGGGTGCTTGAGTTACTCTCTTTTGGAGCCAGGTCAGTGGGAGTGGCCCTCTCACTGTGCCCTCTGAGAGAGGGTATTTAAGATGCGGATGTCGCGGGGTTCCGGTCCAGTATGATGTGCTGATTACATGGTCCTGGTCCTCCTGATCAGCCCCCAGGAAGGCTATGGCTAACTTTAATGTCTTGGAGCTGGCTAGCCCAAGGCAAGGAAACTAAAGGAGGATTCTGAGGTGGTTGGGGGCCGTCTCCGGTTCGGGAGAGACCCAGTGTACTTCAAGCATTCCAGGGGAGGACTCTTTAGAAGAACACCACGTACGGGTTGGTTTTCTTAACAAGAGCCTGGAAGGGCTGACGTAACTGAGAGAATCTGGTCTTGTGGATATCGCCAAGCAGGCTGAAAGATCCAGGTATCCTACAAGTGTTCTAAAGCTTAGTTTCCCTACGGGTTCTGCAACAACGTTGGTGACAAAGACTTTGTTCCTGAGTAAGCACCTTGTTGGCTGCTAGGCCTTGTGAGAGAGGGACTGTCCAACTTGAGTGATCATCCAGCTGCGAATGGCTATTCTCTGGATGCAGTCAAAGTAAGCAAGTTCTTTAACGTTTTTGGACTTTGACATTAAGAGTACCTGAACTTCCTTTTCCAACCCTCTGATCCCAAGTTGAAAGACTGTTCAATGTTTTGAGTTATGCAAATAAAATCCATTCAAGTGGATCTATTGTCAGTCTCAAGTTACTGGGCCATCTACCACGGGACATCCCCTAGACACGAAACAAGGAGAACAGAAGGTAATGGTAAGCCCAAAAATAACCAACAGCTCCTTGGTGGTTAGTGCTACAATAATTAGCATTGTTTCTCTTTAAAAGGTTGTGCAGGATGCAGCAGCTCAAAATGATATAGTTCTGTTTGCATTCCGCCATATTTATGGCTGTTTGAAACAGGTGGAAACAGCTGGCCAGGATCCCAAACGCATTCTTCACAACTCTTCTGGCTCTGGCCAGCCGGTAATTAAAAACCCTTTTCTGCGGGGTGAGGGCCCTCTGGGGGAATGGCCTCATCACATGCCTCACCTGCGACGAGCACAAATGGCAGTCCTTCGACGTTCTCCTTCGGGGGTGGCAATCCCAAGACACCACTCTCGAGATGTCGGTAGAACTTGGTCCGGGCAAATACTCCTCCATCCAACATCTGACCATTCCTCCCCACTTCCCCACGTCCATATACAAAAACTTGTATGTCGTAACCCCTTATAGTTAATGTAACACTGACCCCCGAAGAAGCTGCTGGTTTTATTGGGCTTACTGTTACCTTCTTATTTACTTCTCCGTCTAGGGGTTCCTGTGGTAGATGGCCCAAAGAAATGGGGAAACTGACACTGAATCTTCTTTTGGGTTATTTATTTGAAACAGAAACAGAGTCTCTCAATAAGGGTAGAGGGTTAGGAGCTAGTTCAGTTACTTTAGACTGCGAAAATCAAAGGAAGTCCTTATAGAAAATCCAGAGAATAAAGACTGTTTCACAACTGGATTTTACAACCCCCAGATAGACCTCCTTGCATTAGGCCTAGCAGCCAGTAGGGTATTTGACAAAGTCTCTGCCACAGACTTGTGATGTACACTTGAGATAGGATGGTTGACAAAGTCTCTGCCACAGACTTGTGATGTATACTTGAGCAATACTGAGGGACGTAGACAAATTTAAAGAGCTATCATACGGTACTAGTATCTCTCAGCCGATCCGGCAATACCGTATGAGTGTTGATCCAGGTAGCGTCCTTCAACTTAGCCTCCAGGCTCCTTCAGAGAAGCCAGCCTTGCGCACGGCCCTCTCCTGAAGAGTCCTCCCCTAGGGTTTTCCAATTTTTGGGCTCTCCCTTCAGATGAGATGGCACTGGACCACCTTAGGATCAATAGGCCCTGAATTCCATTTAGGCCTGTCCCTGCAGTTGCGTTGCCTCGGGCCAGCCAGCCCCGAGACTTGGAATGCATGGTTCCACACCCCAGGCCAGGAGGGCCATGGGGCTGATCAGGAGGACCAGAACCTAAACAGACAGAAAATAATCTCCGGAACGGGACACCACGTAATCCCGATACCTTAAATACCACCCCCCCAGAATGCACAGCAGGAGAACACTCCCACTGGGCTGGTTTCCGAGGGAATAGTGGCATTCAATACACCCATCTAGACTGCACTTCTAACCTTGCCAGCGGGCACAGCGACACCTGCTGCCAAGGAGAACCCAGTGCAACCCAGCTGGACTGGTACTGAAACCAGAAATTTAGACAATTAGCCCCAAAACCCAACTGTGGTTTCAGGAAAATTAACTTTGAAAAAAAACATAGCGCCTGCACGTCAGGAGCGAGTGCTACATTAAAATAGTATGACCCCGAATGGGGTGGTGGGACAATGTGGACATGCTTCCCATCGATTGCCCCTCCACAGTTAGAAAAATCCCACCGCTGGGCAAATTGGGAAGTCACAGTCTGCCATTCCTGTGGCGTTGAAGGAAACTGTGGAGTCAAACAAAAAAAATCTAATTAGTAATTTTGCACCTAAACATTGCAAGCAGATTAGACACAAACATTCTTGGTAACATCAGTAAAACATTTTTTAGAAGGAGTATTTAAAGGCAAAAATATAAGGCCCACTTATCATTTTCCTCACCCCCTCTGATAGCCCCTTGGAAATATTTTAGGGGGGATGGGGTATGTTTTGGACAGGTAACCCTCTCCACTAAGTAATGGAGTAACAAAGTATCGTGTGTTACTTTGGCCAGCCCCTCCTTAATTACACTATTGGCAGCCCACTGGACAGGTAAGAAGTGGCATAATACAAAAAAATAAAAATTGGAAGCACATTTTTACATTTTGCAATTACCTATCAAGATAATAGGAGAACAAAACTTTAAACAGTACCATTTTAAAGTATTCAGGTAGGCCCTTGCACTACATGCTTTGGTGAATTCATCCATACATATGAACACAAAAGAGGTAGGTATAGTGTGGATGGGTTTGGCAAAGTCAGCAGATGGAGGATTGGTATCGGCTGATGTAGCGGTTGGGGGAGGGAGGGTTCCAAATGATTTTGGGCCCCCCCAAAAAAAGAGAATCTGACACTCTCTGAATTTAAGGACACAAATAACTTTTGAACATATTTCAGGGGGTGTATAGGGTAAATTACTAAAATGGAATGTGATGTTAAAGGATAAAACTTACCCTAATATAGTCCTTCTGTAGGACCTGAATGATGGCAGAACAGGTCTCTGGAATAATTATCCCCGGAGCTTGGGGGGAGATGCCTGTCGAGAACTTGAGGTCCTGCAGACTTCTCCCAGTCGCCAAGTACCACAACGTGCCTGCTGATATAAGGGGACAGCAAAGCCAACAAATGGTGAAAAATGGGGTCCATCATCCGGAGATAATTCCTGAAATCATCAGGGTTATTCTAACAGATCTCACGGAGCAAAGGCATATGAGAGAATTGTAGAAAAGACAAGAAGTGCGCCAAACTAAGTGGAGTATATAAGGTAGATTACATTTAATCTGATAAAATCACACAGCCAATTGGCTACTCACAAAAGGACATTGTAGTCAGGCATAAAATGTTAAGGAGGGAGGGTAATCACAGCCACTTCCATCCGGAGGAGCAGAGATGATAAACAGCTGGAACGGCCATTCAAGATGTTCAGCAGCAGAGGCTGCGGTGTAGCAGCCTAGGTTTTGTAGAAAACGCTGCCTCGTGGATGTCCAGATGATGGCAATAGGCAGTATCAGTGCCTTCTAACGTCCGGAGAGTCCGAGAACCCGGAACCGGAAGTGCGTTCCAGCGTGGAACGCAAGCTCCGTATACCGGAAGTGGCGTTTTTTTTTTTTTGCATGTGTACATATATATATATATATATATATATATATATATATATTGTGCATGTGTGTGTATATATACACATATATATATATATATGTATATATATATATATATATATATATATATATATAATTTTTATTTCCCTTGATCCCATTTTCTTCCCCCCCCTCTTTCCCCCTTCCCTCCCTCCCCCCCCCCCCCCGTTAGTATAGAGGTTTTGGGACGGTGTTTGATCTTTGCGCCATCTTATTACTATTTCTTGGTTACCATATGAGAGAATTGGTCACGCTGGAGCAACCAATTCTTGGTCCATGAACTCCTTGCCCTGTTCATGGACTGGGCTCAGGTCAAAGCTAGAAGCCAAACACCAAGCCCCCGCACAGCATGAACTCTATGATGAGCACGTGGCTTCAAAATGGTTGGCTAGTCAGAACGAACTAAACAGAAAGCACTGAAAAACAGCAAGGCCTAAAAGAACGAGCTAAAAAATCATAAACGAGGGGACCAGAATGTAATGGAGATCAAATACGGTACTACTATAAATAGCACGCACTGACAAACAAATGTGAACTGACTACATGCACCGAAGAACAGATATGAACCCACAAGCACAAACTGAATAGCAGCAACGATCTGAAAAGCACAAGGCTGAAAAGCATGAATCGTCTCTCGCCAAACTCCTACTAACACAAGATAAATGCAAAATTAGCAGAAGGAGCCCAAGGTGTGGCGCACTAGCTATTGAACTTGCCTTTTATAGTCCCGTCATACGTGGTGTACGTAACCGCGTTCTTGGCGGTCGGAATTTGGTGTGATCGTGTGTAGGCAAGACCACTTGAGCGGAATTCCGTCGGAACTCCTTTGGAAAAACTCTCAGAGTTTATTCCAATGGAAAAAACAGTCATGTGTACACAGCGTAAGTCCCTGAAATCTTTTTATAGGACACTCCACCTTCCTCTAACTTTGTCATTGGTACCAACGTGTATCATGACAGCTGCGTCCTCCCCTCCAGCCCCACCCAATAATCTGTCCATCTGATCCGCAATGTGCTGAAGTCTATGAGAGTGGAATCTTAGACTTTAGTAATATCCATTTTCTGGGCTAATAGGCAAGATACTGCCAAAGAAAATACATAGGGGGCCGGGCTGTGACCTAGAAGACATGTACAAATGACATTTTTTTTAAATACATTTTTAGTTCCGAGAGGAGAGGATCTTTTTAGGCGACTTATATGTAGCACTACTTCCGTAGGAGTTTCAAATGTCAGGGTTCCCCATTGCTGCACAGCCAGTCACATGGCATTTCCTTCTCGCATCCAGATACAGAAAACAGTCTTTTGCTTGTTTTTTTATTGGGAGATAATAACTTTGATGGGGTGGGGATTATGGAATACCCAACTTGAAAAATAACAAAAGAACCAGGGACAACTCCCCCCCCCCCCCTCATATTTACAGTTTCCACTCAATTCTCCTGCACAGCAGCGGCTAGTGCTCAATATTTTTTTTTTTTTTGGGGTGGGGCGACATTCTGGGAAGGCAGCAATATAGCCCCTCCCTGCAGGAAATGGACAGGAAGGGGTTGATCAGAGGCCTCCTCACCTTAGGAGGCAGATGGTAGGGCTGCTGCTCCTCGCTCTGGGGCCATTGCTTCTGCTCCAGGCCGAACAGGAAGTGGGTCCTAAAATTCCCTGGCCAATCGGGACTCAGGACCTGCTTCCTGAGTGGCTGTGAGGAGAATCAGGAAAAAGGGTGCACCCCCGAGCCCACCCCCCCTCAGGCTCTAATCATGTGCTTCTAAAAAACAAAAAACCCTGTTGAAATCCATGTGTCCAGCACCCTGGATGTAGGTGAGGGGCCAGGCGCATGGATTAGGGAGGCGGCCACTGCTCCTGCACAAGTCTTGATCCTTTCATGGCTCTGATGGGTTCAATCCTTTAGGAGCTACCAGTCTTTGTTAGCTTAGCAACAGCCCATTACAGGCTAGGAACTCTCAGTCCCTTGGAAAAAAGTAGCACATGTGAAGTGACCTGCTTCCTGAACACTTTCAGCTACCTTGTAGACACTTGTCCCAGCTCTACTTCTTGCAGGAAATGTTAGCCCACCTGGCTGCCATTCCACCAGCCCACCTGGCTGCTTCATCTTCCCAGTCTACCTGACTTCTAGCCTCCGCCGCCCACAATTTGTTAGAATATTCTTCAACATTCTAGAACCGGGGGAGGCCCCACAGAGCTCCCTGGGTAAGTCACCCAGCCCTAACCTTTAAAGCGGAGGTCCACCCTAAAGTGGACCTTCCGCTCATCGGAACCCTCCCCCCCTCCGGCGCCACAATTGGCACCTTTCAGGGGGGAGGGGGGTGCAGATATCTGTACAGTACAGGTATTCTGCACCCACTTCCGGGATAGCTCTCTGCGGAAAGGGGCGTAGATTACGCCCCTTTCCGCAAGTGCCCGTCCCTTTCCGCAAGTGCCCCACTGCCTGCTGGGAAACACACAGATCCCAGAGGCAGCGGGGACCGTCCTTATTGCGCAGCGCGGCTCGCGCATGCGCAGTAGGGAACCGGGAAATGAAGCCGAAAGGCTCCATTTCCTGATTCCCATACCCAAGATGGCGGCAGCAGCACCCGACAGACGATCTAGAGATCGGCTTCGGGTGCCGACATCGCGGGCGCACTGGACAGGTAAGTGTCACTATTTTAAAAGTCAGCAGCTGCAGTATTTGTAGCTGCTGGCTTTTAAAAAAAAAAAAAAAACGTGGAGTCCCGGCGGACTCCCGCTTTAATAACCCTGATCCAGATTTCATGTCTCAGGCTTAGTCCTGGGCCAGACTGTGGTTTACCTGCATGACTAGTGTAGTCTAGATATCCCCAACCTTCTTTTACTGTCCTTGGACCACACATACTACCCCAATCCCCTTTTCTTTTACCCCCATAAAATAATGAGACCACACAGGAGTTTGGAGTATAAATGGCCATAGCAGCCTTTTTATTAACCAAATATTAAATATTTTCCAATTTTATCATATAACCTTTGTAACGACAACTTTTTTAAATCACAGTCTATTGGTCTATGATGGCACCCCAAACTTAACACTTTCCACCACTACACTGCGGAACCTTTTTCACCATACCAGGCCTCCAGCCGAATGATCAGTTTGGAGACAACCCCCTTCCCGCAGTGCAACCATTACCGTATTTCAGCAGACACCGTTCCACTGGAATAAACCAGAGGGGCACATACTACCGATGAGCCCCCCACCACTTCCATCACGTATGATTTTGCCACCATCAAAGACCAAAGACACCGCCGTTACACAGCTGCTATGACGACCCAAGTCCATGGTTCCTGAAATAAAAGGAAACAAACAGACAACACACAACAAAAAACACAGGGAGAGTGGGTGGGAAAACGGCTTCCTTCTGTCTCTCTCACTGACTGTTACCGGAAGTCCCCGCCTCCCCTTTAAATAAACTCTCCTCCCCCTCAGATTCCTTTATTTCTTAAATCCTCCCCCCTAAGACCTCTCACACTTTTTAACCCCTTGTTGTCTCCCTTTCCACATAGTCATGCCCGGCTCTGCACTATTTTGTTTCTCTTTTTGTTCGTCCTGGGCCTCACTTGACTAGTGTAGTCTAGATATCCCCAACCTTCTTTTACTGTCCTTGGACCACACATACTACCCCAATCCCCTTTTCTTTTACCCCCATAAAATAATGAGACCACACAGGAGTTTGGAGTATAAATGGCCATAGCAGCCTTTTTATTAACCAAATATTAAATATTTTCCAATTTTATCATATAACCTTTGTAACGACAACTTTTTTAAATCACAGTCCATTGGTCTATGATGGCACCCCAAACTTAACACTTTCCACCACTACACTGCGGGACCTTTTTTACCATACCAGGCCTCCAGCCGAATGATCAGTTTGGAGACAACCCCCTTCCCGCAGTGCAACCATTACCGTATTCCAGCAGACACCGTTCCACTGGAATAAACCAGAGGGGCACATACTACCGATGAGCCCCCCACCACTTCCATCACGTATGATTTTGCCACCATCAAAGACCAAAGACACCGCCACAGCCCGCAAGGATAACCCATTACCCTTAAGGGCCCCTCCACACCCGTAGGGCCCGCTGAATCTCCTCATAAAAACCCAGCGCCCACCGGTCAATACCCCCAGCTGAGAGGTGAATCCCCTCGCCCCACGGAAAACATACCCACCTTAGGCTCCAACTCCATGTGTATAACTGCCCAAACCTCCTTACATGAAACCACTCACCCACAACCTTTTCCACCACAGGCAGGCTTTATTATACTTTGCCACTGATCATGCCATGAATCTTGTAGTCCGGGCAACAATGTCGGACCACCCATTAACCCGGCAGGGAAAAGTCGAGCGGAGTGTCAACCTTCTGACTTAACAGCCGAGATTACCCCCCTGATGAGACTGACCCCTAAACATTCTCTCCCACCCGGAGAACCAGAACGTCCAGTTGCCTGACCGAGCCAAGCTTAATGTTGTACCTCCGGTACCACCCTGTTCCACACCATCCCAGGGGTCCCCATCCAGCGGATACCCACCTCCTTCCGAGAAACACCCAGCCGCCTGCCATCTGATCTATCCTCCGCCCACCTGGCCCCCCAACAACATAGGGATGCCTCAATATCCAGACAAGGCGTATGCGCACTTCATCCGAAAGGACAGAACAACAAACAAGGGTATCACCAAAGACACGGGGATGCCCCCACAGCCAGACAAGGCGTATGTGCACTTCATCTGAAAGGACAGAACGACAAACAAAGGGGTAGCACCAACAGACCTAGGGATGCCGCCATATCCAGACAAGGCGTATGTGCACTTCATCTGAAAGGACAGAACGACAAACAAAGGGATAGCACCAACAGACATAGGGATGCCGCCATATCCAGACAAGGCGTATGTGCACTGCATCTGAAAGGGCAGTACGACAAACAAGGGTAGCACCAACAGACATAGGGATGCCCCCACATCCAGACAAGGCGTATGTGCACTTCATCTGAAAGGACAGCACGACAAACAAATGTAGCACCCACAGACATAGAGATGCCCCTATATCCAGACAAGGCAGATTTGCACTTCATCTGAAAGGACAGAATGGACAAAACCAGGGTAACACCAACACAGAACACATTCCACAACTAAAGCAAAGCCAACTATTAGATAGCTACCTCCAACCCCGTACCACGCCCACTCTCAATTGTGTAACAATTTGTAGGCAAATGCCAGTGCGGAAATACCTACCTTCTCACCGTGCAATCCTCATTACCGCCACCTCATCCAGCCCCACCCCTGGCACCCCTGTGGCTGCCCAGACAGTCCAACCCCACCGCCCTAAGGCTTTTCCGATAAACTACCACGACTGGAACGTGGATACTCAGGAACCCCCCTTGCGCAACAAGAATGGCCCACCCCCCTGCAAAATGAACTCTCAAAGAGTCCATCACCACCCTCCCAGGGCAAACCCAGGGACCAGGCAATGTAAACAGCTGCACACTCATCCCTCTCCCTCTGGTCTGACCTAGACCTGCACAAACGTAACACCACACTATCCTCCCCGATATCCACATCTAGAGCCGTAAGAAAAAACCTTTTTCCCTCCTGCAGGGGCTCACCAACACCCCCCCCCCCCCACACTCGAATGGCGCCAAAAACGCTATGTAAAAACAGCTGTATAAAAAATTATCCCTTAATTCAAGGAACACATGGAACCCCAATGGCCGCCCATGTCCCGAAGAACACAAAGCAAATGGCAGCCAAGGGTCCGTATGCTTGTGACACCTCCGAAGCCTTGTAAACGCGTGTGGCTCCCAACACTCCGTCCGTGACGTCCATCTGGCCCACGAGATTGGATTAACAAAGCCAAACCAGCCATTTGCCACCTAACGGCGGACACCGCCCCCCCATACCTTCATGTGCATGGAAGGAAATACCCCACCCACAGTCTGACCTCCGACCCAACCAACACAGCCCCCAGCAAGCCATACAGAAACCATCCACTCACTCCATACCGTGTTGCAAGCCACCAGGCCGACCCACTCACCGACCTCCTGATCCATCATGTGGCGACTCCAATACAATCTCCCAAAACCAACACCCCCCCGGGGACCCCCCCTTCTCTGCAGATGGAGCTAGCTCCCGAACTCGGCCCACTGAAACCGAGACAGTAAATCAAACAGAGTATGGCCACTTCCCAGGAGGCGTACAGCATACATAACATTGTTCAACTGCATGCAATGCCCATACCAAAGGTGCAGCAACCGTACCACCATCTGTTATGACGTGGGTATGCGGTAGATAACCTGCACCACACACAGTGTCAAACTGCCCCCCACTCTTCAAGTTCCTACACGTCTCCCCCACAACTCCATAGCCTGGACCACTGCAAACCAATCAATATCAACTTACTCCCCGGTCCAGCCCAAATCGATCGCCCATGATACTCCTCCAACACGTGCGCCCAACAGTCAGATCCCCTTTGTATTCCTTAGAAAAAACCTTATAAATCGGGCCTGGGCCTGCACCCTGGCTGTTGCCACCGACAGCCGTCGGCAGAAATCCCTGCACGTCGGACTGCTGCGACCTGCAAAAGTAAAAACCCGCCCAGCAAAGACTGTAATAACCCGAATCAAACACCTCGCTGACCCGACATCCGCGAATCTCAATCCTGACCGCCTCCACTTGAGGATCCGGGGTCAACCCTGATGCCCCAGAAAAATAATATCTGCCTTCGAGCCCTCAGTATTTAACCGCCACCCATGGCACGCCGAACCTACCTGCAATGTGCCGTAACAGACAGGATAATCGCACCCACCTTCGAGGTCGGTAGCCCCACACCAAGAAAGGCATCCAAATAGCGGATGACGGAAACCAGGCCCAACACATTCTTAACCACCCACTCCACCGTGACTAAACATATGAAACTTCTTGCAAGACATGGAGCAACCCCTGGCCAGATATCTATTCCTGTAATGGTCCCTTGCCCCAGCACCCCCGAAGCTCAATGAAAAGCTACCTCGATGTCAGGCTATGCCCTGAATGTTCCTTTCTCATAGCGCTAACCCACCTGTCAGCAGCGTCAAGGAAGAATAAGTCACCGTACCAGCTTCGGGGTCCCTCGCCACAGTAACCGAATCCCAGCTTGCAAACGAGAAGTTGGGCATAAGACTAACCTCATTTGATTCCTCCTCAGGGACCACCCCTATTGGTGAACAAACCAAAACCCACCATATTATTTTTTTTATTTTTATTTTATTTTTTTATCATAACAAGGGCCCTCCCCCATGCCCCACCGTCTCTATTTTCACCGAAAACACCCCCAGATTTGTTTTGGAGCCCAAGAAACCTTCCACACACCCATCAGCCAACAGCCCAGCCGCCCCCCCAATCAGGGTACCTATTTTGGAAAAGGCTGCATCCTTCCCCTTCTCCCCACCGTTGCCATCCCCCTTGTTCGCAAACTCCTCGACACACGTAACTTCTCTGAAAACACCGGGACAGGGGATATGAACCCCCACAGCAGATGCCCTCCTGCCTAGGACAGCCGTAACCCCCCAATCCACCGTAGCTCCCATAGAAATACCGAGGCGGGTGTCTCCCCAGCCCCCTCCCCCCTGAAGAAAAACTACATTGGGGGGCCCATGCCTAAAACATCAAGCACCCACAGAGGCCGATATCCCGCCATCCCACCAGAGAGATCGACGAACCACCCCCATCCTGTTTAAACGAAGTACCATACTGCAGCCCAGCGGACCCCCCCCGAAACCTAATGTGCCCCCCCAATGGCTGCAGTGTAACCGGCAAGAGCCGAGCAATGTGCCTGTTGACCCTTGACCGTTCATGCTCGCCAACATAGCAAACGCCTGCAGCCAAGGCACAACGTCCCAAAATCTACAAGGTGCAGCAAGAGAAGAACTCCCCATACTCACCCCTACCGAGCTGGATTCGAATCCCCGCCGTAAATGGGCTCCCAACAGCCCCTCAGAGCATAGGGAAACCCATTTCGTGGCCTCTGCAATCATAACCTACCCGGGACCACCTGCACCCCTCATATTGCACCAGCCTGCCCACCAGGACGCTTGGCAGGGGGCCTTGCCAAGGCCGAGGGGGCCCCGCGCCCTGTCTGCTCTTTTCACCCGGCAACCCATGGCGATACCTGCGGGGGCCCCCCAAACAGGTCCTACCAACCCCCCAACTGCGCAGTTTCCCCACTGTCCCAAAAGTGCCAGGCGAAAAATGCCCGATGCCCCCGGGACAACCGCTGCATCCGTACGTGCCTGCAGCATAGTACCCCCATTTCCCCACTTCCAGCAACTGACAAAGAGCATCAATAAACTCGACGTGAGACAATGTTCAATCTTACCTAGCTGACGGGTAGGGCCCCACAGCCGCTGCTCCTGCCACTCCAATGATGCGAGATCCCAAGGCTGCTCCTCTTCCTCCGAACTGGACCGTTCCTCCCCCGACCTCACCTCATGAGCTGGGCCCATAGGTGGAAGCAGCCTCCCAGGTGCAGCAGGCCTGGGGGCCGTAGATTCCCAGCTGCACAGTGGGCCTCTCCCTTTCGGTGGATCCGTCCACCGCAGCACAAGCCCCACGCTTGCCTATCTCCAAGTGGGCCGCCCCACTGTCCTCCTCCATTCTGCGCTTCCCTCAGGCCCCGTTGAGCCGCAGAGTAACACAGCACCTCCCCCGCTGGCTCTCCCCCCTGGCTGGCACTGTTGAAGGGGGGGAACGCAATCTCCACCGTCCTACGCACGCTGCCAGGGAACGGGCACCATTACGGCCCACAGCCCCACCCCCATCGCTCCCCCAGTGACGAGGATTTCACCTGTACCTCATGGAGGCTGAATCCAGTGTGCTCCTCGCCGGTGGGGTCGACGGACCGCTAAAAGGGGGGGGGGCACCGAAGTGGCGCTGATCGGCGCTGGGGGAGAGGAGCAGGGGCGAGAAATGCCCTGTACACCGGGACCTCCGAGCGCAGAAATGACCCTCACTCCGTGGCGCTGCCCCCTCCGCACGATCCCCATAGCCGCACCGCCGCTGTAAAACCACTCTGTCCCCCCGCTTGCCGCTGCAGCCCGCCATCGCGCCGTGATCAAATCGACCTCCGTATCGCTCTGACAGAGGAGCAGCACGTGTAAAACGGCTTCCTTCTGTCTCTCTCACTGACTGTTCCCGGAAGTCCCCGTCTCCCCTTTAAATAAACTCTCCTCCCCCTCAGATTCCTTTATTTCTTAAATCCTCCCCCCTAAGACCTCTCACACTTTTTAACCCCTTGTTGTCTCCCTTTCCACATAGTCATGCCCGGCCCTGCACTATTTTGTTTCTCTTTTTGTTCGTTCCGGGCCTCACTCTACCGCTAGTAGCACACTAGAGGGTGCCACATAAGGAACAACATTGAAAATGCAAAAATCCTTCAAATGACATGCTTAGACGTGACTTGCATGGTTTTACAAAACGTTACCATTTTCAGGGACAGCACCAGCAACACATTATTGTGGTATCACATACTGTAAATTTAATTTGTAATAGATTAGTTTACTTTTTGAATTATTAATTGACTTTCATGAAGCAGCAGCAATATAGATAATTTCCAAAAGAAAAAAGGCTTTATTAGGTAATTTTTTTAAAGACAGCAATTGTCTGGGAAAATGTATTTAATAATACACTGGCTCATCAGAGTGTTCCAAGGAATATCAGGGAAAGAGATGAGGGAGACTGTATTGCAGATTTAAGAACATACACTGGTCTGGAGTAACCTGGATATGAGTTTCAGCAGCTATTATAAAACAATGAAGCGCAGGGAACTGTCTCAGAGTAAATTAGCAGGTTAAAATGTCAGAGTTGATGGTAATGGTAGTGAAAGGGTCAACACTTCATCCACAATAATAGTAATTTTGAAGATTTGAATTTATGAAACAGTGCCAAAGATAAGAATCCTGCCTATGCTTTGGAAGTGAGAAAAGATCAAAGGGAAGTACAACCAATGTCCTTTGTGTAGAGGAGCCGACAGCAGTGGGTTCAAAGACCAGGAGGTGCACTGTCAGAAAATGCAGAGTGGTAGAGCGGCAGTGTATCAGTGTGCAGTGTGTAGGCGCAAAGGAGTTTGATCTGGGTACTCAGGGGGCAGGAAGGAATCACTGTTTGCTATGACATAAGTCGGAGCAATTTCTCCTGTGTTTATTTTTTCCAAAGTATACGTTATCTGTGACAAACGCAGATGTCAGACTACTGCCCTTCTCCCCAACCCATGACATAAGACTGGTCTACTTCACCCTGCTCTGTCACTTATGCAACAATGACACTCTGCTTTTCACAAAGATTTTCCAGCTTGCAGGATCACAATCTAAGCACCAATAGACTGAGAGCGATTGTCACTGAGTTAAGTTAATAAAGCAATTAACCCTTTAAACTACCACCACCTGCTTTACCGAAAAGCAGGAAAATGTCACCAGCATATAAAAATCCTAAAAAATAAATGACTGTACAGACGCGGTCACCACAGACAGGTACAGGGCCGGCGCTACCACTAGGCGAAGTAGGCAGCCGCCTAGGGCGCACTACCACCTAGGGCGCAACCACGGCCTCTGTCCAGTTTGAGCTCAGCTCTCCTCTCCTGATCGCTCGCTCCCCATGGTGTGCCGCCGGCGCCACCAATCCCCCATGTTTCCCGCTGAGCGCCCCGCTGTGCTCAGGCGGGTTTATCTCACAGCGCCGCTCCGGGACTCCTTTGCTCCAGCCTGTCCCTGTGGAGCGGCGCTGTGTGTCTCTGTGAGTGCAGTGGAGGGGCAGAGATGGGAGCATTGAGAGGTCTGTCAGCTGACCTCCCGCCCGGCGGGGACATCGTGGAGCGGGTGGATGGCGCTGGCCTGGCCCCGGCGGGGACATCATGGAGTGGGTGGGTCAGTGTATGTGTCAGTGTATGTATCAGTGTGATGGTCAGTGTATGTGTCAGTGTATGTGTCAGTGTGATGGTCAGCGTATGTGTCAGTGTCAGTGTATGTGTCAGTGTATGTGTCAGTGTCAGTGTATGTGTCAGTGTGATGGTCAGCGTATGTGTCAGTGTATGTGTCAGTGTGATGGTCAGCGTATGTGTCAGTGTATGTGTCAGTGTGATGGTCAGCGTATGTGTCAGTGTATGTGTCAGTGTGATGGTCAGTGTATGTGTCAGTGTGATGGTCAGCGTATGTGTCAGTGTCAGTGTATGTGTCAGTGTGATGGTCAGTGTATGTGTCAGTGTCAGTGTATGTGTCAGTGTGATGGTCAGCGTATGTGTCAGTGTATGTGTCAGTGTGATGGTCAGCGTATGTGTCAGTGTATGTGTCAGTGTGATGGTCAGTGTATGTGTCAGTGTGATGGTCAGCGTATGTGTCAGTGTCAGTGTATGTGTCAGTATGATGGTCAGTGTATGTGTCAGCGTATGTGTCAGTGTCAGTGTATGTGTCAGTGTGATGGTCAGCGTATGTGTCAGTGAATGTGTCAGTGTGATGGTCAGTGTATGTGTCAGTGTATGTGCCAGTGTCAGTGTATGTGTCAGTGTGATGGTCAATAGACTGAGAGCGATTGTCACTGAGTTAAGTTAATAAAGCAATTAACCCTTTAAATTGCCAACACCTGCTTTACCGAAAAGCAGGAAAATGTCACCAGCATATAAAAATTCTAAAAAATAAATGTCTGTACAGACGCGGTCACCACAGACAGGTACAGGGCCGGCGCTACCACTAGGCAAAGTAGGCAGCCGCCTAGGGCGCACTACCACCTAGGGCGCAACCACGGCCTCTGTCCAGTGTGAGCTCAGCTCTCCTCTCCTGATCGCTCGCTCCCCATGGTGTGCCGCCGGCACCACCAATCCCCCATGTTTCCCGCTGAGCGCCCCACTGTGCTCACACGGGTTTATCTCACAGCGCCGCTCCGGGACTCCTTTGCTCCAGCCTGTCCCTGTGTCAGTGTCAGTGTATGTGTCAGTGTGATGGTCAGTGTATGTGTCAGTGTATGTGTCAGTGTGATGGTCAGCGTATGTGTCAGTGTGATGGTCAGTGTATGTGTCAGTGTGATGGTCAGTGTATGTGTCAGTGTGATGGTCAGCGTATGTGTCAGTGTCAGTGTATGTGTCAGTATGATGGTCAGTGTATGTGTCAGCGTGATGGTCAGCGTATGTGTCAGTGTCAGTGTATGTGTCAGTGTGATGGTCAGCGTATGTGTCAGTGAATGTGTCAGTGTGATGGTCAGTGTATGTGTCAGTGTGATGGTCAGTGTATGTGTCAGTGTATGTGTCAGTGTGATGGTCAGTGTGATGGTCAGCGTATGTGTCAGTGGGATGGTCAGTGCCAGTGTATGTGTCAGTGGGATAGTCAGTGTATGTGTCAGTGTAATGGTCAGCGTATGTGTCAGTGTCAGTGTATGTGTCAGTGTGATGGTCAGCGTATGTGTAATTATCAGTGTATGTGTCAGTATGATGGTCAGTGTATGTGTCAGTGTGATGGTCAGCGTATGTGTCAGTGTATGTGTCAGTGTGATGGTCAGTGTATGTGTCAGTGTATTTGTCAGTGTAATGGTCAGTGTATGTGTCAGTGTGATGGTCAGTGTATGTGTATGTGTCAGTGTGATGGTCAGTGTATGTGTCAGTGTCAGTGTATGTGTCAGTGTGATGGTCAGTGTCAGTGTATGTGTCAGTGTGATGGCCAGTGTCAGTGTATGTGTCAGTGTGATTGTCAGTGCCAGTGTATGTGTCAGTGTGATGGTCAGTGTCAGTGTATGTGTCAGTGCGATGGTCAGTGTCAGTGTATGTGTCAGTGTGATGGTCAGTGTGTGTGTCAGTGTGATGGTCAGTGTGTGTGTCAGTGTGATGGTCAGTGTAGGTGTCAGTCTAATTGTCAGTGTAGGTGGCAGGTGGGTTAGTGTAAGTGCCAGATAGGTCGGTGTAATTATCAGGTAGGTCAGTGTAAAGGTCAGTGTGATGTGAGTAGTGCAGGAAGTAGGAGTCAGGTGGATTAGTGTATGTGTCAGGGGGTCAGTGTAGGGGTCAGATAGGTCACATGTGTAGCAAGGGCAGGGTAAAGTGGAGTCAGGGGTGCAGCCGGGGGGGGGGCGTCAAAATTAGGTTTCGCCTAGGGTGTCAAAGATCCTTGCACCAGCCCTGGACAGGTATATTCAGAAAGTTATACTACAGTAGTGCTCTTCAAGAGACAGGTATTCGTTTAGTTTGAGTCAGCACATTAGAGATAGTTTCAACACTTTTCAAAATATAATTTAATAGTGAAAAGGTAAAAAATGGTGCAAATAAAATACAGTACACCCCTCACATTTTTGTAAATATTTTATTATATCTTTTCATGTGACAACACGGAAAAAATGACACTTTGCTATCATTTAAATTAGTGAGTATACAGCTTGTATAACAGTGTAAATGTGTTCTCCCCTCAAAATAACTCAACACACAACCATTAATGTCTAAATTGCTGCCAACAAAAGTGAGTACACCCCTAAGTGAAAATTTCCAAATTGGCCCCAAAGTGTCAATATTTTGTGTGGCCACCATTATTTTCCAGCACTGCCTTAACCCTCAAGGGCATGGAGTTCACCAGAGCTTCACAGGTTGCCGCTGGAGTCTTCTTCCACTCCTCCATGTTGACATCACGGAGCTGGTGGATGGTACAGACCTTGCACTCCTCCATCTTCAGTTTGAGGATGCCCCACAGATGCTCAATAGGGTTTAGGTCTAGAGACGTGCTTCCTCTGCTTCTTTAGCAAGGCAGTGGTCATCTTGGAGGTGTGTTTTGGGTCGTTATCATGTTGGAATACTGCCCTGCAGCCCAGTTTCCGAACGGAGGGGATCATGCTCTGCTTTAGAATGTCACAGTACAAGTTGGCATTCATGGTTTTCTCAAAGAACTGTAGCTCCCCAGTGCTGGCAGCACTCAAGCAGACCATGACACTCCCACCAACTTGCTTTATTGTAGGCAAGACACACTTGTCTTTGTACGCCTCACCTGGTTGCCGCCACACATGCTTGACATCATCTGAACCAGTCCATTATCAGGACCTTTGGGTCTGGTATGAATATTAAGGGGAACCTCCGAACCAAAATGTA
Organism: Lithobates pipiens; assembly: GCF_037356315.1. NCBI lineage: Eukaryota > Metazoa > Chordata > Amphibia > Anura > Ranidae > Lithobates > Lithobates pipiens. The sequence goes on from NW_027507764.1 coordinate 287,995,235, forward strand.
AAAAAAATTGCGTGGGGGTCCCCCCAAATTCCATGCCAGGCCCTTCGGGTCTGGTATGGATATTAAGGGGAACCCTGTGACAATTTTTTTTAAAATGGCGTAGGGGTCCCCTCAAAATCCGTACTAGAAACGCCAAAATGAAAAAAAAATGGTGTGGGGGTCCCTCCAAAAATCCTCCCCAGACCCTTATCTGAGCACACAACCTGGCAGGCTGCAGGAAAAGAGGGGGGATGAGAGAGTTCCCCCCTCCTGAACCATACCAGGCCACATGCCCTCAACATGGGGAGGGTGCTTTGGGGTAGTGTCACAATGTTAAAAAAAAGACACAACCTGGGACAAGTCCTTTATTAAAAATAATACATTTAAAATAAATAATAAAATAAAAATGTCCCACAAAGTCCATTCATCTTCTACTATCTCTCCGCCAACGGACCTTTTTTTTTTTTAAATGGTACCGATCCACCTCCATGGGAGGCACCCGCCGTCGAATGCGTCCTTGCAGGTGACAGTTCTTATATAACTGAGGGCAGGGCCACACGGTGACGTTCTCTGGTGACCCCCGCCCCCTCTGATGCTCTGAAGTGTCACTAAAAAACAAATGCGTAAATCTGCTGCAACTAAAAATGAGAGACACACATACTGTACAAAACTGCAAAAAGGTTTAGCTGCGCTGAAAAAATAATAATATGTGATAACAAATGACTAGACTGAAAAAAATTCAATCATTAAAATTAAATATAGTCATTTGTTATCACTTATTATTTTTTCATCCATGTCTTTATGGACCTTTCTTTGTGCACTGGTCCAAATAATTTGGTGGAGAGGAGATTATGGTGTGGGGCAGAGGTGTAACTAGAAGAGCCTTTCTTAACCTTTTGAACACAGAGGAACCATTGAAATAGTTCTCTGGTCTCGGGGGAACCCCTGCTAAAAATCTACAACTCATGATACAATAGTTTGATGGTCAGTGGGAAGAATGGTCCTTACACTTGTGGTCATTGGGAAGAATTACCTCCTTACAGATAACTAAAAAGCTCAATGGTGTCTGTTGGAACTTATCTGAGAGGCAGAAATTGCCCAATGCTGAAGGAACCCCTAGCAACCTTTTGAGGAACCCTGGTTGAGAATCACTGAACTAGAACCTTCAGGGCCCCAGTGCAAGGAACCATGAAGTGTCCCCTGTTCTCTGGTCCCTTTGTAATGATCCTTGGGTCCTTTTCTCCCATTGTGGGCCCTTGATTACGGTCCTGTAGCAAGACCTCTTCCTGCTGTCTTTTACACCTTTGAACCGATCGGACCACCCATTGTTCTGTATGAGGAGGCAGATGTAAACAGACATGTGTCCATTTACACCTGCATGCATTCGTTCCAATGAAAACAGACAGATGGAGATCCATTCCTTATCCATCTAGCGCATTGGATTACAGTCAGACCGATCCATAGAGAACAACAGTCTGTGTCCACTCTGCACAAGTGGAGCAGACATGGACATGTCATCGGCCTGCTCAGCAGGGATCAGCGGAGAGATCTCCCACTAAGCAGGTGGATTAGCTTGGTAGAGTCTGCCCATGTGAAAGGGCCCTAAGAGAGAGCTCTGTGGACTGTAATGTAGAGGAAAACTGATGTAAGGGGTGTTCTTGGAATCCTGATGTAAGGGGGTCTCTGCTCACCAAAGCCCTCACTTACATCAGAGTCCCCCTTTAAATTAAAGTCCACAGAGCTCTCCCTTACATTAGTGTGCTCAGAGGCTGGAGGGATAAGAGAGGAGGGGGGACACTTCCCTTACCATAGATCAGTCATGTCCAAAGTCTGGCCCGCGGGCCATTTGCGGCCCGCGGTCCGGTTTTGTATGGCCCCCACCTTGCCCCCAGCTTCTCCTAGTATTGTGGCCCGCCTGGCTCCGTACACCCCGAGCACCTCACTGACAAGCTGGGGCGTGTGCGGCAGGTCCAGAGCTTGTGATTCCGGCAGGGATTGGTGGCGGTGATTGGCTGCTAGTGCCTCTCACCCCGCCTCTCACTGACAATCAGGGGCAGGGGGTGGTCCAAGGCCTCCGGGAAGCTGACAGCACACGCCGCCAATAGCAGACACTGAGCTGTCCCTGCAGCAGCTGCAGATCTCTCAGTGCCTGTGATTGGCGGCGCGGATTGGCGGCGCGGATTGGCTGCGGCGCCGCGTGCTGTCAGCTTCCTGATAGCGAGAACGAGAGGAGAGAGAATTAAAGGTAAAGAGAATAAAAGAAAATTAAAGATAAAGAGAATTAAAGATAAAGAGAATTAAAGATAAAGAGAATTAAAGAGAAAGAGAATTAAAGAGAGAGAGAAATAAAGAGAGAGAGAAATAAAGAGAAAGAGAATTAAAGCGGGAGTCCACCGGGACTCCGCGTTCTTTTTTTTTTTTTTTTAAAGCCAGCAGCTACAAATACTGCAGCTGCTGACTTTTAAATAGTGACACTTACCTGTCCAGCGCGCCCGCGATGTCGGCACCCGAAGCCGATCGCTCGCTCGGCTGCCGGGTCCCGCCGCCATCTTGGGTATGGGAATCAGGAAATGGAGCCTTTCGGCTTCATTTCCCGGTTCCCTACTGCGCATGCGCGAGCCGCGCGGCGCAATCCGGACGGTCCCCGCTGCCTCTGGGAGCTGTGTGTTTCCCAGCAGGCAGCGGGGCACTTGCTGAAGGGGGCGGGCACTTGCGGAACGGAGGCGTAACCTACGCTCGTTCCGCAGAGCGCTAGCCCGGAAGTGGGTGCAGTTACCTGGATTATCCAGGTAACTGCACCCCCCTCCCCCCTGAAAGGTGCCGATTGTGGCGCCGGAGGGGGGGGGGATTCCGATGAGCGGAGGTCCATTTTAGGGTGGACCTCCGCTTTAAAGAGAAAGAGAGAAATAAAGAGAAAGAGAATTAAAGAGAAATAAAGAGAAATAAAGAGAAAGAGAATTAAAGAAAAATAAAGAGAAAGAGAGAGAAATAAAGAGAAAGAGAATTAAAGAGAAAGAGAGAAATAAAGAGAAAGAGAATTAAAGAAAAATAAAGAGAAAGAGAATTGAAGAGAAAGAGAATTGAAGAGAAAGAGATAATTAAAGAGAAATAAAGAGAAAGAGAATTAAATATATATATCCAAATAACAGCTCATCTTCACCACACACAGCCGCAAAGGTAGGAGAATTCTTGCTGGGCAGTGTATTAGTGTATCGGACGAACGCGCTTAGACCAAAACCTCTGACACTGCGCTCATATTATCATTTCCCCTTCTGGTCAATTTCTAAAATGGGGACTGTAAACAAGAGAAGGAAAGTTGACAGTGAGGGCCGCGGCTTCCAGGACAAGTGGAAAGTGGAATATTTCTTCACTGAAATAAGGAATCACTGTGTTTGTCTGATATGCCAAGAGACTGTGGCTGTTTATAAGGAATGTAATGTCAAGAGGCACTACCAGTCGCGACATAGCACATACGACAAGCTAACAGGGCGCGACCGCAGTGAAAAGTTGAAGCAACTTGAAGCTGTTTTAATGTCGCAACAGCGATTTTTCACAAGAGCCCGTGAGTCAAATGAAAATGCCACAAAGGCAAGCTATGAGGTGGCAACGTTAATTGCTAAAAATTGCAAATCTTTTGCTGAGGGTGACTTCATCAAAGAATGCGTTATGAAAATGGTGGAGAATATCTGTCCCGAGAAGAAGCAAGAGTTTACCAACATTTGCCTGGCTCGTAACACTGTAGCACGGAGAATTGAAGAGATTTCATCAGATATTAAGAGACAGTTGACATCCAAAGGAGCGGATTTTGACTTCTTTTCAATAGCCTGTGATGAAAGCACGGACCTATCTGACACGGCTCAGTTGCTGATTTTTATGAGAGGGGTGGACGATGAAATGAATGTGACTGAAGAGCTACTTGACCTCCAGAGCCTTACGGACCAAACAAGAGGAAAAGATTTGTTTGTTTCTGTTAGTTTCGCCATAAATGACATGAAACTGCCTTGGAACAAAGTTACTGGGATTATTACTGATGGTGCACCTGCCATGGCTGGTGAGAGAAGTGGATTAGCAACCCTAATCTGTAACAAGGGGATTGAAGAAGGAGGCAAAGCTATTAAACTCCATTTTATCATTCATCAACAAGTTCTCTGTGCTAAACATCTCAAATATGACCATGTTATGAAACCAGTGGTGAAGACTATTAATTTTATTCGCTCTAAAGCCCTGTGCAACCGCCAGTTTAAACAGTTTCTACTGGACATCCAGGCTGAATACGAAGATGTTTTATATCACAACGATGTAAGATGGCTCAGTCGGGGGTCTGCACTGCAGCGTTACTACTCTCTCAAAAAGGAAATTGGAAGGGGCGTGGCTAGCCAGCGGAGCGGATGGTCGCATGTTAGAGAAGCTCCGCTTCATCCCAGGCTTCAGCGGCGATAAACACCGACAGCAACCCTCGTTTCAGCCCTAAAACGATCTGACCACCTGCGGGCAACCCCTGAGATGCCATCCAGGAAAAGAAAAGAGGCCCACAGACCGGGCAAGATGCTAAACTTTTTCGGCCACCAGCGTCCACCCTCCATCCAAGATGGCGCCGGCAGTCTCGGCTGTGCACGAGATCCACAAGGCCAGCGGGAGAGGACAGAGAGCCCGGCCAGCGGAATGAGTACCCCGTCCTTACATCCCTCACCATGCCCATCACCACCCTCAGCTTCGTCGAGCCCGGCGAAAAGCAGGCTGAAAACGGCGGCTGCAGCTACTGACATGGGGGAGGTGAGTGACCATAACTCATCACTAGATGACACCAAGGAACTGCAGGACTCCATTACTGAGTTCCCAACCCTGAACCAACCTGGATTGGACACCACACTTAAGGACATGTTAGTGTCCCTCCGCTCCACCCTACATGCGGACATAATATCCATGACACAACAATTTAAAACTGAAGTGACCGCAGTTGCCAACAGGGTCTCACACATAGAGGTGAAAATGGGTGAATTTGCTAATACATTTAACGATCTAGTAGACACCTATAATGACCGAGACAATGAGATCGCAAATATTAAGGCAAAACTCGCGGACCTCGAAGACAGGTCGAGACGTAATAACGTTAAGATCCGTGGAATCCCTGAGTCGATTAAACCGCAGGAGTTGAGAGACTATTTCATTAACATAATGCGGGTGGCGCTCCAAGATACTCCGGCAGAGGAACTAGTGGTGGACCGCATTCATAGACTACCGAGGCCTAAAAACATTACGTCCCACTTGCCTAGAGACACTATAGTACGGGTGCATTTCTACCACGTAAAGGAGAGATTTGTGATGGCGACTAGGCAGGCAGAAGGAGAATCTGCCCACTGATCTTAAGGACTTGTCTTTCTTTGCAGACCTCTCAGCCTACACCATGCAGCAATGCAGACAGCTGTCTACCATCACAAAGCCCTTGAATAATCACCGTATCCCCTATAGATGGCTACATCCAGCTAAACTACTAATAACCCAAGATGGGGAGTCGCACCTGATTACAAATGTTGAGGACGGCATCCGCCTCCTGGAAACCTGGCAGATTCTTCATCCGCCACATACAGCCCAAGGGAAATCAGGGCCTCCTCTGCCCATACGCCCCAGCTCAGTGGCTGAAACAGGGTGAATTTATTTCACATAACTGTGACTTAACCGTCTGGACGCCTGGGAGGAAGGTTTAAAGAAATCTATTCAAGTTTCTGTATTTTGGATTACAAAACTGACCGCTCCTGCCCCCCGAGAGTTAGCGGTTCTACACCAGCACAGATTCCATCAGGAATCGCAGTATACCTTTTTATCTTTGTTCTTTTTCCTTAGTTTGTTTTTGTTTGACTCTCATAGTTTGACCCTCCCTATATCTATCCTCCCCCTATCCCCCTATTGCAGATATCAGCACAGCCTGTTTGTGAAAGAGAGGTTGACTCAACAGGAAGCCCTTGTTCCAGCCCACAGCGCCGTCCATATCACAACCAGTGGAACGTCTCTAGACGGAGAGTGAAAGACCAGGTATTAACACAGGGTAACGTAACATGGCTTTTACCATCGCATCGTTAAATGTCAAAGGCCTTAATAGCCCCCAGAAGCGCCAGTTAGCCTGGAGGGAAGCAGCTACACTGCGCTGCGACATTATATGCTTCCAAGAGACACACTTCATGTTGGGCAAGCACCCTCCCTTCTCCAATCGCAAATTCCCACATGTGTTCCTAGCATCCGGCCCTAAGAAAAAAGCAGGAGTAGCGATCGCTATTAAGGACTCTATTTCCTTTTCCCTCATGGATACTTACCTGGACCCATCTGGTAGATTCGTAGTCCTTCTCTGTGAGATTTCCCAACAGAAATATACTATCGTTAATGTGTACCTGCCAAATGTTCATCAACTCAAATTTATGCGGAAAATTTGGAGAAAGGTTTCTGAGATGAGACAGGGCCATGTTCTTATCTGCGGTGATTTTAATGCGGTCCCCAATGGTGATCTGGATGTCTCCAGTTACCGGCGGAGAAGGTCCCACAGACCCAACCTCAGGAACTTTCTCTCCACCTCTGGTCTCCACGATGTTTGGCGATGTCAGCACGCCTCTGAAAAGGACTTTACTTTTTTTTCCAACGTCCACCATACTTACTCACGTATAGATTTCTTTTTGGTAGACAAATTTCTGCTGCAAAAAATTGTAAGATCTGACATACATACTATTACTTGGTCGGATCACGCTCCGGTGTCCCTGGGGGTGGGGGGTAGAGGTGCCGAGACCAGAGCGAACAGGTGGAGGAATGACATCTCCATCATTTCTCAGCCTACAAATTTGAAATATTTGCGGGACAAACTAACGGAATTTTTTGAGATTAATGCTCCCTCGGTATCGGACCCCTTCACCCTATGGAACACCCACAAGGTCTATATGAGAGGCCTACTGATCCAGTTAGGAGTGCAAGTTAAAGTGGAGGGCCACCCTGAAAACAAAAAAAATATTAAAAATTACAAAAAAATATTAAAAAAAAAATGAAAACATTTTTTTTTTTTTACTTACCAGAAATGCCTGTTGCTAGGCACTTTCTCCTAATCTTCCTCTTCCTCCTCCGCGGAGATCTTCTGTCTTCTGTCTTCGTCGCGGCGTCTTCTGGGTAATGAGTCGCGCTGTGTTCTGGGAACTGTGTGTTCCAGAACACAGCGCGTCCCATTCAGAAAGCGCTGCGGGACTCGCGCATGCGCAGTAGCTGCGGGACTCGCGCATGCGCAGTAGGAAACGGGCAGTGAAGCCGTAAGACTCCACTGCCTGTTTCCCTTACAAGGAATGGCAGCACCGGGACCCGAGAGCCGAGGGACGGGTCGGCCTCGGGCGGCCGACATCGCGGGCACCCTGGACAGGTGAGTGTGTTGATTAAGTCAGCAGCTGCAGTGTTTGCAGCTGCTGACTTTTTTTTTTTTTTTTTTGTATAACCTGCCCTCCTCTTTAAACGGCAGCGGATGAAGCGGCTCAACTCTCTGCTGGGGGAAATACACACCTTAGAATCGTCCAACAAACAGCTGTCCACGCAGAGGACAAGGGATGCTTTGTTCTCTGCGCGACAAGAGCTACGTGCGTTCTTGGTCTCCCAACAGGAGAACCATTTTCGCATTTTGAAAGCTAATAACTATCGTTATAGTAATAGAGCAGGGAAGTTACTGGCAAGCCAACTCAAAGAAAGATTTTCCCATCAGAGAATTGGCAGTGTGCTCAACCCCAATACTAAACAAAAGGTATACAACCCAAAAGACATCACTGATGCTTTTAGTGATTACTATGAGGCCCTATACAACCTCAGCGATGATCCTAACACTCATCAACCCTCGGACCACATGATTACAAAATTTCTGGGGGAGATTGACCTACCCAGTGTCTCTCAGAGCGAATTAGAAAAGCTGAACCTTCCGTTCACAGTCCCCGAAATTCAATCAGTGATTAAGAGTATGCCCCACAACAAGGCGCCAGGCCCAGATGGTTACTCATCGGAATATTATCAGTTGTATCAAGCTGAACTATCCCCGTACCTAAAGCAGATTTTTGATGCCGCGATGTCCGCTGCCGCCTTTCCAAGAGAAATGCTGACGGCCTCAATCATTACCATACCCAAAGCGGGTAAAGATACCTCTCTACCTCAAAGCTATAGACTGATATCTTTATTGAATGTCGACGTTAAAGTGTATGCAAAGTTAGTGGCTAATAGACTAGCAGAACTTTTACCAAGACTTATTAATCACGACCAAGTAGGCTTCGTTTTGGGACGGCAGGCACACAACGCCACTAGGAGACTGATTAATCTTGTTCATTCAGCCGAAAAGTCGGGAGGGCCTTCTCTGCTCCTATCCTTGGACGCAGAGAAGGCCTTCGATCGCATTCACTGGGGGTACATGACTAAGGTACTACAGAAATTCGGATTGACGGGAGGGATTCAGCGGGCCATTCTGGCGCTCTATTCCTCCCCGTCGGCATTTGTGTTTGCGGAGGGGATGTTCTCCAAAAATTTCAATATAACAAATGGCACCAGGCAGGGATGCCCGCTGTCTCCGATCATTTTCGCCATGGTGATGGAACCCGTGGCGGAGATGGTCAGGAGGCATCCGGGAATACAAGGCATCTCCTCCTAAGGTATACAACATAAGATCTCGCTCTTCGCGGATGATGTCATTTTGACAATGTCCAACCCCTACCAATCTATGACAGCAGCGCAGGAGGTGTTAACAAAATTTAGTAAAGTGGCCTTTTACAAGATTAATGAGAATAAATCGTGCATTTTGGGGATGGGAATTGATGTCCATTTAAAAGCTAAATTACAAAGGGACTTCCCGTACCCCTGGTCCTCTGACTCTATTCAGTACCTGGGTACCCAAATAACTCCTACCACAACGAAATTGTTTCAAGCTAATTTTCCCCCAATGTTGGAGGTTCTCCAAAGTGAAATAATTAGACTCCAGAAGCATTATCTGTCCTGGCCTGGCAGCCTATAAAATGCTACTACTCCCCAAACTAACGTACTTGTTCAGGGCATTACCGATAGTTATTCCCCCCCCCCCTTTTTAAAACCCTTCAAAGGCAAATGCTAAACTTCATTTGGGCAGGGAAAAAGGCGAGATTTCCATCTAGTATGCAGGGTAAAAATAAACAAGTGGGGGGTATAGGGATCCCAGTTCTCCAAGACTATGCTACAGCAGCAGTGTTAGATCAACTAAGAAGCTGGATCTCTCCAGCAGAACCCAAGCCTTGGTGTCAACTAGAGCAGTCGTGGGTGCAACCTAGATCATTAAGCTCTCTTTTAATAGCTATTAGTGTTGAACAATCCCACTTCGGTATAGATCACCCCACCATACAGGCCTCACTACAAGCGTGGTGTAGGCTCCTATCCTCGTCCCGTAAACAAGGGGATCACTCTAGTCCAAGAGCTTACGGAAGGAGAACGTATTCTATCCTTCGAGGACTGTTGCACTAAATTTAACATTCCCCCATCTGAGTTCTTAACATATTCTCAGATTGTGTCCTGGCTCCGTCAATCAGGGACCTCCAACTCCTTGATCCCCTCGGGGGTGTGGGAGTGTTTGACCTCGTCAAGTCCCAAACCTAGAGGGATCACTATATTGTACGATCTCCTAGATGCTAAATCCTCCTTCTCTAAATTTGGTCACTTGGTAAGATGGGAAACAGACCTTGGGAAACAATTTATTGATAAACAATGGCTATTAGCGATTAAAGACAATATCCGCTTCTCAAGATGCTCGAACTACGGGGAACTGGCGATTAAAATTACAGCTAGATGGCACTTTACCCCCTATATCATAGCAACATTTTCAGAGGAAAAATCCAACCTATGTTGGAGAGGATGCGGCCAGGTGGGCACACTAGTCCATATGTGGTGGTCATGCCCACATTTGCGGAGCTTCTGGAATGAAGTTTTCAAACTGATAGCGAGAATCACAGGTGTTCTGAACAAGTCATCCCCCGAAAAAGCATTGTTGAGCATAGGTATGTCGGTCTACCCCTTACCACTGAGAGCCACAGCTATGAATATCATACTAGCAGCGAGGTCCCTGATAGTGCAGAGTTGGAAATCAAGGGACATCCCCACACTACGTGAACTGATTGCGAAGGTCAATATCATTTCAGAATATGAAAAAATTCTAGCATATAGAGACGGTGCAGGCGCCATGTACAGGGCATATTGGTCTGCTTGGAACTGTTGGTTCCAAGATAAAGGGGGAACCTCATGAATGCGACTCGTAGCACTTATACTTTCACAGAGATCGCCACCTTTCATGTTACTCCCCCCCTCCCCCCCCTTGTCTTCCCCTTCTTTTTATGTTTTAAAAAGTGTTGACTTATTACGTCTCCTGAACCATAGTGTTGTGAGTACAAGTTTGACTAGATGGACCTCAACTCTGTTATACATCATGCAATGCTATGGTAGATAAGCTCTCAGATGAGTATCAATATTTTTTTTTAAGTAGTCGGTTTACCAGGATATAATTTGCAGAGAATGGCAGTAGTATACTCGTTCTCAGTTTTACAACCTCTGTATGTACACCACTGTAACGTTATGACACTGTATCCTGGTACTTATATGTTCATGTACTATCCCTTTTTTTTTCAATAAAAATGTATTTGGTAAAAAAAAAAAAAAAAAAAGGAAATTGGAGAATTCTTGGAAACAAAGGGACAATCAATGCGAGAACTATCTGATCCGATGTGGCTGGCCGATTTGGGGTTTCTAGTTGACATAACCATGCATCTGAATGTCCTGAACATGAGTCTTCAGGGGAAAGATGCAGCGGTGAACCAGCTTTATTCACACCTCAAAGCCTTTTCGAACAAAGCTGCAACTTTTTCATAAGGCAGTTGTCACAAGCACAACCCAATCTTATACATTTTTCAGCGTTACAGGAAATAATGGCCAGTTTTCCACAGGACAATATCAGTGCACAAATGAGCAGATATGCAGCAGACATAACATCTCTGGCTGGGGAGTTTAAACTGCGCTTTCAGGATTTTGCAGCTATTGAAAAGGAGATCAGCCTTTTCTCCTCTCCATTCTCTGTTGACCCCGATGATGCTCCAGATGAGCTGCAGCTTGAATTCATTGAGCTGCATTGTGACAGCGAGTTACGCAGTCGTCACCAATAACTCTCTCTTGTGAACTTTTACCGCCAACTGGATAAAAGCCGGTTTCAAGAGATACGAACATTGGCTAAGAAAATGCTGAGCTTGTTTGGCTCAACATATATATGTGAGAAGACGTTCTCTGTTATGAACTTTAACAAGACCTGCGTGAGGACAAGACTAAGGGACTCTCACCTGCGGGACATTTTGCTCATCAAAACCACTGCCTTTGACCCAGACCTGGCCTATGTGCTGCAGTCCAGATCGTTTCCAATAAACTTTGGTTAAAAATGTAATTTGCATTTCATGTTAACGGGTTCAAAAAAAGTCAGGCAAAATGGTCGGCCCTCATACATGTTCACTTCATGAAATCCGGCCCTCTTTGAAAAAAGTTTGGACACCCCTGGTCTATTTGTTTAATAGGAAAATAAATTAACTGGGTCTATTTAATTTCTTGGTTTTAATGTTTCATATAAATACTATTGTAATAGTTTAATTCCTTGTTTATAAACGTGGCACAGAACAATGTGTCTTAGCACTGGAAATTACCATTAGTACCATCTATTATATCTCGGTTTATTAGGATAGATCATATCATATCCCTGGAGGAATTAACACAGCATAGCTGACAGACTTTGAATTGCAATTTATGGGACGCTTTGAGAACTTTTAAAATTGAAAAAAAATATTTGCAGCTTTTTATCTCTCAGAAGGAAATACCTAATGAATCAATGACCCATTGATTAAACATCTGATCTTACTGTATAGTTGTAAATTGTACATATGTACATTAAGGATACATTATTATTTATGTTATACTGTAATTAATGTCAGATTAATCGACATTCCTTTTCTTTCTTGCTTTGTTTTTTGTTTGTTTTTTTCTTACTGTATTATTGTTTTAGTTAGCTCTCTGTCTCATTAGAGGACACATTAGAGGACACAAGGGAGTTAACAGACCCCTTCAGTGCTTTCCCCACCGCTGATAGACCTGTCTCAGATACCATGCTCAAGGAGATGCTGCTCTCCCTCCGCACTTCCATGCATGCAGACATGTCGAGTCAAAAATGGGGGAATTTGCAACTTCCCACAACACATTGATTGATGCTTTTCATGAGCAGGCAGATGAAATCACATGGCTAAAGAGTAAAATCGCAGACCTTGAGGACAGGTCGAGAAGGAATAATATCAAAATAAGGGGAGTCCTCCCTGCGCATCTACAACAATATGCCAAAGAACTCATGTGTGCGTTCCTTCCCTCCACAGATGAAGCGGAGATGCAGGTAGATCGCATACACAGGCTGCCTAAACCATCCCATCTGCCAGATAACATCCCTAGGGATGTGTTAATGCGAGTGCACTTTTTCCAAACCAAGGAGAAGCTCATGATGGCGTTTCGAAAGCAGCAGTTCCCTCCTGAAAAATTTACCCACATCCAACTGTTTGCGGACCTTTCGCAGTACACGATGCTAAAAAGGAAATCGTTAGTATCCGTGACCAAAGCCTTGAGGAATCACAATATTCCGTATAGATGGGGCTACCCAGTGAAATTGACTGTTACCCATGAAGACAACACCACTGTTGTGACCAATATCGCAGAGGGCCTAGCCCTGCTACGCTCCCTGGCCATCTTACCAGTACAGGCGGATGACGAGCCTGCTTCCGCAAAGGTGGCACATTCCCCAGACGGATGGCACACGGTGTCGCATAAGAAGAAGAAGAACTCTAAGAAAAGTAATCCTTGACATGCTTTCATCCCTCGCCGAGGAACAGTCGCATACGTATTGGGGCCTTGCCGCACTATGGAGCAATAGTGCGTTCCTTTCACCCCCTTGTAATAATGGACGGTTTTTCCGCCCTCTGGTTCTTGTTGAATCCTACCTTTTTATTACTGTTTTGTCTCCTTTACATGGACATGACTTTATCCCTCCCTCTTCCCCTTTTTCATTTACGTTCCCCAGGGTCTGGTGGTCTTCATCTTCTTTCGAGAACAGAAAGTATGGTGAATAGACTCATACATCCGTGTGGTCGCAGCAGAAGCATGTGGGTCGTTGGTAGTACCTGCCCCAAGTGTCGTGAGTATCATCAAATACCTGATAATTATGTCTTTCAAAGTAGTTTCATTTAACGCTAATGGGTTGAATCACCCTGCAAAGCGCTCCACGGCCTGGAGGGAAGCTCTCAAACTTAAAGCAGATGTCCTATATATACAGGAGACGCATTTTGAAGCTGGTAATGCACCAAAATTCCAACATAAAAGCTTTCCGTCCCTTTTTATGTCCTGTGCACCGAAGAAACACAGAGGGGTCCTTATTGCTATTAGAGACTCTGTGTCCTTTGTCCTGAAAGAGTTACATACAGACCCATCGGGTAGATACCTAATTGTTCAAGGAGAGCTTAATAATAAGCCGTATACCCTGGTCAATCTCTACGCTCCCAACACCCACCAAATTCGGTTTTTGCAAAGACTATATAGGAAGATTGCAGCTATAAGATGGGGTTCCCTAATTATCTGTGGAGATCACAACATTACTCCTGATTTTGCCTTGGACTCTACTACAGTTGCCAAGAGGTCTCCTCCCAAATTGCAACCTCTTCTAAATGCGACAGACGTGTATGACGTTTGGAGGTGCCAACACAGTGAAGAACGAGACTATACATTTTATTCTCCCAGGCATAACTCGTATTCCCGTATTGACTTGATACTTGTCGACAAACAGTTGTTACAGTTAATCTCTGCATCTACTATTCATGACATTACGTGGTCTGACCACGCCCCGGTTTCCATGGTGGTGATGGAGGGACGTACTCCTGGTCCGGCTTACATATGGAGAGCCAACTCCCGTATCTTTCAGATGCCAGAACATGCTGCTAGCATTAGAGCACATTTGAAGGACTACTTTGTTTGTAACGAAGGTTCGGTAGATGACCCGATGGTTTTATGGTGTGCCCATAAGGCATATATTAGAGGGGTGATGATTAAGATTTGTGCGGGGGAGAGGAGGCGGAGGACACAAAAGGTCGACCAATTGCTTACCACCATAAAAACTCTTGAATCCCTCAATAAAACCAATACTGACTCCCAATTAGCTCAACAGCTTTCTAGAGCTCGTTCCGATCTCAGACTTATGTTAATCGAACAAAATGATAAATATGTGTGCTCACTGCGTATGTCCTTTTACTCCTCAGGGAACAGAGCAGGCAAGTTTCTGGCTCAAAGGCTTAGGGGCATTAGGGCTAAATCTAGAATATCATATCTATTAGGGTCTCAAGACAATAGAAAGCTAGTTAATCCACAGGAGATAGCAGAATCATTTGCCGACTATTACGCAACACTTTATAACCTGGATAGAGACCCAAACACTCTCAATCCTACCGACGAAGCCATACAATCGTTCCTGGCCAAAATTCGGTTGCCAAAGCTCACGGAGGAGCAGCTAATTACCCTCAACTCCCCAGTAACAAGGTCTGAGATCGAAAGAGTCATTAGCACGCTCCCATTAGGAAAGTCCCCTGGTCCGGATGGCCTATCAAATGACTATTATAAGGCTTTCGGTGAGCAATTGTCTCCAACGCTGCAGCAGGTGTTTGCAGCGGCGGTGTCCTCGGCCTCCTTCCCTAGGGAGATGCTTAAAGCATATGTAGTCACGATCCCGAAACCGGGCAAAGAGCCCACAACTCCAGCTAATTTTAGGCCGATATCTTTACTTAATACCGATGTTAAGGTCTATGCAAAGATTTTAGCGCTTAGATTACTCCCGATACTTCCATCTATCATTAACCCTGATCAGTCAGGCTTCACTACGGGCAGGTAGGCATCTGATGCCACCAGAAGGGTCATCAATGTCGTCCAGTATGCAAAGACCTGTCGGACGCCTTCTCTGCTCCTATCTTTGGATGCGGAGAAGGCGTTCGACAGGATCCACTGGGGATACATGAAGCAGGTCTTGATGAAGTTTGGTTTCTCAGGCCCCATACTTTCGGCAGTGCTGGCCCTGTATTCTTCTCCTTGTGCACAGGTTTACACATCTAATATGTTGTCATCAGTTTTTGATATATCTAATGGTACGAGACAGGGGTGCCCCCTGTCCCCTTCCATTTTCAATCTCCTCATTGAGCCACTGGCGGAGAGGGTGAGGTCCGACCCCTCCATCACTGGCTTCAAAGTCCAGGGCAGGGAACACGTGCTGAATTTATTTGCCGATGACATTATTTTATTTCTAACCACCCCAGCCATCTCTCTTAGACGGGTTCATCAGACCCTGAAGGAGTTTGGAGACATCTCTTTCTATAAAATTAATTCAACTAAATCTTTAATCCTGGGTCTGGACATTCCCCCTCCCCTAGAGGCCGCATTGAAACAGGAATTCCCCTATAGCTGGAGCACGGAACACATTACCTACCTGGGAATTAAGGTAACAAAAGAATTAAAACAATTGGCCCCTTCTAATTTTTCTTCCTTACTGACAAAACTTAAAGCTGAAACCGCCCAACTGAACAAAACTGAATTGACCTGGACAGGAAGGCTAGCCACCTTTAAAATGATTATTTTGCCACAAATTCTGTATATGTTCCGAACCCTCCCGATCCCCCTAGGGGATGTTCATTTTGGTCCCTTTAATGCACTACTCAGACAATTCATTTGGAGAGGCAAAAAACCAAGATGTGCTAAATCACTACTGGTGAAGCATAGACGGGCGGGAGGTATGGGGCTGGTGGACCTCCGGGATTACTATAGGGCCTCACTTCTTACACAACTTAAACATTGGTTTAATCCCTCCTGCGAGACTCCTTGGGTCGCGCTGGAAAAGGCCCTATGCCCGACAGACGACCTGAAATTATTGCTTTTCTTAGACACCTTGAAACCATACCCTGTGCATACCCTTCCTCCTACTATACGGGCCTCCTTGTTGGCCTGGAAAACTCTCCCTAAACTTGCTTCGGAAGGACAGGAAATTCTGGAGTTACCTGTACCGTTAGAGGTTGTTTCTCACATTGTTCCCAACCTTTCTATGGCTAAATGGCATAACAAAGGAGTTAAATTCATTGCTGATTTATATACTGACTCTGGACCTATTGACTTTGACGTGCTTCAGAAACAATATGGTCTTCTCCCCTCAGATAGATATACCCACTACCGAGTGATGCATTGCTTGGGATCCATAAAATCACACCAGGTGCTCATCCCTAAGGTTGCTTGGAAGTTCTATAACTCCAGTTTCCTAGCCAGAGGTGGGATTTCCCTTTTTTAAATATTTACCAAAACAAGTTAGAATTTATTAAATCTCGCCCCTACCTGTTGTGGGAGAGGGATATGAACACTACATTTACGCTTCAGCAATGGAAAGAAGCCTTCCGAGCCATCTATGCCTCTTCCAAATCCGTTAACCACTGGGAACTATCACAAAAGATCGCCCTAAGATGGTATCTCACACCCTACAAAATATCTAAGTTTGACAGTGGGGGGTCCCCGTTGTGCTGGAGACGGTGTGGAGATATTGGGAATTTATACCACGTGTTTTGGAGCTGTAGGAGCCTGACTAGCTTCTGGAACTCCCTGTTCCGCGTTGTGTCCAGCATATCGGGAATCATAACTAGACCTAACCCCTCCCTAGCTATACTGAACATAGGAATAAATAATTTTCCCCCGGGGTCCAGAGTAGTGATAACACACATTCTTTTGGTGGCTCGTACACTAATAGCGAAATATTGGAAATCCGATTATGCCCCGAAAGTATCTGAAGTCTTGGTTACTACCCAAACCCACTATGTATATGAAACCTTAATTGCTAGTAGACAAGGTAATAGAATGAAGACGATTAGTAAATGGCAAGTGTGGACAGAATGGTACAAACCTGCTTGACCCTACTAAGTGATACTAAGTGATACTAAGTGATACTAAGTGATACAGACGTATTGATTGGAGAAGAGCACTAGACCCTAGACCCATTACCCCCCATTGTTCTTTTCTTTCTCTTTCCCTTATACCCCGTCTCTTTCCCCTCCCTCCCTTCCCCTTTCCTCCATTTTGACTACCTACTGTCTTATATCAAAGCAGAGAGAATGGTACTCACCATCGAGAAATATTGGAAAGTATAATATACAGTTTATAATAGCGTTCCAATGAGGTATTGATATCATATTTGTGCTCTGCCAATTGACATATGTATTCTTTTCAACTTAAGAGAATTGTACATTTCCTTGTCATCTCTATTATTTGTCATCTTTTGTTTTTTTGTATTTTTTTTACTCATTCCTTCCTGTACATGTTATACAAAAAATTTCAATTAAAACGAATTGGAAAAAAAAAAAAAAGAATACAGTCACAGAGATCAAATAATGTGAAAAACCTAAATAATGTGAAAAGTCATTAGTGAAAAATACTTTGAAAACCCAAATGTCCAATGAAGTCAAAAGATATTAATCTGTAACTCAAATGTCCATTAAAGTGAAAAACCAAATAATCATAAAAAATAATGTGACACAATATAAAGTCCCATGTGAAATATAAGACAAAAAAAGATGATTGATCTTGTTTGTTCAAAACAACAGTAATAATGCTTGACCACGTGGACCCTTCACCTCTGTAAACCAATAATGAATGGAGGCTTACCAGATCACCAGTGACCCCCTGTTAAGGGAGGTCAGTTTGCACAGATACGATCACATAGACGTTTCGATCAGGAAGCCGAAAGCCGACCCAATCCTTCGGTGCAAGAAGCCGGGAAACGACCCAATCCTTCGGATTTCACGTAGTCTCCAAATACGCTCGGATCCTCTCTTAGGCCCTGGTGTGCTGCACATGTGATCAGGTCACATCAGGTCACATCAGGTCCTGATCACATGTGCAGCACACCAGGGCCTAAGAGAGGATCCGAGCGTATTTGGAGACTACGTGAAATCCGAAGGATTGGGTCGTTTCCCGGCTTCTTGCACCGAAGGATTGGGTCGGCTTTCGGCTTCCTGATCGAAACGTCTATGTGATCGTATCTGCGCAGACTGACCTCCCTTAACAGGGGGTCACTGGTGATCTGGTAAGCCTCCATTCATTATTGGTTTACAGAGGTGAAGGGTCCACGTGGTCAAGCATTATTACTGTTGTTTTGAACAAACAAGATCAATCATCTTTTTTTGTCTTATATTTCACATGGGACTTTATATTGTGTCACATTATTTTTTATGATTATTTGGTTTTTCACTTTAATGGACATTTGAGTTACAGATTAATATCTTTTGACTTCATTGGACATTTGGGTTTTCAAAGTATTTTTCACTAATGACTTTTCACATTATTTAGGTTTTTCACATTATTTATACACACACATTTTTCCTATTAAGTCACATTTATATTTAAGAGGCTAAGCGCTGCACTTTTACTTTTTTCTGCTTTTGTGTGCCCAGTATCCGGGTTATAGTGTTCAGCTGCTGATTTTATATTATTTTATTTATTTTACTAAGCGCAGATTTTTAATTCTTTTTACAGAGATCAAATGAGTACATATTTTGATAAGAAGGGGTGGTGAACTGTATCAAGGGCTGCAGAAAGGTCCAGAAGTAGGAGTACAGAATAGCTTCCATTGGTTTTGGCTGTTAGTAAATAGTTTGTGAGTTTTAAGAGAATAGTTTCTGTGTAGTGTTGAGGGTAAAATCCAGACTGAAGGGGATCAAGAAGGCTATCCTTACTGCGGTGGTCACCAGTAGGGATGAGCTTCGTGTTCGAGTCGAACATACGTTCGACTCGAACATCGGCTGTTTGCCCGTTCTACAAATTCCGAACGTTATGGGCCGTTCGCCCCAAATCCGTGTGCCGCTCACGGCCCACAATGCACTGTGATGGCGCAGTGCATTGCTGGCTCATGATTGGCCAAGCATGCACTGTGACACCGCATGCTTGGCCAATCACAGCGCCGGCAGCGAGGAGAGCCATGATTGGCCACAGGCAGGATGCCTGTGGCCAATCATAGCTCAGGCTGTGTAGTACATGCCCTACACTATATAAGGCCGCCAGCGCGGCGGCCTTGTGTAGTGTGTTGGCGTCTGTAGCAGTTAGTGGGTGTTCTGTGTACCTTCAACACAGTATACACTGATCGTTATCGGCCGATTTTTCGTTCTTGCTCTTCTGTAGTGGTTGTTGTCTGCGTGCCCTGACCGCAGTATACACCGCTATATTCACCTATATAGCTAGCGATATATCTATCTTTTATAATAGAGCTTGCAGTCAGTGTTAGGAGATTGTGCGTGCTGTCTGCGCGCTCTGAACGCAGTATACACCGCTATATCCACCTATATAGCTAACTATCTTGCTCGTTTTAAATAGAGCTTTCAGTCAGTGTTAGGAGATTGTGCGTGCTGTCTGCGTGCTCTGAACGCAGTATACACCGCTATATCCACCTATATAGCTAACTATCTTGCTTGTTTTAAATAGAGCTTTCAGTCAATGTTAGGAGATTGTGCGTGCTGTCTGCGTGCTCTGAACGCAGTATACACCGCTATATCCACCTATATAGCTAACTATGTTGCTCGTTTTAAATAGAGCTATCAGTCAGTGTTAGGAGATTGTGTGTGCTGTCTGCGTGCTCTGAACGCAGTATACACCGATATATCCACCTATATAGCTAACTATCTTGCTCGTTTTAAATAGAGCTTTCAGTCAGTGTTAGGAGATTGTGCGTGCTGTCTGCGTGCTCTGAACGCAGTATACACCGCTATATCCACCTATATAGCTAACTATCTTGCTCGTTTTAAATAGAGTTTTCAGTCAGTGTTAGGAGATTGTACGTGCTGTCTGCGTGCTCTGAACGCAGTATACACCGCTCTATCCACCTATATAGCTAACTATCTTGCTCGTTTTAAATAGAGCTTGCAGTCAGCGGTAGGAGATTGTGCGTGCTGTCTGCATGCTCTGAACCCAGTATACACCGCTATATCCACCTATATAGCTAACTATCTTGCTCGTTTTAAATAGAGCTTGCAGTCAACGGTAGGAGATTGTGCGTGCTGTCTGCGTGCTCTGAACCCAGTATACACCGCTATATCCACCTACATAGCTCTTCTCTATTTGAGCCATCTGCCATCTGCAGGAGTTAGTGGAAGTTGTGTGTGCCTCCAGCACAATATACACTACCCAATTGCTGGTTTTCCAAACTCCCTTCAGGCCATTGCCACGTCTGGAAGGCCAGCAAGGAGAGGCAGACAGGCGCGAGCCAATAAAAGAGGGCAAGCAGGCTCTGTGTCTAGAGACAACAGTGCTGGTCGTGGACGCGGTGCATCGTCATCATCAGCACGTGGCCATGGGACACGCTTGTCCTTCTTTTCGGCAGCTGGACATGTTGAGCCGCAACATGCCAACGACTTGGTAGAGTGGATGACCAAGCCCTCTTCATCCTCCTCATCCTCTCTCACCCAGGCTCAGGGTACTAGCAAAGCAGCTGCCAACGCATCGTCTTCCCTCCTCTCAATGTCATCATCAGTGACTCCTTCCCTAGACCCACCACGTCCTCCTGAGGAGTCTCTTGAACTCTTTGAACACAGTGTTGGGTACATGCTCCAGGAGGATGCCCAGTGTTTTGTAGGCTCTGATGATGATACTCAGCTAGAGGAAGGCAGTAGCGTGAATGCAGAGAGAGGGGATGCTCAAGAAGGACAGCAATCTGGCAGTCATGTTCCACAAGCTGCAGCATACTGCCAGGTTTGCTCCAGCGATGAAGAGGGAGGGGATGATGAGGGCACTGACTCCACGTGGGTGCCTGGTATGAGAGAGGAGGAGGAGGAGGAGGCACATGTCCAACGAGGCAGGATGCCCTCCGGGGGCCAGCTTAGGGGCAGCACACCGACTGAATCACACTGCAGAGCTCTGCCTGTGCAGGGCACTGCCTCTGTGCGTTATTCTAAAAGTTCTTTGGCGTGGGCCTTTTTTGAGACGAGTGCATCAGATCGCACCGCTGCTATTTGCAACATATGTCTCAAGCGTATCTCGCGTGGCCAAAACATCAGCCGCTTGGGCACCACATGCTTGACCAGACATATTTTGACCTGCCATGCAGCTCGTTGGCAAGCGTACCTCAAAGACCCACACCAAAGAACAAAGCGGACCTCTCCTTGCTCCTCATCAGCTGGGATCTCCAACCCCACTAGACCTTCAGTCCTCTCTGAAACCTGCTCTGAGAGGAATGAAGGTGTAGAACTAGGTGTGTCACAGCCAAGTGCTTCTGGGCACTCTGCTAGCACTACACCCACGTCCAATTATAGCAGGCAAATGTCCCTGCCCCAGCTGCTGGACCGGCGAAAGAAGTTCACTCCCAGCCATCCACATGCCCATCGGTTGAATGCTAGCTTGGCTAAATTGCTAGCACTTCAACTGCTGCCTTTTCAGTTGGTAGACTCGGCCCCCTTCCGTGAGTTTGTACAATGTGCGGTTCCTCAGTGGCAGGTCCCCAAATGCCACTTTTTCTCACGGAAGGCGATTCCGGCTCTCTATCGGCATGTGGAAGGCAATGTCCTTGCCTCACTGGACAGGGCGGTCAGCGGTAAGGTGCATATTACCACTGACTCATGGTCCAGCAGGCATAGACAGGGACGTTACCTGTCTTTCACGGCCCATTGGGTCACTCTTCTGGCAGCTGGGAAGGATGCAGGACAAGGTGCAGTAGTGTTGGAGGTTGTTCTGCCACCACGCCTCCAAAATGCTACTATTGGTTGTGACACACCTCTCTCCTCCACCCCCTCCTCTTCTTCTTCCTCCGTGGCCTCTTCCAGTGCTCTGTCCTCAGAACCAGCGGTGCTCCGTAGGCGTTCCAGGGGCTACGCAAGTACGCAGGCAAAACGATGCCATGCCGTGCTTGCGCTGGTTTGTTTGGGGGACAGGAGCCACACTGGGGCGGATGTTTTGTCAGCTCTGCATTGGCAGGCCGAGAGGTGGTTGACTCCACGCCAGCTTAAGCCAGGAATGGTGGTTTGCGACAATGGCACCAACCTCCTCTCCGCCCTCCGACAGGGACAACTGACCCATGTGCCCTGTGTAGCTCACGTCCTTAACCTGGTGGTGCAGCGGTTCTTGGGCAGGTACCCGGGCTTACAGGATGTCCTGAAGCAGGCCAGGAAAGTCTGTGTGCATTTCCGCCGATCATTTAATGCCTGTGCTCGGCTGGCTGAGCTCCAAAAGGAGTTGAACCTGCCCAAGAACCGCCTTATATGTGACATGCCCACCAGGTGGAACTCAACGTTGGCCATGCTGCAGCGGCTGCACACACAGCAGAGGGCCATCAATGAGTACCTGTGCGACTACAGCACCAGGACAGGGTCAGGGGAGCTCGGTTTTTTCTCACCACGCCAGTGGGGCATGATCAGGGATGCATGCACTGTCCTGTCACCGTTTGAGGAGGCCACAAGGATGGTGAGCAGTGACAGTGCATGGATCAGTG
This sequence comes from Lithobates pipiens, assembly GCF_037356315.1. Classification (NCBI taxonomy): domain Eukaryota; kingdom Metazoa; phylum Chordata; class Amphibia; order Anura; family Ranidae; genus Lithobates; species Lithobates pipiens. Next base: position 288,017,781 of record NW_027507764.1, read on the forward strand.
ACACTGTACCTCTTGTCCACCTCTTGTAGCATACGCTGCATGGAATAATGGACAGGGCACTTGAGGCAGAACAGAGGCAGGAAGAGGAGGACTTCCTTGCCTCTCAAGGCCCCCTTTATCCAGCTGTGCCACCCATCACACAGGAAGAGGAGGAGGAGGAGGATGATTGTGTCAGCATGGAGGTGGAGGCTGGCACTCAGCATCAGCAGCAGCAGCAGCAGCAGCAGCAGTCTTGTAGGGATTATTTACAGTCCCAAGAAACCCGTGGACTTGTACATGGCTGGGAGGAGGTAGCTGCGGATCATGTTGTCCTTAGTGACCCAGAGGACTCCGGACTGAATGCCTCAGCTAACCTACGCTGCATGGCCTCCCTGATCCTGCAAAGCCTGCGGAAGGATCCTCGTATTCTTCGGATCAAGGAGAGGGACCATTACTGGCTGGCCACTCTCCTTGATCCACGGTACAAGGGTAAGGTTGCTGACCTTATCTTGCCATCGCAGAGGGAGCAGAGGATGAGACATCTCCGGGAGGCCTTGCAGAAAGGTCTGTGCAACGCGTTCCCAGAGACTGGGAGGTTACAAACTCCTGGTCCTGGACAACGTGTTGCTAAGGCATCTGTCAGAAGGAGCAGTGGAGAAGGTGGCCGTCTGACCGATGCTTTCAGACAATTTTTTAGTCCGCAGCCCCAAGATATGATCGGTTCCAGCAACCATCTCCAGCGTCTGATTTACATGGTGCAGGAATACCTAGGGGCAAGGTCAAACTTGGACACCTTTCCCACCGAAAATCCTCTGGCTTACTGGGTCTTGAGGATGGATCACTGGCCAGAGCTTGCACAGTATGCAATTGAGCTACTGGCCTGTCCTGCATCCAGCGTTCTTTCGGAACGCAACTTCAGTGCTGCTGGTGGCTTGGTTACCGATCACAGGGTGCGCCTGTCCACCGAATCAGTTGATCGACTGACCTTCATCAAGATGAATCAGTCTTGGATCACCCACAGCTACCAAGCACTTGAAGCTGATGTAACCGAATAATTTTTTTTGAAATATCACATCCCTTCAAGACTGCCTATGCTGATGCTGAGTGACTGTCCTGTTATGTTGATTGTCTATCCTCTTCCTCCTCCGCTGATATGTTGGAAGAACATTTCTGGTTCTGGGTGATGCCATCAGCCCAATTTTTCTGCCCCTGTTTAACAGGGGCGTTTAATTACAATTTTTGATGCAATGCTTTGCAGCAGGGCTAATTCCTGCACTACAACTAGAGTATATGGGAGAGGTTGCAGTGTCGTGGCACCAGCACCATTGCCTAAGGCCCAATTTTTCTGCCCCTGTTTAACAGGGACATGTAATTACAATTCTTGATATAATATTTCACAGCAGGGCGCTCCAGCGCCCACCAAGAGTCACTTTCAGGGCTTACAATGTTGTGGCAAAACCAACACCTTGTTCCGCCATTTCTGCAGAGCATATAGGGCGGGCCCCTACTTTCAAACATCCAACTTACAAACATCTCCTACTTGCAAACGGAAGGAGACAAAAGCAAGTGAGATGAAAAAAGACGGACGGCAAAACAAATTATACAGGGGTGATAACCCTTCCCTATGTTTTCCAAAAAGCTTAAAAATTGTTTTTTTGACTGGAGCTACACTTTAAAAATGTACCAGTTCAAAATTACAAACAGATTCAACTTAACACAACAAACCTACACAGTCCCTGTCTTGTTTGCACCGCCTGTATACTGCTGTTCTGAGTATATAGGGCCTGGGGGGGCCACACGTATTTCCTTTTTTTAATATGGGTACGGGGTTCCCCTTAATATGCGTACAAAACCCAAAGGGGCTGGTAATGGGCAGGGAGGGCTACCCATGCCATTTTTCTCAATGATTTTCAACCATATTGCAGGAACCAGATATAACATTAAAACTGCAAGCAGTTTTAAATAACGTTATTTCCGTTAAATGCCATTTTGTGCAGGGACTGTTCTAAACACGGGAAAGACGTGGCACTTCACAGGCATACTACAGACACCCCCCAGGCACGATATTTAAAGGAATATTTTTTTTTCACTTTAATCGTCATTAAAATCAGTGCTCCCGCCAAAACGGCCGTTTTTAAAACTTTTTTTTGCATTGACCCATGTCGCCTGGGGCAGGAGCCAGGTCCCCAAACCCTTTTTAGGACAGTATCTTGCATATTAGCCGTTAAAATTAGCACTTTTAATTTCGAACGTTCGAGTCCCATAGACTTCAATGGGGTTCTAACATTCGTACGAATTTGGGGTCAGTTCGAAAGTTCTGGTGCGAACCGACCCGGGGGTGTTCGGCTCATCCCTAGTCACCAGGTGTTCAAGGAGTTTGGCGGAAAAAGGGAGCAATAGAATAGGATATCTAGTACACAAACTACCAATGGGTAAGTATTGCGCCTAAAACAATATTTTAAGCTGAACGTGTCTACAACACTCTTTAGAATTTCATTGTGCCATTGCAGAAAAAAATGATGGCGTAGACAAGAGATTCATGTACCTGTTGGAAGAAGGTATATGAATTGGGGCAAGCAGTGCACCATATGCAGAGATGCAATAAGGCCAGAGTGTTTATACGGACACCACCTTCAATGCAGCTAAGCTCCTTCCTGCTGCTGCAGCTGAAGCTTTCACACAGACAGAGCAGCAGCTGAGGATTTTTGAAGCTGGGTAGGCACCCATTATTTGTGAACATCCACAGAAATAAAATCACACTTGAGATAAGTGTTTATGCGATTCTGCAATAAAGTAGCACATTTTAAGAAATAGTTCCTGCACTATTTATGGTGATTTCATATGCATTCACATCTGTGCATGAAATCGCACAGATGTCAGCAAGCCGCATATGAAATCATACTGACTGGCGGCTTTGAAATCCTGCTGTGGTAGAAAAATCTCAAAGCTGCATTCGGTGTGTATGGGGGCTATATGTTAGGCAATGTTTATTTGCAGACCTAGGCTTTTGAAAAAAGGAATACCATTTTTTGAGACATTTGGCAAAGCATAACTTCAAATTAGTTGGGTTTTGCAATGAAGTGACTGTTTCAAAATGTTGGTGTACTGTTTCAAAATGTAGCTAGTCAGTGCCCTAACTTTGGAATTTACATCACTGCAGCTTGCTATAGATTTCAAGGGTGGCTATTCTAGGATTTAAGGGAACATGTCATTTTTATTTATTTTAGTTATTGTTTTAAGTTTTTTTTTTTTTTATGCATGCATATTCTGCATTCTGAGTCATTGGCTTACTATTAGTTACTATTGTGCAAAAAAAATTGGACTGTCAACTTCATTTTTAGTTGCTAAAACTCAAAAACACTGAAATGATACAGTACTGTATATGCAGTTTCTAAAATGTATCTAAAATGTTTAGACTATGCCTAAAATATTAGTCCTGCTTTAGAAGGTTGCAATAAAATTCTCAGTTAGGAAACTGCTAAATGTTGTTGTAATGGTCAGCAGGACTCTAATAGTATGTTCAACCAAAATAAATAAAGTAATTAAAATTCATAAACCACAGTCCGCCTAGGGATTAATTCTCAGAGGGATTAAAGTACTGCTCTGATGGCAAAAGCATGATAGGAAATAGGAGATGGAGGCAATGCAATTATTATTTTATTTCCATGTAAATATAATGGCAAATGCATAATAGGAAAGAGAAGACCGGGCAGTACAATTAATATTTTCTTTGCGTGTACTGTGAATATAATTTTATAATTTACTGAAAAAATAAACAGCTTACACAAATTTTAAGACCAAAGTGCTGACTAAAATGTAAATTAAAATATGCAGTTTTGACCTTTATAAATTATATGTATACTACAGTGACTTGGAAAAGTATTCACCCCTTTGGCTTTTTACCTATTTTGTTACATTATAGCCTTTAGTTAAATGTTTTTTTTTTTAATATGAATTATATGTGATAGAACAGAACACAATAGTCTAAATTGGTGAAGTAAAATTTGAAAAATATATACATAAAACTATTTTTTCAGAAATAAAAAACTGATAATTGGCATGTCCGTATGTATTCACCCCCTTTGTTATGAAGCCCATAAAAAGCTCCGGTGCAACCAATTACCTTCATAAGTCACATAATTAGTGAAATGATGTCCACCTGTGTTCAATCTAAGTGTCACAAGATCTGTCATTATATATACATCTTTTTGAAAGGCCCCAGATGGCACGTTTTGAGTTTGCGAAAAGGCACACACTGCTAAAGCAACAGTGGTTGTTGAGTGGTTTAAAGGGGAAACATGTAAATGTCCTGGAATGGCCTAGTCAAAGCCCAGACCTCAATCCAATAGAAAATCTGTGGTCAGACTTAAAGATTGCTGTTCACAAGCACAAACCATTCAATTTGAAGGAGCTGGAGGAGTTTTGCAAGGAGAAATAAGCAAAATTCCCAGTGGTAAGATATGGCAAGCTCAGGGACTTATCCAAAGCAACTTTGAGCTGTGATAGCCGCAAAAGGTGGCTGTACAAAGTATTGACTTTAGGGGGGTCAGTAGTTGAATTAAATGTTTCTGTTATTTTGTCCTATTTGTTGTTTGCTTCACAATAAAAAAAAAACTAATCTTCAAAGTTATGGGCATGTTCTGTAAATCAAATGATGCAAATTCTCAAACAATCCATGTTAATTCCAGGTTGTGAGGCAACAAAACATGAAAAATGCCAAGGGGGTGAATACTTTTGTAAGGCACTGTAATTAGTAGACATGTGCAGAGTAAAATATTTCATTTCGGAATTTCGCTTTCGTCCGAAAAATTAATTTATTTAGTTACTCCCGAAATTCGTTTTTATTTATTTAGTTTTTCGTTCAAAAATTGCATTAGTCCGAAAATCCACATGAATTACGGTCTAATCTGTCTTTGAAGGCTTATGGTGTCTGTCGAATGTATAAAGAAGATTTGACGGAGCTAGTATATAGCATAAAACTTAAGATATGTTGGTATTGCGCTGCCCCTATATTAAATAACCCTCCGAGGATGATAAGTATAATGCCTAGTTACATAAATCAATAGTGTAATATAAATATATATATATATAATGTTTACTGAATAATATCAAAAGGTGCAAAGTGCTACATTAAATAAAATAAAATAAACACACCACAGAGGTGATAGAATCCAAATAAATGAAAATCAAGTGAACAAAGGTAAGTAACTAAAAACAGTCTCTTAAAAAATTACTATTTTGATAAAGTGCAGAGAAAATGCAAAAAAAAAAAAAGAAAAAAAGTAAACGCACTACAGAGTCAATTGAAAACCTCCACGGAAACACAACTGCTTCAATTGAGTGCAAAGCCAAAAAACAGGGAATTGATCATAAAGTGCCAAGTGTGTCTTATAAATGTGCAAATCAGTAAACACTCTCCAGAGGTGATATAAGTGAACCACCCTAATAATAAACAAATGATATACAAGAAAATAAGAAAGAGTATACCTAGACCAAAAAAAGGGTACCCTCTCCTGATCACATGGAAATAAACTTTAGAATTAAACAAAAAATATATATAGTAGTAAACGCACTACAGAGCCGGCTGTAACATACGTTATATCAGAATGAATCCGGCCTCTATAGATTAAATATACATATTGAAATCCATCAAGAAGAAAAAAAAAGAAAAAGATATAAATATTCAAGTCCATAAATAAACAACGGTCTCCTTTAAGTGCAAGTGCTTTGTGCAAACTTGTGCAAATTCAACTGAGGTGTGGATCTCCCAGTGCTTAATCCCGTTGTGAACACACTTTAGTGGGCAGTGGTCCCTTACCTATAGCAAGGAGGGATTCGCATAGAGGTATATGGATTTCTTTATATGTCTTCTCTTCTGGTAAATTCGGTCACCTTCTCCTTTAAACTTTAAATTTTATTCTTATTGCTCCATAGGACCCAATAGATTAATTTATTAAAAAATTTCATACACAGGGTACTCACACATTAATAGATAGAAAAAAACCTTTTTCTAGTAATCAGCAGAAAGTGCATCCACAGTCAGCTTCCTTCCCGTCCCTACGCGTGACATCACATCACGTGACTTCATCAGGGGATAGTATATAGCAGTGATGGCGAACCTTGGCACTCCAGATGTTTTGGAACTACATTTCCCATGATGCTCATGCACTCTGCAGTGTAGTGGAGCATCATGGGAAATGTAGTTCCAAAACATCTGGGGTGCCAAGGTTCGCCATCACTGGTATATAGCATACTTCGTGTGAACTTTAGAACCCTATTAAAGTCTATGGGACTCCAACGTTCAAAATATAAAGTGCTAATTTTAAAGGCTATTTTGCAAGTTACTGTCCTAAAAAGTGTTTGGGGACCCGGGTCCTGCCCCAGAGGACATGTATCAATGCAAAATTTTTTTTTAAAAACTTCAGTTTTTTCGGGAGCAGTGATTTTAATAATGATTAAAGTGAAACAATAAAAGTGTAATATTCCTTTAAATTTCGTAGGGGGGGGGGGGGTGTCTATAGTATGCCTGTGAAGGGGCGCATGTTTTTGGTGCTTAGAACTGTCCCTGCACAAAGTGTCATTTATGCAGGAAAAAAAGTCCTTTAAAATCACTCGCAGCTATTATGAATTGTCGGCTCCGTAATACAGAGAACACTCATTGAAAGTCATTGATAAAAAAAATAAAAAAATAAAGCGTGGGGGTTTATTAAAATCACTGCTCCCAAAAAAATGGCCGTTTTTAAAACTTTTTTTTGCATTGATACATGTCCCCTGGGGCAGGACTCGGGTCCCCAAACACTTTTTAGGACAGTAACTTGCAGAATCTTTTCTCTCTGTCAAATCTTTTTTCTCTGTCGAATATTTTCTCTATATAATCTTGGACTAATAGAGGTAAGGTTAGGCACATTCGGCCACGGGTTCTATAGACACAGATTGTTATTGTCAGAGTCACGTCAAATCTCCTATTCTATATCGAACTGTTGTAACAATGAAAACAAAAATAAAGCATTTATTTATGTCGGATCTTTTGTTTTTCGGATTCTGTGCTTTCGTTATCGTTTGTCAAAACGAAAACGAAAATAGCTGAAATTTGGACGAAAATGCATTCGGACGAAAACGAATGCACATGTCTAGTAATTAGAAACTAAAGTAACAGTTTCAATCTGGCTAATTTAAAGGTATTGGGATGTGTGTGTTGAGATACAATCTAATGCCGCGTACACACGATCAAACAATCCGGTGGAAAAGTCCGGCAAACTCAAGTCCGCCAAACAATCCCCCCGTGTGTAGCCTCCGGCATACTTTTTTGACCCGAAAGTACGGCGGACTTAGAATGCCGTGTTGCACACCAATCTGCCCGCCGTACTCGCATTTCGGCGGACAATCCGGCCGTGTGTTTGCCAGTCCGCCGTACTTTTCAAATGAGCGGACTTTTCCCGCCCGGAGAAAAGTCCGCTCATTTCGAGCGGGTCTCCAGGTAGGCGGGGCCCGCGAAGGAAACGTCGCTGGCCCCTGCCGCCTGGTATGGACTTAAAGGGGAACCCCAACGCCCACGTGGGGGTCCCCCAAAGTCCACAACAGACCCTTGTCCGAGCACGCTACCCGGCCGGCCAGGAAAGGAGAGGCGAGCGAGCGCCCCCCCCCCCTGAGCCGTACCAGGCCGCGTGCCCTCAACATGGGGGGGTGCCTTGGGGAAGGGGGGCCGCGCGGCCCCCCCACCCCAAAGCACCTTGTCCTCATGTTGATGAGGACAAGGGCTTCTTCCCGACAACCCTGGCCGTTGGTTGTCGGGGTCTGCGGGCGGGGGCCTTATCGGAATCCGGGAGCCCCCTTTAATAAGGGGGCCCCCGGATACTGGCCCCCCACCCTATGTGAATGAGTATGGGGTACAATGTACCCCTACCCATTCACCTGTAAAATAAAAGTCTGACACCAGCACCGTGATAGAGAGCACTGACATCAGCAGCGTGACATACAGCAATGACACCTGCACCGTGATAGAGTGATCCGACACCAGCACCGTGATAGAGAGCACTGACATCAGCAGCGTGACATACAGCAATGACACCTGCACCGTGATAGAGTGATCTGACACCAGCACCGTGATAGAGAGCACTGACATCAGCAGCGTGACATACAGCAATGACACCTACACCGTGATATACAACACTGACACCTGCACCATAAGCAGCCCCAGGAATAAGTCAGCATAGCACAGGGATGGTGGGAGCCCCTCATAATGAGCATAGCACAGGGATGGTGGGAGCCCCTCATAATGAGCATAGCACAGGGATGGTGGGAGCCCCTCATAATATGCACAGCAGAGGTACAGCCCCAGGAGTAAGTCAGCATGGCACAGGGATGGTGGGAGCCCCTCATAATAAGCAGCCCCAGGAGGAAGTCAGCATAGCACAGGGATGGTGGGAGCCCCTCATAATGAGCATAGCACAGGGATGGTGGGAGCCCCTAAAAATATATGTGCACCAGAGGTACAGCTCCAGGAGTAAGTCAACCTAGCACAGGGATGGTGGGAGCCCCTCATAATAAGCAGCCCCAGGAGTAAGTCAGCATAGCACAGGGATGGTGGGAGCTCCTAATAATGAGCATAGCACAGGGATGTTGGGAGCCCCTCATAATATGCACAGCAGAGGTACAGTCCCAGGAGGAGGTCAGCACAGCACAGCACAGGGATGGTGGGAGCCCCTCATAATAAGCAGCCCCAGGAGGAAGTCAGCACAGCACAGGGATGGTAGGAGCCCCTCATAATAAGCAGCCCCAGGAGGAAGTCAGCACAGCACAGGGATGGTGGGAGCCCCCTCATAATGAGCATAGCACAGGGATGGTGGGAGCCCCTCATAATATGCACAGCAGAGGTACAGCCCCAGGAGGAAGTCAGCACAGCACAGGGATGGTGGGAGCCCCTCATAATAAGCAGCCCCAGGAGGAAGTCAGCATAGCACAGGGATGGTGGGAGCCCCTCATAATGTGCATAGCACAGGGATGGTGGGAGCCCCTCATAATGAGCATAGCACAGGGATGGTGGGAGCCCCTCATAATGAGCATAGCACAGGGATGGTGGGAGCCCCTCATAATAAGCAGCCCCAGGAGGAAGTCAGCATAGCACAGGGATGGTGGGAGACCCTCATAATGAGCATAGCACAGGGATGGTGGGAGCACCGTGATAGAGAGCACTGACATCAGCAGCGTGACATACAGCAATGACACCTGCACCGTGATAGAGTGATCTGACACCAGCACCGTGATAGAGAGCACTGACATCAGCAGCGTGACATACAGCAATGACACCAGCACCGTGATAGAGTGATATGACACCAGCACCGTGATAGAGAGCACTGACATCAGCAGCGTGACATAAAGCAATGACACCTGCACTGTGATAGAGTGATCTGACACCAGCACCGTGATAGAGAGCACTGACATCAGCAGCGTGACATACAGCAATGACACCTACACCGTGATATACAACACTGACACCTGCACCATAAGCAGCCCCAGGAATAAGTCAGCATAGCACAGGGATGGTGGGAGCCCCTCATAATGAGCATAGCACAGAGATGGTGGGAGCCCCTCATAATGAGCATAGCACAGGGATGGTGGGAGCCCCTCATAATATGCACAGCAGAGGTACAGCCCCAGGAGTAAGTCAGCATAGCACAGGGATGGTGGGAGCCCCTCATAATAAGCAGCCCCAGGAGGAAGTCAGCATAGCACAGGGATGGTGGGAGCCCCTCATAATGAGCATAGCACAGGGATGGTGGGAGCCCCTAAAAATATATGTGCACCAGAGGTACAGCTCCAGGAGTAAGTCAGCATAGCACAGGGATGGTGGGAGCTCCTAATAATGAGCATAGCACAGGGATGTTGGGAGCCCCTCATAATATGCACAGCAGAGGTACAGCCCCAGGAGGAGGTCAGCACAGCACAGGGATGGTGGGAGCCCCTCATAATAAGCAGCCCCAGGAGGAAGTCAGCACAGCACAGGGATGGTAGGAGCCCCTCATAATAAGCAGCCCCAGGAGGAAGTCAGCACAGCACAGGGATGGTGGGAGCCCCCTCATAATGAGCATAGCACAGGGATGGTGGGAGCCCCTCATAATATGCACAGCAGAGGTACAGCCCCAGGAGGAAGTCAGCACAGTACAGGGATGGTGGGAGCCCCTCATAATAAGCAGCCCCAGGAGGAAGTCAGCACAGCACAGGGATGGTGGGAGCCCCTCATAATAAGCAGCCCCAGGAGGAAGTCAGCATAGCACAGGGATGGTGGGAGCCCCTCATAATGTGCATAGCACAGGGATGGTGGGAGCCCCTCATAATGAGCATAGAACAGGGATGGTGGGAGCCCCTCATAATAAGCAGCCCCAGGAGGAAGTCAGCATAGCACAGGGATGGTGGGAGACCCTCATAATGAGCATAGCACAGGGATGGTGGGAGCCCCTCATAATATGCACAGCAGAGGGTGCAGAAGAGTAAGGCTGAGTGAGCCACTCAACCAATTCTGGTGCTTCCTTTGACGTAATCGCACGCACCTTCTGCAAATTCCCACTTTGGCTCAAGCCTGTTGCTCCTGCCCTACCCCTACCACCCCTGCGGAAGGGCCTGCCTCTTCCTCTACCTGTCATTTTTTAAATGACCCTGTGACAAAACTCTCTACAGAAGTGCAGTATGTATGTGGAAGAAGGTATATAACATCTCACTTCAATCTATTGTTTTTGGGGGCCACTGGTCTATCACACCAGTTACAATAATTTTTTTTGGATTGCGTTTGTCACTCTTTGTAGTATCGCTGCAGAACCGCTCAGCAGTCACAATGCTGGACAGTGGAAACGCACTATACTATGCTTTCTATATGTGCAAGTATTTTATACATGTATTACACAACTATATACTGCACACCAAATAGTACACCTATACCAGTCATTAAGGACCTTTGTGGAACTAGTAGGTTGTGATTAGCAGACTGTACCTCAGTCCCTATACTCATAAAGGACTGCTGCAGAATAGGGCAGCAGTCAGCAGTAGTGCACCTCAACTCTATATATTGTGGACCTATACCAGTCCTTAAGGATTAGCAGACTGTACCTCACCCAACCCTATATACTCTAGTATGCTATACCTTACTAGTCCTTATAAGGACCTTTGTGGAACTAGTAGGTTGTGATTAGCAGACTGTACCTCAGTCCCTATACTGATAAAGGACTGCTGCAGAATAGGGCAGCAGTCAGCAGTAGTGCACCTCAACCCTATATATTGTGGACTGTAAGGGATCTTCCCGGGGTAGGGTGTGTTTGGACACAGTTCACAGCAGACTTGGAATTTATAAAGCAGATCTTGGCGTTTATTCGTGGTACAAACAGTCCAGCAAACAAAATATACAGCAACACCGTGCTTTCTAAGTACAACAAAAATAAAAGTCCTAGCCCGGCTGGGCGCTTACTAACAGGTTCTGCTCACCTATCTGACTCTTACAAACACAGCGTCTTTCGCCTGGATGTCGCAGGGTGAGTTTTAGCTCCAGCAGTGGCTGTGCTTGCAGCTTCCTTCAACACACAGATTGTTCATTCCCTGACTGAGAGCGAACACCTGCAGACCCTACAGAGCCTTTAGCTTCCCAGGCTAATTAGGATCCAAGCTCACCTGATCCCAAACCCAGAACTGGATCGGGGGATGTGGAATGACAGGTCCCTCTACCAAACCTACCTGCCATTCCATATAAACCCAGGCCCGGCAAAATTAAATAACTACTCAGCAGCATATCGCTGCTGAGAAACTGATCCATCCTGGATTTACCATCTCACACTGTGTAGCAACCTAGGTGAGATGTACACCCCCTGGATCACTTCTCCAGTGACATGTCTACATATCCCCCCCCTCTTTTTCAGACCGGAGGGCTGAGCCTTTTGTCCCCACAGACAACTTACCCTTGACAATGCGTCAGCATTTGCCTGTAATTTCCCTGGCCTGTGTTCCACAGTGAAATTAAAGTTTTGTAGGGAGAGAAACCATCTAGTCACTCTTGCATTTCTCTCCTTGTTTAACTTCATCCATGTTAGGGGGGCATGGTCTGTCACCAACTTGAATTTCCTGCCTAGCAAGTAATACTTTAAAGATTCTAGGGCCCACTTTACTGCCCGCATTCTCCACCAATTGTAAGGGATCTTCCCGGGGTAGGGTGTGTTTGGACACAGTTCACAGCAGACTTGGAATTTATAAAGCAGATCTTGGCGTTTATTCGTGGTACAAACAGTCCAGCAAACAAAATATACAGCAACACCGTGCTTTCTAAGTACAACAAAAATAAAAGTCCTAGCCCGGCTGGGCGCTTACTAACAGGTTCTGCTCACCTATCTGACTCTTACAAACACAGCGTCTTTCGCCTGGATGTCGCAGGGTGAGTTTTAGCTCCAGCAGTGGCTGTGCTTGCAGCTTCCTTCAACACACAGATTGTTCATTCCCTGACTGAGAGCGAACACCTGCAGACCCTACAGAGCCTTTAGCTTCCCAGGCTAATTAGGATCCAAGCTCACCTGATCCCAAACCCAGAACTGGATCGGGGGATGTGGAATGACAGGTCCCTCTACCAAACCTACCTGCCATTCCATATAAACCCAGGCCCGGCAAAATTAAATAACAACTCAGCAGCATATCGCTGCTGAGAAACTGATCCATCCTGGATTTACCATCTCACACTGTGTAGCAACCTAGGTGAGATGTACACCCCCTGGATCACTTCTCCAGTGACATGTCTACAGGACCTATACCAGTCCTTAAGGATTAACAGACTGTACCTCACTCAACCCTATATACTCTAGTACGCTATACCTTACCAGTCCTTATAAGGACCTTTGTGGAACTAGTAGGTTGTGATTAGCAGACTGTACCTCAGTCCCTATACTGATAAAGGACTGCTGCAGAATAGGGCAGCAGTCAGCAGTAGTGCACCTCAACCCTATATATTGTGGACCTATACCAGTCCTTAAGGATTAACAGACTGTACCTCACTCAATCCTATATACTCTAGTACGCTATACCTTACCAGTCCTTATAAGGACCTTTGTGGAACTAGTAGGTTGTGATTAGCAGACTGTACCTCAGTCCCTATACTGATAAAGGACTGCTGCAGAATAGGGCAGCAGTCAGCAGTAGTGCACCTCAACCCTATATATTGTGGACCTATACCAGTCCTTAAGGATTAACAGACTGTACCTCACTCAACCCTATATACTCTAGTATGCTATACCTTACGAGTCCTTATAAGGACCTTTGTGGAACTAGTAGGTTGTGATTAGCAGACTGTACCACAGTCCCTATACTGATAAAGGACTGCTGCAGAATAGGGCAGCAGTGAGCAGTAGTGCACCTCAACCCTGTATATTGTGGACCTATACCAGTCCTTAAGGATTAGCAGACTGTACCTCACTCAACCCTATATACTCTAGTATGCTATACCTTACCAGTCCTTATAAGGACCTTTGTGGAACTAGTAGGTTGTGATTAGCAGACTGTACCTCAGTCCCTATACTGATAAAGGACTGCTGCAGAATAGGGCAACAGTCAGCAGTAGTGCACCTCAACCCTATATATTGTGGACCTATACCAGTCCTTAAGGATTAGCAGACTGTACCTCACTCAACCCTATATACTCTAGTACGCTATACCTTACCAGTCCTTAGAAGGACCTTTGTGGAACTAGTAGGTTGTGATTAGCAGACTGTACCTCAGTCCCTATACTCATAAAGGACTACTGCAGCAGAAGGGCAGCAGTCAAGTATAATATTATTTCTATATTTGGAAGAAAAGGACCTTTGTGGACCTAATAGTAACAGCTACTGATTAAACTGACTGTCCCTCACTGCCACACACAGCTTCCTGCATGTCCCTATTTAAACTGACAAAACACAGGCTGCTGCAACAATAACTTGAATAGCACTCAAAACTATTTCCTGTACTACTACACCATACCAGTCCTGAAAAGGACTTTTGTGGACCTAATAGTAACAGCTAATGATTAAACTGACTGTCCCTCTCTGCAACACACAGCGTCCTATCTGTCCCTCTCTCAGCCCTGACAAAAGACAATCTGCAGCAACAATGACTTGAATAGCAGTGCCTCAAACCTATATCTTGAACTACACCTATACCATACCAGTCCTTAAAATAACTTTTGTGGACCTAATAGCTAGCGATTTGTGTCATTGCAGTCTCTCCCTGCTCCACACAGCAACCTCTCCCTATAGTGACATATGAAAGAATGTAAAATGGCCGCCGGATCGGGTCTATTTATAAGTTAGGGGGAATGTCCAAGTGTCCATGTGCTGTAATGTCTCAATTGGCTGTCCTGTACCCCATGATGGATGTGTCATCATAGGTCAAAGTACTTTTACACAGTAAACACGTAAGTCCACCGGGTGAACAGCGGCAATAGTCCGCCAAACGGACGAACCGCGAACAGCCGAAATTCGCCGTGAACCGACCACCGGGTGAACAGTTCGGCCATCCCTATGTATATATATATATATATATATATATATATATATATATATATATATATATATATATATATATATATATGTGTGTAGCACTAACCCCCCGAAGGAGCTGCTGAATTTTTATGGGCTTACCGATTACCTTCTCCAGCTCGTACTTGTTGTCCTTGTTTAGGGGTTCCCAGGGTTGATAACCCAGTAACTGTAGAGACCGACACTTGAATTCCTTGTTAGGATTTTTATTTTGCATAAAACAATTGAACAAACTCAGTCTCTAAGTTGGAAATAGAGGGTATCAGGGTAGAGTTTAGCTCAGGTGCTTGGAACTGCTGACTTCAATAAAAGTCTCTCATTATGTACACAATCCAGGGAACAGCTGCTCGCAACTGGACTCTTTAACTGTCGGATAAATCCTTACGTTTGGGTTTACCAGCCAACAGGTAATTCTAGCATTCAAAGTCTCTCACACAGACTTGGTTGGAAACTTGGTTACAACTGGAAGGGTAGAAATACTAACTTTTCTTACTGTACCAGAATCTTTCAGCCGGTCCGGCGATACTGTAAGAATTGTGGATTCAATCAATGTCCATGGCAGCTCAGCTTCCAGGCTCTTACGGAGCAGCCAGCCTTGTGCATGGCTCTCTTACTGAAGAGTCCTCCCCTGGTCGCATGTAGAGTTGCTGGGCCTCTCCAAAACCCGAGACAGCACCAGAACACCTTAGAATCCTCCTTCCAGTTACTGCGCCTCGAACTAGCCAGTTCTGAGGCTCGGAAACGGATGGATCCGCACCCCAGGCCATGAGGGCCCCTGGGGGCTGGTCAGGAGGACCAGGACCATGGAGTCAGCACAGAACCCTGAACCACATGACTTCGGCACCTTAAGTACCCCTTCCTGTATTACACAGTGAGACAAATGCACCCACTGGTTCCGAGATAGAGAATGGTACCCAATGCGCCCAACCAGACTGCATTCTATAGCCTCCCATAGGTGCACAACCCCAGGCGGAACTTCTATACAGACCAGCCAAACTGATGTCAAAGTACAATTTAGCACAATTAGTCCCAAAACTCACTACAGTTTTGAGCAAAAACTAAATTTAAACATATAGCGTGTACTCGTTAGGAGTACCGATGCTACATATATATAAAAATTCAGTGTATATATACCGTATATACTATATATATATATATATATATATATATATATATATATATATATATATATATAAAAGCTCAAAAAAGTGAATTCACCCCTCACATTTTTATAAATATTTTATTATATTCTTTCATGTTTCAACACTGAAGAAATTACACTTTGCTACAATGTAAAGTAGTGAGTATACAGCTTGTATAACAGTGTAAATGTGCTGTCCCCTCAAAATAACTCAACACACAGCCATTAATGTCTAAACTGCTGGCAACAAAAGTGAACACCCCTAAGTGAAAATATCCAAATTGGGCCCAATTAGATATTTACTATCACCGGTGTCATGTGACTCGTTACAAGGTCCCAGGTGTGAATGGGGAGCAGGTGTGTTAAATTTTGTGTTATCACTCTCACTCTCTTATACTGGTCACTGGAAATTCAACATGGCACATCATGGCAAAGAACTCTCTGAGGATCTGAAAAAAAGAATTGTTGATCTACATAAAGATGACCTAGGTTATCTTTATGACCCTGAAACTGAGCTGCAGCACAGCTCCCAAGACCATACAGCGGTTTAACAGGACAGGTTCCACTCAGAACAGGCCTCACCATGGGCGACCAAGGAAGTTGAGTGCATGTGCTCAGCCTCATATCCAGAGATTGTCTTCGGGAAATAGACGTATGAGTGCTGCCAACATTGCTACAGAGGTTGAAGGGGTGAGAGATCAGCCTATCAGCGCTCAGACCATATGCCGCACATTGCATCAAATTGGTCTGAGTGGCTGTCGTCCCAGAAGGAAGCCTCTTCTAAAGCTGATGCACAAGAAAGCCTGCAAACTGTTTGCTGAAGACAAGCAGACTAAGGACATGGATTAATGGAACCATGTCCTGTGGTCTGATGAGACCAAGATAAACGTATTTGATTCAGATGGTGTAAAGCGTGTGTGGCGACAACAAGGTGAGGAGTCCAAAGTGAAATGTGTCTTACACCAAGCATGGTGGTGGGAGTGTCATGGTCTGGGGCTGCATGAGTGCTGCCAGCATTGGGGAGCTACAGTTCATTGAGGGAACCATGAATGCCAACGTGTACTGTGACATACTGAAGCAGAGCATGATCCCCTCCCTTTGGAGACTGGGCTGCAGGGCAGTATTCAAACCTGATAAAGACCCCAAACGCACCTCAAAGATGACCACCACCTTGCTAAAGAAGCTGAGGGATGGACTGGCCAAGCATGTCTCCAGACCTAAACCCTATTGAACATCTGTGGGGCATCCTCAAACAGAAGGTGGAGGTGCGCAAGGTCTCTAACATCAACCAGCTTCGTGATGTTGTCATGAAGGAGTAGAAGAGAACTCCAGTGGCAGCCTGTGAACTTTGGTTGAACTCCATGCCCAAGAGGGTTAAGGTAGAGCTGGAAAATAATGGTGGCCACACAAAATAACACTTTGGGCCCAGATTGGACATTTTCACTTAGGGGTGTACTCACTTTTGTTGCCAACGGTTTAGACATTAATGGCTGTGTTGAGTTATTTTGAGGGGACAGCAAATTTACACATACAAGCTGAGCACTAACCACTTTACATTGCAGCAAAGTGTTCTTCAGTGTTGTCACATGAAAAGATATAATAAAATATTTACAAAAATATGAGGGGGTGTATTCACTTTTGTCAGATACTGTATGTGTGTGTATAATAAATATATATATATATATATATATATATATATATATATATATATTTTTATAGATCTCAATCAGATGTTTTACCTGTTACTCTCAAAAAACTAAGGAAAAACACCATTTTAAAGCATCTTTGGATAAAACTAAGGCCGCGTACACACGGGCGGACTGTTCGCCCAACCTTGTCCGCTGAACAGTGTTTGGGCGGACAGTCCGCTCGTGTGTGGGGCTTCAGCGGACAGTTTCAGCGGACAGTTGGACGAACAAGGTCTTACGGAAATTCCGAAAAACTGTCCGCTGAAACAAGGTTTCAGCGGACTGTTCGCTCGTGTGTAGGCTTGTTCGGCCAACTAAGTCTCGCGCATGCTCAGAAAGGATTTCCACGTCGGAAGGTTGCATTGCAGTGTATTGGACGTCGAAATTTTCGATCCGTCGTGCGTGCCGAAACGTCATCGCGCACGGTTTCAGCAAACTGTTCGTCCGTCGTGTGTGGCCATGTCCGTCCATGCTAAGTTTGAGCGGACTGTTTGCCGAAACTGTTGGACGGACAAAGTTGGGCGAACAGTCCGCGCGTGTGTACGCGGCCTTACATATTTTCACAATATGATGTTGTCAACACTGGCAACATTAGACACATTTTTTTATTGTGAACAGCTATTCACCAGTGAGCACAGTACATATTTTTTATTAAATTACCAACTATAGAATTACAAGATCTTTCTAATGGACAAATATGCTTTTGATTTTTTTTTTTCTAACTCTAGCTCGATATGGTAGCTAGACTATCCTGACTTTCACACAAAAATGGATTTTGCAGCAAAAAATAACAGAATAGTCTTGTACCATGGTATCCATCAACAAAGGTAAAAGTTTGCATTTAGGTTTAACCACTTGCTTACTGGGCACTTAAACCTCCCTCCTGCCCAGACCAATTTTCAGCTTTCAGCGCTGATGCACTTTGAATGACAATTGCGCGGCCATACTACACTGTACCCAAATTACATTTTTATAATTTTTTTCCCACAAATAGAGCTTTCTTTTGGTGGTACTTAATTACAGCTGGGAGTTTTATTTTTTGCTAAACAAACAAAAAAAGATGCAAAATAAAAAAAATAAAAAATCATGTTTAATAGTTTGTTATAAAATTTTGCAAACAGGTTATTTTTCTCCTTCATTGAAATGCGCTGATGAGGCGGCGCTGGTGGACACTGATAGGCTGCACTGTTGGGCACTGATAGGCACAGTAAAGGTGGCACTAATAGGCACAGATAATGTGGCACTGATGGGCACAGATAAGGCAGTACTGATGGGCACAGATAAGGCAGCACTGATGGGCAAA
The DNA here is from genome assembly GCF_037356315.1 of Lithobates pipiens. Taxonomy (NCBI): domain Eukaryota; kingdom Metazoa; phylum Chordata; class Amphibia; order Anura; family Ranidae; genus Lithobates; species Lithobates pipiens. The sequence continues at coordinate 288,036,429 of NW_027507764.1, forward strand.
GATGGGCACAGATAAGATGGTACAGATGGGTGGCATGGATGGGTGGCATGGATGGGTGGCATGGATGGGCACTGATGGGTACCACTGATAGATGGGACTGATGGGCACTGATAGGTGGCACTGATAGGGGGCACTGCTGGGCACTGATGGGCAGCACTGATGGGAACTGGTAGATGTCACTGATGGGCACGGATATGTGGCACTGAGGTGCAGCACTGTTTTTGCGGCAGATTGTGGGCACTGATAGGTGGCACTGTGGGCACTGATAGATGGCACTGTGGGCACTGATAGGTGGCACTGTGGGCACTAATGGGTGGCACTGTGGGCACTAATGGGTGGTACTGATGAGTTTCACTTTTTCCCCCACTTAGGTGGCACTGGCAGGGAGCTGGTGGGCACTGATGATCTGGCCGTGATCGGGACTGAAGTCCCTCTCATGGCCGCCGGTGATCGGCTTTTTTTTTTTCTCAGTTTTTTTCTCTGTCAGCGCGAGGAGGAAAAATAGGCGATTACCGGCTCTGTTGCGATCACATGATCAGCTGTCATTGGCTGTCAGCTGATCACGTGGAAAGGGGTCGGGATTGACCCCTTGCTCCGATCTATGATCAGGCGAGTCTCATAGACTCGCTGATGACAGAGAGCGCCGTGCGCGCCCCTCAGAGGGCGCGCAGGCCACTCGTGCATGGGACGACGTCAATAGACGTAGCAGGTCCGTGCTGTAGCCGTCATTCGGCTATAGCGCGGATCTCTAGAGGTTAAACTATTTATTATTGTTAGCATATAAAAAATACATGAACGTGGGGCAGGGCAGAGCAGTTAGCCAGTAAATTATATCATCCTAAATCCAAACTTCTACTAGTTAAAGGTGATAAGGGTTTTAGCCCATGTGGAGCTCTAGTGATCAGGAACATCAGCTTGATATGTATCCATGATCTTCCCCCATGGACTAAAACTATACCTAGTAATTTTCAGTTACAACATTCTAGGGGAATAGAAATGGTTAATTTAGTGGAAAATCAAAGCATTCAATTAAGCAATAATACAATTCAAGGAATACATTCAATTGCATGATTTATAGGTTTGTCTGTCCTAAGATGTACAGGCGGCATTAGTTTTGCAGGAATTATTCTTATATTTAGTCTTCATGGCTGTACCCAGCCAGTGTTAGTTTGTAGTCTTGCGTAGCTCAGTTGCTTGGTCTTGTGGCCTGAAGAGGTGCAATTGATATTAGGGTTGCCTTCCTGGGGGAGTCTGCAAGGAAAGGAATTTGAAGTTTTTCTTGAGGAATGTGGACCAGGATAGAAGTCTTAGGTACAGTAATGCTTGTAGTTTCTCCTGAAAGGCATCTCCTGAAATTACTATTGCTGATTATGGAAAGGACACTAGCACTGCAGTATTAGCACTGAAAATAAAAGAGTTCCTTCTGTATGTGTATATACCATGCTGGAGTTCCACTTTTAAGAGTGATCATCTGCCAAATATACACTTTTCTCCCTGACCTTGAGCTGGGTTGCAGGCTAATAATAATGCCGTTATCAATAATCGCATGTAAAATCTGACAGGTTGGTCGATCAATCAACTTGGGTACATTCAGCCTGCCCATATATGATTTGAACCATCTATGGCCAGATTAATAAACCAGTTCTTTATTGTTATCCTAAAGTGACTGGTGCCCATCATTCTGCACTTTTTCGCAATCAAAGCCAGGACTCCACCCTGAAAAACGGAATGTCTGCTCTGTACACACCCGATGGCACCATCTGCCTTTGGGGGGAGGTGTACAGGGGCTATACATGTATTTAAACAAAATAATTGACCAGTGGAGCACAGACCTATCTACCTTCTATGCTACAACAGAAATAGGGACCATTTTATTGTGTTACTGTGTGGATGCCCCTGGGGTAAACCAGGCAGAGCTGATCAATAACAATATTCGTTTTCAAAATGAATTTTTACTCCAGAACTGGACTTCGGGTACCACATGCAGTGATAGTGGCCAGCTGCTCTCTAGTACCATGAATGCAAGAAAATCAGGCATAGCATCTGTTTCAATTCACCCACAGCCTAAGGGCCTAGGGGAGAGAAAAAACTTTATTTCCATATTTGGATCTATATGTGTGTGGTATATCTGGCAGATTTACTGTAGATAACTTAGACAAAGTGGAGATTGTGATGTCACCTTTCCACCTTGTCCAATTGGAGAATAACTTGTAATGATAAAAAAAAAATACAAGGTATTTTGTGAATTGCAGCAGTACTGAGTGAGAGCTGTGTGTGTACAATGAGGGGAAGTTGTTTGTGTGCGTAGATTCTGTGTGTGTACAGATATGGGGGGGGGGGGGGGGTGATTACAGGTAAGGGAGAGCTATGTGTGCATAATCAGGGGAAGCTGTGTGTGCAGGTGGGGGAAGATGTGTTTGTACAGGTAGAGTTGGGGTTTGGAGGGGTGTTCAAGTGAGCGGGCTGTTGGGAGGGCCCTGTTAGGGCACCAGAACAGCCCTACACACTTCAGGTTCACATGAAACCTGAGGGGGGAACTCAGAGCTGTGCAGTGACACTGAGACAAGTGTGGTAGCAGCTAGGAGTGGGATCCCAGCTGCAGAAGACAATCTTGTGTGCACATCACAGGGGTAAGGGGGAGCAGTTTGACAAACTTTGCCCTGGGCACTAGATGACCTTGTCCCTGAAACTAAAAATTACCAAGTAGATCAACCATGTTTGTTTCCTTTTGAATAATCCACGAGAATACCCAATGCCTCAATGTTTATTTATTAAAACCAGTCAACTGGAATACCAACTTCTCTTCTAAATTTCTAGTAGCTGGCGATTGTCAGGCGGAATCCATATCGTAAACTAAAGATTCAGATTTCTCTTCAATACCTCATTCACTCGATGGGTTGTCAACCCAGAACAACTTTATAGTTTATTTTCTTCCTCCATTCATGCTGTTTTTTTGATAATCCCAACAGGCCTGTACCTGTGGGCCGGAGGCCCCTTCTTGGGTGAGGGGAGAGTAATGTTAGGATAGCTGAAGACACTCTGCTGTCTTCTTCTGCTTCAGTCAACACTAGGAGCATGAGTCAGGCTCCTATACAGCCAGTGGCCATTCTCCCTTTCCGGTAGACATGTGCAGAACAGAAAAATGTGTTTAGTCATTTAGTTTCGGACAGATTCATGATGTTACTAGATTTGTTTAGTCATGTGACGTCAGGAGTTCAGCAGTTCTTGAGCAGGTACCCAGGTTTACAGGATCTTCTGAGGCAGGCTAGAAAAGTCTGGTCACTTTTGCCGGTCATACAATGCCAGTGCTCGGCTGGCTGACATTCAAAGGGAATGCAATCTGCCCACCAACCACCTCATTTGTGACATGCCCACCAGGTGTAACTCAATGTTGGCAATGCTGCAGCGGCTGCACACACAGCAGAGGGCCATCAATGACTACCTGTGCGAGTATGGCACCAGGACAGGGGAGCTTGGCTTCTTTTCGCCACGCCAGTGTCTACTGATCAAGGATGCATGCACTGTCCTGTCACCGTTTGAGGAGGCCACAAGGAAGGTGACTAGGGACAATGCATGTATCAGTGATACTGTCCCTCTAGTCTTCCTCTTGCAGAATATGCTTTGTGGAATAATGGACAGGGCACTTGAGGCAGAACAGCGGGAGGAAGAGGAGGATTTCCTTACCTCTCAAGGCCCCCTTTATCCAGATAGCATTCCTGCGGGCCCGCCAAACACACAGGAAGAAGAGGAGAAGGATTGTGTCAGCATGTATGTGGAGGATAACACTCAGCAGCAGTCTTCAAAGGATGGTTTTCAGTCCCCAGAAACCCAAGGAGTTGTACGTGGCTGGGAGGAGGTTGGTATGGATCATGTGATCCTTAGTGACCCAGAGGACTCAGAATCGAATACCTCTGCAAACTTATGCTGCATGGCCTCCCTGATTCTGCAAAGCCTGTGAAAGGACCCTAGGATTTGTGGTATCAAGGAAAGGGATCATCACTGGCTGGCAACCCTCTTCTTGATCCACGTTACAGGGGTAAGGTTGTAGAACTCACCCTGCCTTCGCAGAGGGATCCGAGGATGAAACATCTTCAGGAGGCCTTAAAGAAAGGTTTGTGCAATGCATTACCAGGCCTTGGGAGCTTTCAATTTCCTGGTGCTGGACAACATTTTTCTGAGGCTTCATTCAGTCAGAGGAAGAGCGGTGGAGAAGGTGGCCAGCTGATCGATGCCATTAAACAATTTTTCAGTCCTCAGCGCCAAGGTCTGATTGGTTCAAGCAACCATTGCCAGCGTCTGCATTACATGGTGCAGGAATATCTAGGGGCAAGAGCAGACTTGGAGACCTTTCCAACAGAGCATCCACTGGGTTGCTGGGTCTTGAGGATGGACCACTGGCCAGAACTTGCTCTATATGCAATTGAGCTACTGGCCTGTCCCGCATCCAGTGTTCTTTCTGAAAGCACATTCAGTGCTGCTGGAGGGTTTGTAATGGATCATAGAGTGGGCCTGTCCACAGACTCCGTTGATAGGCTCACATTCATAAAAATGAATCAGTCTTGGATCAGCAGCTATCAAGCACCTGATGCTGATGTAACTGATTGAATTTTCTATAGATGTGGGATCCCTTGAAGACCGCCTATTGTGACTATCCTATTCCTGCTCAATCTTGATGATACTAGCTTCCAACAATATTTTTGTTTTAGGGCACCACCACCACCACCCAAGGCCCAACTTTTCTGCCCATTTAACAGGGGTATGTAATTACAATTCTTGATATATTATTTCAAAGTAGGGCCCTTTCCTGCACCCAACAAGATTAACAGTATTCTGGTACCACCACCACCAAAGGCCCAATTTTTCTGCCCCCGTTTAACAGGGCATGTAATTACAATTTTTGTTATAGTATTTCACAGCAGGGCCCATTCCTGTGCTTACCAAGAGTAACCGTGCGGGCTTACAGTGTTCTGGTACCACCACCACCAAAGGCCCAATTTCTCTGCCCTTGTTTAACGGGGCCATGTAATTACATTTTTTGATATAGTATTTCATAGCAGGGCCTGTTCCTGCCCTCACCAAGAGTAACTGTGTGGGCTTACAGTGTTCTGGTACCACCAACACCTAAGGCCCAATTTCCTGCAGAGTATATAGGGCAGGCCGTATAGTATATATACTTCTGTTCAGGGTATATAGTGCCTGGGGGACTCCCACGCCATTTATTTTAAATTTCGGTGAGGGGTTCCTCCTAATAAGGCCTGGTAATGGACTGGGGGGGGGGACCCATGCTGTTTTTTTCAATGATTTTCATATATATTACTGGGACCCAACAATACAATAGAGCCGCAAGCAGTTTTAAATTACTTTTCCCGGTGCCCCCATGGCAGAATACCTGGAAAAAAGCATACCTGTGATAGAGCTCCACCTCTACTCAGGACTAGTGAATAGCATAAATTAAAGGGCATAGCCCCTCCCCCAACATTCTCCTTTTTTCCTTATACCTCTTGATTGGTGAAGAGTAGCAGTATGTCCATACCTCTGCAGTCGGCAGCATCCGCCAGGTTAAGCCTCTCCCATGCGCAGTCCCTGTTCTTGGACCACTATTAGCGCTGATAAGACTGGGAACCCCTTCTGAGGATCTTTTGGGGTCTTGCAGAGTTTCCTCATAGGAATGCAGTTGTCACATGCCTGGTGTTGGAGCCCAGAATGCAGGGAGCAGCCTTTCCTAAGCCTCTGGCTCGAGAACCCCTGGTAGTGGAGACAGGGACTCAAGAGTTCAGAGGGCACAAGGTGTGGGACTGGTCCGGACCTCTGAAGTAGCTGGAGAAAGGCAGACAGGCAAGAACAGCAAGTTGGAACTGGTGACTGGAACACCACAGACAGCTGGGAGGAGTTCTGTAGTGCAGCAGGAGCACAGGATCTGCAGGCTGCGAAGTGGTGCACAGGAACCTGGCAGGGACACTGGAACAGCAAAATTTCAGAGGTGCCTGAGCTTGGCAGGAACTCTGAAACAGCTGACAGCGAGGAGGTGTCCTGTAGTACAGCAGGAGGGCTGGATCGGCAGGTTGCAGGAAGGTGCTCTGAGGTTAGGCAGGAACGCAGGCAGAGTTTGACAGGCCGGATCAGTAATAGCGGGCAGATCAGGTACCAAACGGAGGTAGAAGGGTAGTCGAGGTACAGGCCGGGTCAGTAACAGGCAGGCAGCGATCAATCCAAAGGAAGAGGCAGAAGGGTAGTTGGACAGCCCAGGGTCGGAGGCAGGCAGCAAACAGACGTCGTCGGGAACAGGCCAGGTAGACAGGAATCAAGTCAACTGGTAACAGGTAGCAGGGTCACAGGAAATGCTGTAGACTGAACAGCAAGGAGGCACAGTGACAGATTCCCTTAAATAGCCTTAAAACAGTCACATGGCACATCTGCACGCACCCACGCACACCCGTGCGTGACCGCACACACTCGTGCGCATCCGCGTGCACCGTTCGCACTGACGCGCACCCGTGTGCACCGGTTAGCTCTTGGGATAGGGATTCTGCGGGCGGGTCTTCCATATACCGCCGGATTATCGGGACATCCTTCTTGACAGCAGTCGGCTGCATTTTCAGCAAATAAAAATGAGTGCTGGTGGATACGGCCGGAGGATCAGCTTTCTTTTCCCTTGGTCAGGTCAGGTTTTCTTTGTACTTTTTACTTTCCTAGAGTAAGATTGCAAAGTTTGATTTAAGTGGATATCAAAAGAAATTTTTGTCCCCTTTAAGAACTTTTATCCTCGGTTTGCGCATGCGCGTTCCGGACGACCTGTTTTTAGGACTTCCAGATCCCTGTTTTTTGGTCCGGTGGATTCCCGGGTGTTTCCTCACCTACCCTGTACCTTTATTATCCCTTCCCTACCTCTGTGGGAGCGGAGGAAGAGGAGAAGACGCCATCATTCTCCCGACATGGAGCGCCGTCCCCTCAGACTCTGTGCGCAGATGCGATCCAGAGCTCAGATTGGTGTGTATTTTTTCTTCCCGGTCCTAGTGTGCACGTGCACATGCGCAGTAGGTTAGTGAAGCCTCGGCGGCCATCTTGGGGTAGGGAAAAAATAATAAAATGCTATATTTTTTGCCAGTAATAGGGTAGGTGATTCTAATTAAGATTTCCCTCCCCTTTGTCTTTAAATTCTTGTTCCAGATTGGACTCAGGGCTTCTCTGCACAAAAAGTGTGTGCCCTGCAGTCCAAAATACTTCAGCTTTTTATCCTGTTTCCATTGCATTAGCCTTATTTGATTCTTTTTTGCAATCAGACTCTATATATTTATTTTGTTTCTTGCTTCGCCTTCCTACAGCTGATCCTCTTGCCCATAATTCACCATGAGCCATTTGTCTCATAGTCAAGATCCTCTTGTATCCAATAGGTATGTGGACCACCTGTACGTGAGAATTAAAAAAAAAAAAGACTTTGTTTGTTTCAGCCCTGTTCCTTCAAAGCGGTCCAGAAAATCCTCAAGGCGCCATGACAATGACGATAGTCCTGAGCGGAGGTCACGCACTTCTCATCATAAATCTTCCAGAAGATCAGGATCTCATAGATGTCATCATTTGCCTTCGCCTCCACCACGGGCATCAAGGAAAAAATGCTGGGCCTGTGGCGCGGTTCCACTCCGAGGGACTACACAGCTAACAGGGAATTAGAAGGTCAACAGGTGGCTGACCTACTCAAACAAACCATGAAAGACTCTCTTTCTGAGTTAATGGCCATGATTCCCGCTCGCATGGTTTCTCAAGCTGCACAAGTATTGGATTTAAAACCCGACATTCCGGGTCCATTAGCTGTTAGTACTCCTTTACCTACATCAGGAAAAACAGCTAAACAAACCCCACCAGTAAATTCATCTGAGGAGTGCTCAGATGATACTGAACCATCTGGTTTCAATCCCTCTCAGTTCAACCCTTTGTACAAGTGGTAAGGGGCACCATTGCCTGGGAAGACCTGAAAGAACCTCCTCAAAAACCAAAGACCTATTTCCCATTTCTCAAGAAAAAGAGATCAGGGAGATCATAGAGGAAGAGTGGAAAAAAACTGATAAAAAGTTTTCTCTAGCACGTTTATCCAAACTGTATCCAATGGCCGATTCGGATACTCAGTCCTTAAGTTCAAATGCTTGTGGTTGATGTGGCTGTAGTGCATCTAGCAAAAAATTTTACGTTGCCAATGGAGGATACAACGTGTTTCAAGGATCCCCTAGATAGCTGTATTGACCTAGACCTCAAGAGGAGCTATCTAGCGGCAGGGGCGGCTTGCAGACCAGCCATTGTGCTGACATCTGTTTCCAATGCCATCAGGTCTTGAACAGAAAATGTTGAGACAGCCCTGCACCAAGACGTTCCTAAAGATGACATAACCAAAGCTCTGGAGAAGCTTAAGTTGGCGGTGGATTTTGTAGGAGAAGCTGCGATTGACACAATCCGTTGTCTACCCAATTCAATGCTGCACTCAGTTATGGCAAAGCCTTGTGGCTAAAACCTCAGACAGCCGATCTAGCATCAAAGCAGAATTGGTACAAGATTCCCTTTTGATGGAAAATCTTTGTTTGGCGAGAAACTCGACAAAGCAATCTCCAGAGTAACAGGGGGCAAATCTGGCTTACTTCCTCAGGACAGGAAGGCCCGGAGAACAAAGGCCTATTTATCCCGATTCTGGCAATCAAATTCTAGAGACTTTAGGCAGTCTCACCCCTTTAGGGACAACAGGTAATCGTGGCGAGGCACCCAGACTTCTTTTTTGGGAGCCAGAAAGAACAAGTCCCTCACCACTCCCTTGGGTCCTACCAATGATCCAGTACGGTCACTCCTTGACTTTCTCTCAGCAGCCTTCTCACACTGGTAAGACCTCATCTGGAATATGCAGTTCAGTTTTGGGTACCAGTTCTCAAAAAGGATATCGGGGAACTGGAGAAAGTGTAGAGAAGGGCAACCAAACTGATAAGAGGCATGGAGGAACTCAGCTATGAGGAAAGATTAGAGGAACTGAATTTATTCCCTCTTGATAAGAGGAGATTAAGGGGGGGTATGATCAACATGTACAAATATGTAAGGGGTCCATATAGTGAACTTGGTGTCGAATTATTCACTTTACAGTCAACAAAGAGGACAAGGGGTCACTCTTTACATCTAGAGGAAAAGAGATTTCATCTCCAAATACTGAGCTGTGAAAATGTGGAATAGACTCCCTGCAGAGGTGGTTCTGGCCAGCTCAGTGGATTGCTTTAAGAAGGGCCTGGATTATTTCCTAAGTGTACATAATATAACTGGGTACTAACATTTATAGGTAAAGTTGATCCGGGGAAAATCCGATTGCCTCCCGGGGGATCAGGAAGGAATTTTTTCCCCTGCTTTAGCAAATTGGATCATGCTCTGCTGGGGTTTTTTGCCTTCCTCTGGATCAACTGTGGGTATAGAATTGGGAATTGTATGATATTATTATTATTTTTTTTGTGGTTTAACTGGATGGACTTGTGTCTTTTTTCAACCTGACTAACTATGTAGCTATGTAACTATGTAATGTCTTTCAAAGGAACACAATTACCGGCCTCCCCACAGAAAGCATTTGCCCTAAACCAATTTGGAGTCTCTGCAGCATCAAGGGGCAGCAGTACCTGTTGCCCCCATCAGAGCGATTTACAGGTTTTTATTGCACCCTTTTCCTGGTGCAGAAAAAAACAGGCGACTGCAGACCTGTAATAGATCTGAAAAAGCGAAATTGATACATCCATCATCCATCTCGAAAGCTTCAAGATGGAGTCGCTCTAGACGATCATCCAAACCATACAACCAGGAGATTGGTTGATATCGATAGACCTGCAGGATGCTTACCTCCACATCCCTATTCTACCATCCTTCCAAAAATACTTAAGGTTCGCAGTGGGTCATGTAAGCCTGCAATTTCAGGCTCTGCCCTTCGGGCTGTGCACCTCCCCTCGGGTGTTCACAAAAGTGTTGATCTCTGTCTTGGCCCCTCCGAGAGAGAGGGTATTAAGAATTTATCACTACCTGGACGATATCCTCTTGCTGTCAAACAAACCAAGCCAGCTTATAGCCCACAGGGAGATTCTTCTTCAGTCGTTGTCGGAGTTGGGATGGTTGGTGAACCATCGAAAAAGAGCCAATTAGTTCCAACACAACAGATGATCTACCTAGGAGCAATGTTTATTACGCACCTAGGCACAGTCTCTTTACCCCAAATGAAGATGAAGGGCATCATTCAGAAGGTATCCAAGACCACACAGAGGTTTTATCAGACTCACATTGTCTAAACCTTATTGGCACAATGTTCTTGTGCATACCTCTAGTTCCATGGTCTTACTGGCATCTGAGACACTTCCAGGTGGGATTCTTAACACAATGGAGATGGCGACATCTTTCTCAAACAATCCGATTAACAGCACTAATGAGTAGGAGTCTACACTGGTGGACGAATCCAAAGAATCTCGTCCAGTGCCATCATTTGGGTTCCCACTCAAGGACCACAATTACTTCAGATGCGACTGGCCAGGGGTGGGGTGCCCATTGCAGAGAATTTCGGATTCAGGAAAGATGGTCCTTTCGCACCAGAGGGAGATCGTTTCCAACATCCTAGAAATGAGGGCAGCATTTCTAGCCTTAACCTCTTTTGCATTTTAGGTCAGGGAAACAGAGCGTGCGTCGGCGTTTGGACAACAAGGCTGCAGTCTCGTACCTTCAGAAGCAAGGGGTACCCACAGCAAGACACTTCTGAGGGAAGTGGAATCTGTAATGCTCTGGGCAGAGAGGAACCTGGTAGACCTCAGGGCAGGCAAAATGAACACGGAGGCAGATGTGTTATCGAGTAGGTTTGGGGACAACAACAAATGGTCTCTCCATCCCCATGTGTTCAACCAGATCTCCAATCTATGGAAAATCCCAAAGGTGGATCTCTTGGCTACGCAGGAGAATTCCAAACTCAGGAAAGTCTTCTCTCGCCTTCCACATCCACAAGCGGAGGTAGTAGATGCGCTATCTTGTCCTTGGACTTTCGAAACAGCTTACGCCTTTCCTCCTCGCCCACTCATATCGAGGTTTCTCCTTAGACTCCTAAGCAAACCAGTCCAGGTGCTGGCAGTGCTACCCTATTGGCCAAAGAGACCTTGGTTTCCACTAGCCATGCACCTCAGTGTGGATCCTCCAATCCGAATTCCTCCCTTACCGCAGATGTTGACCTAGGGCAAGCTGGCCCATCCAGACCCACAGAAGCTGGATCTTTGTGTATGGAGATTGAAAGGAGGAGGTTTGAATCGTTAGGCTGTTCCCAAGCGGTCATATCCACCCTGTTGAAAGCCAGAAAACCTACAACCAACACAATCTATGCAAGGATTTGGGACAAGTTCTTATCCTATGCCAAAGGAAAAGGATTTGATCCTATCTCTTCTTCCACTGCTGATGTTGTGAGTTTTCTGCAAACTGGTCTCGGGTTGTGGCTCAGCCAGCGTTCCCTCAAGGCACAAGTGTCCACAGTTTCTGCAGCAACCAACACCAGGTAGGCAACAGAACCTCTAGTGGTTACATTCTTCAGGGGAGTATTGAAGATGCATCCTCCATCCAGACGTTCCTTGTCCAAAGTGGGATCTTCCTCTAATATTGAAAGTTCTATCAACTCATCAGTTTGTGCCGGTTGAAGAGGTCTCAATTTGGAACTTAACTTTAAAGACAGCTTTTCTGTTGGCTATTACATCTGGCAGGAGGATTTCGGAACTCCACTCTCTGGGTGTGGGGGATGAACATATATCCTTTTTTCCAGATATTGTAGAACTTCACCCCCTCAGAGGGTTTACGCCTAAGGTCACTTCAACGGCAAACTTGTCAGAACCATGGGTGTTACCAGTTTTCATGGACTCAGAATCAAACACCTGTCATGAGTTAGACATATCCAAAGTCCTCAGGGCCTACTTGGAAGCCACAGCAAGTTTCAGGAATTCTGAAAGATTACTCATCATCCCATGGGGTAAAAATAGAGGAAAGGAAGCTTCTACTAGAACCTTGGCATCCTCAGTTGTCAAACTAATTCAGAAAGCATACAGGATGAACAACTTGGACCCTCCGGCTCAGATGAATGTTCATTCAACAAGAGTGGTATCAGCTTCTTGGGCAGCGAGGGCAAATGTTTCTTTGCAAGACCGCCACTTGGTCTTCTCGACACACGTTCCTTAAACATTATAGTGTAGATCCCGGAGCTCTTATGACTGTAGAGTTCGGGAGAAGATGTTATGTCTATATCTGATTAAAAGTTTTCAATAAAGCATTAAACTCACCCGTGTGAGTTAGTTATTTATCACAGGTATGCTGCCATTCCATGGAGGCACCAGGAAAATGGCAAATTGTATCATATTTACCGTAATTTTCCTTTCCTGGTGAAAATCCATGGCAGCATAAGCTCCCATCCTCGGTATTCTATATTACGAAGAATGTTGGGGGAGGGGCTATGCCCTTTAATTTGTGCTATTCACTAGTCCTGAAGGCGGAGTAGAGGTGGAGCTCTATCACAGGTATGCTTTTTTCAAGGTATGCTGCCATGGATTGGCACCAGGAAAGGAAAATTATGGTAAGTATGAAACAATTTTCCATTTATTTCCTTTAGAAATGTCATTCTGCTGTGGTACTGTTCTAAACATGGGAAAAATGCTTTACAGGCGTACTAAGAACAACCCCCAGACATGATATTTAAAGGAATATTTCATTATTAAAATCACTGCTCCCGAAAAAACATCTGCTTTTAAAACTTTTTTTTTGCATTGATGCATGTCCCCTGCGGCAGGACCCTGGGTCCCCAAACACTTTTTATGGAAATAACTTGCATAAAAGCCTATAAAATTAGCACTTTTTATTTTTCATGTTTGTGTTCCATAAACTATAATGGTGTTTGTGTGTTCGAACAAATTTTTTGCTGTGAATTGCACTGGGGGGTTGTTCGGCTCATTTCTGCTTGTTGTCATGTCTTTCCTTGCATCAGCTGTCACTGGCTCCTGCTTTGGATATTAGCTCTCTCTGCAGTTTTTCGGGAGCACTGATTTTAATGACGCTTAAAGTGAAAAAAAGTGAAATATTCCTTTAAATATCGTGCCTGCACAAAATGACATTTTTAACGGAAAAAAAAGTCATTTAAAACTGCTTGCGGTTTTAATGTAATGTCTGGTTCCGGCAATATGGATGAAAATCATTGAGAAAAATGGCATGGGTAGCCCCCCTGCCCATTACCAGACCATTTGGGTCTTGTACGGATATTAAGGGGAACCCGTACCCAAATTAAAAAAAGGAAAGGCGTGGGGCCCCCAGGCCCTATATACTCAGAACAGCAGCATACAGGCGGTGCAAACAAGACAGGGACTGTGCAGGTTTGTTGTGTAGAATCTGTTTCTAATTTTGAACTGGTACATTTTTAAAGTGTAGCTCCAGTCAAAAAATCTATTTTTAAGCTTTTTGGAAAACATAGGGAAGGGTTATCACCCCTGTATAATTTTTTTTGCCGTCTGTCTTTTTTCACTTCCTGTTGTCTCCTTCCGTTTGCAAGTAGCAGACGTTTGTAAGTCAGATGTTTGAAAGTAGGGGCCTGCCCTATATTGAAATTTGGGCCTAAGGTGTTGGTGTTGGTGTTGCCACAACACTGTAAGCCCTCAAAGTGACTCTTGATGGGTGCTGGAATGCCCTGCTGTGAACTATTATATCAAGAATTGTAATTACATGCCATTGTTGAACAATGGTATAAAAATTGGGCCTTTGGTGGTTGTGGTGGTGGCTGTGATGGTGGTGCTGGTGCCACAACACTGTAAGTCCTCACAGTTACTCTCGGTGGGCGCTGGAACGGGCCCTGCTGTGAAATATTATATCAAGAATTGTAATTACATTCACCTGTTAAACAGGGGCTGAAAAATTGGGCCTTAGGCACTGGTGCCACAACACTGCAACTCCTCACAGAAACTCTAGTTGGAGAGCAGGAATGAGCCCTGCTGCAAAGTATTGCATCAAAAATTGTAAATACATGCCCCTGTTAAACAGGGCAACGACTCACAAATATTGTAGTTGAGAGCTGCAACGAACCATCCTGCAAAATATTGCATCAAAAATTGTAATTACATGCCCCTGTTAAACAGGGGCTGAAACATTGGGCCTTAGGCACTGGTGCTGGTGCCACTACACTGCAACCCCTCACAGATACTCTAGTTTAAGTGCAGGAATGAGCCCTGCTGCAAAGTATTGCATCAAAAATTGTAATTACATGCCCCTGTTAAACAGGGGCTGAAAAATTGGGCCTTAGCCACTGGTGGCGGCACCCAGAACCAAAAATGTTCTTCCAAGCTATCAGCAGGATCATTGAGGAGGAATAGGATAGTCAGTCAGCATAACAGGATAGTCATTCAGCATCAGCATAGGCAGTCTTGAAGGGATGTGACGTTTCAAAAAATGATTTGGTTACATCAGCTTCAGGTACTTGGTAGCTGGTGGTGATCCAAGACTGATTCATCTTTATGAAGGTCAGTCGATCAACCAAGTCGGTGGACAGGCGCACCCTGTGATCGGTTACAAAGCCTCCAGCAGCACTGAATGTGTGTTCCGAAAGAACGCTGGATTCAGGACAGGCCAGTAGCTCAATTGCATACTGTGCAAGCTCTGGCCAGTGATCCATCCTCAAGACCAAGTAAACCAGAGGATTTTCGGTAGGAAAGGTGTTCAAGTCTGACCTTGCCCCTAGGTATTACTGCACCATGTAAATCAGACACTGGCAATGGTTGCTGGAACCGATCATACCTTGGGGCTGCGGACTAAAAAATTGTCTGAACGCCAACTTCTCCACCACTCCTTCTGTGACTGACCGAAGCCTCAGCAACACGTTGTTCAGGACCAGGAATTTGTTAACTCCCAGTCTCTGGGAACGCGTTGCACAGACCTTTCTGCAAGGCCTCCCAGAGATGTCTCATCCTCTGCTCCCTCTGCGACGGCAAGATAAGGTCCGCAACCTTACTCTTGTACCGTGGATCAAGGAGAGTTGCCAGCCAGTAATGATCCCTCTCCTTGATCCAAGGAATACGAGGATCCTTCCGCAGGCTTTGTAGGATCAGGGAGGCCATGCAGCGTAGGTTAGCTAAGGCATTCGGTCCTGAGTCCTCTGGGTCACTAAGGACGACATGATCTGCAGCCACCTCCTCCCAGCCACGTACAAGTCCACGGTTTTCTTGGGACTGTAAATCATCCCTAAAAGACTGCTGATGCTGAGTGACAGGCTCCACCTCCATGCTGACACAATCCTCCTCCTCCTCTTCCTGTGTGATCGGTGGGACAGCAGGAACACTGTCTGGATAAAGGGGGCCTTGAGAGGCAAGGAAGTCCTCCTCTTCCTGCCTCTGTTCTGCCTCAAGTGCCCTGTCCATTATTCCATGCAGCGTGTGCTCCAACAGGTTGACAAGAGGTACAGTATCACTGATGCATGCACTGTCACTGCTCACCATCCTCGTGGCCTCCTCAAATGGTGAAAGGACGGTGCATGCATCCCTGACTATGGCCCACTGGCGTGGGGAAAAAACCGAGCTCTCCTGACCCTGTCCTGGTGCCGTAGCCATACAGGTACTCATTGATGGCCCTCTGCTGCGTGTGCAGCCACTGCAGCATGGCCAACGTGGAGTTCCACCTGGGCAGGTGTCAGAGAAGTTACCTAGTTGGTCACGGGGCTGGCCGTGCTGGTGTGCGTCGATGTGCGATGGTGCTCGCTGGTGCGCGTGTTCCCGTGTGCACTGTGGTGCGCGCCCCTGCGGGCGCTGGTGCGTGACAATGTTCGTGCTCCTGTTAGCGCCTTGCACGCCGATGCGCGCTGTTGTGTGCACTCCTGGTGGCACTGGTGTGCGCACTGGCGCTTGGGTGCATGTGCGCTTATGCGCGCGCCTGTGCATGTCGGTGCGCACGCGGGCGCGGTGTTTGGCGACAATCGCCCTATTTAGGTCTGCTGCATACTCCATTCAAGTGCTGCCTGATCATCGGCTCCCCTGTTCCCTGCTCCATTGCCTGTATCTGAATTCCTGTATCTCCAATCTCCTGACGACCTGACTTGCTTTTTGGACTCCCCTGATCTCTGCCTGCACCTGACTTCGGCCTGTTCTGACATCGCTCCTGCCTGTTCCTATTGTACCGTTGCTGCCCGCATGTTGCCGAATCCTGCCTGTATCTGGACCCACCTGCTCAGCCCCTGCTCCGCACTCGATTGCCTGTGTTTCAGCCTACTTGCCTGCTGCTTTGGGGTTCATCTTACTTCCACCTCCTGGACCCTCTTCATAGGCTCTCATACAACTCCGCACTCCCAGCCACCTGTCTACTCTACAAGGGGTTGTGAGTCGGACACATACGGGAGACCACCCTCTGCCCAAGCGGGCTCCCTGGACTGGTAAGTGGAAGTCTGACAGTATCAGGCAGCCATGACCGAGTCCGGGCAGGGGGCCTCCCCCATTGACGAACTATGCAGACATCTGGTTGGTCTGACTCAAGCTGTAAAGAACCTCCAGGAAGGTTACTCAGGATTGGAGGAGCAAGTTCAAGCCTTATCCTCTTCATCTAATCCCCAGGGAACATCTTCAGCCGGGCTTTCACCCGCACCCTCCATAGTGATGCTTCCTCCAGAGCCACGAGTACCTACGCCCGAGAGATTTGCCAGAGAACGCAACAAGTACCGTGCATTCCACAATGCCTGTGAGCTTTATTTTGCACTGCAACCTCGCAAATTCTCTCTTGAAGCAACTAAGGTGGGCTTTGTGATATCCCTGTTGTCCGGCGAGCCCCAGACCTGGGCCCACTGCCCTGGAGCAGAATTCTGGGTCTCTGGATAGCCTTGGTACCTTCTTCTTGGCGATGTCCCAGCTATATGAGGATCCCCAATTGACTGCAACTGCAGAGGCCGCACTGCACTCTCTCCAACAAGGTCACAGAGCGGGCGAGGTCTATGCGGTTGAGTTCAGACGCTGGAGTTCTGACATGGATTGGAACGACGCTGCATTGCGCCATCAATTCCGGATGGGGCTATCTGACCAACTCAAGGATGAGTTGGCACAAGTGGGGATACCTCAATCCTTGGATGAGCTTATCAATCTCTCCATCCAGATTGAGGGAGCATTAGTCGGAGTGATCTTCCAGCCATTTCCGCCCCACTTGGATGCTCCCCAAGGTTCCAAGTTCTGCTGGTCAGTTTCCACCCACCTCTACTGCTCCAGCTCAAGAAGCTCCCGAATCAATGCAGCTTGGTTTGCTCCGGCCCTCACTGACCCCTGAAAAAAAACAGCGCAGACGTACCCACAATCTGTGCCTTTACTGTGGGGAACCTGGGCACTATGTAAGGGCCTGCCCCAACAAGACACGTAAGTGTGTAACCACTTCTTCCATGTGTGCATCTGTTCTGCATAAACCCAGTTCTCCCCTTGCTCTTCTCATCACATTACAGCTTCCAAGAGGGAATATTCCAGTGTCAGCTATCATTGATTCCAAAGCATGCAGCTGTTTTATCGATCAGACCTTCGCTGCCAACCATCATATCCCGCGTCAACCCAAGGCCCAGGGGCTTGCTGTACACCTTGCAGATGGCTCTGCCCTTAGTTCCGGTCCAGTCACACAAGAGACCGTCCCTTTGTTGGCTACTATGGGCACCCGTCACCAGGAGCACCTACGTCTGGATGCCATCTCTTCCCCTCTTTTTCCCCATCATCCTGGGAATGCCTTGGCTGCAGGCCCACAATCCCAGCATAAACTGGGCCACAGGAGAAGTCAAATTCCTTTCGGAGTATTGCCAGCAACATGGCTTAGACTGGCCGTCTGATGAATCCTCTCAACTTTTCTGCTTGGATGTTGATCCAGAACTACGTCAGTCCATCCCCGAACCTTATAGAGACTTTCTAGACATATTCAGCTAGAAAGGAGCAGAGACACTTCCCCCTCACAGGCCTTATAGTCATAGAACTGTTACCAGGCACCGAAGTTCCTTTTGGAAGAATTTTCCCACTAACGGAGCAGGAGCTAGATATGCTGACAGACTATATCAATGAAAACCTGAAAAAGGGATTTATCCGCTATGATCTGCTGCTGCGCCAATTCCCAATGAAGCTCGAGTTACGAGTGAAACATGTTGAATAATTGCAGCGTAGCATTTTTGTTTTTATGCATCAATGTGGGGTAATTTTGGAGATGATCTACACCTAATCTAGCCTCACCATTGATTTTTATGACTGTATATTGTTTGTTTTGCACATCTTTGATGGATGTTGACTGAATAATAATAAAAATATTTTTGCAATTAATAGTTGATTGCATACTTTGTTGATCTGATACCGTTAAAAATCCCAGGGTTGGTGTTTTCCAACCCGTTTTTGCCCCTTCTTTTGTCCTCTATATTGTCCCTTACTTGTTTGGAGAGTTCCTTGGTCTTCAAGGCAGTGTTTGGTTAGTAGTGCCTGTTGCTTAGGTGTTGCAGCCTCTGGGGCCTTTCAAAAAAGGTATGTATATGTAATGACAGATCATGTGACACTTAGAGTGCACATAGGTGGACATCATTTCACTAATTATGTGACTTCTGAAGGTAATTGGTTGCACCAGAGATTTTTATGGGCTTCATAACAAAAGGGGGTGAATACATACGCACATGCCAATTATCAGTTTTTTATTTCTGAAAAATTGTTTCATGTATATATTTTTCTAATTTTACTTCGCTAACTTAGACTATTGTGTTCTGATCCATCACATATAATTTAAATAAATAAAAATATTGAACTAAAGGCTGTAATGTAGCAAGGTAGGTAAAAAGTCAAGGGGGGGGGGGGGGGGGGTGAATACTTTTGAAAGACACTGTATGTCAAATTGCAAGAAATTAAATCTTTGATCTCAAATTCACATCCATTAGATGATGAACTGAACTTAGTAAGACCTCTAATATGAGTATTAACCTGCTGGCACGCCTTATATCTTCTGCATATGTAAAAACCAGGTGTGTGCCAGAACATCTGTGGTCGTGTAGGCGAATCCAACACTTTATTTACTATACTATCCCCAAAAGAAGGGGCTTTTTCGATAAATAAAAGTGGGGTTATCTGGTAATACTCTTTTTAAAGTTTTGTCCATACCTAATATCTTCCAATGCTTTTTAAAAATGTCTTCCACTTCTGCATGTGGAAATTGCTAATGAACTCCCATTCTTGTTTTGTGTCATTGGGTCTTTCTTTGCCTTTTAAACATACAACCTGCAATATCTGCCCTACATCCTCAATTGCTTTGTTCAGCACTAAGGTGTCATAGCCTTTTTGTTCAAAATGATTTTCTATGATTTGTGTTTGATCTCTAAAATCAATGTCTACAGTGCAATTTCTCCTGACCCACATAAACTGCCCTTTCTGGAGGTTTCTTAGCCGTAAAGGATGGTATACGCTCCTTACTGGTAGATAGCTATCCCTATCAGTGGCTTTGAAGAAAACCTTAGTGGTCAGAGCTGTTTTGACTCAACTACAATGCCATAAACTTTATCTCCAGCTTCATATAGGGCTTACATGACCTAGTGTTCTATTTATCCCTTGCATCAATTCAGACAGCTTAACACAATGAATAAACTCACCCTATGGAGGGACATCCAATGAATCCTTTTGAATGTTCCATTTAATGATGAATATTCATAGGTAGAAAAACTTTGGTGTTGTAAGCCATATGGGTTATAGCAATGATGGTATACTGAGCAAATTAATCAGAGATAGGAAAGGGAGGGGAAATACATAGTCCGACGTATGACGTCTTCAAAGAATCACAAAGTTCAGAGTAGAACCTGTAGATAGCAGCAATGTACTCCCTGTCGTGCCAATAGCATGGCTAGTCCTTGCATAAGTCACTCACCTGGCAAAAGAAGTACTAACTCTGTAATTGGTCAAGTAAAGGTTAGTGTCGATCCTCCCTTGGTTACATTGACTTCTACCTTCCGGACCTTGCTATCGTCACTGGGCATAATTTTAGTACTAAGACCCATAGGCCACTCATTTTGACAAACTTATTTGTCTTTTAGAAGGATGAGATCTCTAACCTTAAGATTAGGCTGAGGTGTTTGCCATTTGTTACGACCTTGAAGGTGATGAAGATACTCCTGATTGGCATCAACTACAGGGTTTTTATTTAAGAGAGAACTGTTTTTAGACAATTTGGTTCCATTACTAATTCTCCCAAATTCCTCCTGATACACCTCTTGTTGCACAAAATGGATAATTACCTCTTCTGCGTGTGAAATATCTGCTGCTGTAAAGTTTTCAGAACAGTTATGCCAACCATGACACTCTGCCACAAAGTTCTTCCCAAAGCAACGAGCAATATGAATTAGGCGAGCAATAGCTCTAAGCCCTTGTACACACGGTCGGAGAATCTGTCGGAATGAGTCTTATTGGACCGTGTCGTCAGATAATCCGACTGTGTGTGGTATGCATCGGACTGATTCCGTCCGAATCTCCGTCCGACCCAATTTTCCAACATGTTGGAAATATTTCCAGACTAACTGGGCCGGACGGACCTAATCCGATCATGTGTAGAGCATTTTCATCGGACCAAGTGCCACGCATGCTCACATTCAAATTCCGACACGAAAGCGCTCGTTCAGGTAAAACTACTGCTCGTAAGCGATATAGCACATTCGTCACGCTGCAATGTTAAAAAATCATTCATCAAGCGCATTCTCTTGTTCTTTACAATGCTGCAAGAACCAACTTCTTTTGATGCTCATAGTCACACACACTTCTCCCGAACGGATTTAATTACTCTTTTTTAACCATTTCAGCAATACAATTTTAGTTTAAGTCACATCTACACAATGTTTTTATTTATTTTTTATTTTTTGGATGTTTTTTTTTGGGGGGGGATTCCCTAAAAATCTCCTTTAAAGACACTGCTCATTTCTCCTTTTTTTTTACTTTTTATTTTTGGGTTTAAACTTACAACAACAACATTATTGTATTTTTTAGATTTTCTTTTTCTTTTTTAATCTACAGGAGGTTGTTTAGTGTTGGTACCCCTTGTTATTTAGTTCACTTTGTATTTTGGAAATGTACCTGCCTGCTCACAAATAAACTCTACTTTTTGAAGGAAAACACATTACACAAGTATTTCATCAAACACAAATAAAATGTATTTTGTTTGCTCGAAAATAAAAATAGGAACGCAGCACTGGAGAAAGTTCTTAACTTTGGTGCAGCCTTTGGCCCCCAGGGCAGACATGACTAAATGACATACAAAAATTGGTGGCCTGAGGAGTACATATCTCAGGGAGAGAAGTCTGCTCCTGAAGTTCTAGAGAGCAGGAAATTCAGATGACATTTCTGTCCCCAGGATGGTGATCTTAAAGAGGCTGCATCTTCTGGCACACCAGACTCATCCCAGGCCATCACTCTCTGGTCTTCCTTTGTGACTTCCCACCAGGCATCCTTCCAGGCTGTGGCTGGGCTCCTGTAGCTGGGGCAGGAGGAGAAGGAGGGCGTTGTTGGACTTCCTGGCTGCCACTTGCCACAGCCTCCCCCCGACTGAGGTCTTCCTGTGTATGAAAAGGGGACATAGTTTTAGTTTTTTGATCATCAATCACAACATTTTGTGCTCCTGGCTTTTGCTATTTGACTGTTACCAAATAGAACAGACTATCATTCTGACACCAGCATTTTTCTTTCCCGTCCCAATCATTTTTGGTCACTACTGTCTTGAGATGTAAACCACTTTGAGAAATCTCAACTTACTGATCAATAAGAACATCTAGTTAACATCATTAAATGTAACACAAGAAATATGTTCAACAATGCAATACCTGTCTCAAGCTGGGCCCCACCACATGGTGCTGCCTGGAAGGCCCGGGTTGGACATCAGAAGCCTCATGGATGCCTTGGAGGAAGCCTGGAGAGTGGTGGCCTGAGTGGTGGCCTGGGTACCCCCTGGTCTACCAGAAAATGCAGCCTGTCAAAGTGCACCATCCTGGGGTAATTAACAGCATCTGGATCTCCTGCTCTCAAGGACTCCAGGTGCTTCTTTCACTCCCTGAAATATGTAAGCTTCATGGCCACAATTTTGCGATTCAGATATGTCATGTCTGCCATGGGGACCCTGATCTGCACCAAAGCAAGCAGTTTCTCCAGTGCTGCGTTCCTCTTTGATCTGTCATAATAAAATTTGTTGTGGAACTGCCACAGGCAGGGCATCTCCATGTAGAGCTCGAGGAATAGCCCCATAAAGTTGGGATTGTTGAATGGGTCCATTTTTTCTGCAAGACACAACACAAGACAAACCCTCAAATACTAATAATGCAATTAAAATCCCTCCTAATCTTGTCCCAACAGCGGCCTAGATACAAGCAGTCTAGTCTAGTGAAGCACAAAGTTAAAAATGTTACCTTCGTTTCGACGTTCGCCGCGTCCGTGACTCACACTCTCCTCCCAGATCGTACGGACGATACACATGTGTGGTGTTTTATATACAGTGTGCATGCGTGAAACTCCGCCCGCCCCTGACGTTCTTTCCAGACTATTCCCCGCCCCTTCGCTTCCCGCGCAGTGGGGAGAGCACATGGCGGAGAGAACGCAGGTGCGCAATAATAGTTCCACTAACGAGGAGGAGGGTGAGGAAAGCCCGGAGCCTGAAACGTCCCGATCCAGGAAGACAAGATTTAAGGCCTCAAATATGTCTTTTGGAGAGATGTTGGAGATGGTCGACATATTGAATAGGACCGACTATGATGGGAAGTATGGACTTTACCCAAACCCAAATATCAGAAAGGCCAAGATCATGAATAAAGTTGTGAAGAGTCTTCTGAAGAATTTTAGGGTACGCCGATCCAAGGATCAACTGAGAAAACGCTGGTCAGACCTGAAACTGATGGAGCACGAGCAGTACCTAAGGATCAAGCGTGTTCTTAATAAAAGTAAGTAGTTGTCGTGTGTTCATATGATTATTCTTGCTTGCATACATGCTCCATGTGCTTTGATTTCATGTTATGCATTTTAAAATGGCCACTTTCAAGGTCATGGTTTCGTTCGTTCGTATGAAACATCGTTCTGCAGGGAAGTATTCCAGTTTAACAAAGTGGCCCCAATAATGTTCTCACCTTGTAACTCGGCCCAAAAAACATTTGTACAACACTTCCAAGCAATCTTTCATATTCCTATTTATGCCCTCTGTGTGCTAATTAATCTTTGTTTACATTCTCATAGGGGAGAGAAGACTCGGCAAGTATGAGGACACCAGGGACCATGAGGACACCAGGGACCACACCCCTCCCAAAGAAGGGCAACTTCCAAAAGAAGAAACAGAGGAGCAGGAGCAGGAGGAGGAAGAAGAAGGAGAGATCGTGGAGGTTGGTCAAATTGTCACCACAACAGGTGAGTGCCGGAGAACACAGCTTCCGGTAAGCTCATCAATGTATATCACCATATTTGGATTACTAATTACTATTAATGTTTTGGGGAGAGTGTGAAAACGAAAAAACTAGATAGGGTTTTATTTTTGTTTTTTAAACAAAAAATTTTGTATTTTGCATAATTCCAAATTTGGAAGATGCACAGAGTGTGTAAACATGCGCTATCTCCCATCATGGGGGATCAATGTACATGTTTTATGGAAAGTGTCTGAGATGAAGGGGTTGCAGCCCCAAAGCATGTACATTGATCCCCCATGATGGGAGTTAGCACATGTTGACACACTGTGTGCATCTTCCAAATTTGGATTTTTCAGGGGTCACATCCCATGTGATGAAGGCAATATCAGCCCAGTTTTTACATACTCATGTCTGATATTGTCTTCACTTTTCCAAGTTGAACTTTGTAAGTTCCTGTGTTCTGTATTTTACGGTTTGATACATGCCTGTTTACACAAAAAAACAAGTAAAAAATAAATATGATTAAACTGGGTTTTGGATACCCAAAATATCTTGGCTTGTTGTAAAACCCTTTACTAAACGCACATATGAATGTGCTTGTATTAAAAAGTTGAATTCTCAACAATGTGTGGCTACCTTTTTCATTGGGATTAAAATGTATTTGTAGTGAAATTTGAGTTTGTGCTGAGGAGTGCAATTTACTAAAGGCAACTCCACTTTGCACTCCAAGTGCAGTTTCAGGTGTACTTTTGCAGTGCACTTGTAGTGCATAGTGGATGTGCATTTAGTAAAAAGCACCCACAGTGATGTGTAAATTTGGACAATCATGCCATTTTCCTGCCAAGGTGCTGAAAATGAGCATGATTTAGATCAGTAATGCACTACACATTAGTTAACAAAAAGAAGGTGTGTGTGTAGCAGACCCACAACATAGTAAGATTAGCTGAAGAAGAGACTGTCCCCTCATCTCGCTCTGAACTTGGGTTTGCACTGTTGCTGAAAAAGGCACAACTTGACGAAAAAAAGCAAAGTGGGAGGCCACAGTCTGCTATTCCTGTTGCGTTGAAGGACACTGTGTAGTGACACAAGAAAAAAAACTAGTAATTTTACAAATCAACATTGCATGCAGATTAGACACCCACATTTTTGGCCAAAATTAGTATAACATTTTTTAAAATGAGTATTTAAAGCCTAAAGTATAAGGTCCCCTTATGAGAGTCCTAACCCCCCCATCCCCCCCATCTGATGGGCCCTTGATAAAAAATGAGGGGGGATGTTTAGGAGAGGTAACCCTCTCCACTTGATTGAGAGCTGAATGCCTAAATAATGTGTGATACTTTGTTAAGCCCCCCTTAGTTACACTATTGGCAGCCCACCGGACAGGTAAGAAGTGTCATAATAACAAAATGGAAGCACATGTTGACATTCTGCTATTACATAGCAAGAAAATTAATGTGTTAAAAAAATCAAAATAGCATTTGAAAGTATTGAGGCCCTTACACTACATGCTTTGGTGAATTGTTCCATAAATGTTATCATGAAAAAGGTATTTAGAGTGTGTATTGGGTTGGGTCAAGTCATCAGATAGAAGATTGCTATCAGCTGAGGTAACAGTTGGGGAGAGAGGGGTTACTAAGGAGTTTGGCACAACTCCAAAAAACAATAAAAGGTCACTTTGCATGAATTGAAGCACACACATCACATTCGTAGAGATTTTAGGGTGTGTTTAGGGAAAAGCAATACTATGGAGCTGCCAAAAGACATTGTCAAGTGACTAGACTATAGTTTTAGGGGCCAAGAAGAGCATGGTGGGGAAGTTAGTGAGGCAAATCCGCATGAGGACAAAGAGGCAGAGCATATGAATCAGAGCATATTGCAATGATGGTAATTAGGGAATGAGGAAAAAAATGCAAGACATTAGCAATCATGAAATACATGGAATGTGATGTTTAAGGTTAAAAATGAGCATAATATAGTCCTTCAGCGGGAGCTGAATGATGGCAGAACAGGCCTCTGGAATAATGATCCCCAGAGCCTGGGGGGAGATGCCTGTAGAGAACTTGAGGTCCTGAAGGCTTCTCCCTGTCGCCAAGTAGTGCAACGTGGCGATGAGCCTCTGCTCCGGAGTGATGGCTTGCTGCATGCAGGTATCCTGCCTGGTGATATAAGGTGACAGCAAAGCCAGCAGACAGTGAAAAACGGGGTCCGTCATCCTGAGAATAATCCAGAAATGATCAGGATTATTCTCGCGGATCTCACGGAGCAAAGGCATGTGGGAGAACTGGTGACGCTGCCGCAACCAATTCTTGGTCGTCCAAACATGTTTCATCCAAGTACTCATCGTACAGTTTGTGCTGTGCAGGGGTTCTTACTTTGACTTTGACACAAGCCCTTTGGCTTGTGTCAAAGTCAAAGTAAGAACCCCTGCACAGCACAAACTGTACGATGAGTACGTAGACGAAACATGTTTTGAAAACGGTCGGCTGGTCAGAACGGACACCAGAAAGCAATGCTAAACAGCAAGGCCTGAAAGGACGACCTGAATAGCAGAAGCAAGCAGACAATAAAAAATGCCTTTCAAAGCGTACTATACCAAGATAGAGTCCACAATGAGAAGCAAATACTTAATGACTGCACGCACTGATTATCAGATACGCAAAGACAAGCACAAACTGAAGAGCAGTAGCGATCTGAATCACTAATCTGAAAAGCACGAATCGTCTTTCACCAAACTTCTACTAAAACACGAGATCAGCAGAAGGAGCCCAAAGGGTGCCGGACGTGGTGCTGAACTTCCTTTTTCTAGTCCCGCCGTACACGGCTTACGTCACCGCGTTCTTGGCAACCACTAAATTAGACAACTTGGCCCGACCGTGTGTATGCAACAGTTTCGGACACAATCCTTCGGAATAAATCTGACGGGCAAAATCCGACGGATTTGGTTGGCAAAATCTCCGACCATGTGTACGTTGGCTTAGAGCAGATGACCAGGTGGAAAAACGATCAAAACGGTGTAATTGCAGCTTCTGTTTTACAGAAGTATGGAGTGAGATGTTCACAGTTCTTATTTCCCTATCATCTTCGGGACTTACTATCCCATAGGTGGTGTCCATAGGCGGCAAGTAGGAGTCCTCACACAAAAACCTTGGAGGTGACAGCCATAAGCTGTGATGAAGAACAGCAGATGACACAGCTCTGGTTCCACAGTCAGCTGGGTTTAGTTCAGTGGGAACGTAATCCCATTGACTTGGTAGAGAGAATCTCTTAATACGTTCAACCCTGTTGCTGACGTACACATAAAATTGTTTTGTTTAGTTGTATATGTAACCAAGTACTACCTTACTGTCTGCATAGAAAGTGAATTGATCAATTCTAGTGTCCATTTCACTTCGTATGACTTCAGCAATTTCTACCACTAGCACGGCTGCACAAAGTTCAAGTCTTGGTATGGTATGTGCAGGTTTTGGAGTACGTTTTGCCTTACCTAGGACAAAAATACAGTGTGATTCTCCATTCATTTCAAATAGGCTACTGTAGCAATAGCTTCAACTGATGCATCAGAGAAAATATGAATTTCTCTTCAGTTAACAGTTGACATGGAACCTGGAACATAGTAACGAAAGATCTGAAGTTATTCTAGTGACTTCAAAGAATGTCTCCACCTTTCCCACTTGTGTTGATTCTGACTAGGTAAATGAGCATCCCAGTCAGTAGTGTTTCTAGGTGGGGGCGGGGGTGCTGGCCGCAGCCGGGTGACACCCGCCAGAGGGGTGACACCTGTGTATTGCGGGACCGCTAACACCGCTGCTGCCCTAATGATCTGTGCCTCGCTGTGTCCCTAGTGGAGCAGACTGGAGATGCCTCCTCTTACTCTATGTTTACATCCAGTGAGGAGGAGGAGCCCGAGGGACACAAACCGCTGTGTGTGTATGCCCGCGGCCGTGCTGTACTGAGGTATGTATATGTCTACTTATAAGTAGATGGACATGTGTGGGGGGCGCTATGGGAGGGAAGAGGGGTGCCTATGCTGATGGGGGGGTCTGCACTAAGGGGGATTCTATACTGATAGGGGTCTGCACTAAGGGGGGATTCTATACTGATGGGGGGTCTGCACTAAGGGGGGATTCTATACTGATGGGGGGTTTGCACTAAGGGGGGATTCTATACTGATGGGGGGGGGGGTTTGTCTTTGTGCCATAGAAACCTGAGGTAGTTTCTGTTGTCTTCTGTGACAATGAAGCAGTGAAACATCTGTTGAGTGTCGGCCATTACTGCTATAGGCTCTTGTCTGAAGCAAATCAAGACTCCTATTAGATTGTTCAAGTTTGGCCTAAGGAGCATGTTGTTAAAAGAAACACCTTCATGCTGAGCACTGAAATCAAAGACAACTCTGATTTGGTCTGGTTTGCGTGGGTGATACATTCCAAAGGATGGCAGGTACCAGCATTCTTCTCCCTCCTTTAGTGGGGGTGCGGGCTCTGCATGATCTCTGTCAAATATATTTTGCATAAAGTCTACAAAGTGCTTTTTCATCTCTGTTTTCCTGCTTAAGTTTCATTTTAAGGAGGAGAATATACTGATGGCCTGCTGCAAGTTGTTGGGCAATCTCTCTCTTGGGAGACAAAAAGGTAGGAGTGCTACCCAGTTATTGGAATCGTCTTGAAAGAACTCATTGTCCATTACCTTTATGAATTCTTTGTCTTCCATTGAAGGAGCCAGTACGTCATCTTCACTGGTTGCATTAAACACTGTAGAGCCTAAGTCGTCATCATGGCAGGAGAAAGGGCTTGTGTTACTTGAGATACCATGTTGCCACTCGTGGCTGGCTATCTTCTCTTTAACCCAGTAGTGATGTGGGCATGGCTCAAAGTAAGTGTTTTGGCCATTTGGCAGAACATTTGTCTTGAATGACAAAATGTTGGTAGGTCTCTTCATTTTGCCTATACAGACATCGCCTATGATGGCCCAACCTAGATCCATGCGCTGGGCAAATGGGGCATCTGGGGGTCCACTGACTTGTCTGTTTATCTTGTGAACTCTTAGCCCCTGTACACACAGTCGGACTTTCCGGCCACAAAATCCGTCGGAAAAAATCATACGGATTTTGTCTGAAACTGGTGTTGCATACACATGATCGGACAAAGTTTGTTTGGAAAATCCGATCGTTCTGAACGTGATGACGTCCGTTCGTTACGGCGGGACTACGTTGTGGCTACTAGCCAATAGCTTTGGTCTCGTAATTTGATCTGAGCATGCGTGGCACTTTGTCCGATCGGAATTCTCTACAATTCTACAAACTATCGGACAAAGTCCGATTGGATTTTTTTGTCGGAAAATTTGAGATCCTGCTCTCAAATTTGTTCCGTCTGAGTCTCCGACCGAAAAAGTCCAATAGAGCCCACACACGATCGCATTTTCCAACAATATAATCCGATCGGACCTTTTCCGTCTGAATTTTGGACCGTGTGTACAGGACATTAGAATGTCTTTTTCTAACAGCAAAATAATCTGAGCATCTTTGTCAAGTGGCGGTTTCTCATTTGCTATTACCTTCAGGTGAGGGTGATGAAAAGCAGCAGCTGGAGTAGCGATTTCGTCCCTGTTAGCAGGTGTCTGAGTGCACTCAACAAGTATAGGTAGGGGTACAGTGCCTTGCGAAAGTATTTGGCCCCCTTGAACTTTTAAACCTTTTGCCACATTTTAGGCTTCAAACATAAAGATATAAAATTTAAATTTTTTGTGAAAAATCACCAACAAGTGGGACACAATTGTGAAGTGGAACGAAATCTATTGGATCATTTAAACTTTTTTAGCAAATAAAAAACTGAAAAGTGGTGCGTGCAAAATTATTCGGCCCCTTTACTTTCAGTGCAGCAAACTCACTCCAGAAGTTCAGCGAGGATCTCTGAATGATCCAATGTTGTCCTAAATGACTGATGGTGATAAATAGAATCCACCTGTGTGTAATCAAGTCTTTGTATAAATGCACCTGCTCTGTGATAGTTTCAGGGTTCTGTTGAAAGCGCAGAGAGCATCATGAAGACCAAGGAACACACCAGGCAGGTCCATAATACTGTTGTGGAGAAGTTTAAAGCCGGATTTGGATACAAAAAGATTTCCCAAGCTTTAAACATCTCAAGGAGCAGTGTGCAAGCGATCATTTTGAAATGGAAGGCGTATCAGACCACTGCAAATCTACCAAGACCTGGCCGTCCCTCTAAACTTTCAGCTCAGACAAGGAGAAGTGTCACGTTACCTGGTAGGAGAGCCCAGAAAGCAGGGAGCGGCGCCTCGTAAGCCTACGGCTCGAGAGCCCCTGGAGGTGGAGACAGGGATTCAAGAGTTCGGAGGGCACAAGTGCCAGGCCGGGTTGCAGCAACGGAGATCCACCACCGACTGGCACAGGAGGTCAGACTGGAACGGGAGGTGGTAGACAGCGGGCACCACAGGAGCAGCTGGTACTGGCAGACAAGCAGGAACAGCAGGAGCAGCTGGTACTGGCAGGCAGGCAGGAACAGCAGGAGCAGCTGGTACTGGCAGGCAGGCAGGAACAGCAGGAGCAGCTGGTACTGGCAGGCAGGCAGGAACAGCAGGAGCAGCTGGTACTGCCGTTCAGGTGGGTGCAGCAGGCGTGGTCAGGAACGAGCCGGGTCGGTATCTATTGGGCAGCAGAGGTACAAGGCAGAAGGCAGAAGCGTAGTCAGGTAGGCAAAGGGTCGGAGGCAGGCAGCAATCAACAAGGTCAAACAGGCTGGGTTCAGTATCAGGAACAGGCAGGAGCAAGAAGCAGAAGTCACGGGAACGCTGTAGACAGGACAGCACGGGAGAACAGGAGCTGATCCCTTAAATAACCTATTGGGCGCCAAGAGCGGTCGCACGGTGAGTTTGCGTGCCCCCGCGGGTAACCGTGCTCCCGTTCGTGACCCCGCGTCCCTGCGTACGCCCGTTCGCTTGGTCGCGCGCCCGTGTGCGCTCGCTCGTGTCAACGCGCACCCGCGTGCGCCTGTTAGGATCTACACGCACACGCGTGCGTTCGTTCGCGCCAACCTGCGTCTGAGGACGCCTGCGGGTGAGTCTCCTATGTACGATCGGAACAGTAGGTCGATCGTGACATTGCCCCCCCCCCCAAGGGGCAGCCTCCGGATGCCCAACCGTGCCATCTTATCTGGATGAGACCTCTTGAAGGCAAGGATTAGCCTCTTCGCATGCAGGTTGGATTCCGGTTCCCAGGAGTTTTCCTCTGGGCCATACCCCTTCCATTTGACCAGAAACTGAGTCCGATTCTGTCTTCTCCTGCAGTCCAGGATGGATTCGACCTCGTATTCCAATTCTCCATCAATCATCACAGGTACCGGGGGGTTGGCATTCCGATTGGGAAAGGGGTCCGGAACAGTGGGTTTAAGCAATGAGGCGTGAAAGACTGGGTGGATCCGAAACGACTCCGGGAGCTTCAATTCAAAAGCCACGTCATTCAGCTTCCTCACAATAGGGAATGGGCCCACAAACTTCGGGCTCAGCTTCTTGGATGGGCAGGCCAATTTCAGGTTTAGAGTGGACAACCAGACCTGGTCCCCGACCTTGAGGTTGAGCTCCCCCCTTCTCTTCTTATCGAAGACCTCCTTGTTGTGTTCCTGTGTTTTAGCCAGAGTCTCTTGTAGGAGTTTATTGTTGGTCTCGAAGAAATTGAGGTCTTCCTGTACCGCCGGTACTGAACATTCAGGAAGATTACTGGACAGAAAAAGCGGGTGGAAGCCAAAATTTACAAAAAATGGAGACTGTTTGGTGGCAGAATGGATAGAATTGTTATAAGCAAATTCTGCTAGTGATAAGAGCGATGCCCAGTCATCCTGGGAGAAGGAAGAAAAGCAACGCAGATATTGCTCCAGTGTTTGGTTGGTTCTCTCGGTCTGGCCGTTGGTCTGAGGGTGATAGGCCGAGGAAAGACGAAGCTCAATTTTCAGGGCCCCACAGAGTGCTTTCCAAAACCTGGACGTGAACTGCACCCCCCTATCTGAAGTAATGTTGGCAGGGATGCCATGAAGCCTCACCACTTCTCTAATAAAAGTCTTAGCCGTCTCTGCGGCCGAAGGGGTCCCCTTCATAGGCAAAAAGTGGGCCATTTTAGTGAGTCGGTCTACTACCACAAAGATTGTGGAAAAATCCTCGGAAGGAGGCAACTCCACGATGAAGTCCATGGATATCATCCTCCAAGGTCTATCCGGAACGGGCAGTGGTCTCAGCAGCCCCCAAGCTTTTGATTTGCTACCTTTATTCCGAATACATGTGGAGCATGCCTCCACATATTCCCTGCAGTGCTTCTTCATCTGTGGCCACCAGAAGGTGCGCTGAAGCAAGTCCGTGGTCTTGAGCACCCCAAAGTGGCCGGCCAGCAGGTGGTCATGGCAGGAGCTGAGGACTGCAACACGTACTTCTTGGGGAACGTAGATCTTGTCCTGATGCCAAAGAAGACCATCTCTAGAAGTTAATGGAATGTCAGGTGGGAGGACCGGATCGCTGGAAGCTTGCTTAATTTGGGTGAGTAGGTCCTCCTGAAGCAGGAGAAAGTTCCCTGAGGAGAGGATAGTATCAGGAGTAGAGAGCTCCACTGGTTCACTGTACATGCGAGAGAGAGCATCGGATTTGACATTCTTAGATCCCGGGCGATACGTAATGTGAAACACGAATCTAGAGAAGAAGAGTGCCCACCTGGCCTGTCTTGGCTTCAGTCTCTTGGCCGACTTAAGATATTCTAGATTTTTATGATCAGTATAGACCAGGATCGGGTGGGAAGCGCCCTCGAGAAGGTAGCGCCACTCCTCGAGTGCCGCCTTGATCGCCAGCAGTTCTCGGTCACCGACATCGTAATTACGTTCAGCCTCCGAAAGCTTGCGGGAAAAGAAGGCGACCGGATGCAAGAGTGACTTAGGCCCCTGTCTCTGGGAGAGCACCACACCGACCGCAACTTCCGAGGCATCCACCTCCAGGATATAAGGCAGGGTTGAGTCAGGGTGTTTTAGGATTGAGGCCGATACGAAC
This sequence comes from Lithobates pipiens, assembly GCF_037356315.1. Classification (NCBI taxonomy): domain Eukaryota; kingdom Metazoa; phylum Chordata; class Amphibia; order Anura; family Ranidae; genus Lithobates; species Lithobates pipiens. The sequence continues at coordinate 288,068,851 of NW_027507764.1, forward strand.
AAGTCCTTTAGGGTTTTGAAAGCCTCTTATGCCCTAGAGGTCCATTGAAACTTTTGACCCTTTTTGGTCAGCTCGGTGATGGGGGAGATGATGGAGGAAAATCCCTTGATGAATTTCCTGTAGAAATTAGCAAATCCTACGAATCGTTGGACCCCTTTCTTGTCGGAGGGAGCGGGCCAGTCTAGGATGGCTGAGATCTTCTGGGGGTCCATCTCTATTCCTTTCACTGAAATAATTAGACCAAGGAATTGAATACTTTGCTGTTTGAAAACACACTTCTCGGGCTTGGCGTACAGGCCATGGAGACGGAGTCGGCCTAGGACATTCTTCACATGTTCCCGGTGCTCGGCTAAGGAGGAAGAAAAGATTACGATATCATCTAGATACACTATAACAAACAAATCAAGGTAATCTCTGAAGATATCATTTACGAAATGTTGGAATGTAGCAGGAGCATTACATAGTCCGAAGGGCATAACTAAGTATTCGAAGTGCCCAAAACGAGTACGGAAGGCGGTCTTCCATTCATCGCCTTTACGAATGCGGACAAGGTTGTAGGCACCCCGAAGGTCTAGTTTAGAGAATACTTCGGCCGACCCCAGTCTCTGAAATAGTTCGGGCACTAACGGTAGGGGATAGCGGTTCTTTATTGTGACCTTGTTAAGTGCCCAATAGTCCACACATGGGCGCAGGGAATGGTCTTTTTTCTCCACGAAGAAAATCCCTGCACCTGCCGGGGAGGTGGACGGTCGAATAAAACCCTTCTCCAAGTTCTCGTCCCGTTAGATTTTCAGGGTTCCCAGTTCGGTTTCGGATAAGGGGAAAATTCTTCCGAAGGGAATCTCTGCCCCCGGGAGCAACTCGATAGGGCAGTCATATGGCCTGTGAGGGGGTAAAGTCTCGGCGCCCTTCTTGCTAAACACATCCAAGAAGTTGTGGTAAACCTTGGGCACAGCCTGCCGGATCTCGGTGTCCGTTTCTAAGCAAAGCAGGGAAGAAAGGTCCGTGTTAACAACTGGGAGACAGTGCTGACGGCAGTAGGCAGACGGGAACTCAATTCCCCCGGTGGACCAATTGATGAGGGGGTTATGGGCCTTCAACCAGGGCATGCTGAGAATAACGGGAAAAAGTGGAGACTTAATGATGTCCAGACACAGGAGCTCCTGGTGGGTTCCGGCGATGATGGCAAAAAGAGGAGACGTCTCCTGGGTCACTGGTCCGGACTTAAGGGTGGAACCGTCGGCCAAATAAATTGAAAGTCCTTTTACCCTAGGCCGAAGTGGGATGTCATTTCTTAAGGCAAAGGACAAGTCCATAAAGCCGCTGCAAGCCCCAGAGTCAATAATCGCGTTGGTTTTGATAGTCCTTCCTGAGAGCTGCAAAAGAAGAGGCACAGCCAGATGAGAGGTGTTACTAAGCAAGGCAGAAGAAGAAGCAAGAGGAAGGAGGAGGCACTTACGCAATTTGGCAGGGCAAGTGCGAACATAATGTCCCGGTTCTCCACAGTAGAGACACAGATTGCCGGCTCTTCGACGTTGGCGCTCCTCAGGTGTCAAAGATGGGCGAAGGAGTCCCAGCTGCATGGGCTCTGGAGCATCTGGAGAGGGTGGAACAGGAGCGGAGGGAACCGGAGAGTTGGAACTTGGAACCCGTGGTAACATCCAGACAGGGCGAGAGGTAGAAGAAGAGCGCTCCAGGCGACGTTCTCTTAGGCGCCTATCAATCTGGACAGAGAGGTCAATGAGTGCTTCTAGGGTTTCAGGGATACCCACGCGAGCCAGTTCGTCTTTTAACGATTCAGAGAGGCCCATCCGGAACTGGTAGCGGAGGGCCGAGTTATTCCAGTCTGTGTCGGAGCTCCAGCGTCTGAACCCAGACACGTAATCCTCCACCGGCCTGCGACCCTGTTGGAGCGCATGCAGGGCTGCTTCTGCGGTGGCAGCCAGCTGGGGATCCTCATACAGACGAGACATCGCTTGGAAGAAGGTATTTAAAGTGTCCAGAGAGGGATCCTTCCGTTCCAAAAGACGATGCGCCCAGGCCTGGGGCTTGTCTGTCAGTAACGAAATGACGAACCCCACTTTAGTCGCCTCGAGGGAGAAAGTCCGGGGCTGTAAAGCGAAGAAGAGCTCGCAGGAGTTGCGAAAGGCCCTGAACTTGTTTCGGTTGCCGGAGAAACGATCTGGAGTGGGGACCCTTGGTTCAGGCGGCATCATCACCACTGAAGGTGGAGCTGGGGGTCCGGGAACAGCAGATGATGAGGCAGATAGGGCCTGGACCTGTTCTTCCAGACGACCGTAGCCTTCCTGCAAGTTCTTCACCGCCTGGGTAAGACCGGCTAGATGGCGGCAGAGCTCGTCCATTGGGGAGGCTCCCTGCGTGGGCTCAGACATGGCTGTCCTGTACTGTCACGTTACCTGGTAGGAGAGCCCAGAAAGCAGGGAGCGGCGCCTCGTAAGCCTCCGGCTCGAGAGCCCCTGGAGGTGGAGACAGGGATTCAAGAGTTCGGAGGGCACAAGTGCCAGGCCGGGTTGCAGCAATGGAGATCCACCACCGACTGGCACAGGAGGTCAGACTGGAACGGGAGGTGGTAGACAGCGGGCACCACAGGAGCAGCTGGTACTGGCAGACAAGCAGGAACAGCAGGAGCAGCTGGTACTGGCAGGCAGGCAGGAACAGCAGGAGCAGCTGGTACTGGCAGGCAGGCAGGAACAGCAGGAGCAGCTGGTACTGGCAGGCAGGCAGGAACAGCAGGAGCAGCTGGTACTGGCGTTCAGGTGGGTGCAGCAGGCGTGGTCAGGAACGAGCCGGGTCGGTATCTATCGGGCAGCAGAGGTACAAGGCAGAAGGCAGAAGCGTAGTCAGGTAGGCAAAGGGTCGGAGGCAGGCAGCAATCAACAAGGTCAAACAGGCTGGGTTCAGTATCAGGAACAGGCAGGAGCAAGAAGCAGAAGTCACGGGAACGCTGTAGACAGGACAGCACGGGAGAACAAGAGCTGATCCCTTAAATAACCTATTGGGCGCCAAGAACGGTCGCACGGTGAGTTTGCGTGCCCCCACGGGTAACTGTGCTCCCGTTCGTGACCCCGCGTCCCCGCGTACGCCCGTTCGCTTGGTCGCGCGCCCGTGTGCGCTCGCTCGTGTCAGCGCGCACCCGCGTGCGCCTGTTAGGATCTACACGCACACGCGTGCGTTCGTTTGCGCCAACCTGCGTCTGAGGACGCCTGCGGGTGAGTCTCCTATGTATGATCGGAACAGTAGGTCGATCGTGACAAGAAGACTGATCAGAGATGCAGCCAAGAGGCCCATGATCACTCTGGATGAACTGCAGAGAACTACAGCATAGGTGGGAGAGTCTGTCCATAGGACAACAATCAGTCGTACACTGCACAAATCTGGCCTTTATGGAAGAGTGGCAAGAAGAAAGCCATTTCTCAAAGATATCCATAAAAAGTCTCGTCTAAAGTTTGCCACAAGCCACCTGGGAGACACACCAAGCATGTGGAAGAAGGTGCTCTGGTCAGATGAAACCAAAATCAAACTTTTTGCCCATAATGCAAAACGATATGTTTGGCGTAAAAGCAACACAGCTCATCACCCTCAACACACCATCCCCACTGTCAAACATGGTGGTGGCAGCATCATGGTTTGGGCCTGCTTTTCTTCAGCAGGGACAGGGAAGATGGTTAAAATTGAGGGGAAGATGGATGCAGCCAAATACAGGACCATTCTGGATGAAAACCTGTTGGAGTCTGCAAAAGACCTGAAATTGGGATGGAGATTTATCTTCCAACAAGACAACGATCCCAAACATACAGCAAAATCTACAAAGGAACGTATCCAGGTGTTAGAATGGCCAAGTCAAAGTCCAGACCTGAATCCAATCGAGAATCTGTGGAAAGAGCTGAAAACTGCTGTTCACAAACGCTCTCCATCCAACCTCACTGAGCTCGAGCTGTTTTGCAAGGAAGAATGGGCAAGAATTTCAGTCTCTCGATGTGCAAAACTGATAGAGACATACCCCAAGCGACTTGCAGCTGTAATCGCAGCAAATGGTGGCTCTACAAAGTATTAACGCAAGGGGGCCGAATAATTTTGCACGCCCCACTTTTCATTTTTTTATTAGTTAAAAAAGTTTCAAAAATCCAATAGATTTCGTTCCACTTCACAATTGTGTCCCACTTGTTGGTGATTCTTCACAAAAAAGAAAAATTTTATATCTTTATGTTTGAAGCCTGAAATGTGGCAAAAGGTTGAAAAGTTCAAGGGAGCCGAATACTTTCGCAAGGCACTGTAATTGTAAGTTACCTTTGAGAGAGAATACCAAGAGTCTATGAGCCCTTCTTCCAGAAACGTCTGCAGTTCCACTAAAGGTAGCCAAGGTGTAAGGCGGAACTTCGCCTTTTATTTCAAATAGATTAAACAGTTCTGATTTTGCAAGCAATCTATTGCTCTGATCGTCTAATGCCGCGTACACATGATCAGACTATCTGGCGGACTTGGACAATCCGCCCTTGAGTGGGCTCCGGCAGACTTTTTCTTTCCAAAAGTCTGGCGGACTTTGAAAGAAGTTTTGACTCAAAATTGTCCGCCGGACTCGGCAGTCCGGTGAAAAATCCAGCTGTCTGTGCGCTAGTCTGCCGGACTTTTGAAATGAACGGACTTGCCCACACATGGAAGAAAGTCCGTTCATTTTGAACATGGCTCCCGGTAGACAGGACTAGCAAAGGAAGTCAATGTCGCCTTGGCGAGATTGACACTTCGCTGGCCCCGTCACCTGGTATGGACTTAAAGGGGAAGCCCCCCAAAGTCCATATCAGACCCTTATCCGAGCACGCAGCCTGGCCGGTCAGGAAAGGGAGTGGGGACGAGCGAGCACCCCCCCCCCCGAGCCGTACCAGGCCACATGCCCTCAACATGTTGATGAGGACAAGGGCCTTTCCCCGACAACCCTGGCCGTTGGTTGTTGTGGTCTGCGGGCGGGGGGCTTATGGGAATCCGGGAGCCCCCATTAATAAGGGGGCCTCCAGATACTGGCCCCCCACCCTATGTAAATGAGTATTGGGGTACCATGTACTCCTACCCATTCACCTGGGGAAAAAAAGTGTAAAGAAAAAAACACGTTTTTAAAATAATTTATTGCACAGCTCCGGTGGTCTTCCGTCTTGGGGGGTCATCTCGCAGGACTCCTCCACTATCTTCTGCTCTTTTACTAGCTCTTTTACTAGCGGAGGAGCCCGGCTTTCTTCTTCGTTGTCGCCGCCGCCATCTGGGGGTCTTCTTCCGACTTCAGGGGTCTTGTCCCCCTATTCGGTTCTTCTTGCCAGGCCTCCGCTTTCTTCTTCCAGCTCATTCCTGCACTGGCAGAGGAAAAACACACTACTGCTTAGGAGATGCACAGAGGTACACTACAATGCGGAAACACTCAGTCCATGCACTTTTCATGCACCGAATTCAAATCACACCCCCCTTGCAATCTGCAGTGGGTGTCAGTGTCTTAACGTCAGCCCAAACAAAGGTCGCAAAACACAGTGAGCTTGCCTGCACCAGATTGCATTCACAAAATGACCGTGGCAACCGGTTGCAGTGTGGTTCCAAAATTGGTGCATGCATGACTTTGGTGCGATTTGTACCTATTCAAAATGAATGGGCCTTGATTGCAACATAATACACAGATCACACACAGTAAACCTGGTTTCACACTATAGTTTGCATGTAAATCACACAGGAACTGCACCGCATTCCTGTGCAATTCACATGCGATTCTGTGTGATGTGATTTGATCACACCACATCGCACCAAAGAAGTGCAGGCATCTTTTTTTGAAAACCAACCATGCAATTTGGTTCAAACACTGCGTTTGTGACGTTCTTTTGGGGAGCTGTTAACTTTGATATGCACATGTTTGTTAATAGGATGTACACTGTAAATAGACAGTACAACACATTCTTTGTTTTAATTATAAAACTGACTAGTTTCTCCCTTTTTAAATTGTAAAAGTGCTTATCTTATCTGTGAGTCTACACAATATTTGTGGCTGCTGTCTCTGAAATGGTGAAATGTAGAGTTAGGTGACCCAAGCAAAGATTCAGCCCGAACAACATTGCCTGTTCGCCCATTCGGTGAACACCCTGTGGGTGCTCACCGAATCTGTGGGGTGTTCAACGGGATGTTCACTTTGCTGTTGAAGCGGAGCTAGAGCAAGGCTCAGTTTGCTAGTAGGGCGCTATGCCACGTACACAAGATCTGAGTTTTTTCGTCAGAAAAATCTTGGATAGTTTTTCCAATGGAATTCCACTCAAGCTTGGTTTGCATACACACGGTCACACAAAAGTTCTCTGAACTTTCCACTGTCAAGAACACGGTGACGTACAACACTACAACGAGACGAGAAAATGAAGTTCAATGCTTCCAAGCATGCGTCAAATTGTTTCCGAGCATGCGTGGGAATTTTGCACGTTGGAATTACTACAGAGGATCAGAATTTCCAATCTGAACTTTTTCCGTCGGAAAAATAGAGAACCTGCTCTCAATCTTTTGCTGGCTGAAACTCCACCAGCAAAAGTCCGATGGAGCATACACACGGTCAGAATTTTCCAACCAAAAGCTCCCATGCATTATATTTAACCCCTTCAGATCTGTGTTATAGCCGAATGACGGCTACAGCATGGACCTACTTTGCCGGGAGGCAGTCAATAGACGCCCCCCCCCTTTCCATTCTCCCGCGCACCCTCAATGAGACTGGGGTGGTCACAGATTATAGTAAGCCAATGACAGCTGATCACATGATGTAAACAGAAGATTATTTAATAAAATTATTTAATAAAATCGTTTTTTTTTTCACCGACTTCTGTGCAAGGAACATCGGTCCCAAAGAGGAAGAGGTCAAGCCGCCTCATCTGTGACCACCAGTACCGCCTGCCAGTGCCACCTGTCAGTGCCCACAGTGCCACAAATCAATGCCCACCAGTGCATAAATGCCAGCAATCAGTGCCCCTATCAATGCCCATGAGTGCCCCTATCAATGCCCACCAGTGGTGTCAATCAGTGCCTCATCAGGGCCATCTACCAGTGCTGCCTATCAGTGACACCTACCAGTGCCAATCAGTGCCCATCACTGCCAGCTATCAGTGCCAGCTATCAGTGCCCTTCAGTGCCACCTATCAATGCCCTTCAGTGCTGCCTATCAGTACCATCCTTCAGTGTCGCCTTATCAGTGCCCATCAGTGCCGCCTTATCAGTGTACATCAATGAAGGAGAAAATTTACCTGTTTACAAAATGTATTAACAAAATATAAAATGGTTTTGTATAATTTAAAAAAAATGTTTTTAACAAAAAAACTAAAAAACCCAGAGGTAATCAAATACCACCAAAAAAAGCTATATTTGTGGGAAAAAAATTATAAAAATTTCATTTGGGTACAGTGTTGTACGACCGTGCAATTGTCATTCAAAGAGTGACAGTGCTAAAAGCTGAAAATTGGTCTGGGCAGGAGGGGGGTTTAGGTGCCCAGTAAGCAAGTGGTTAAAGGATTTTTTTTTTTATGTACTATGTACCAGCTGACATAACTGGGTGACCCTGCCCTCCTCTGCTCCTCTGATGTCGCATGATGTCAGAAGGGGGTGTTTCACTCAGTTACATCACCGGTTGGCCCAACCCTTGCCTATATAACAGCTGTCACAGCCAAGAGACAGCAGTCGCCGGGAGGTCTCCCATTGAGGCAGACTTTTTTTTTTGGGTCTGTCGGGCGGCATGATTGAAGATGGATGGACATCACGGGACTTTTTAGTTTTTTTTCTTTTTTAATAAAGGAATTGTCAAAAACTGTCTATTATGGCTTTTACTTTTTTACACTTTTTTGATGAATGGGTAGGGGTTCAATGTACTCCTACCCATTCACATAGGATTTAAAGGGGGCTTCCAGATTCTGAAAAGCAACCCACCTGCAGACCCCCACAACCACCGGGCCAGGGTTGTAGGGACCCCAAAGCACCCTCCCCATATTGAGGGCAAGTGGCCTGGTATGGTTCAGGAAGGGGGCACTCGCTCATCCCCCCCTCTCCTGGTCTGCCAGGCTGCTTGCTCAGATAAAGGTCCGGTATGGATTTTGGGGGGGGCGCCAAATTTTTAAAAAATGTTGGCGTGAAGTTCCCCTTAAAATCTATGCCAGACCCAAAGGGTCTGGTATGGATTGGGGGGGGGGGGGGGACTCTACGCTGTTTTTTTTTACATTTTGGCATGGAGTTCCCCTTTAAAATTTATACCAGACCCAAAGGGCCTGACTGCACTGTGTGTGTGTGTGTATACACACATATACATATATATATATATTAGACTGCCTGCACTGTATATATAGTCTACACTGAATGCACTATATATGTGTGTATTAATATATATATATATATATATATATATATATATATATATATATATATATACATACATTTCTTGCACTGTATATAGTCTACACTGTGTGTATGTGTGTGTATGTGTATATATACTAGACTGCCTGCATGCCACTAACTAACCTGCCCAATCTAGCTCAACTTCTCACTCTCCACTATCATACTACATATGGCCGCCATGTAAGCAGCCTTATATAGTGTGGAGTGTTGACTTAGCCCCCTGAGCCATGATTGGCCAAAGCTACTCTGCCTTTGTTCTATCATGGCTCTCACCGCAGATTGCACTGTGATTGGCCAAAGCAGGTGCATGCTTTGGTCAATCAGCAGCCATCAATGCACTGCTATGTCATTTACGTTCAATTCAAACATAGGGACCATCCCTATTCAGCATTTTTTTCTAGCTTTTTTTTAAAAAACTGTAGTGTGCATGGAGCCTCAAAATAGGCCCATGTTGCAGAACTCTTTAAATTTGCTACCTATCCAAGTACTTGGGTACGGTACTAAAGATATCTAATTTCTACCAAACACATACCCAAAGTCTGAATATTGAATATTTTAGGTTCTGGGAATGTGGGGTTGTGGTTTTGAAATGTTTTGATAGATTCACCTTTAAAACATTTTTAAGAAGAGCCAGCCGAGGAAATTTTTTTTTAAAAAGTCAGCAGCTACAAACACTGTAGCTGCTGACTTTTAATAAGCACACTTACCTGTCCTGGATGCCCGCGATCTCGACCACCCGAGGCCGACCATCCCTCGGCTCTCGGGTCCCGGGGCCACCATTCCAACTAAGGGAAACAGGCAGTGGATCCTTGCGGCTTCACTGCCCATTTCCTACTGCGCATGCACGAGTCGCGCAGCGCTTTGTGAATGGGGCGCACTGTGTTCTAGGACACACACAGTTCACGGAACACACCTCGCCCCATTCACTAGAAGATGTGATGTGAGGAGGAGAAGACTGAAGATCACCGCGGAATAGGAAGAGGCAGATTAGGAAGATCTGCCTAGCGACAGGCATTTCTGGTAAGTTAAAAAATTATTATTTTTTTGTCCTCCAATTTTTTAGCATTATTTTTAGGATTTTTTTTTTTTTTTTGAGTGGCCCTCCACTTTAATTGTAGTTAAATGCAGTGTGCTATTGCCATAAAGAGAAAGCACACCAACTGCACCATCAAACTGTTGTTCCACTGGTCAGTTTGTAAAAACTTAAAGGTGTAAACTTTATTTTTTTTAAATTACACATTCCTATATCTTTTAGATCAGTCTTGGCTGTCTGCTAAATTCCATTGGTCAATTCACATGACTGGGGTCACATCCAAAAAGCTATTTTTTCCCAAATATACATTAAGAATAAATCAGACTGGGATGCTGCCAATACTATATTACAACCAAGCACTAACGTTAAAGTAAAGCATGTATTACACATGCAATATACATAATGCTAGCATTTGATGTCACTGATCCTGGAAGTGCGCACTGTACTGTTCTGTAACACCACATGAAGTTTGAAAGGCATCTTTTCACCCAAATAAAGCTTTATTTAGGTGGTATTTAATCACCACTGGGTTTTTAATTTTTTGCTAAATAAATGAAAAAATACTGAAAATTTGTAAATAAAACGTGTTTTTCTTTGTTTCTGTTTTAAAATTTTGCAAATAAATAATCTTTCTTCATAAATTTAGGCCAAACTGTATTCTTAAAAAAAAAAAAAACATATCAGTGTACCGTATTTTTCAGCGTATAAGACGACCTTTTACACTTAAAAAAACTGAGCAAAAAGGAGGGGTCGTCTTATACGCCGGGTCAGCTGCTGGGATGCCTTCTAGATGTCCGGTAATACTGTATGTAGCTTCGGCTACATACAGTATATACCACTGAACCAATCCCAGTGAGCGATGTATTCAAATGAATACAGAGCCTGCTCGGATTGGAGTAGCAATCTCTGCCAATCCGAGCAGGCTACACACAGTAGCCTGCTCCGATTGGCTTTGAGAGTGAGGCGCGGGCTGATGATGTAACAGCCTCCGCCAAACCCAGCAGGCTTTGTATTCATTAATAGAATACATTGCTCGCCGTGATTGGCTCCAGCACCAGCAAGAAGGAAGAAGGAAATGGCTCCAGCAAGAACGAAGAAGAGGGATATGAAGCGTCGGAAGCCTCGGAATGGGGGGTCGTCTTAAACGGTGAGTACGGGCAAAACATTTTAACTGTGCAGGTTTTTAGGGGGTCGTCTTATATGCCGGGTCGTCTTATACGCGGGCAAATACGGTATATTATTTTGTCTGTAGGAAATTTATAGAGTTCATGAACTATGGTGTATACTGTATATCTGAAGATCGATCAATCCTGATGTACTGATGGCCTATCTCATTTCTTAAGGGCCCAAAAACGCTAGGAAATGTCAAATATCCCCCAAATGACCCCTTTTTGGAAAGTAGACAGTCCAATGTATTTAGTAAGAGCCATGGTAAATTGTGTGAAGTTGTTGAAATTTAGAAAAAAGGTTTTAAATAAAAAAAAAAATCATACTGTCACTAGTGCAATGCAGCATCATTATATAACTGGTGTGACAGTGATCAGGGACACTGACTAGTGACAATATGTAAAAAAAAACAAAAAAAAAACAAAGCAAAATTATACTTTTTTTTCTTTTTTGTTACAGGCTGGATGGGAAATGGTTAAAGACTCTTTTCTTAAATAATTCAGCATTGAAAAATCCTACTTGGTCCTGTTTGTTTATGAGGGGGCTGGGGAGCTGTGTTTGTTTTAGTAAATGCTGTTTGTTCTGTGCTGGTAGATCACATTAACAGTTGTAAAATATATTTGAACACTGTCTCCTAACAAAGGAATAAAAATTTAGAATGTGGGTATTTGGCATGTATGTTAAAGAGAGGATATTCAGCCTGTCTTTCTATTTGGACAAACTTACTCTGACAATGTTCTTAAATGCTGGCAGTCTGCCATGAAGCCTTCACCTGAGCAACAGCAAACAGTTAAGAAATATACATATATATACTGTATATATATATATTATTTTTTTAAGCATGCTGTGTGAATGGAAATACATAACAAACATATGGTGTTTTTTTTTTTTTTTCAAATTTGAGAGCAAACATGGAAATACACTAGGGATGGCCGAACGGTTCGCCCGGCGGTCGTTTCGAGGCGAATTTTGGCTGTTCGCCTTCTGCCATTTTGGCGGACTATTGCCGCCGTTCGCCCCGGCGGACTTCCGTGTTTACTGTGTAAAAGAACTTTGACCTATGATGACACATCCATCATGGGGTACAGGACAGCCAATTGAGACATTACAGCACATGGACACTTGGACATTCCCCCTAACTTATAAATAGACCCGATCCGGCGGCCATTTTACATTCTTTCGTATGTCACTATAGGGAGAGGTTGCTGTGTGGAGCAGGGAGAGACTGCAGTGACCCAAATCGCTAGCTAGTAGGTCTACAAAAGTTCTTTTCAGGACTGGTATAGGTGTTAGGTGTAGTTCAGGATATAGGTTTGAGGCACTGCTGTGCTAGTGATTGGTGAAGCAGCCTGTCTTTTGTCAGTGTAGAGAGAGGGACAGGACGCTGTGTGCAGCAGGGACAGTCAGTTTAATCATCAGCTGTTACTATTAGGTCCACAAAAGTCCTTTTCAGGACTGGTATGGTAAAGTAATACAGGATATAGTTTTAAGTGCTATTCCAGCAGCCTGTGTTTTGTCAGTTTAAATAGGAACAGGCAGGAAGCTGTGTGTGGCAGTGAGGGACAGTCAGTTTAATCAGTAGCTGTTACTATTAGGTCCATAAAGGTTCTTTTCAGGACTGGTATGGTAATAGGCTTGTACATGTATAATATTCTTTCTTCCAAATATAGAAAGAATATTATACTTGACTGCTGCCCTTCTGCTGCAGTAGTCCTTTATCAGTATAGGGACTGAGGTACAGTCTGCTAATCATTCACAACCTACTAGTTCCACAAAGGTCCTTATAAGGACTGGTAAGGTATAGGGTACTACAATACATAGGGTTGAGTGAGGTACAGTCTGCTATTCCTTAAGCACTGGTATAGGTCCACAATATATAGGGTTGAGGTGCACTACTGCTGACTGCTGCCCTATACTGCAGCAGTCCTTTATGACTATAGGGACTGAGGTACAGTCTGCTAATCATTCACAACCTACTAGTTCCACAAAGGTCCTTATAAGGACTGCTAAGGTATAGAGTACTACAGTACATAGGGTTGAGTGAGGTACAGTCTGCTATTCCTTAAGGACTGGTATAGGTCCACAATATATAGGGTTGAGGTGCACTACTGCTGACTGCTGCCCTTCTGCTGCAGTAGTCCTTTATCAGTATAGGGACTGAGGTACAGTCTGCTAATCATTCACAACCTACTAGTTCCACAAAGGTCCTTATAAGGACTGGTAAGGTATAGGGTAATACAGTACATAGGGTTGAGTGAGGTACAGTCTGCTATTCCTTAAGGACTGGTGTAGATCCACAATATATAGGGTTGAGGTGCACTACTGCTGACTGCTGCCCTATACTGCAGCAGTCCTTTATCAGTATAGGGACTGAGGTACAGTCTGCTAATCATTCACAACCTACTAGTTCCACAAAGGTCCTTATAAGGACTGGTAAGGTATAGGGTACTACAGTACATACGGTTGAGTGAGGTACAGTCTGCTATTCCTTAAGGATTGGTATAGGTCCACAATATATAGGGTTGAGGTGCACTACTGCTGACTGCTGCCCTTCTGCTGCAGCAGTCCTTTATCAGTATAGGGACTGAGGTACAGTCTGCTAATCATTCACAACCTACTAATTCCACAAAGATCCTTATAAGGACTGGAAAGGTATAGGGTACTACAGTACATAGGTTTGAGTGAGGTACAGTCTGCTATTACTTAAGGACTGGTATAGGTCCACAATATATAGGGTTGAGGTGCACTACTGCTGACTGCTGCCCTTCTGCTGCAGTAGTCCTTTATCAGTATAGGGACTGAGGTACAGTCTGCTAATCATTCACAACCTACTAGTTCCACAAAGGTCCTTATAAGAACTGGTAAGGTATAGGGTACTACAGTACATAGGGTTGAGTGAGGTACAGTCTGCTATTCCTTAAGGACTGGTATAGGTCCACAATATATAGGGTTGAGGTGCACTACTGCTGACTGCTGCCCTATACTGCAGCAGTCCTTTATCAGTATAGGGACTGAGGTACAGTCTGCTAATCATTCACAACCTACTAGTTCCACAAAGGTCCTTATAAGAACTGGTAAGGTATAGGGTACTACAGTACATAGGGTTGAGTGAGGTACAGTCTGCTATTCCTTAAGGACTGGTATAGGTCCACAATATATAGGGTTGAGGTGCACTACTGCTGACTGCTGCCCTATACTGCAGCAGTCCTTTATCAGTATAGGGACTGAGGTACAGTCTGCTAATCATTCACAACCTACTAGTTCCACAAAGGTCCTTATAAGGGCTGGTAAGGTATAGGGTACTACAGTACATAGGGTTTAGTGAGGTACAGTCTGCTATTCCTTAAGGACTGGTGTAGATCCACAATATATAGGGTTGAGGTGCAGTCCTTTATCAGTATAGGGACTGAGGTACAGTCTGCTAATCATTCACAACCTACTAGTTCCACAAAGGTCCTTATAAGGACTGGTAAGGTATAGGGTACTACAGTACATACGGTTGAGTGAGGTACAGTCTGCTATTCCTTAAGGATTGGTATAGGTCCACAATATATAGGGTTGAGGTGCACTACTGCTGACTGCTGCCCTTCTGCTGCAGCAGTCCTTTATCAGTATAGGGACTGAGGTACAGTCTGCTAATCATTCACAACCTACTAATTCCACAAAGATCCTTATAAGGACTGGAAAGGTATAGGGTACTACAGTACATAGGTTTGAGTGAGGTACAGTCTGCTATTCCTTAAGGACTGGTATAGGTCCACAATATATAGGGTTGAGGTGCACTACTGCTGACTGCTGCCCTATACTGCAGCAGTCCTTTATCAGTATAGGGACTGAGGTACAGTCTGCTAATCATTCACAACCTACTAGTTCCACAAAGGTCCTTATAAGGGCTGGTAAGGTATAGGGTACTACAGTACATAGGGTTTAGTGAGGTACAGTCTGCTATTCCTTAAGGACTGGTATAGGTCCACAATATATAGGGTTGAGGTGCACTACTGCTGACTGCTGCCCTATACTGCAGCAGTCCTTTATCAGTATAGGGACTGAGGTACAGTCTGCTAATCATTCACAACCTACTAGTTCCACAAACGTCCTTATAAGGACTTGTAAGGTATAGGGTACTACAGAACATAGGGTTGAGTGAGGTACAGTCTGCTATTCCTTAAGGACTGGTATAGGTCCACAAAATATAGGGTTGAGGTGGACTACTGCTGACTGCTGCCCTTCTGCTGCAGCAGTCCTTTATCAGTATAGGGACTGAGATACAGTCTGCTAATCATTTACAACCTACTAATTTCACAAAGATCATTATAAGGACTGGTAAGGTATAGGGTACTACAGTACATAGGGTTGAGTGAGGTACAGTCTGCTATTCCTTAAGGACTGGTATAGGTCCACAATATATAGGGTTGAGGTGCACTACTGCTGACTGCTGCCCTTCTGCTGCAGTAGTCCTTTATCAGTATAGGGACTGAGGTACAGTCTGCTAATCATTCACAACCTACTAGTTCCACAAAGGTCCTTATAAGGACTGGTAAGGTATAGGGTACTACAGTACATAGGGTTGAGTGAAGTACAGTCTGCTATTCCTTAAGGACTGGTATAGGTCCACAATATATAGGGTTGAGGTGCACTACTGCTGACTGCTGCCCTATACTGCAGCAGTCCTTTATCAGTATAGGGACTGAGGTACAGTCTGCTAATCATTCACAGCCTACTAGTTCCACAAAGGTCCTTATAAGGACTGGTAAGGTATAGGGTACTACAGTACATAGGGTTGAGTGAGGTACAGTCTGCTATTCCTTAAGGATTGGTATAGGTCCACAATATATAGGGTTGAGGTGCACTACTGCTGACTGCTGCCCTTCTACTGCAGCAGTCCTTTATCAGTATAGGGACTGAGGTACAGTCTGCTAATCATTCACAACCTACTAGTTCCACAAAGATCCTTATAAGGACTGGTAAGGTATAGGGTACTACAGTACATAGGGTTGAGTGAGATACAGTCTGCTATTCCTTAAGGACTGGTATAGGTCCACAATATATAGGGTTGAGGTGCACTACTGCTGACTGATGCCCTATACTGCAGCAGTCCTTTATCAGTATAGGGACTGAGGTACAGTCTGCTAATTATTCACAACCTACTAGTTCCACAAAGGTCCTTATAAGGACTGGTAAGGTATAGGGTACTACAGTACATAGGGTTGAGTGAGGTACAGTCTGCTATTCCTTAAGGACTGGTATAGGTCCACAATATATAGGGTTGAGGTGCACTACTGCTGACTGCTGCCCTATACTGCAGCAGTCCTTTGTCAGTATAGGGACTGAGGTACAGTCTGATAATCATTCACAACCTACTAGTTCCACAAAGGTCCTTATAAGGACTGGTAAGGTATAGGGTACTACAGTACATAGGGTTAAGTGAGGTACAGTCTGCTATTCCTTAAGGACTGGTATAGGTCCACAATATATAGGGTTGAGGTGCACTACTGCTGACTGCTGCCCTATACTGCAGCAGTCCTTTATCAGTATAGGGACTGAGGTACAGTCTGCTAATCATTCACAACCTACTAGTTCCACAAACGTCCTTATAAGGACTGGTAAGGTATAGGGTACTACAGAACATAGGGTTGAGTGAGGTACAGTCTGCTATTCCTTAAGGACTGGTATAGGTCCACAAAATATAGGGTTGAGGTGGACTACTACTGACTGCTGCCCTTCTGCTGCAGTAGTTCTTCATCAGTATAGGGACAGAGGTACAGTCTGCTAATCATTCACAACCTACTAGTTCCACAAAGGTCCTTATAAGGACTGGTAAGGTATAGAGTACTACAGTACATAGGATTGAGTGAGGTACAGTCTGCTATTCCTTAAGGACTGGTATAGGTCCACAATATATAGGGTTGAGGTGCACTACTGCTGACTGCTGCCCTATACTGCATCAGTCCTTTATCAGTATAGGGACTGAGGTACAGTCTGCTAATCATTCACAACCTACTAGTTCCACAAACGTCCTTATAAGGACTGGTAAGGGATAGGGTACTACAGTACATAGGGTTGAGTGAGGTACAGTCTGCTATTCCTTAAGGACTAGTATAGGTCCACAATATATAGGGTTGAGGTGCACTACTGCTGACTGCTGCCCTATACTACAGCAGTCCTTTATCAGTATAGGGACTGAGGTACAGTCTGCTAATTATTCACAACCTACTAGTTCCACAAAGGTCCTTATAAGGACTGGTAAGGTATAGGGTACTACAGTACATAGGGTTGAGTGAGGTACAGTCTGCTATTCCTTAAGGACTGGTATAGGTCCACAATATATAGGGTTGAGGTGCACTACTGCTGACTGCTGCCCTATACTGCAGCAGTCCTTTGTCAGTATAGGGACTGAGGTACAGTCTGATAATCATTCACAACCTACTAGTTCCACAAAGGTCCTTATAAGGACTGGTAAGGTATAGGGTACTACAGTACATAGGGTTAAGTGAGGTACAGTCTGCTATTCCTTAAGGACTGGTATAGGTCCACAATATATAGGGTTGAGGTGCACTACTGCTGACTGCTGCCCTATACTGCAGCAGTCCTTTATCAGTATAGGGACTGAGGTACAGTCTGCTAATCATTCACAACCTACTAGTTCCACAAACGTCCTTATAAGGACTGGTAAGGTATAGGGTACTACAGAACATAGGGTTGAGTGAGGTACAGTCTGCTATTCCTTAAGGACTGGTATAGGTCCACAAAATATAGGGTTGAGGTGGACTACTGCTGACTGCTGCCCTTCTGCTGCAGTAGTTCTTCATCAGTATAGGGACAGAGGTACAGTCTGCTAATCATTCACAACCTACTAGTTCCACAAAGGTCCTTATAAGGACTGGTAAGGTATAGAGTACTACAGTACATAGGATTGAGTGAGGTACAGTCTGCTATTCCTTAAGGACTGGTATAGGTCCACAATATATAGGGTTGAGGTGCACTACTGCTGACTGCTGCCCTATACTGCATCAGTCCTTTATCAGTATAGGGACTGAGGTACAGTCTGCTAATCATTCACAACCTACTAGTTCCACAAACGTCCTTATAAGGACTGGTAAGGGATAGGGTACTACAGTACATAGGGTTGAGTGAGGTACAGTCTGCTATTCCTTAAGGACTAGTATAGGTCCACAATATATAGGGTTGAGGTGCACTACTGCTGACTGCTGCCCTATACTACAGCAGTCCTTTATCAGTATAGGGACTGAGGTACAGTCTGCTAATTATTCACAACCTACTAGTTCCACAAAGGTCCTTATAAGGACTGGTAAGGTATAGGGTACTACAGTACATAGGGTTGAGTGAGGTACAGTCTGCTATTCCTTAAGGATTGGTATAGGTGATCAAACGGGCTTTATGCCGGACAAAGGCACTGACATTAACATAAGACGCTTGTATACTCACATCTCCAGGGCGAGGACTGGGCAAGCACAGGGAGTCGTTGCGCCGCTCGACGCGGAAAAGGCGTTCGACTCTGTCGAATGGCAATTCCTCTGGGGGGTTTTAGAACGCTTTCACCTTGGCCCTAAATTTATATCCTGGATTAGGTTGCTTTATAACAGACCCCTAGCCAGAATTCGCACCAATGGTATGGTGTCTGAGGAGTTTTCGCTGGGCAGGGGCACGAGGCAGGGATGCCCTCTGTCCCCTGGCCTATTTGCGCTGGCAGTGGAACCCCTGGCCATACTTTTAAGGGCATCGGAGGAGTTTGAAGGGCTACGGGTGGGCCCCCTAAGGGAAAAATTATTTTTATATGCGGATGACTCCCTCCTATACCACCCTGACGCATCCGCCTCATTACAACAGGCCCTGTGTATCATGGACGAGTTTGCTTCCTTCTCAGGGATTAGGATCAATTGGGATAAATCCTTGCTATTCTCACTCTCTCAGAACCCCCGGGATATGAGCACGCCGACGCCCCTGAAATTTGTTCAACAATTCCGATACCTAGGGATAGTAGTGCGAGGGGACCCCAAACAATATTTGGACGATAATGTATACCCAATCCTAGATGACCTGATTGCCAAATGCCAAATGTGGAAGTCTTTGCCTTTATCACCAGTGGGTAGAATCAACCTTTTAAAAATGACCTTCTTGCCAAAGTTCTTGTATGTCTTTCGGAACACCCCTAACCCGATCCCGAACTCCTTCTTTCTAAAGGTAGATAGGGTGACCACTAGGGATGAGCTTCGTGTTCGAGTCGAACGTACGTTCGACTCGAACATTGGCTGTTCGTCCGTTCGGCGAAATCCGAACACTTGGTCCGTTCGCGTCAAAATTCGCATGGCGCTCACGGCCCACAATGCACTGCGATGACGCAGTGCATTGCTGGCTCATGATTGGCCAAGCATGCACTGTGACCCCGCATGCTTGGCCAATCGCAGCGGCAGCAGCGAGGAGAGCCATGATTGGCCACAGGCAGGATGCCTGTGGCCAATCATAGCTCAGGCTGTGTAGTGCACGCCCCACACTATATAAGGCCGCCATTGAGGCGGCCTCGTGTAGTGTGTTAGCATCTGAAGCAGTGGGTGTTCTGTGTACCTTCAACACAGTACACACCGATCGTTTTTGGCTGATTTCCTATCTTGCTGTTGTGTAGTGGTTATTGTCTGTGCCCTGACCGCAGTATACACCACTATATTCACTATTCACTTCACTATATTTATATATCTTTAATAATAGAGCTTGCAGTCAGTAGTGTAGTAGTAGTGTTAGGAGTGCGTGCTGTCTGCGTGCTCTGTACCCAGTACATACCGCTATATCCACCTACATAGCTGTTCTCTATTTGAGCCCACTTGCCATCTGCAGGAGTTATTGGAAGTTGTGTGTGCCTCCAGCACAGCACAGTATACATCTGTATATACCCCTTTATCTCTGCTGTTTTCTGGTTATTGTCTGCGTGCCCTGACCGCAGTATACACCGCGATATTCACCTCACCTATATAGCTAGTGATCTATCTTTAATAATAGAGCTTGCAGTCAGTAGTGTTAGGAGATAGTGCGTGCTGTCTGCGTGCTCTGTACCCAGTACATACCGCTATATCCACCTATATAGTAAACTATTTTGCTCGTTTTAAATAGAGCTTGCAGTCAGCGGTAGGAGCTTGTGCGTGCTGTCTGCGTGCTCTGTACCCAGTACATACCGCTATATCCACCTACATAGCTGTTCTCTATTTGAGCCCACTTGCCATCTGCAGGAGTTATTGGAAGTTGTGTGTGCCTCCAGCACAGCACAGTATACATCTGTATATACCCCTTTATCTCTGGTGTTCTATAAAAAAGGCATCTGCAGGAGTTAGTGGGTGTTGTGTGCCTCCAGCACAATATAAACTACCCAACTGCTGTTTTACCCAACTCCCTTCAGGCCATTACCATGTCTGGAAGGCCAGCAAGGAGAGGCAGACAGGCGCGAGCCGATAAAAGAGGGCAAGCAGGAGAGACAACAGGCTAGAGACAACAGTGCTGGTCGTGGACGCGGTGCATTGTCATCAGCACGTGGCCATGGGACATGCTTGTCCTTCTTTTCGGCAGCTGGACATGTTGAACCGCAACATGCCAATGACTTGGTAGAGTGGATGACCAAGCCCTCTTCATCCTCCTCATCCTCTCTCACCCAGTCTCCGGGTAGTAGCAAAGCAGCTGCCAACGCATCGTCTTCCCTCCTCTCAATGTCATCATCAGTGACTCCTTCCCTAGACCCACCACGTCCTCCTGAGGAGTCTCCTGAACTCTTTGAGCACAGTGTTGGGTACATGCTCCAGGAGGATGCCCAGTGTTTTGTGGGCTCTGATGATGACACTCAGCTAGAGGAAGGCAGTAGTGTGAGCGTAGAGAGAGGGGATGCTCAAGAAGGACAGCAATCTGGCAGTCTTGTTCCACAAGCTGCAGCATACTGCCAGGTTTGCTACAGCGATGAAGAGGGAGGGGATGATGAGGGCACTGACTCCACGTGGGTGCCTGGAAGGAGGGAGGAGGAGGAGGCACATGTCCAACGAGGCAGGATGCCCTCCGGGGGCCAGCTTAGGGGCAGCACACCGACTGAATCACACTGCAGAGCTCCGCCTGTGCAGAGCGCTGCCTCTGTGCGTTATTCTAAAAGTTCTTTGGTGTGGGCCTTTTTTGAGACGAGTGCATCAGATCGCACCGCTGCTATTTGCAACATATGTCTCAAGCGTATCTCACGTGGCCAAAACATCAGCCGCTTGGGCACCACATGCTTGACCAGACATATGTTGACCTGCCATGCAGCTCGTTGGCAAGCGCACCTCAAAGACCCACACCAAAGAACAAAGCGGACCTCTCCTTGCTCCTCATCAGCTGGCATCTCCAACCCCACTAGACCTTCAGTCCTCTCTGAAACCTGCTCTGAGAGGAATGAAGGTGTAGAATTAGGTGTGTCACAGCCAAGTGCTTCCGGGAACTCTGCTAGCGGTACACCCACGTCCGATTATAGCAGGCAAATGTCCCTGCCCCAGCTGCTGGACCGGCGGAAGAAGTTTACTCCCAGCCATCCACATGCCCAGCGGTTGAATGCTAGCTTGGCTAAATTGCTAGCACTTCAACTGCTGCCTTTTCAGTTGGTAGACTCGGCCCCCTTCCGTGAGTTTGTACAATGTGCGGTTCCTCAGTGGCAGGTCCCCAAACGCTTTTTCTCACGGAAGGCGATTCCGGCTCTCTACCGGCATGTGGAAGGCAATGTCCTTGCCTCGCTGGACAGGGCGGTCAGCGGTAAGGCGCATATTACCGCTGACTCATGGTCCAGCAGGCATGGACAGGGACGTTACCTGTCTTTCACGGCCCATTGGGTCACTCTTCTGGCTGCTGGGAAGGATGCAGGACAAGGTGCAGTAGTGTTGGAGGTTGTTCCGCCACCACGCCTCCAAAATGCTACTATTGGTTGTGACACACCTCTCTCCTCCACCCCCTCCTCTTCTTCTTCCTCCATGGCCTCTTCCAGTGCTCTGTCCTCAGAACCAGCGGTGCTTCGTAGGCGTTCCAGAGGCTACGCAAGTACGCAGGCAAAACGATGCCATGCCGTGCTTGCGCTGGTTTGTTTGGGGGACAGGAGCCACACTGGGGCGGATGTTTTGTCAGCTCTGCAGGGGCAGGCTGAGAGGTGGTTGACGCCACGCCAGCTTAAGCCAGGAATGGTGGTTTGCGACAATGGCAGCAACCTCCTCTCCGCCCTCCGACAGGGACAACTGACCCATGTGCCCTGTGTAGCTCACGTCCTTAACCTGGTGGTGCAGCGGTTCTTGGGCAGGTACCCCGGCTTACAGGATGTCCTGAAGCAGGCCAGGAAAGTCTGTGTGCATTTCCGCCAATCATTTAATGCCTGTACTCGGCTGGCTGAGCTCCAAAAGGAGTTGAACCTGCCCAAGAACCACCTTATATGTGACATGCCCACCAGATGGAACTCAACATTGGCCATGCTGCAGCGGCTGCACACGCAGCAGAGGGCCATCAATGAGTACCTGTGCGACTACGGCACCAGGACAGGGTCAGGGGAGCTCGGTTTTTTCTCACCACGCCAGTGGGGCATGATCAGGGATGCATGCACTGTCCTGTCACCGTTTGAGGAGGCCACAAGGATGGTGAGCAGTGACAGTGCATGCATCAGTGACACTGTACCTCTTGTCCACCTCTTGGAGCATACGCTGCGTGGAATAATGGACAGGGCACTTGAGGCAGAACAGAGGCAGGAAGAGGAGGACTTCCTTGCCTCTCAAGGCCCCCTTTATCCAGACAGTGTTCCTGCTGTGCCACCCATCACACAGGAAGAGGATGAGGAGGAGGAAGAGGAGGAGGAGGATGATTGTGTCAGCATGGAGGTGGAGGCTGGCACTCAGCATCAGCAGCAGCAGTCTTGTAGGGATGATTTACAGTCCCAAGAAACACGTGGACTTGTACGTGGCTGGGAGGAGGTAGCTGTGGATCATGTTGCCCTTAGTGACCCAGAGGACTCCGGACCGAATGCCTCAGCTAACCTACGCTGCATGGCCTCCCTGATCCTGCAAAGCCTGCGGAAGGATCCTCGTATTCTTCGGATCAAGGAGAGGGACCATTACTGGCTGGCCACTCTCCTTGATCCACGGTACAAGGGTAAGGTTGCCGACCTTATCGTGCCATCGCAGAGGGAGCAGAGGATGAGACATCTCCGGGAGGCCTTGCAGAAAGGTCTGTGCAACGCGTTCCCAGAGACTGGGAGGTTACAAACTCCTGGTCCTGGACAACGTGTTGCTGAGGCATCGGTCAGAAGGAGCGGTGGAGAAGGTGGCCGTCTGACTGATGCTTTCAGACAATTTTTTAGTCCGCAGCCCCAAGGTATGATCGGTTCCAGCTCCCATCGCCAGCGTCTGATTTACATGGTGCAGGAATACCTAGGGGCAAGGTCAGACTTGGACACCTTTCCCACCGAAAATGCTCTGGCTTACTGGGTCTTGAGAATGGATCACTGGCCAGAGCTTGCACAGTATGCAATTGAGCTACTGGCCTGTCCTGCATCCAGCGTTCTTTCGGAACGCACCTTCAGTGCTGCTGGTGGCTTTGTTACCGATCACAGGGTGCGCCTATCCACCGAATCAGTTGATCGACTGACCTTCATCAAGATGAATCAGTCTTGGATCACCCACAGCTACCAAGCACCTGAAGCTGATGTAACAGAATAATTTTTTTCAAATACCACATCCCTTCAAGACTGCCTATGCTGATGCTGAGTGACTGTCCTGTTATGTTGATTGTCTATCCTCTTCCTCCTCCGCTGATATGTTGGAAGAACATTTCTGGTTCTGGTTGATGCCATCAGCCCAATTTTTCTGCCCCTGTTTAACAGGGGCGTTTAAGTACAATTTTTGATGCAATGCTTTGCAGCAGGGCTAATTCCTGCAATAAAACTAGAGTATATGGCAGAGGTTGCAGTGTGGTGGCACCAGCACCAGTGCCTAAGGCCCAATTTTTCTGCCCCTGTTTAACAGGGGCGTTTAATTACAATTGTTGATGCAATGCTTTGCAGCAGGGCTAATTCCTGCAATAAAACTAGAGTATATGGCAGAGGTTGCAGTGTGGTGGCACCAGCACCAGTGCCTAAGGCCCAATTTTTCTGCCCCTGTTTAACAGGGGCGTTTAATTACAATTGTTGATGCAATGCTTTGCAGCAGGGCTAATTCCTGCAATAAAACTAGAGTATATGGCAGAGGTTGCAGTGTGGTGGCACCAGCACCAGTGCCTAAGGCCCAATTTTTCTGCCCCTGTTTAACAGGGGCGTTTAAGTACAATTTTTGATGCAATGCTTTGCAGCAGGGCTAATTCCTGCAATAAAACTAGAGTATATGGCAGAGGTTGCAGTGTGGTGGCACCAGCACCAGTGCCTAAGGCCCAATTTTTCTGCCCCAGTTTAACAGGGGCGTTTAATTACAATTGTTGATGCAATGCTTTGCAGCAGGGCTAATTCCTGCAATAAAACTAGAGTATATGGCAGAGGTTGCAGTGTGGTGGCACCAGCACCAGTGCCTAAGGCCCAATTTTTCTGCCCCTGTTTAACAGGGGCGATTAAGTACAATTTTTGATGCAATGCTTTGCAGCAGGGCTAATTCCTGCAATAAAACTAGAGTATATGGAAGAGGTTGCAGTGTGGTGGCACCAGCAGCAGTGCCTAAGGCCAAATTTTTCTGCCCCTGTTTAACAGGGATATGTAATTACAATTCTTGATATAATATTTCACAGGAGGGCCCCTTCCTGTGCCCACCCAGAGTAACGGTGAGGACTTATAGTGTTGTGGCACCAGCACCACAACCACCAAAGGTCAATTTTTCTACCACTGTTCAACAATGGCATGTAATTACAATTCTTGATATAATCGTTCACAGCAGGGCGCTCCATCGCCCACCAAGAGTCACTTTGAGGGCTTACAATGTTGTGGCAAAACCAACACCTTGTTCCGCCATTTCTGCAGAGCATATAGGGCAGGCCCCTACTTTCAAACATCCAACTTACAAACATCTCCTACTTGCAAACGGAAGGAGACAACAGCAAGTGAGATGAAAAAAGATGGACGACAAAACAAATTATACAGGGGTGATAACCCTTCCCTATGTTTTCCAAAAAGCTTAAAAATAGTTTTTTTGACTGGAGCTACACTTTAAAAATGTACCAGTTGAAAATTACAAACAGATTCAACTTAACACAACAAACCTACACAGTCCCTGTCTTGTTTGCACCGCCTGTATACTGCTGTTCTGAGTATATAGGGCCTGGGGGCCACACGCATTTCCTTTTTTTAATATGGGTACAGGGTTCCCCTTAATATGCGTACAAGACCCAAATAGGCTGGTAATGGGCAGGGAGGGCTACCCATGCCATTTTTCTGAATGATTTTCAACCATATTGCAGGAACCAGATATAACATTAAAACCGCAAGCAGCTTTAAATTGTGTTATTTCCGTTAAATGTCATTTTGTGCAGGGACTGTTCTAAACACGGGAAACACGTGGCACTTCAAAGGCATACTACAGACACCCCCCAGGCACCATATTTACAGGAATATTTCACTTTTTTTTTTCACTTTAATCGTCATTAAAATCAGTGCTCCCGCCAAAACGGCCATTTTTAAAAACATTTTAGGCATTGACCCATGTCCCCTGGGGCAGGAGCCAGGTCCCCAAACCCGTTTTAGGACAGTATCTTACATATTAGCCGTTAAAATTAGCACTTTTAATTTCGAACGTTCGAGTCCCATAGACTTCAATGGGGTTCTAACGTTCGTAACGAACGTGGGGTCCGTTCGAAAGTTCTGGTACGAACCGAACCGGGGGGTGTTCGGCTCATCCCTAGTGACCACTGCGTTTATATGGGCCGGAGCGGTGCCCAGGGTGGCGAGGACTGCCCTCCAGCTACCCCTGTCTGCTGGGGGGCTGGCCTTGCCGTGCCTGAAACAATACTACTGGGCGGCGGTGCTAGTGACGGTGCGGTGGTGGTTTGTGCAATCGCGGTCCAACCCGTCGGTCAACTTAGAGGCGGCAATTCTGGGGTCTTATGCCGCACTTAGTAATCTGGTCTTTAGAGGCCCTAAAGCCCATCCAGCCATCACGTCCACTATGACAACGACGGTGCGTGTGTGGATGCAGGTGTCGACAAAACTTAGTGGCCCCTTAGATGTCTCACCCCATATGCCGTTGTGGGGCAATCCGCAGTTGCAACACTTAAACTCTGTTCCTGACCCTGCACTGTGGGCCAAATATGGCATTACGACCCTACAGCATGTTATGCCTAGGGGGGTTCTCCTCAATTTTGACACCCTAAAAGCGGAATTCGGGCTACCGAATAAAATGTTTTTTCGATACCTGCAGCTGCGCCATGCGACACGGGCCCAATTCCCTGACCAGATCTCCATATGTTCACACCAGATTGAGAAGTTCCTAATTTCCAAGCAGGCGGATCGTATTCTTTCCTCCCTGTACCTTAGGCTCTCCACTTCGAAACCCGTAGAGGAGACTGAGCTTTTCTGCAAGTGGAGGTCTGACCTCCCGTCTCTGAGGGGGGAGGATTGGATGGAGGGGATTCAGAATTATATCCCCCTGATGATCTCGGCGTGGGATAGGTTTATTCAACTGAAGTTTATCCATAAGGCCTACTACACTCCACAGAGACTATCGAGAATATACCCACTGTGCTCCGATAGGTGTCCGAAATGTTGCACGGCAGTTGGGACATTTATGCATGTAGTGTGGGAATGCCCAGTTATTCAGACCTTCTGGACGGAGGTGGTGGGGGTCCTGAACTCGGTGGGGGGTCTCTCGTTGGGGCTGGATCCTATGGTCCTGCTTTTGGGGGTGTGTGATGGAGTGGCAGTGGGTACACACAAGCAACTCTTTGTATTTTATGCGGCATTCTATGCCAGGAAGACCATCCTGCTTAACTGGAAGAAGGCTGACCCCCCTGGGATCTCTCAATTGAAGGGGTTGATAGACTCTGCTCTTCCTCTATACAAATTGACGTATATGAGTCGGAAATGTCCGTCCAAATTCGACAAGATTTGGGGATGCTGGGTGGGAGTGTAACTATTGTATTCTGATGGTGGTTTGGTAGTAGGGTTTGCGGTACTTTCTTATAATCACCTGCTAGAATGTGGTTACTGGGGGAAGAATGATGTATTGCCGAAGAATGCTTTCTACTATGAGCCGTATCCGGGCTCCTGACTTCTGTTCTCTCCTCCCCCCCCCCCTCTCTCCTCCTCTTATTTCTCAAGGTGTTTCATCTCCTATCCTCTTCTTTTGACCTGATCCTGTTGATATGTAATGACTGAAAAACTGATTGTACACTGAATACTGTGCTTTGTTTGTATTGTACGATGCGCTGTTGTATTGTACCAATGATTTTCTCCTAAATGGAGACAAATAAAAACGTACCTGTTAAAAAAAAAAAGGATTGGTATAGGTCCACAATATATAGGGTTGAGGTGCACTACTGCTGACTGCTGCCCTTCTGCTGCAGCAGTCCTTTATCAGTATAGGGACTGAGGTACAGTCTGCTAATCATTCACAACCTACTAGTTCCACAAAGATCCTTATAAGGACTGGTAAGGTATAGGGTACTACAGTACATAGGGTTGAGTGAGGTACAGTCTGCTATTCCTTAAGGACTGGTATAGGTCCACAATATATAGGGTTGAGGTGCACTACTGCTGACTGCTGCCCCATACTGCAGCAGTCCTTTATCAGTATAGGGACTGAGGTACAGTCTGCTAATCATTCAGACCCACTAGTTCCACAAAGGTCCTTATAAGGACTGGTAAGGTATAGGGTACTACAGTACATAGGGTTGAGTCTGCTATTCCTTAAGGACTGGTATAGGTCCACAATATATAGGGTTGAGGTGCACTACTGCTGACTGCTGCCCTATACTGCAGCAGTCCTTTATCAGTATAGGGACTGAGGTACAGTCTGCTAATCATTCACAACCTACTAGTTCCACAAAGGTCCTTATAAGGACTGGTAAGGTATAGGGTACTAAAGTACATAGGGTTGAGTGAAGTACAGTCTGCTATTCCTTAAGGACTGGTATAGGTCCACAATATATAGGGTTGAGGTGCACTACTGCTGACTGCTGCCCTTCTGCTGCAGTAGTCCTTTATCAGTATAGGGACTGAGGTACAGTCTGCTAATCATTCACAACCTACTAGTTCCACAAAGGTCCTTATAAGGACTGGTAAGGTATAGGGTACTACAGTACATAGGGTTGAGTGAGGTACAGTCTGCTATTCCTTAAGGACTGGTGTATGTCCACAATATATAGGGTTGAGGTGCACTACTGCTGACTGCTGCCCTATACTGCAGCAGTCGTTTATCAGTATAGGGACTAAGGTACAGTCTGCTAATCATTCACAACCTACTAGTTCCACAAAGGTTCTTATAAGGACTGCTAAGGTATAGGGTACTACAGTACATAGGGTTGAGTGAGGTACAGTCTGCTATTCCTTAAGGACTGGTATAGGTCCACAATATATAGGGTTGAGGTGCACTACTGCTGACTGCTGCCCTTCTGCTGCAGCAGTCCTTTATCAGTATAGGGACTGAGGTACAGTCTGCTAATCATTTACAACCTACTAACTCCACAAAGATCATTATAAGGACTGGTAAGGTATAGGGTACTACAGTACATAGGGTTGAGTGAGGTACAGTCTGCTATTCCTTAAGGATTGGTATAGGTCCACAATATATAGGGTTGAGGTGCACTACTGCTGACTGCTGCCCTTCTGCTGCAGCAGTCCTTTATCAGTATGGGGACTGAGGTACAGTCTGCTAATCATTCACAACCTACTAGTTCCACAAAGGTCCTTATAAGGACTGGTAAGGTATAGGCTACTACAGTACATAGGGTTGGGTGAGGTACAGTCTGCTATTCCTTAAGGACTGGTATAGGTCCACAATATATAGGGTTGAGGTGCAATACCGCTGACTTTTGCCCTATACTGCAGCAGTCCTTTATCAGTATAGGGACTGAGGTACAGTCTGCTAATCATTCAGACCTACTAGTTCCACAAAGGTCCTTATAAGGATTGGTAAGGTATAGTGTACTACAGTACATAGGGTTGAATCTGCTATTCCTTAAGGACTGGTATAGGTCCACAATATATAGGGTTGAAGTGCACTACTGCTGACTGCTGCCCTTCTGCTGCAGTAGTCCTTTATCAGTATAGGGATTAAGGTACAGTCTGCTAATCATTCACAACCTATTAGTTCCACAAAGGTCCTTATAAGGACTGGTAAGGTATAGGGTACTACAGTACATGGGGTTGAGTGAGGTACAGTCTGCTATTCCTTAAGGACTGGTATAGGTCCACAATATATAGGGTTGAGGTGCACTACTGCTGACTGCTGCCCTTCTGCTGCAGAAGTCCTTTATCAGTATAGGGACTAAGGTACAGTCTGCTAATCATTCACAACCTACTAGTTCCACAAAGGTCCTTATAAGGACTGGTAAGGTATAGGGTACTACAGTACATAGAGTTGAGTGAAGTACAGTCTGCTATTCCTTAAGGACTGGTATAGATCAACAATATATAGGGTTGAGGTGCAGTACTGCTGACTGCTGCCCTATACTGCAGCAGTCCTTTATCAGTATAGGGACTGAGGAACAGTCTGCTAATCATTCACAACCTACTAGTTCCACAAAGGTCCTTATAAGGACTGGTAAGGTATAGGGTACTACAGTATATAGGGTTGAGTCTGCTATTCCTTAAGGACTGGTATAGGTCCACAATATATAGGGTTGAAGTGCACTACTGCTGACTGCTGCCCTTCTGCTGCAGTAGTCCTTTATCAGTATAGGGACTAAGGTACAGTCTGCTAATCATTCACAACCTACTAGTTCCACAAAGGTCGCTATAAGGACTGGTAAGGTATAGGGTACTAAAGTACATAGGGTTGAGTGAAGTACAGTCTGCTATTCCTTAAGGACTGGTATAGGTCCACAATATATAGGGTTGAGGTGCACTACTGCTGACTGCTGCCCTTCTGCTGCAGTAGTCCTTTATCAGTATAGGGACTGAGGTACAGTCTGCTAATCATTCACAACCTACTAGTTCCACAAAGGTCCTTATAAGGACTGGTAAGGTATAGGGTACTACAGTACATAGGGTTGAGTGAAGTACAGTCTGCTATTCCTTAAGGACTGGTATAGGTCCACAATATATAGGGTTGAGGTGCACTACTGCTGACTGCTGCCCTATACTGCAGCAGTCCTTTATCAGTATAGGGACTGAGGTACAGTCTGCTAATTATTCACAACCTACTAGTTCCACAAAGGTTCTTATAAGGACTGGTAAGGTATAGGGTACTACAGTACATAGGGTTGAGTGAGGTACAGTCTGCTATTCCTTAAGGACTGGTATAGGTCCACAATATATAGGGTTGAGGTGCACTACTGCTGACTACTGCCCTTCTGCTGCAGTAGTCCTTTATCAGTATAGGGACTAAGGCACAGTCTGCTAATCATTCACAACCTACTAGTTCCACAAAGGTCCTTATAAGGACTGGTAAGGTATAGGGTACTACAGTACATAGGGTTGAGTGAAGTACAGTCTGCTATTCCTTAAGGACTGGTATAGGTCCACAATATATAGGGTTGAGGTGCACTACTGCTGACTGCTGCCCTTCTGCTGCAGCAGTCCTTTATCAGTATAGGGACTGAGGTACAGTCTGCTAATCATTCAGACCTACTAGTTCCACAAATGTCCTTATAAGGACTGGTAAGGTATAGGGTAATACAGTACATAGGGTTGAGTCTGCTATTCCTTAAGGACTGGTATAGGTCCACAATATATAGGGTTGAGGTGCACTACTGCTGACTGCTGTCCTTCTGCTGCAGTAGTCCTTTATCAGTATAGGGACTAAGGTACAGTCTGCTAAATATTCACAACCTACTAGTTCCACAAAGGTCCTTATAAGGACTGGTAAGGTATAGGCTACTACAGTACATAAGGTTGGGTGAGGTACAGTCTGCTATTCCTTAAGGACTGGTATAGGTCCACAATATATAGGGTTGAGGTGCACTACCACTGACTTTTGCCCTATACTGCAGCAGTCCTTTATCAGTATAGGGACTAAGGTACAGTCTGCTAATCTTTCACAACCTACTAGTTCCACAAAGGTTCTTATAAGGACTGCTAAGGTATAGGGTACTACAGTACATAGGGTTGAGTGAGGTACAGTCTGCTATTCCTTAAGGACTGGTATAGGTCCACAATATATAGGGTTGAGGTGCACTACTGCTGACTGCTGCCCTTCTGCTGCAGCAGTCCTTTATCAGTATAGGGACTGAGGTACAGTCTGCTAATCATTTACAACCTACTAACTCCACAAAGATCATTATAAGGACTGGTAAGGTATAGAGTACTACAGTACTTAGGGTTGAGTGAGGTACAGTCTGCTATTCCTTAAGGACTGGTATAGGTCCACAATATATAGGGTTGAGGTGCACGACTGCTGACTGCTGCCCTATACTGCAGCAGTCCTTTATCAGTATAGGGACTGAGGTACAGTTTGCTAATCATTCACAACCTACTAGTTCCACAAAGGTCCTTATAAGGACTGGTAAGGTATAGGGTACTACAGTACATGGGGTTGAGTGAGGTACAGTCTGCTATTCCTTAAGGACTGGTATAGGTCCACAATATATAGGGTTGAGGTGCACTACTGCTGACTGCTGCCCTTCTGCTGCAATAGTCCTTTATCAGTATAGGGACTGAGGTACAATCTGCTAATCATTCACAACCTTCTAGTTCCACAAAGGTCCTTATAAGGACTGCTAAGGTATAGGGTAATACAGTACATACGGTTGAGTGAGGTACAGTCTGCTATTCCTTAAGGATTGGTATAGGTCCACAATATATAGGGTTGAGGTGCACTACTGCTGACTGCTGCCCTTATGCTGCAGCAGTCCTTTATCAGTATAGGGACTAAGGTACAGTCTGCTAATCATTCACAACCTACTAATTCCACAAAGATCCTTATAAGGACTGGAAAGGTATAGGGTACTACAGTACATAGGATTTAGTGAGGTACAGTCTGCTATTCCTTAAGGACTGGTATAGGTCCACAATATATAGGGTTTAGGTGCACTACTGCTGACTGCTGCCCTATACTGCAGCAGTCCTTTATCAGTATAGGGACTGAGGTACAGTCTGCTAATCATTCACAACCTACTAGTTCCACAAAGGTCCTTATAAGGACTGGTAAGGTATAGGGTACTACAGTACATAGGGTTGAGTGAGGTACAGTCTGTTATTCCTTAAGGACTGGTATAGGTCCACAATATATAGGGTTGAGGTGCACTACTGCTGACTGCTGCCCTTCTGCTGCAGAAGTCCTTTATCAGTATAGGGACTAAGGTACAGTCTGCTAATCATTCACAACCTACTAGTTCCACAAAGGTCCTTATAAGGACTGGTAAGGTATAGGGTACTACAGAACATAGGGTTGAGTGAAGTACAGTCTGCTATTACTTAAGGACTGGTATAGATCCACAATATATAGGGTTGAGGTGCAGTACTGCTGACTGTTGCCCTATACTGCAGCAGTCCTTTATCAGTATAGGGACTGAGGAACAGTCTGCTAATCATTCACAACCTACTAGTTCCACAAAGGTCCTTATAAGGACTGGTAAGGTATAGGGTACTACAGTACATAGGGTTGGGTGAGGTACAGTCTGCTATTCCTTAAGGACTGGTATAGGTCCACAATATATAGGGTTGAGGTGCACTACCGCTGACTTTTGCCCTATACTGCAGCAGTCCTTTATCAGTATAGGGACTGAGGTACAGTCTGCTAATCATTCAGACCTACTCGTTCCACAAAGGTCCTTATAAGGACTGGTAAGGTATAGGGTACTACAGTACATAGGGTTGAGTCTGCTATTCCTTAAGGACTGGTATAGGTCCACAATATACAGGGTTGAAGTGCACTACTGCTGACTGCTGCCCTTCTGCTGCAGTAGTCCTTTATCAGTATAGGGATTAAGGTACAGTCTGCTAATCATTCATAACCTACTAGTTCCACAAAGGTTCTTATAAGGACTGCTAAGGTATAGGGTACTACAGTACATAGGGTTGAGTGAGGTACAGTCTGCTATTCCTTAAGGACTGGTATAGGTCCACAATATAAAGGGTTGAGGTGCACGACTGCTGACTGCTGCCCTATACTGCAGCAGTCCTTTATCAGTATAGGGACTGAGGTACAGTCTGCTAATCATTCACAACCTACTAGTTCCACAAAGGTCCTTATAAGGACTGGTAAGGTATAGGGTACTACAGTACATGGGGTTGAGTGAGGTACAGTCTGCTATTCCTTAAGGATTGGTATAGGTCCACAATATATAGGGTTGAGGTGCACTACTGCTGACTGCTGCCCTTCTGCTGCAATAGTCCTTTATCAGTATAGGGACTGAGGTACAATCTGCTAATCATTCACAACCTACTAGTTCCACAGGTCCTTATAAGGACTGCTAAGGTATAGGGTAATACAGTACATACGGTTGAGTGAGGTACAGTCTGCTATTCCTTAAGGATTGGTATAGGTTCACAATATATAGGGTTGAGGTGCACTACTGCTGACTGCTGCCCTTCTGCTGCAGCAGTCCTTTATCAGTATGGGGACTGAGGTACAGTCTGCTAATCATTCACAACCTACTAGTTCCACAAAGGTCCTTATAAGGACTGGTAAGGTATAGGCTACTACAGTACATAGGGTTGGGTGAGGTACAGTCTGCTATTCCTTAAGGACTGGTATAGGTCCACAATATATAGGGTTGAGGTGCAATACCGCTGACTTTTGCCCTATACTGCAGCAGTCCTTTATCAGTATAGGGACTGAGGTACAGTCTGCTAATCATTCAGACCTACTAGTTCCACAAAGGTCCTTATAAGGACTGGTAA
The DNA here is from genome assembly GCF_037356315.1 of Lithobates pipiens. NCBI lineage: Eukaryota > Metazoa > Chordata > Amphibia > Anura > Ranidae > Lithobates > Lithobates pipiens. The sequence goes on from NW_027507764.1 coordinate 288,102,426, forward strand.
GGTATAGTGTACTACAGTACATAGGGTTGAATCTGCTATTCCTTAAGGACTGGTATAGGTCCACAATATATAGGGTTGAAGTGCACTACTGCTGACTGCTGCCCTTCTGCTGCAGTAGTCCTTTATCAGTATAGGGATTAAGGTACAGTCTGCTAATCATTCACAACCTATTAGTTCCACAAAGGTCCTTATAATGACTGGTAAGGTGTAGGGTACTACAGTACATGGGGTTGAGTGAGGTACAGTCTGCTATTCCTTAAGGACTGGTATAGGTCCACAATATATAGGGTTGAGGTGCACTACTGCTGACTGCTGCCCTTCTGCTGCAGAAGTCCTTTATCAGTATAGGGACTAAGGTACAGTCTGCTAATCATTCACAACCTACTAGTTCCACAAAGGTCCTTATAAGGACTGGTAAGGTATAGGGTACTACAGTACATAGAGTTGAGTGAAGTACAGTCTGCTATTCCTTAAGGACTGGTATAGATCAACAATATATAGGGTTGAGGTGCAGTACTGCTGACTGCTGCCCTATACTGCAGCAGTCCTTTATCAGTATAGGGACTGAGGAACAGTCTGCTAATCATTCACAACCTACTAGTTCCACAAAGGTCCTTATAAGGACTGGTAAGGTATAGGGTACTACAGTACATAGGGTTGAGTCTGCTATTCCTTAAGGACTGGTATAGGTCCACAATATATAGGGTTGAAGTGCACTACTGCTGACTGCTGCCCTTCTGCTGCAGTAGTCCTTTATCAGTATAGGGACTAAGGTACAGTCTGCTAATCATTCACAACCTACTAGTTCCACAAAGGTCGCTATAAGGACTGGTAAGGTATAGGGTACTAAAGTACATAGGGTTGAGTGAAGTACAGTCTGCTATTCCTTAAGGACTGGTATAGGTCCACAATATATAGGGTTGAGGTGCACTACTGCTGACTGCTGCCCTTCTGCTGCAGTAGTCCTTTATCAGTATAGGGACTGAGGTACAGTCTGCTAATCATTCACAACCTACTAGTTCCACAAAGGTCCTTATAAGGACTGGTAAGGTATAGGGTACTACAGTACATAGGGTTGAGTGAAGTACAGTCTGCTATTCCTTAAGGACTGGTATAGGTCCACAATATATAGGGTTGAGGTGCACTACTGCTGACTGCTGCCCTATACTGCAGCAGTCCTTTATCAGTATAGGGACTGAGGTACAGTCTGCTAATTATTCACAACCTACTAGTTCCACAAAGGTTCTTATAAGGACTGGTAAGGTATAGGGTACTACAGTACATAGGGTTGAGTGAGGTACAGTCTGCTATTCCTTAAGGACTGGTATAGGTCCACAATATATAGGGTTGAGGTGCACTACTGCTGACTACTGCCCTTCTGCTGCAGTAGTCCTTTATCAGTATAGGGACTAAGGCACAGTCTGCTAATCATTCACAACCTACTAGTTCCACAAAGGTCCTTATAAGGACTGGTAAGGTATAGGGTACTACAGTACATAGGGTTGAGTGAAGTACAGTCTGCTATTCCTTAAGGACTGGTATAGGTCCACAATATATAGGGTTGAGGTGCACTACTGCTGACTGCTGCCCTTCTGCTGCAGCAGTCCTTTATCAGTATAGGGACTGAGGTACAGTCTGCTAATCATTCAGACCTACTAGTTCCACAAATGTCCTTATAAGGACTGGTAAGGTATAGGGTAATACAGTACATAGGGTTGAGTCTGCTATTCCTTAAGGACTGGTATAGGTCCACAATATATAGGGTTGAGGTGCACTACTGCTGACTGCTGTCCTTCTGCTGCAGTAGTCCTTTATCAGTATAGGGACTAAGGTACAGTCTGCTAAATATTCACAACCTACTAGTTCCACAAAGGTCCTTATAAGGACTGGTAAGGTATAGGCTACTACAGTACATAAGGTTGGGTGAGGTACAGTCTGCTATTCCTTAAGGACTGGTATAGGTCCACAATATATAGGGTTGAGGTGCACTACCGCTGACTTTTGCCCTATACTGCAGCAGTCCTTTATCAGTATAGGGACTAAGGTACAGTCTGCTAATCTTTCACAACCTACTAGTTCCACAAAGGTTCTTATAAGGACTGCTAAGGTATAGGGTACTACAGTACATAGGGTTGAGTGAGGTACAGTCTGCTATTCCTTAAGGACTGATATAGGTCCACAATATATAGGGTTGAGGTGCAATACCGCTGACTTTTGCCCTATACTGCAGCAGTCCTTTATCAGTATAGGGACTGAGGTACAGTCTGCTAACCATTCAGACCTACTAGTTCCACAAAGGTCCTTATAAGGACTGGTAAGGTATAGTGTACTACAGTACATAGGGTTGAATCTGCTATTCCTTAAGGACTGGTATAGGTCCACAATATATAGGGTTGAAGTGCACTACTGCTGACTGCTGCCCTTCTGCTGCAGTAGTCCTTTATCAGTATAGGGATTAAGGTACAGTCTGCTAATCATTCACAACCTATTAGTTCCACAAAGGTCCTTATAAGGACTGGTAAGGTATAGGGTACTACAGTACATGGGGTTGAGTGAGGTACAGTCTGCTATTCCTTAAGGACTGGTATAGGTCCACAATATATAGGGTTGAGGTGCACTACTGCTGACTGCTGCCCTTCTGCTGCAGAAGTCCTTTATCAGTATAGGGACTAAGGTACAGTCTGCTAATCATTCACAACCTACTAGTTCCACAAAGGTCCTTATAAGGACTGGTAAGGTATAGGGTACTACAGTACATAGAGTTGAGTGAAGTACAGTCTGCTATTCCTTAAGGACTGGTATAGATCAACAATATATAGGGTTGAGGTGCAGTACTGCTGACTGCTGCCCTATACTGCAGCAGTCCTTTATCAGTATAGGGACTGAGGAACAGTCTGCTAATCATTCACAACCTACTAGTTCCACAAAGGTCCTTATAAGGACTGGTAAGGTATAGGGTACTACAGTACATAGGGTTGAGTCTGCTATTCCTTAAGGACTGGTATAGGTCCACAATATATAGGGTTGAAGTGCACTACTGCTGACTGCTGCCCTTCTGCTGCAGTAGTCCTTTATCAGTATAGGGACTAAGGTACAGTCTGCTAATCATTCACAACCTACTAGTTCCACAAAGGTCGCTATAAGGACTGGTAAGGTATAGGGTACTAAAGTACATAGGGTTGAGTGAAGTACAGTCTGCTATTCCTTAAGGACTGGTATAGGTCCACAATATATAGGGTTGAGGTGCACTACTGCTGACTGCTGCCCTTCTGCTGCAGTAGTCCTTTATCAGTATAGGGACTGAGGTACAGTCTGCTAATCATTCACAACCTACTAGTTCCACAAAGGTCCTTATAAGGACTGGTAAGGTATAGGGTACTACAGTACATAGGGTTGAGTGAAGTACAGTCTGCTATTCCTTAAGGACTGGTATAGGTCCACAATATATAGGGTTGAGGTGCACTACTGCTGACTGCTGCCCTATACTGCAGCAGTCCTTTATCAGTATAGGGACTGAGGTACAGTCTGCTAATTATTCACAACCTACTAGTTCCACAAAGGTTCTTATAAGGACTGGTAAGGTATAGGGTACTACAGTACATAGGGTTGAGTGAGGTACAGTCTGCTATTCCTTAAGGACTGGTATAGGTCCACAATATATAGGGTTGAGGTGCACTACTGCTGACTACTGCCCTTCTGCTGCAGTAGTCCTTTATCAGTATAGGGACTAAGGCACAGTCTGCTAATCATTCACAACCTACTAGTTCCACAAAGGTCCTTATAAGGACTGGTAAGGTATAGGGTACTACAGTACATAGGGTTGAGTGAAGTACAGTCTGCTATTCCTTAAGGACTGGTATAGGTCCACAATATATAGGGTTGAGGTGCACTACTGCTGACTGCTGCCCTTCTGCTGCAGCAGTCCTTTATCAGTATAGGGACTGAGGTACAGTCTGCTAATCATTCAGACCTACTAGTTCCACAAATGTCCTTATAAGGACTGGTAAGGTATAGGGTAATACAGTACATAGGGTTGAGTCTGCTATTCCTTAAGGACTGGTATAGGTCCACAATATATAGGGTTGAGGTGCACTACTGCTGACTGCTGTCCTTCTGCTGCAGTAGTCCTTTATCAGTATAGGGACTAAGGTACAGTCTGCTAAATATTCACAACCTACTAGTTCCACAAAGGTCCTTATAAGGACTGGTAAGGTATAGGCTACTACAGTACATAAGGTTGGGTGAGGTACAGTCTGCTATTCCTTAAGGACTGGTATAGGTCCACAATATATAGGGTTGAGGTGCACTACCGCTGACTTTTGCCCTATACTGCAGCAGTCCTTTATCAGTATAGGGACTAAGGTACAGTCTGCTAATCTTTCACAACCTACTAGTTCCACAAAGGTTCTTATAAGGACTGCTAAGGTATAGGGTACTACAGTACATAGGGTTGAGTGAGGTACAGTCTGCTATTCCTTAAGGACTGGTATAGGTCCACAATATATAGGGTTGAGGTGCACTACTGCTGACTGCTGCCCTTCTGCTGCAGCAGTCCTTTATCAGTATAGGGACTGAGGTACAGTCTGCTAATCATTTACAACCTACTAACTCCACAAAGATCATTATAAGGACTGGTAAGGTATAGAGTACTACAGTACTTAGGGTTGAGTGAGGTACAGTCTGCTATTCCTTAAGGACTGGTATAGGTCCACAATATATAGGGTTGAGGTGCACGACTGCTGACTGCTGCCCTATACTGCAGCAGTCCTTTATCAGTATAGGGACTGAGGTACAGTTTGCTAATCATTCACAACCTACTAGTTCCACAAAGGTCCTTATAAGGACTGGTAAGGTATAGGGTACTACAGTACATGGGGTTGAGTGAGGTACAGTCTGCTATTCCTTAAGGACTGGTATAGGTCCACAATATATAGGGTTGAGGTGCACTACTGCTGACTGCTGCCCTTCTGCTGCAATAGTCCTTTATCAGTATAGGGACTGAGGTACAATCTGCTAATCATTCACAACCTTCTAGTTCCACAAAGGTCCTTATAAGGACTGCTAAGGTATAGGGTAATACAGTACATACGGTTGAGTGAGGTACAGTCTGCTATTCCTTAAGGATTGGTATAGGTCCACAATATATAGGGTTGAGGTGCACTACTGCTGACTGCTGCCCTTATGCTGCAGCAGTCCTTTATCAGTATAGGGACTAAGGTACAGTCTGCTAATCATTCACAACCTACTAATTCCACAAAGATCCTTATAAGGACTGGAAAGGTATAGGGTACTACAGTACATAGGATTTAGTGAGGTACAGTCTGCTATTCCTTAAGGACTGGTATAGGTCCACAATATATAGGGTTTAGGTGCACTACTGCTGACTGCTGCCCTATACTGCAGCAGTCCTTTATCAGTATAGGGACTGAGGTACAGTCTGCTAATCATTCACAACCTACTAGTTCCACAAAGGTCCTTATAAGGACTGGTAAGGTATAGGGTACTACAGTACATAGGGTTGAGTGAGGTACAGTCTGTTATTCCTTAAGGACTGGTATAGGTCCACAATATATAGGGTTGAGGTGCACTACTGCTGACTGCTGCCCTTCTGCTGCAGAAGTCCTTTATCAGTATAGGGACTAAGGTACAGTCTGCTAATCATTCACAACCTACTAGTTCCACAAAGGTCCTTATAAGGACTGGTAAGGTATAGGGTACTACAGAACATAGGGTTGAGTGAAGTACAGTCTGCTATTACTTAAGGACTGGTATAGATCCACAATATATAGGGTTGAGGTGCAGTACTGCTGACTGTTGCCCTATACTGCAGCAGTCCTTTATCAGTATAGGGACTGAGGAACAGTCTGCTAATCATTCACAACCTACTAGTTCCACAAAGGTCCTTATAAGGACTGGTAAGGTATAGGGTACTACAGTACATAGGGTTGGGTGAGGTACAGTCTGCTATTCCTTAAGGACTGGTATAGGTCCACAATATATAGGGTTGAGGTGCACTACCGCTGACTTTTGCCCTATACTGCAGCAGTCCTTTATCAGTATAGGGACTGAGGTACAGTCTGCTAATCATTCAGACCTACTCGTTCCACAAAGGTCCTTATAAGGACTGGTAAGGTTTAGGGTACTACAGTACATAGGGTTGAGTCTGCTATTCCTTAAGGACTGGTATAGGTCCACAATATACAGGGTTGAAGTGCACTACTGCTGACTGCTGCCCTTCTGCTGCAGTAGTCCTTTATCAGTATAGGGATTAAGGTACAGTCTGCTAATCATTCATAACCTACTAGTTCCACAAAGGTTCTTATAACGACTGCTAAGGTATAGGGTACTACAGTACATAGGGTTGAGTGAGGTACAGTCTGCTATTCCTTAAGGACTGGTATAGGTCCACAATATAAAGGGTTGAGGTGCACGACTGCTGACTGCTGCCCTATACTGCAGCAGTCCTTTATCAGTATAGGGACTGAGGTACAGTCTGCTAATCATTCACAACCTACTAGTTCCACAAAGGTCCTTATAAGGACTGGTAAGGTATAGGGTACTACAGTACATGGGGTTGAGTGAGGTACAGTCTGCTATTCCTTAAGGACTGGTATAGGTCCACAATATATAGGGTTGAGGTGCACTACTGCTGACTGCTGCCCTTCTGCTGCAATAGTCCTTTATCAGTATAGGGACTGAGGTACAATCTGCTAATCATTCACAACCTACTAGTTCCACAGGTCCTTATAAGGACTGCTAAGGTATAGGGTAATACAGTACCTACGGTTGAGTGAGGTACAGTCTGCTATTCCTTAAGGATTGGTATAGGTTCACAATATATAGGGTTGAGGTGCACTACTGCTGACTGCTGCCCTTCTGCTGCAGCAGTCCTTTATCAGTATGGGGACTGAGGTACAGTCTGCTAATCATTCACAACCTACTATTTCCACAAAGGTCCTTATAAGGACTGGTAAGGTATAGGCTACTACAGTACATAGGGTTGGGTGAGGTACAGTCTGCTATTCCTTAAGGACTGGTATAGGTCCACAATATATAGGATTGAGGTGCACTACTGCTGACTGCTGCCCTTCTGCTGCAGAAGTCCTTTATCAGTATAGGGACTAAGGTACAGTCTGCTAATCATTCACAACCTACTAGTTCCACAAAGGTCCTTATAAGGACTGGTAAGGTATAGGGTACTACAGTACATAGGGTTGAGTGAAGTACAGTCTGCTATTCCTTAAGGACTGGTATAGATCAACAATATATAGGGTTGAGGTGCAGTACTGCTGACTGCTGCCCTATACTGCAGCAGTCCTTTATCAGTATAGGGACTGAGGAACAGTCTGCTAATCATTCACAACCTACTAGTTCCACAAAGGTCCTTCTAAGGACTGGTAAGGTATAGGGTACTACAGTACATAGGGTTGGGTGAGGTACAGTCTGCTATTCCTTAAGGACTGGTATAGGTCCACAATATATAGGGTTGAGGTGCACTACCGCTGACTTTTGCCCTATACTGCAGCAGTCCTTTATCAGTATAGGGACTGAGGTACAGTCTGCTAATCATTCAGACCTACTCGTTCCACAAAGGTCCTTATAAGGACTGGTAAGGTATAGGGTACTACAGTACATAGGGTTGAGTCTGCTATTCCTTAAGGACTGGTATAGGTCCACAATATATAGGGTTGAGGTGCACTACCGCTGACTTTTGCCCTATACTGCAGCAGTCCTTTATCAGTATAGGGACTGAGGTACAGTTTGCTAATCATTCACAACCTACTAGTTCCACAAAGGTCCTTATAAGGACTGGTAAGGTATAGGGTACTACAGTACATGGGGTTGAGTGAGGTACAGTCTGCTATTCCTTAAGGACTGGTATAGGTCCACAATATATAGGGTTGAGGTGCACTACTGCTGACTGCTGCCCTTCTGCTGCAATAGTCCTTTATCAGTATAGGGACTGAGGTACAATCTGCTAATCATTCACAACCTTCTAGTTCCACAAAGGTCCTTATAAGGACTGCTAAGGTATAGGGTAATACAGTACATACGGTTGAGTGAGGTACAGTCTGCTATTCCTTAAGGATTGGTATAGGTCCACAATATATAGGGTTGAGGTGCACTACTGCTGACTGCTGCCCTTATGCTGCAGCAGTCCTTTATCAGTATAGGGACTAAGGTACAGTCTGCTAATCATTCACAACCTACTAATTCCACAAAGATCCTTATAAGGACTGGAAAGGTATAGGGTACTACAGTACATAGGATTTAGTGAGGTACAGTCTGCTATTCCTTAAGGACTGGTATAGGTCCACAATATATAGGGTTTAGGTGCACTACTGCTGACTGCTGCCCTATACTGCAGCAGTCCTTTATCAGTATAGGGACTGAGGTACAGTCTGCTAATCATTCACAACCTACTAGTTCCACAAAGGTCCTTATAAGGACTGGTAAGGTATAGGGTACTACAGTACATAGGGTTGAGTGAGGTACAGTCTGTTATTCCTTAAGGACTGGTATAGGTCCACAATATATAGGGTTGAGGTGCACTACTGCTGACTGCTGCCCTTCTGCTGCAGAAGTCCTTTATCAGTATAGGGACTAAGGTACAGTCTGCTAATCATTCACAACCTACTAGTTCCACAAAGGTCCTTATAAGGACTGGTAAGGTATAGGGTACTACAGAACATAGGGTTGAGTGAAGTACAGTCTGCTATTACTTAAGGACTGGTATAGATCCACAATATATAGGGTTGAGGTGCAGTACTGCTGACTGTTGCCCTATACTGCAGCAGTCCTTTATCAGTATAGGGACTGAGGAACAGTCTGCTAATCATTCACAACCTACTAGTTCCACAAAGGTCCTTATAAGGACTGGTAAGGTATAGGGTACTACAGTACATAGGGTTGGGTGAGGTACAGTCTGCTATTCCTTAAGGACTGGTATAGGTCCACAATATATAGGGTTGAGGTGCACTACCGCTGACTTTTGCCCTATACTGCAGCAGTCCTTTATCAGTATAGGGACTGAGGTACAGTCTGCTAATCATTCAGACCTACTCGTTCCACAAAGGTCCTTATAAGGACTGGTAAGGTATAGGGTACTACAGTACATAGGGTTGAGTCTGCTATTCCTTAAGGACTGGTATAGGTCCACAATATACAGGGTTGAAGTGCACTACTGCTGACTGCTGCCCTTCTGCTGCAGTAGTCCTTTATCAGTATAGGGATTAAGGTACAGTCTGCTAATCATTCATAACCTACTAGTTCCACAAAGGTTCTTATAACGACTGCTAAGGTATAGGGTACTACAGTACATAGGGTTGAGTGAGGTACAGTCTGCTATTCCTTAAGGACTGGTATAGGTCCACAATATAAAGGGTTGAGGTGCACGACTGCTGACTGCTGCCCTATACTGCAGCAGTCCTTTATCAGTATAGGGACTGAGGTACAGTCTGCTAATCATTCACAACCTACTAGTTCCACAAAGGTCCTTATAAGGACTGGTAAGGTATAGGGTACTACAGTACATGGGGTTGAGTGAGGTACAGTCTGCTATTCCTTAAGGACTGGTATAGGTCCACAATATATAGGGTTGAGGTGCACTACTGCTGACTGCTGCCCTTCTGCTGCAATAGTCCTTTATCAGTATAGGGACTGAGGTACAATCTGCTAATCATTCACAACCTACTAGTTCCACAGGTCCTTATAAGGACTGCTAAGGTATAGGGTAATACAGTACCTACGGTTGAGTGAGGTACAGTCTGCTATTCCTTAAGGATTGGTATAGGTTCACAATATATAGGGTTGAGGTGCACTACTGCTGACTGCTGCCCTTCTGCTGCAGCAGTCCTTTATCAGTATGGGGACTGAGGTACAGTCTGCTAATCATTCACAACCTACTATTTCCACAAAGGTCCTTATAAGGACTGGTAAGGTATAGGCTACTACAGTACATAGGGTTGGGTGAGGTACAGTCTGCTATTCCTTAAGGACTGGTATAGGTCCACAATATATAGGATTGAGGTGCACTACTGCTGACTGCTGCCCTTCTGCTGCAGAAGTCCTTTATCAGTATAGGGACTAAGGTACAGTCTGCTAATCATTCACAACCTACTAGTTCCACAAAGGTCCTTATAAGGACTGGTAAGGTATAGGGTACTACAGTACATAGGGTTGAGTGAAGTACAGTCTGCTATTCCTTAAGGACTGGTATAGATCAACAATATATAGGGTTGAGGTGCAGTACTGCTGACTGCTGCCCTATACTGCAGCAGTCCTTTATCAGTATAGGGACTGAGGAACAGTCTGCTAATCATTCACAACCTACTAGTTCCACAAAGGTCCTTCTAAGGACTGGTAAGGTATAGGGTACTACAGTACATAGGGTTGGGTGAGGTACAGTCTGCTATTCCTTAAGGACTGGTATAGGTCCACAATATATAGGGTTGAGGTGCACTACCGCTGACTTTTGCCCTATACTGCAGCAGTCCTTTATCAGTATAGGGACTGAGGTACAGTCTGCTAATCATTCAGACCTACTCGTTCCACAAAGGTCCTTATAAGGACTGGTAAGGTATAGGGTACTACAGTACATAGGGTTGAGTCTGCTATTCCTTAAGGACTGGTATAGGTCCACAATATACAGGGTTGAAGTGCACTACTGCTGACTGCTGCCCTTCTGCTGCAGTAGTCCTTTATCAGTATAGGGATTAAGGTACAGTCTGCTAATCATTCATAACCTACTAGTTCCACAAAGGTTCTTATAAGGACTGCTAAGGTAAAGGGTACTACAGTACATAGGGTTGAGTGAGGTACAGTCTGCTATTCCTTAAGGACTGGTATAGGTCCACAATATAAAGTGTTGAGGTGCACGACTGCTGACTGCTGCCCTATACTGCAGCAGTCCTTTATCAGTATAGGGACTGAGGTACAGTCTGCTAATCATTCACAACCTACTAGTTCCACAAAGGTCCTTATAAGGACTGGTAAGGTATAGGGTACTACAGTACATGGGGTTGAGTGAGGTACAGTCTGCTATTCCTTAAGGACTGGTATAGGTCCACAATATATAGGGTTGAGGTGCACTACTGCTGACTGCTGCCCTTCTGCTGCAATAGTCCTTTATCAGTATAGGGACTGAGGTACAATCTGCTAATCATTCACAACCTACTAGTTCCACAGGTCCTTATAAGGACTGCTAAGGTATAGGGTAATACAGTACATACGGTTGAGTGAGGTACAGTCTGCTATTCCTTAAGGATTGGTATAGGTTCACAATATATAGGGTTGAGGTGCACTACTGCTGACTGCTGCCCTTCTGCTGCAGCAGTCCTTTATCAGTATGGGGACTGAGGTACAGTCTGCTAATCATTCACAACCTACTAGTTCCACAAAGGTCCTTATAAGGACTGGTAAGGTATAGGCTACTACAGTACATAGGGTTGGGTGAGGTACAGTCTGCTATTCCTTAAGGACTGGTATAGGTCCACAATATATAGGGTTGAGGTGCACTACTGCTGACTGCTGCCCTTCTGCTGCAGAAGTCCTTTATCAGTATAGGGACTAAGGTACAGTCTGCTAATCATTCACAACCTACTAGTTCCACAAAGATCCTTATAAGGACTGGTAAGGTATAGGGTACTACAGTACATAGGGTTGAGTCTGCTATTCCTTAAGGACTGGTATAGGTCCACAATATATAGGGTTGAAGTGCACTACTGCTGACTGCTGCCCTTCTGCTGCAGTAGTCCTTTATCAGTATAGGGATTAAGGTACAGTCTGCTAATCATTCACAACCTATTAGTTCCACAAAGGTCCTTATAAGGACTGGTAAGGTATAGGGTACTACAGTACATGGGGTTGAGTGATGTACAGTCTGCTATTCCTTAAGGACTGGTATAGGTCCACAATATATAGGGTTGAGGTGCACTACTGCTGACTGCTGCCCTTCTGCTGCAGAAGTCCTTTATCAGTATAGGGACTAAGGTACAGTCTGCTAATCATTCACAACCTACTAGTTCCACAAAGGTCCTTATAAGGACTGGTAAGGTATAGGGTACTACAGTACATAGGGTTGAGTGAAGTACAGTCTGCTATTCCTTAAGGACTGGTATAGATCAACAATATATAGGGTTGAGGTGCAGTACTGCTGACTGCTGCCCTATACTGCAGCAGTCCTTTATCAGTATAGGGACTGAGGAACAGTCTGCTAATCATTCACAACCTACTAGTTCCACAAAGGTCCTTCTAAGGACTGGTAAGGTATAGGGTACTACAGTACATAGGGTTGGGTGAGGTACAGTCTGCTATTCCTTAAGGACTGGTATAGGTCCACAATATATAGGGTTGAGGTGCACTACCGCTGACTTTTGCCCTATACTGCAGCAGTCCTTTATCAGTATAGGGACTGAGGTACAGTCTGCTAATCATTCAGACCTACTCGTTCCACAAAGGTCCTTATAAGGACTGGTAAGGTATAGGGTACTACAGTACATAGGGTTGAGTCTGCTATTCCTTAAGGACTGGTATAGGTCCACAATATATAGGGTTGAAGTGCACTACTGCTGACTGCTGCCCTTCTGCTGCAGTAGTCCTTTATCAGTATAGGGACTAAGGTACAGTCTGCTAATCATTCACAACCTACTAGTTCCACAAAGGTCGCTATAAGGACTGGTAAGGTATAGGGTACTAAAGTACATAGGGTTGAGTGAAGTACAGTCTGCTATTCCTTAAGGACTGGTATAGGTCCACAATATATAGGGTTGAGGTGCACTACTGCTGACTGCTGCCCTTCTGCTGCAGTAGTCCTTTATCAGTATAGGGACTGAGGTACAGTCTGCTAATCATTCACAACCTACTAGTTCCACAAAGGTCCTTATAAGGACTGGTAAGGTATAGGGTACTACAGTACATAGGGTTGAGTGAAGTACAGTCTGCTATTCCTTAAGGACTGGTATAGGTCCACAATATATAGGGTTGAGGTGCACTACTGCTGACTGCTGTCCTATACTGCAGCAGTCCTTTATCAGTATAGGGACTGAGGTACAGTCTGCTAATTATTCACAACCTACTAGTTCCACAAAGGTTCTTATAAGGACTGGTAAGGTATAGGGTACTACAGTACATAGGGTTGAGTGAGGTACAGTCTGCTATTCCTTAAGGACTGGTATAGGTCCACAATATATAGGGTTGAGGTGCACTACTGCTGACTGCTGCCCTTCTGCTGCAGTAGTCCTTTATCAGTATAGGGACTAAGGTACAGTCTGCTAATCATTCACAACCTACTAGTTCCACAAAGGTCCTTATAAGGACTGGTAAGGTATAGGGTACTACAGTACATAGGGTTGAGTGAAGTACAGTCTGCTATTCCTTAAGGACTGGTATAGGTCCACAATATATAGGGTTGAGGTGCACTACTGCTGACTGCTGCCCTATACTGCAGCAGTCCTTTATCAGTATAGGGACTGAGGTACAGTCTGCTAATTATTCACAACCTACTAGTTTCACAAAGGTCCTTATAAGGACTGGTAAGGTATAGGGTACTACAGTACATAGGGTTGAGTGAGGTACAGTCTGCTATTCATTAAGGATTGGTATAGGTCCACAATATATCGGGTTGAGGTGCACTACTGCTGACTGCTGCCCTTCTGCTGCAGCAGTCCTTTATCAGTATAGGGACTGAGGTACAGTCTGCTAATTATTCAAGAGGAAGTAAACCCTTCCAAACAACTTGGACCTATAGGTAAGCCTAGATTAAGGCTTACCTGTAGGTCCAAGCAATATCTCCTAAACCTATATGGTTTAGGAGATATTTGCCCGAAAATGGGCACCGCTGTCTACGGCGCATGCGCCGTAGACAGCGGCGCGCAGGCGCACTAAATGCGGCAAATCCAAGAATGGATTTGCCAAATTTGTCGACTCCCGTGCGCATGCGCGGGAGTGACGTCATCGCGGCTTCTCCGTATGACAGCAACGGAGCTGCGAGGCGCGACTCCCGTGCGCATGCGCGGGAGTGACATCATCGCGGTTGCGCCGCTGTCATTGGTCGGAGCTGCGAGACGCCACCAGCAAGATGGACGCGGCGGACTACAGGGATCAGCGGCGACTTCGCTGGCTCCTGTGTCAGGTAAGTGACACATAATGAGCTACTATGCGATGCATAGTAGTCCATTATGCTTTACCTTTGCAGGGAAAAAAAGAGGAAGTAAACCCATCAGGGTTTACTTCCTCTTTCACAACCTACTAGTTCCACAAAGATCCTTATAAGGACTGGTAATGTATAGGGTACTACAGTACATAGGGTTTAGTGAGGTACAGTCTGCTATTCCTTAAGGACTGGTATAGGTCCACAATATATAGGGTTGAGGTGCACTACTACTGACTGCTGCCCTATACTGCAGCAGTCCTTTATCAGTATAGGGACTGAGGTACAGTCTGCTAATCATTCAGACCTACTAGTTCCACAAATGTCCTTATAAGGACTGGTAGGGTATAGGGTACTACAGTACATAGGGTTGAGTCTGCTATTCCTTAAGGACTGGTATAGGTCCACAATATATAGAGTTTAGGTGCACTACTGCTGACTGCTGTCCTTCTGCTGCAGTAGTCCTTTATCAGTATAGGGACTGAGGTACAGTCTGCTAATCATTCACAACCTACTAGTTCCACAAAGGTCCTTATAAGAACTGGTAAGGTATAGGGTACTACAGTACATAGGGTTGAGTGAGGTACAGTCTGCTATTCCTTAAGGACTGGTATAGATCCACAATATATAGGGTTGAGGTGCAGTACTGCTTACTGCTGCCCTATACTGCAGCAGTCCTTTATCAGTATAGGGACTGAGGTACAGTCTGCTAATCATTTACAACCTACTAATCCCACAAAGATCCTTATAAGGACTGGTAAGGTATAGGGTACTACAGTACATAGGGTTGAGGGAGGTACATTCTGCTATTCCTTAAGGACTGGTATAGGTCCACAATATATAGAGTTGAGGTGCACTACTGCTGACTGCTGCCCTATACTGCAGCAGTCCTTTATCAGTATAGGGACTGAGGAACAGTCTGCTAATCATTCACAACCTACTAGTTCCACAAAAGTCCTTATAAGGACTGGTAAGGTATAGGGTACTACAGTACGTAGGGTTGGGTGAGGTACAGTCTGCTATTCCTTAAGGACTGGTATAGGTCCACAATATATAGGGTTGAGGTGCACAACTGCTGACTGCTGCCCTTCTGCTGCAGAAGTCCTTTATCAGTATAGGGACTAAGGTACAGTCTGCTAATCATTCACAACCTACTAGATCCACAAAGGTGCTTATAAGGACTGGTAAGGTATAGGGTACTACAGTACATAGGGTTGAGTGAAGTACAGTCTGCTATTCCTTAAGGACTGGTATAGATCCACAATATATAGGGTTGAGGTGCAGTACTGCTGACTGCTGTGCTATACTGCAGCAGTCCTTTATCAGTATAGGGACTGAGGTACAGTCTGCTAATCATTCACAACCTATTAGTTCCACAAAGGTCCTTATCCTTATAAGGACTGGTAAGGTATAGGGTACTACAGTACATAGGGTTGAGTGAGGTACGGTCTGCTATTTCATAAAGACTGGTATAGTTCCACAATATATAGGGTTGAGGTGCACTACTGCTGACTGCTGCCCTTCTGCTGCAGTAGTCCTTTATCAGTATAGGGACTGAGGTACAGTCTGCTAATCATTCACAACCTACTAGTTCCACAAAGGTCCTTATAAGGACTGGTAAGGTATAGGGTACTACAGTACATAGGGTTGAGTGAGGTACAGTCTGCTATTCCTTAAGGACTGGTATAGGTCCACAATATATAGAGTTGAGGTGCACTACTGCTGAATGCTGCCCTATACTGCGGCAGTCCTTTATCAGTATAGGGACTGAGGTACAGTCTGCTAATCATTCACAACCTACTAGTTCCACAAAGGTCCTTATAAGGACTGCTAAGGTATAGGGTACTACAGTACATAGGGTTGAGTGAGGTACAGTCCTCTATTCCTTAAGGACTGGTATAGGTCCACAATATATAGGGTTGAGGTGCACTACTGCTGACTGCTGCCCTTCTGCTGCAGCAGTCCTTTATCAGTATAGGGACTGAGGTACAGTCTGCTAAGCATTCACAACCTACTAGTTCCACAAAGGTCCTTATAAGGACTGGTAAGGTATAGGGTACTACAGTACATAGGGTTGAGTGAGGTACAGTCTGCTATTCCTTAAGGACTGGTATAAGTCCACAATATATAGGGTTGAGGTGCAGTACTGCTGACTGCTGCCCTATACTGCAGAAGTCCTTTATCAGTATAGGGACTGAGGTACAGTCTGCTAATCATTCAAAACCTACTAGTTCCACAAAGGTCCTTATAAGGACTGGTAAGGTATAGGGTACTACAGTACATAGGGTTGAGTGAGGTACAGTCTGCTATTCCTTAGGGACTGGTATAGGTCCACAATATATAGGGTTGAGGTGCACTACTGCTGACTGCTGCCCTTCTGCTGCAATAGTCCTTTATCAGTATAGGGACTGAGGTACAGTCTGCTAATCGTTCAAAACCTACTAGTTCCACAAAGGTCCTTATATGGACTGGTAAGGTATAGGGTACTACAGTACATAGGGTTGACTGAGGTACAGTCTGCTATTCCTTACGGACTGGTATAAGTCCACAATATATAGGGTTCAGGTGCAGTACTGCTGACTGCTGCCCTATACTGCAGAAGTCCTTTATCAGTGTAGGGACTGAGGTACAGTCTGCTAATCATTCACAACCTACTAGTTCCACAAAGGTCCTTATAAGGACTGGTAAGGTATAGGGTACTACAGTACATAGGGTTGAGTGAGGTACAGTCTGCTATTCCTTAGGGACTGGTATAGGTCCACAATATATAGGGTTGAGGTGCACTACTGCTGACTGCTGCCCTTCTGCTGCAGTAGTCCTTTATCAGTATAGGGACTGAGGTACAGTCTGCTAATCATTCACAACCTACTAGTTCCACAAAGGTCCTTATAAGGACTGGTAAGGTATAGGGTACTACAGTACATAGGGTTGAGTGAAGTATAGTCTGCTATTCCTTAAGGACTGGTATAGATCTACAATATATAGGGTTGAGGTGCAGTACTGCTGACTGCTGCCCTATTCTGCAGCAGTCCTTTATCAGTATAGGGACCGAGGAACAGTCTGCTAATCATTCACAACCTACTAGTTCCACAAAGGTCCTTATAAGGACTGGTAAGGTATAGGGTACTACAGTATATAGGGTTGAGTGAGGTACAGTCTGCTATTCCATAAGGACTGGTATAGGTCCACAATATATAGGGTTGAGGTGCACTACTGCTGACTGCTGCCCTTCTGCTGCAGTAGTCCTTTATCAGTATAGGGACTGAGGTACAGTCTGCCAATCATTCACAACCTACTAGTTCCACAAAGGTCCTTATAAGGACTGGTAAGGTATAGGGTACTACAGTACATAGGGTTGAGTGAGGTACAGTCTGCTATTCCTTAAGGACTGGTATAGGCCCACAATATATAGGGTTGAGGTGCACTACTGCTGAATGCTGCCCTATACTGCGGCAGTCCTTTATCAGTATAGGGACTGAGGTACAGTCTGCTAATCATTCAAAACCTACTAGTTCCACAAAGGTCCTTATAAGGACTGGTAAGGTATAGGGTACTACAGTACATAGGGTTGAGTGAGGTACAGTCTGCTATTCCTTAAGGACTGGTATAAGTCCACAATATATATGGTTGAGGTGCAGTACTGCTGACTGCTGCCCTATACTGCAGAAGTCCTTTATCAGTATAGGGACTGAGGTACAGTCTGCTAATCATTCACAACTTACTAGTTCCACAAAGGTCCTTATAAGGACTGGTAAGGAATAGGGTACTGCATTACATAGGGTTGGGTGAGATACAGTCTGCTATTCCTTAAGGACTGGTATAGGTCCACAATATATAGGGTTGAGGTGCAATACTGCTGACTTCTGCCCTTCTGCTGCAGTAGTCCTTTATCAGTATAGGGACTGAGGTACAGTCTGCTAATCATTCACAACCTACTAGTTCCACAAAGGTCCTTATAAGGACTGGTAAGGTATAGGGTACTACAGTACATAGGGTTGAGTGAGGTACAGTCTGCTATTCCTTAAGGACTGGTATAGGTCCACAATATATAGGGTTGAGGTGCAATACTGCTGACTTCTGCCCTTCTGCTGCAGCAGTCCTTTATCAGTATAGGGACTGAGGTACAGTCTGCTAATCATTTACAACCTACTAATTCCACAAAGATCATTATAAGGACTGGTAAGGTATAGGGTACTACAGTACATAGGGTTGAGTGAGGTACAGTCTGCTATTCCTTAAGGACTGGTATAGCTCCACAATATATAGGGCTGAGGTGCACTACTGCTGACTGCTGCCCTTCTGCTGCAGAAGTCCTTTATCAGTATAGGGACAAAGGTACAGTCTGCTAATCATTCACAACCTACTAGTTCCACAAAGGTCCTTATAAGGACTGGTAAGGTATAGGATACTACAGTACATAGGGTTGAGTGAAGTACAGTCTGCTATTCCTTAAGGACTGGTATAGGTCCACAATATATAGGGTTGAGGTGCACTACTGCTGACTGCTGCCCTTCTGCTGCAGCAGTCCTTTATCAGTATAGGGACTGAGGAACAGTCTGCTAATCATTCACAACCTACTAGTTCCACAAAAGTCCTTATAAGGACTGGTAAGGTATAGGGTACTACAGTACATAGGGTTGGGTGAGGTACAGTCTGCTATTCCTTAAGGACTGGTATAGGTCCACAATATATAGGGTAGAGGTGCACTACTGCTGACTGCTGCCCTTCTGCTGCAGAAGTCCTTTATCAGTATAGGGACAAAGGTACAGTCTGCTAATCATTCACAACCTACTAGTTCTACAAAGGTCCTTATAAGGACTGGTAAGGTATAGGGTACTACAGTACATAGGGTTGAGTGAAGTACAGTCTTCTATTCCTTAAGGACTGGTATAGATCCACAATATATAGGGTTGAGGTGCAGTACTGCTGACTGCTTCCCTATACTGCAGCAGTCCTTTATCAGTATAGGGACTGAGGTACAGTCTGCTAATCATTCACAACCTATTAGTTCCACAAAGGTCCTTATCCTTATATTGACTGGTAAGGTATAGGGTACTACAGTACATAGGGTTGAGTGAGGTACAGTCTGCTATTTTATAAAGACCGGTATAGTTCCACAAAATATAGGGTTGAGGTGCACTATTGCTGACTGCTGCCCTTCTGCTGCAGTAGTCCTTTATCTGTATAGGGACTGAGGTACAGTCTGCTAATCATTCACAACCTACTAGTTCCACAAAGGTCCTTATAAGGACTGGTAAGGTATAGGGTACTACAGTAAATAGGGTTGAGTGAAGTACAGTCTGATATTCCTTAAGGACTGGTATAGGTCCACAATATATAGGTTTGAGGTGCAGTACTGCTGACTGCTGCCCTATACTGCAGCAGTCCTTTATCAGTATAGGGACCGAGGAACAGTCTGCTAATCATTCACAACCTACTAGTTCCACAAAGGTCCTTATCAGGACTGGTAAGGTATAGGGTACTACAGTACATAGGGTTGAGTGAGGTACAGTCTGCTATTCCATAAGCACTGGTATAGGTCCACAATATATAGGGTTGAGGTGCACTACTGCTGACTGCTGCCCTTCTGCTGCAGTAGTCCTTTATCAGTATAGGGACTGAGGTACAGTCTGCTAATCATTCACAACCTACTAGTTCCACAAAGGTCCTTATAAGGACTGGTAAGGTATAGGGTACTACAGTACATAGGGTTGAGTGAGGTACAGTCTGCTATACCTTAAGGACTGGTATAGGTCCACAATATATAGGGTTGAGGTGCACTACTGCTGACTGCTGCCCTATACTGCAGCAGTCCTTTATCAGTATAGGGACTGAGGTACAGTCTGCTAATCATTCACAACCTACTAATTCCACAAAGGTCCTTATAAAGACTGGTAAGGTATAGGGTACTACAGTACATAGGTTTGAGTGAGGTACAGTCTGCTATTCCTTAAGGACTGGTATAGGTCCACAATATATAGGGTTGAGGTGCACTACTGCTGACTGCTGCCCTTCTGCTGCAATAGTCCTTTATCAGTATAGGGACTGAGGTACAGTCTGCTAATCATTCACAACCTACTAGTTCCACAAAGGTCCTTATAAGGACTGGTAAGGTATAGGGTACTACAGTACATAGGGTTGAGTGAGGTACAGTCTGCTATTCCTTAAGGACTGGTATAAGTCCACAATATATAGGGTTGAGGTGCAGTACTGCTGACTGCTGCCCTATACTGCAGAAGTCCTTTATCAGTATAGGGACTGAGGTACAGTCTGCTAATCATTCACAACCTACTAGTTCCACAAAGGTCCTTATAAGGACTGGTAAGGTATAGGGTACTACAGTACATAGGGTTGAGTGAGGTACAGTCTGCTATTCCTTAAGGACTGGTATAGGTCCACAATATATAGGGTTGAGGTGCACTACTGCTGACTGCTGCCCTATACTGCAGAAGTCCTTTATCAGTATAGGGACTGAGATACAGTCTGTTAATCATTCACAACCTACTAGTTCCACAAAGGTCCTTATATGGACTGGTAAGGTATAGGGTACTACAGTACATAGGGTTGACTGAGGTACAGTCTGCTATTCCTTACGGACTGGTATAAGTCCACAATATATAGGGTTCAGGTGCAGTACTGCTGACTGCTGCCCTATACTGCAGAAGTCCTTTATCAGTATAGGGACTGAGGTACAGTCTGCTAATCATTCACAACCTACTAGTTCCACAAAGATCCTTATAAGGACTGGTAAGGTATAGGGTACTACAGTACATAGGGTTGAGTGAGGTACAGTCTGCTATTCCTTAAGGATTGGTATAGGTCCACAATATATAGGGTTGAGGTGCACTACTGCTGACTGCTGCCCTTCTGCTGCAGCAGTCCTTTATCAGTATAGGGACTGAGGTACAGTCTGCTAATCATTCACAACCTACTAGTTCCACAAAGATCCTTATAAGGACTGGTAAGGTATAGGGTACTACAGTACATAGGGTTGAGTGAGGTACAGTCTGCTATTCCTTAAGGATTGGTATAGGTCCACAATATATAGGGTTGAGGTGCACTACTGCTGACTGCTGCCCTTCTGCTGCAGCAGTCCTTTATCAGTATAGGGACTGAGGTACAGTCTGCTAATCATTCACAACCTACTAGTTCCACAAAGATCCTTATAAGGACTGGTAAGGTATAGGATACTACAGTACATAGGGTTGGGTGAGGTACAGTCTGCTATTCCTTAAGGACTGGTATAGGTCCACAATATATAGGATTGAGGTGCACTACCGCTGACTTTTGCCCTATACTGCAGCAGTCCTTTATCAGTATAGGGACTGAGGTACAGTCTGCTAATCATTCACAACCTACTAGTTCCACAAAGGTCCTTATAAGGACTAGTAAGGTATAGGGTACTAAAGTACATAGGGTTGAGTGAAGTACAGTCTGCTATTCCTTAAGGACTGGTATAGGTCCACAATATATAGGGTTGAGGTGCACTACTGCTGACTGCTGCCCTATACTGCAGCAGTGCTTTATCAGTATAGGGACTGAGGTAGTCTGCTAATCATTTACAACCTACTAATTCCACAAAGATCCTTATAAGGACTGGTAAGGTATAGGGTACTACAGTACATAGGGTTGAGTGAGGTACGGTCTGCTATTTCAAAAAGACTGGTATAGGTCCACAATATATAGGTTTGAGGTGCAGTACTGCTGACTGCTGCCCTATACTGCAGCAGTCCTTTATCAGTATAGGGACCGAGGAACAGTCTGCTAATCATTCACAACCTACTAGTTCCACAAAGGTCCTTATAAGGACTGGTAAGGTATAGGGTACTACAGTACATAGGGTTGAGTGAGGTACAGTCTGCTATTCCATAAGCACTGGTATAGGTCCACAATATATAGGGTTGAGGTGCACTACTGCTGACTGCTGCCCTATACTGCAGCAGTCCTTTATCAGTATAGGGACTGAGGTACAGTCTGCTAATCATTCACAACCTACTAGTTCCACAAAGGTCCTTATAAAGACTGGTAAGGTATATGGTACTACAGTACATAGGTTTGAGTGAGGTACAGTCTGCTATTCCTTAAGGACTGGTATAGGTCCACAATATATAGGGTTGAGGTGCACTACTGCTGCCCTTCTGCTGCAATAGTCCTTTATCAGTATAGGGACTGAGGTACAGTCTGCTAATCATTCCCAACCTACTAGTTCCACAAAGGTCCTTATAAGGACTGGTAAGGTATAGGGTTCTACAGTACATAGGGTTGAGTGAGGTACAGTCTGCTATTCCTTAAGGACTGGTATAAGTCCACAATATATAGGGTTGAGGTGCAGTACTGCTGACTTCTGCCCTATACTGCAGAAGTCCTTTATCAGTATAGGGACTGAGGTACAGTCTGCTAATCATTCACAACCTACTAGTTCCACAAAGGTCCTTATAAGGACTGGTAAGGTATAGGGTACTACAGTACATAGGGTTGAGTGAGGTACAGTCTGCTATTCCTTAAGGACTGGTATAGGTCCACAATATATAGGGTTGAGGTGCACTACTGCTGACTGCTGCCCTATACTGCAATAGTCCTTTATCAGTATAGGGACTGAGGTACAGTCTGCTAATCGTTCACAACCTACTAGTTCCACAAAGGTCCTTATATGGACAGGTAAGGTATAGGGTACTACAGTACATAGGGTTGACTGAGGTACAGTCTGCTATTCCTTACGGACTGGTATAAGTCCACAATATATAGGGTTCAGGTGCAGTACTGCTGACTGCTGCCCTATACTGCAGAAGTCCTTTATCAGTATAGGGACTGAGATACAGTCTGCTAATCATTCACAACCTACTAGTTCCACAAAGGTACTTATAAGGACTGGTAAGGTATAGGGTACTACAGTACATAGGGTTGAGTGAGGTACAGTCTGCTATTCCTTAAGGATTGGTATAGGTCCACAATATATAGGGTTGAGGTGCACTACTGCTGACTGCTGCCCTTCTGCTGCAGCAGTCCTTTATCAGTATAGGGACTGAGGTACAGTCTGCTAATCATTCACAACCTACTAGTTCCACAAAGATCCTTATAAGGACTGGTAAGGTATAGGGTACTACAGTACATAGGGTTGAGTGAGGTACAGTCTGCTATTCCTTAAGGATTGGTATAGGTCCACAATATATAGGGCTGAGGTGCACTACTGCTGACTGCTGCCCTTCTGCTGCAGCAGTCCTTTATCAGTATAGGGACTGAGGTACAGTATGCTAATCATTCACAACCTACTAGTTCCACAAAGATCCTTATAAGGACTGGTAAGGTATAGGGTACTACAGTACATAGGGTTGAGTGAAGTACAGTCTGCTATTCCTTAAGGACTGGTATAGATCCACAATATATAGGGTTGAGGTGCAGTACTGCTGACTGCTGCCCTATACTGCAGCAGTCCTTTATCAGTATAGGGACTGAGGAACAGTCTGCTAATCATTCACAACCTACTAGTTCCACAAAGGTCCTTATAAGGACTGGTAAGGTATAGGGTACTACAGTACATAGGGTTGGGTGAGGTACAGTCTGCTATTCCTTAAGGACTGGTATAGGTCCACAATATATAGGATTGAGGTGCACTACCGCTGACTTTTGCCCTATACTGCAGCAGTCCTTTATCAGTATAGGGACTGAGGTACAGTCTGCTAATCATTCACAACCTACTAGTTCCACAAAGGTCCTTATAAAGACTAGTAAGGTATAGGGTACTAAAGTACATAGGGTTGAGTGAAGTACAGTCTGCTATTCCTTAAGGACTGGTATAGGTCCACAATATATAGGGTTGAGGTGCACTACTGCTGACTGTTGCCCTATACTGCAGCAGTGCTTTATCAGTATAGGGACTGAGGTAGTCTGCTAATCATTTACAGCCTACTAATTCCAAAAAGATCCTTATAAGGACTGGTAAGGTATAGGGTACTACAGTACATAGGGTTGAGGGAGGTACAGTCTGCTATTCCTTAAGGACTGGTATAGGTCCACAATATATAGGGTTGAGGTGCACTACTGCTGACTGCTGCCCTATACTGCAGCAGTCCTTTATCAGTATAGGGACTGAGGAACAGTCTGCTAATCATTCACAACCTACTAGTTCCACAAAAGTCCTTATAAGGACTGGTAAGGTATAGGGTACTACAGTACGTAGGGTTGGGTGAGGTACAGTCTGCTATTCCTTAAGGACTGGTATAGGACCACAATATATAGGGCTGAGGTGCACTACTGCTGACTGCTGCCCTTCTGCTGCAGACGTCCTTTATCAGTATAGGGACTAAGGTACAGTCTGCTAATCATTCACAACCTACTACAGTGGTGTGAAAAAGTGTTTGCCCCCTTCCTCATTTCCTGTTCCTTTGCATGTTTGTCACACTTAAGTGTTTCGGAACATCAAACCAATTTAAACAATATTCAAGGACAACACAAGTAAACACAAAATGCAATTTGTAAATGAAGGTGTTTATTATTAAAGGTGAAAAAAAATCCAAACCATCATGGCCCTGTGTGAAAAAGTGATTGCCCCCCTTTTTAAAACATACTATAACTGTGGTTGTCCACACCTGAGTTCAATTTCTCTAGCCACACCCAGGCCTGATTATTGCCACACCTGTTCACAATCAAGGCATCACTTAAATAGGAGCTGCTTGACACAGTAAGGTCCACCAGAAGATCCTTAAAAGCTACACATCATGCCGAGACCCAAAGAAATTCAGGAACAATTGAGAAAGAAAGTAATTGAGATCTATCAGTCTGGAAAGGGTTATAAAGCCATTTCCAAAGCTTTGGGAATCCAGCGAACCACAGTGAGAGCCATTATCCACATGGAACAGTGGTGAACCTTCCCAGGAGTGGCTGGCCGCCCAAAATTACCCCAAGAGCGCAGCGACGACTCATCCAAGAGGTCACAAAAGACCCCACAACAAGGTCCAAGGAACTGCAGGCCTCGCTTGCCTCAGTTAAGGTCAGCGTTCATGCCTCCACCATCAGGAAAAGACTGGGCAAAAATGGCCTGCATGGCAGAGTTCCAAGGAGAAAACCACTGCTGAGCAAAAAGAACATCAAAGCTCGTCTCAATTTCTCCACAACACATCTTGATGATCCCCAAGACTTTTGGGACAACATTCTGTGGACCGATGAGACAAAAGTGGAACTCTTTGGAAGGTGTGTGTCCAAGTATATCTGGCGTAGAAGGAACACTGCAGTTCATAAAAAGAACATTATACCAACAGTAAAATATGGAGGTGGTAGTGTGATGGTCTGGGGCTGTTTTGCTGCTTCAGGACCTGGAATACTTGCCGTGATAAAAGGAACTATGAATTCTGCTGTCTACCAAGAGATCCTGAAGGAGAATGTCCGACCATCTGTTCGTGTACTCAAGCTGAAACGAACTTGGGTTCTGCAGCAGGACAATGATCCTAAACACACCAGCAAGTCCACCACCGAATGGCTGAAGAAAAACAAAATGAAGACTTTGGAGTGGCCTAGCCAAAGTCCTGACCTGAATCCTATTGAGATGTTATGGTATGACCTTAAAAAGGCCGTTCATGCTCGAAAACCCTCTAATGTAACTGAATTAGGACAATTCTGCAAAGATGAGTGGGCCAAAATTCCTCCAGGACGCTGTAAAAGCCTCATTGCACGTTATCGCAAACGCTTGGTTGCAGTTGTTGCTGCTAAGGGTGGCCCAACCAGTTATTAGGTTTAGGGGGCAATCACTTTTTCAGACAGGGCCATGATGGTTTGGATTTTTTTTCACCTTTAATAATAAACACCTTCATTTACAAATTGCATTTTGTGTTTACTTGTGTTGTCCTTGACTATTGTTTAAATTGGTTTGATGTTCCGAAACACTTAAGTGTGACAAACATGCAAAGGAACAGGAAATGAGGAAGGGGGCAAACACTTTTTCACACCACTGTAGATCCACAAAGGTGCTTATAAGGACTGGTAAGGTATAGGGTACTACAGTACATAGGGTTGAGTGAAGTACAGTCTGCTATTCCTTAAGGACTGGTATAGATCCACAATATATAGGGTTGAGGTGCAGTACTGCTGACTGCTGTCCTATACTGCAGCAGTCCTTTATCAGTATAGGGACTGAGGTACAGTCTGCTAATCATTCACAACCTATTAGTTCCACAAAGGTCCTTATCCTTATAAGGACTGGTAAGGTATATGGTACTACAGTACATAGGGTTGAGTGAGGTACGGTCTGCTATTTCATAAAGACTGGTATAGTTCCACAATATATAGGGTTGAGGTGCACTACTGCTGACTGCTGCCCTTCTGCTGCAGTAGTCCTTTATCAGTATAGGGACTGAGGTACAGTCTACTAATCATTCACAACCTACTAGTTCCACAAAGGTCCTTATAAGGACTGGTAAGGTATAGGGTACTACAGTACATAGGGTTGAGTGAGGTACAGTCTGCTATTCCTTAAGGACTGGTATAGGTCCACAATATATAGGGTTGAGGTGCACTACTGCTGAATGCTGCCCTATACTGCGGCAGTCCTTTATCAGTATAGGGACTGAGGTACAGTCTGCTAATCATTCACAACCTACTAGTTCCACAAAGGTCCTTATAAGGACTGCTAAGGTATAGGGTACTACAGTACATAGGGTTGAGTGAGGTACAGTCCTCTATTCCTTAAGGACTGGTATAGTTCCACAATATATAGGGTTGAGGTGCACTACTGCTGACTGCTGCCCTTCTGCTGCAGCAGTCCTTTATCAGTATAGGGACTGAGGTACAGTCTGCTAAGCATTCACAACCTACTAGTTCCACAAAGGTCCTTATAAGGACTGGTAAGGTATAGGGTACTACAGTACATAGGGTTGAGTGAGGTATAGTCTGCTATTCCTTAAGGACTGGTATAAGTCCACAATATATAGGGTTGAGGTGCAGTACTGCTGACTGCTGCCCTATACTGCAGAAGTCCTTTATCAGTATAGGGACTGAGGTACAGTCTGCTAATCATTCACAACCTACTAGTTCCACAAAGGTCTTTATAAGGACTGGTAAGGTATAGGGTACTACAGTACATAGGGTTGAGTGAGGTACAGTCTGCTATTCCTTAGGGACTGGTATAGGTCCACAATATATAGGGTTGAGGTGCACTACTGCTGACTGCTGCCCTTCTGCTGCAATAGTCCTTTATCAGTATAGGGACTGAGGTACAGTCTGCTAATCATTCACAACCTACTAGTTCCACAAAGGTCCTTATATGGACTGGTAAGGTATAGGGTACTCCAGTACATAGGGTTGACTGAGGTACAGTCTGCTATTCCTTACGGACTGGTATAAGTCCACAATATATAGGGTTCAGGTGCAGTACTGCTGACTGCTGCCCTATACTGCAGAAGTCCTTTATCAGTATAGGGACTGAGGTACAGTCTGCTAATCATTCACAACCTACTAGTTCCACAAAGGTCCTTATAAGGACTGGTAAGGTATAGGGTACTACAGTACATAGGGTTGGGTGAGGTACAGTCTGCTATTCCTTAAGGACTGGTATAGGTCCACAATATATAGGATTGAGGTGCACTACCGCTGACTTTTGCCCTATACTGCAGCAGTCCTTTATCAGTATAGGGACTGAGGTACAGTCTGCTAATCATTCACAACCTACTAGTTCCACAAAGGTCCTTATAAGGACTAGTAAGGTATAGGGTACTAAAGTACATAGGGTTGAGTGAAGTACAGTCTGCTATTCCTTAAGGACTGGTATAGGTCCACAATATATAGGGTTGAGGTGCACTACTGCTGACTGCTGCCCTATACTGCAGCAGTCCTTTATCAGTATAGGGACTGAGGAACAGTCTGCTAATCATTCACAACCTACTAGTTCCACAAAAGTCCTTATAAGGACTGGTAAGGTATAGGGTACTACAGTACGTAGGGTTGGGTGAGGTACAGTCTGCTATTCCTTAAGGACTGGTATAGGTCCACAATATATAGGGTTGAGGTGCACTACTGCTGACTGCTGCCCTTCTGCTGCAGAAGTCCTTTATCAGTATAGGGACTAAGGTACAGTCTGCTAATCATTCACAACCTACTAGATCCACAAAGGTGCTTATAAGGACTGGTAAGGTATAGGGTACTACAGTACATAGGGTTGAGTGAAGTACAGTCTGATATTCCTTAAGGACTGGTATAGATCCACAATATATAGGGTTGAGGTGCAGTACTGCTGACTGCTGTCCTATACTGCAGCAGTCCTTTATCAGTATAGGGACTGAGGTACAGTCTGCTAATCATTCACAACCTACTAGTTCCACAAAGGTCCTTATAAGGACTGCTAAGGTATAGGGTACTACAGTACATAGGGTTGAGTGAGGTACAGTCCTCTATTCCTTAAGGACTGGTATAGGTCCACAATATATAGGGTTGAGGTGCACTACTGCTGACTGCTGCCCTTCTGCTGCAGCAGTCCTTTATCAGTATAGGGACTGAGGTACAGTCTGCTAAGCATTCACAACCTACTAGTTCCACAAAGGTCCTTATAAGGACTGGTAAGGTATAGGGTACTACAGTACATAGGGTTGAGTGAGGTACAGTCTGCTATTCCTTAAGGACTGGTATAAGTCCACAATATATAGGGTTGAGGTGCAGTACTGCTGACTGCTGCCCTATACTGCAGAAGTCCTTTATCAGTATAGGGACTGAGGTACAGTCTGCTAATCATTCACAACCTACTAGTTCCACAAAGGTCTTTATAAGGACTGGTAAGGTATAGGGTACTACAGTACATAGGGTAGAGTGAGGTACAGTCTGCTATTCCTTAGGGACTGGTATAGGTCCACAATATATAGGGTTGAGGTGCACTACTGCTGACTGCTGCCCTTCTGCTGCAATAGTCCTTTATCAGTATAGGGACTGAGGTACAGTCTGCTAAGCATTCACAACCTACTAGTTCCACAAAGGTCCTTATAAGGACTGGTAAGGTATAGGGTACTACAGTACATAGGGTTGAATGAGGTACAGTCTGCTATTCCTTAAGGACTGGTATAAGTCCACAATATATAGGGTTGAGGTGCAGTACTGCTGACTGCTGCCCTATACTGCAGAAGTCCTTTATCAGTATAGGGACTGAGGTACAGTCTGCTAATCATTCACAACCTACTAGTTCCACAAAGGTCCTTATAAGGACTGGTAAGGTATAGGGTACTACAGTACATAGGGTTGAGTGAGGTACAGTCTGCTATTCCTTAGGGACTGGTATAGGTCCACAATATATAGGGTTGAGGTGCACCACTGCTGACTGCTGCCCTTCTGCTGCAATAGTCCTTTATCAGTATAGGGACTGAGGTACAGTCTGCTAATCGTTCACAACCTACTAGTTCCACAAAGGTCCTTATATGGACTGGTAAGGTATAGGGTACTACAGTACATAGGGTTGACTGAGGTACAGTCTGCTATTCCTTACGGACTGGTATAAGTCCACAATATATAGGGTTGAGGTGCAGTACTGCTGACTGCTGCCCTATACTGCAGAAGTCCTTTATCAGTATAGGGACTGAGGTACAGTCTGCTAATCATTCACAACCTACTAGTTCCACAAAGGTCCTTATAAGGACTGGTAAGGTATAGGGTACTACAGTACATAGGGTTGAGTGAGGTACAGTCTGCTATTCCTTAGGGACTGATATAGGTCCACAATATATAGGGTTGAGGTGCACTACTGCTGACTGCTGCCCTTCTGCTGCAGTAGTCCTTTATCAGTATAGGGACTGAGGTACAGTCTGCTAAACATTCACAACCTACTAGTTCCACAAAGGTCCTTATAAGGACTGGTAAGGTATAGGGTACTACAGTACATAGGGTTGAGTGAAGTACAGTCTGCTATTCCTTAAGGACTGGTATAGATCTACAATATATAGGGTTGAGGTGCAGTACTGCTGACTGCTGCCCTATTCTGCAGCAGTCCTTTATCAGTATAGGGACCGAGGAACAGTCTGCTAATCATTCACAACCTACTAGTTCCACAAAGGTCCTTATAAGGACTGGTAAGGTATAGGGTACTACAGTACATAGGGTTGAGTGAGGTACAGTCTGCTATTCCATAAGGACTGGTATAGGTCCACAATATATAGGGTTGAAGTGCACTACTGCTCACTGCTGCCCTTCTGCTGTAGTAGTCCTTTATCAGTATAGGGACTGAGGTACAGTCTGCCAATCATTCACAACCTACTAGTTCCACAAAGGTCCTTATAAGGACTGGTAAGGTATAGGGTACTACAGTACATAGGGTTGAGTGAGGTACAGTCTGCTATTCCTTAAGGACTGGTATAGGCCCACAATATATAGGGTTGAGGTGCACTACTGCTGAATGCTGCCCTATACTGCGGCAGTCCTTTATCAGTATAGGGACTGAGGTACAGTCTGCTAATCATTCACAGCCTACTAGTTCCACAAAGGTCCTTATAAGGACTGCTAAGGTATAGGGTACTACAGTACATAGGGTTGAGTGAGGTACAGTCTGCTATTCCTTAAGGACTGGTATAGGTCCACAATATATAGGGTTGAGGTGCACTACTGCTGACTGCTGCCCTTCTGCTGTAGCCGTACTTTATCAGTATAGGGACTGAGGTACAGTCTGCTAATCATTCACAACCTACTAGTTCCACAAAGGTCCTTATAAGGACTGGTAAGGTATAGGGTACTACAGTACATAGGGTTGAGTGAGGTACAGTCTGATATTCCTTAAGGACTGGTATAAGTCCACAATATATAGGGTTGAGGTGCAGTACTGCTGACTGCTGCCCTATACTGCAGAAGTCCTTTATAAGTATAGGGACTGAGGTACAGTCTGCTAATCATTCACAACTTACTAGTTCCACAAAGGTCCTTATAAGGACTGGTAAGGTATAGGGTACTACAGTACATAGGGTTGAGTGAGGTACAGTCTGCTATTCCTTAGGGACTGGTATAGGTCCACAATATATAGGGTTGAGGTGCACTACTGCTGACTGCTGCCCTTCTGCTGCAGTAGTCCTTTATCAGTATAGGGACTGATGTACAGTCTGCTAATCATTCACAACCTACTAGTTCCACAAAGGTCCTTATAAGGACTGGTAAGGTATAGGGTACTACAGTACATAGGGTTGAGTAAAGTACAGTCTGCTATTCCTTAAGGACTGGTATAGATCTACAATATATAGGGTTGAGGTGCAGTACTGCTGACTGCTGCCCTATTCTGCAGCAGTCCTTTATCAGTATAGGGACCGAGGAACAGTCTGCTAATCATTCACAACCTACTAGTTCCACAAAGGTCCTTATAAGGACTGGTAAGGTATAGGGTACTACAGTACATAGGGTTGAGTGAGGTACAGTCTGCTATTCCATAAGGACTGGTATAGGTCCACAATATATAGGGTTGAAGTGCACTACTGCTGACTGCTGCCCTTCTGCTGCAGTAGTCCTTTATCAGTATAGGGACTGAGGTACAGTCTGCCAATCATTCACAACCTACTAGTTCCACAAAGGTCCTTATAAGGACTGGTAAGGTATAGGGTACTACAGTACATAGGGTTGAGTGAGGTACAGTCTGCTATTCCTTAAGGACTGGTATAGGCCCACAATATATAGGGTTGAGGTGCACTACTGCTGAATGCTGCCCTATACTGCGGCAGTCCTTTATCAGTATAGGGACTGAGGTACAGTCTGCTAATCATTCACAACCTACTAGTTCCACAAAGGTCCTTATAAGGACTACTAAGGTATAGGGTACTACAGTACATAGGGTTGAGTGAGGTACAGTCTGCTATTCCATAAGGACTGGTATAGGTCCACAATATATAGGGTTGAAGTGCACTACTGCTGACTGCTGCCCTTCTGCTGCAGTAGTCCCTTATCAGTATAGGGACTGAGGTACAGTCTGCCAATCATTCACAACCTACTAGTTCCACAAAGGTCCTTATAAGGACTGGTAAGGTATAGGGTACTACAGTACATAGGGTTGAGTGAGGTA
The DNA here is from genome assembly GCF_037356315.1 of Lithobates pipiens. Classification (NCBI taxonomy): domain Eukaryota; kingdom Metazoa; phylum Chordata; class Amphibia; order Anura; family Ranidae; genus Lithobates; species Lithobates pipiens. Next base: position 288,134,573 of record NW_027507764.1, read on the forward strand.
CAGTCTGATATTCCTTAAGGACTGGTATAAGTCCACAATATATAGGGTTGAGGTGCAGTACTGCTGACTGCTGCCCTATACTGCAGAAGTCCTTTATAAGTATAGGGACTGAGGTACAGTCTGCCAATCATTCACAACCTACTAGTTCCACAAAGGTCCTTATAAGGACTGGTAAGGTATAGGGTACTACAGTACATAGGGTTGAGTGAGGTACAGTCTGCTATTCCTTAGGGACTGGTATAGGTCCACAATATATAGGGTTGAGGTGCACTACTGCTGACTGCTGCCCTTCTGCTGCAATAGTCCTTTATCAGTATAGGGACTGAGGTACAGTCTGCTAATCGTTCACAACCTACTAGTTCCACAAAGGTCCTTATAAGGACTGGTAATGTATAGGGTACTACAGTACATAGGGTTGAGTGAGGTACAGTCTGCTATTCCTTAGGGACTGGTATAGGTCCACAATATATAGGGTTGAGGTGCACTACTGCTGACTGCTGCCCTTCTGCTGCAGTAGTCCTTTATCAGTATAGGGACTGATGTACAGTCTGCTAATCATTCACAACCTACTAGTTCCACAAAGGTCCTTATAAGGACTGGTAAGGTATAGGGTACTACAGTACATAGGGTTGAGTAAAGTACAGTCTGCTATTCCTTAAGGACTGGTATAGATCTACAATATATAGGGTTGAGGTGCAGTACTGCTGACTGCTGCCCTATTCTGCAGCAGTCCTTTATCAGTATAGGGACCGAGGAACAGTCTGCTAATCATTCACAACCTACTAGTTCCACAAAGGTCCTTATAAGGACTGGTAAGGTATAGGGTACTACAGTACATAGGGTTGAGTGAGGTACAGTCTGCTATTCCTTAAGGACTGGTATAGGTCCACAATATATAGGGTTGAGGTGCACTACTGCTGACTGCTGCCCTTCTGCTGCAATAGTCCTTTATCAGTATAGGGACTGAGGTACAGTCTGCTAATCGTTCACAACCTACTAGTTCCACAAAGGTCCTTATATGGACAGGTAAGGTATAGGGTACTACAGTACATAGGGTTGACTGAGGTACAGTCTGCTATTCCTTACGGACTGGTATAAGTCCACAATATATAGGGTTCAGGTGCAGTACTGCTGACTGCTGCCCTATACTGCAGAAGTCCTTTATCAGTATAGGGACTGAGATACAGTCTGCTAATCATTCACAACCTACTAGTTCCACAAAGGTACTTATAAGGACTGGTAAGGTATAGGGTACTACAGTACATAGGGTTGAGTGAGGTACAGTCTGCTATTCCTTAAGGACTGGTATAGGTCCACAATATATAGGGTTGATGTGCACTACTGCTGACTGGTGCCCTATACTGCAGCAGTCCTTTATCAGTATAGGGACTGAGGTACAGTCTGCTAATCATTCACAACCTACTAGTTCCACAAAGATCCTTATAAGGACTGGTAAGGTATAGGGTACTACAGTACATAGGGTTGAGTGAGGTACAGTCTGCTATTCCTTAAGGATTGGTATAGGTCCACAATATATAGGGTTGAGGTGCACTACTGCTGACTGCTGCCCTTCTGCTGCAGCAGTCCTTTATCAGTATAGGGACTGAGGTACAGTCTGCTAATCATTCACAACCTACTAGTTCCACAAAGATCCTTATAAGGACTGGTAAGGTATAGGGTACTACAGTACATAGGGTTGAGTGAGGTACAGTCTGCTATTCCTTAAGGATTGGTATAGGTCCACAATATATAGGGCTGAGGTGCACTACTGCTGACTGCTGCCCTTCTGCTGCAGCAGTCCTTTATCAGTATAGGGACTGAGGTACAGTATGCTAATCATTCACAACCTACTAGTTCCACAAAGATCCTTATAAGGACTGGTAAGGTATAGGGTACTACAGTACATAGGGTTGAGTGAAGTACAGTCTGCTATTCCTTAAGGACTGGTATAGATCCACAATATATAGGGTTGAGGTGCAGTACTGCTGACTGCTGCCCTATACTGCAGCAGTCCTTTATCAGTATAGGGACTGAGGAACAGTCTGCTAATCATTCACAACCTACTAGTTCCACAAAGGTCCTTATAAGGACTGGTAAGGTATAGGGTACTACAGTACATAGGGTTGGGTGAGGTACAGTCTGCTATTCCTTAAGGACTGGTATAGGTCCACAATATATAGGATTGAGGTGCACTACCGCTGACTTTTGCCCTATACTGCAGCAGTCCTTTATCAGTATAGGGACTGAGGTACAGTCTGCTAATCATTCACAACCTACTAGTTCCACAAAGGTCCTTATAAAGACTAGTAAGGTATAGGGTACTAAAGTACATAGGGTTGAGTGAAGTACAGTCTGCTATTCCTTAAGGACTGGTATAGGTCCACAATATATAGGGTTGAGGTGCACTACTGCTGACTGTTGCCCTATACTGCAGCAGTGCTTTATCAGTATAGGGACTGAGGTAGTCTGCTAATCATTTACAGCCTACTAATTCCAAAAAGATCCTTATAAGGACTGGTAAGGTATAGGGTACTACAGTACATAGGGTTGAGGGAGGTACAGTCTGCTATTCCTTAAGGACTGGTATAGGTCCACAATATATAGGGTTGAGGTGCACTACTGCTGACTGCTGCCCTATACTGCAGCAGTCCTTTATCAGTATAGGGACTGAGGAACAGTCTGCTAATCATTCACAACCTACTAGTTCCACAAAAGTCCTTATAAGGACTGGTAAGGTATAGGGTACTACAGTACGTAGGGTTGGGTGAGGTACAGTCTGCTATTCCTTAAGGACTGGTATAGGACCACAATATATAGGGCTGAGGTGCACTACTGCTGACTGCTGCCCTTCTGCTGCAGACGTCCTTTATCAGTATAGGGACTAAGGTACAGTCTGCTAATCATTCACAACCTACTACAGTGGTGTGAAAAAGTGTTTGCCCCCTTCCTCATTTCCTGTTCCTTTGCATGTTTGTCACACTTAAGTGTTTCGGAACATCAAACCAATTTAAACAATATTCAAGGACAACACAAGTAAACACAAAATGCAATTTGTAAATGAAGGTGTTTATTATTAACCACTTTCAGACCGGACCATTTTGCTGGTAAATGACCAGAGGTCTTTTTACACTTTGGCACTGCGCTGCTTTAACTGGTAATTGCGCGGTCATGCAATGTTGTACCCAAACAAAATTTGCGTCCTTTTCTTCCCACAAATAGAGCTTTCTTTTGATGGTATTTGATTGCCTCTGCGATTTTTATTTTTTGCGATATAAACGTAAAAAGACCGCAAATTTTGAAAAAAAATGATATTTTCTACTTTTTGTTATTAGAAAAATCCAATAAACTCAATTTTAGTCATACATTTAGGCCAAAATGTATTCAGCCACATGTCTTTGGTAAAAAAAAAGTCAATAATTGTATATTTATTGGTTTGCGCAAAAGTTGTCACATCTACAAACTAAGGTATGTTTTCTGGAATTTACGCAGCTTTTAGTTTACGACTGCCTATCTCATTTCTTGAGGTGCTAAAATGGCAGGGCAGTACAAAACCCCCCCAAATGACCCCATTTTGGAAAGTAGACCCCCTAAGGAAATTGATAAGAGGCATGTTGAGCCCATTGAATATTTTATTTTTTTGCCTCAAGCGATTGAATAATGACAAAAAAAAAATTTTTTTTTTTTTTTTACACAAAGTTGTCACTAAATGATATATTGCTCACACATGCTATGGGCGTATGTGAAATGACACCCCAAAATAAATTCTGCTGCTTCTCCTGAGTACGGGGATACCACATATGTGGGACTTTTTGGGAGCCTAGCCGCGTACGGGGCCCCGAAAACCAAGCACCGCCTTCAGGCTTTCTAAGGGCGTAAATTTTTGAGTTCACTTCTCACTACCTATTACAGTTTTGAAGGCCATAAAATGCCAAGATGGCACAAAACCCCCACAAATGACCCCATTTTAGAAAGTAGACACCCCAAGCTATTTGCTGAGAGGCATGTTGAGTTCATGGAATATTTTATATTTTGCCACAAGTTGCGGGAAAATTACAAACTTTTTTTTTTTTTTTTTTTTTTTCACAAAGTTGTCACTAAATGATATATTGCTCACACATGCCATGGGCATATGTGAAATGACACCCCAAAATAAATTCTGCTGCTTCTCCTGAGTACGGGGATACCACATATGTGGGACTTTTTGGGAGCCTAGCCGCGTACGGGGCCCCGAAAACCAAGCACCGCCTTCAGGCTTTCTAAGGGCGTAAATATTTGACTTCACTCCTCACTACCTATTACAGTTTTGAAGGCCATAAAATGCCAAGATGGCACAAAACCCCCACAAATGACCCCATTTTAGAAAGTAGACACCCCAAGCTATTTGCTGAGAGGCATGTTGAGTCCATGGAATATTTTATATTTTGCCACAAGTTGCGGGAAAATTACAAACTTTTTTTTTTTTTTTTTTTTTTCACAAAGTTGTCACTAAATGATATATTGCTCACGCATGCCATGGGCATATGTGAAATGACACCCCAAAATAAATTCTGCTGCTTCTCCTGAGTACGGGGATACCACATATGTGGGACTTTTTGGGAGCCTAGCCGCGTACGGGGCCCCGAAAACCAAGCACCGCCTTCAGGCTTTCTAAGGGCGTTACAGTTTTGAAGGCCATAAAATGCCAAGATGGCACAAACCCCCCCCCAAATGACCCCATTTTGGAAAGTAGACACCCCTAAATTTAGGGGTACACTAGTGAGACTAGGTAATAAATGGCGGGTGCCCTGAAACTATAAAAAAATAACTAACCAACCAGCGTCACCTGTAACAGTTATATGGTGATCACTGGTGAAAGGGTTAACTAGGGGGCAATCAGGGGGCTTTATGCGGTAGTATATGGGGGTCCCTGGCGCTATAAAAAGCTGCGGCGAACCTAAATACCTACCTGCCTAACTAGCGTCACCTGTGACACTAATACAGCGATCAGAAAAACGATCGCTTATTAGGCTGGGTTCACACTGGAGCGATGCGGGAACGCCACGAATGCGCGGCGGGTTCCCGCATCGCATGCCTCCCGGCGGCAGTTCACACTGCCCTATGCGAACTGCTGGGAGTGTCAGTGAAATGTTACTGACACCCCCAGATCAGTTCGCATATCGCAGTGCGATCTGCAAACTCGGATCGCATGGTGTGAACACCCATGCGATGCGATTCTGCTGCGGGCCAAAAAAAGGGTCCCGTGCGAATTTGCGGCGGGTGCGGCGGGTGCGGCGAATGGCTGAACTCGAATCGCACAGAGATCGGATGTGATTTGCACTGCAGTGCGGTGCGAATCACATCCGTTCTCAAACCGCTGCAATCTGAACCCAGCCTTAGTGACACTGGCGACGGGGGGTGATCACGGGGTTAAACCTTTATTGGGGGGGTTAGGGGGGTACCTTAGAACTAAAGGGGGCTAACCCTAACTGCCCTAACAGTTATTAGTCACAAATGACACCCGCCGGGTGATCAGGGGGTTAAACCTTTATTAGGTAATAAATGGCGGGTGCCCTGAAACTATAAAAAAATAACTAACCAACCAGCGTCACCTGTAACAGTTATATGGTGATCACTGGTGAAAGGGTTAACTAGGGGGCAATCAGGGGGCTTTATGCGGTAGTATATGGGGGTCCCTGGCGCTATAAAAAGCTGCGGCGAACCTAAATACCTACCTGCCTAACTAGCGTCACCTGTGACACTAATACGGCGATCAGAAAAATGATCGCTTATTAGGCTGGGTTCACACTGGAGCGATGCGGAAACGCCGCGAATCCGCGGCGGGTTCCCGCATCGCATGCCTCCCGGCGGCAGTTCACACTGCCCTATGCGAACTGCTGGGAGTGTCAGTGAAATGTTACTGACACCCCCAGATCAGTTCGCATATCGCAGTGCGATCTGCAAACTCGGATCGCATGGTGTGAACACCCATGCGATCCGATTCTGCTGCGGGCCAAAAAAAGGGTCCCGTGCGAATTTGCGGCGGGTGCGGCGGGTGTGGCGGGTGCGGCGGGTGCGGCGAATGGCTGAACTCGAATCGCACAGAGATCGGATGTGATTTGCACTGCAGTGCGGTGCGAATCACATTCGTTCTCATAAACCGCTGCAATGTGAACCCAGCCTTAGTGACACTGGCGACGGGGGGTGATCACGGGGTTAAACCTTTATTGGGGGGGTTAGGGGGGTACATTAGAACTAAAGGGGGCTAACTCTAACTGCCCTAACAGTTATTACAGTCACAAATGACACCAATGCAAAAAAAAAAAAAAAAAAAAAAAAAATGACATTGGTGTCACTGTGACTGGGGGGCAGGGGTAATTGGGGGGGTGATCGGGGGGTAAAGGGGGGGTGTGAGTGTGCCTGGCATGTTCTACTGTGTGTGTAGAGTGTTGGTGCAACTCACCGATCCGCTCTCCTCCGTGTCGGAACGGAAAATACCGACACGGAGGAGAGAATACATCACTTCCTCTCCTGTGTTTACATTACAGGAGAGGAAGTGATGTCACCGGGGATTTCCATTCGTCGAGAGCGATCGCGAGGGGGTGGCCATGAATGAATGGCCGCCCCCTCATCCCGGATCGCTCTCGAAGAAATGCCGACCGCCGCAGGCACCGGGGGGGGGCCCGATCGGGCCCCCCACCCGCGGGCAGGCAGGGACTTATATATACGCCCATATGCCTGCCCGTGCCATTCTGCCGACGTATATCGTCGTGCGGCGGTCGGCAAGTGGTTAAAGGTGAAAAAAAATCCAAACCATCATGGCCCTGTGTGAAAAAGTGATTGCCCCCCTTTTTAAAACATACTATAACTGTGGTTGTCCACACCTGAGTTCAATTTCTCTAGCCACACCCAGGCCTGATTATTGCCACACCTGTTCACAATCAAGGCATCACTTAAATAGGAGCTGCTTGACACAGTAAGGTCCACCAGAAGATCCTTAAAAGCTACACATCATGCCGAGACCCAAAGAAATTCAGGAACAATTGAGAAAGAAAGTAATTGAGATCTATCAGTCTGGAAAGGGTTATAAAGCCATTTCCAAAGCTTTGGGAATCCAGCGAACCACAGTGAGAGCCATTATCCACATGGAACAGTGGTGAACCTTCCCAGGAGTGGCTGGCCGCCCAAAATTACCCCAAGAGCGCAGCGACGACTCATCCAAGAGGTCACAAAAGACCCCACAACAAGGTCCAAGGAACTGCAGGCCTCGCTTGCCTCAGTTAAGGTCAGCGTTCATGCCTCCACCATCAGGAAAAGACTGGGCAAAAATGGCCTGCATGGCAGAGTTCCAAGGAGAAAACCACTGCTGAGCAAAAAGAACATCAAAGCTCGTCTCAATTTCTCCACAACACATCTTGATGATCCCCAAGACTTTTGGGACAACATTCTGTGGACCGATGAGACAAAAGTGGAACTCTTTGGAAGGTGTGTGTCCAAGTATATCTGGCGTAGAAGGAACACTGCAGTTCATAAAAAGAACATTATACCAACAGTAAAATATGGAGGTGGTAGTGTGATGGTCTGGGGCTGTTTTGCTGCTTCAGGACCTGGAATACTTGCCGTGATAAAAGGAACTATGAATTCTGCTGTCTACCAAGAGATCCTGAAGGAGAATGTCCGACCATCTGTTCGTGTACTCAAGCTGAAACGAACTTGGGTTCTGCAGCAGGACAATGATCCTAAACACACCAGCAAGTCCACCACCGAATGGCTGAAGAAAAACAAAATGAAGACTTTGGAGTGGCCTAGCCAAAGTCCTGACCTGAATCCTATTGAGATGTTATGGTATGACCTTAAAAAGGCCGTTCATGCTCGAAAACCCTCTAATGTAACTGAATTAGGACAATTCTGCAAAGATGAGTGGGCCAAAATTCCTCCAGGACGCTGTAAAAGCCTCATTGCACGTTATCGCAAACGCTTGGTTGCAGTTGTTGCTGCTAAGGGTGGCCCAACCAGTTATTAGGTTTAGGGGGCAATCACTTTTTCAGACAGGGCCATGATGGTTTGGATTTTTTTTCACCTTTAATAATAAACACCTTCATTTACAAATTGCATTTTGTGTTTACTTGTGTTGTCCTTGACTATTGTTTAAATTGGTTTGATGTTCCGAAAAACTTAAGTGTGACAAACATGCAAAGGAACAGGAAATGAGGAAGGGGGCAAACACTTTTTCACACCACTGTAGATCCACAAAGGTGCTTATAAGGACTGGTAAGGTATAGGGTACTACAGTACATAGGGTTGAGTGAAGTACAGTCTGCTATTCCTTAAGGACTGGTATAGATCCACAATATATAGGGTTGAGGTGCAGTACTGCTGACTGCTGTCCTATACTGCAGCAGTCCTTTATCAGTATAGGGACTGAGGTACAGTCTGCTAATCATTCACAACCTATTAGTTCCACAAAGGTCCTTATCCTTATAAGGACTGGTAAGGTATATGGTACTACAGTACATAGGGTTGAGTGAGGTACGGTCTGCTATTTCATAAAGACTGGTATAGTTCCACAATATATAGGGTTGAGGTGCACTACTGCTGACTGCTGCCCTTCTGCTGCAGTAGTCCTTTATCAGTATAGGGACTGAGGTACAGTCTACTAATCATTCACAACCTACTAGTTCCACAAAGGTCCTTATAAGGACTGGTAAGGTATAGGGTACTACAGTACATAGGGTTGAGTGAGGTACAGTCTGCTATTCCTTAAGGACTGGTATAGGTCCACAATATATAGGGTTGAGGTGCACTACTGCTGAATGCTGCCCTATACTGCGGCAGTCCTTTATCAGTATAGGGACTGAGGTACAGTCTGCTAATCATTCACAACCTACTAGTTCCACAAAGGTCCTTATAAGGACTGCTAAGGTATAGGGTACTACAGTACATAGGGTTGAGTGAGGTACAGTCCTCTATTCCTTAAGGACTGGTATAGGTCCACAATATATAGGGTTGAGGTGCACTACTGCTGACTGCTGCCCTTCTGCTGCAGCAGTCCTTTATCAGTATAGGGACTGAGGTACAGTCTGCTAAGCATTCACAACCTACTAGTTCCACAAAGGTCCTTATAAGGACTGGTAAGGTATAGGGTACTACAGTACATAGGGTTGAGTGAGGTATAGTCTGCTATTCCTTAAGGACTGGTATAAGTCCACAATATATAGGGTTGAGGTGCAGTACTGCTGACTGCTGCCCTATACTGCAGAAGTCCTTTATCAGTATAGGGACTGAGGTACAGTCTGCTAATCATTCACAACCTACTAGTTCCACAAAGGTCCTTATATGGACTGGTAAGGTATAGGGTACTCCAGTACATAGGGTTGACTGAGGTACAGTCTGCTATTCCTTACGGACTGGTATAAGTCCACAATATATAGGGTTCAGGTGCAGTACTGCTGACTGCTGCCCTATACTGCAGAAGTCCTTTATCAGTATAGGGACTGAGGTACAGTCTGCTAATCATTCACAACCTACTAGTTCCACAAAGGTCCTTATAAGGACTGGTAAGGTATAGGGTACTACAGTACATAGGGTTGGGTGAGGTACAGTCTGCTATTCCTTAAGGACTGGTATAGGTCCACAATATATAGGATTGAGGTGCACTACCGCTGACTTTTGCCCTATACTGCAGCAGTCCTTTATCAGTATAGGGACTGAGGTACAGTCTGCTAATCATTCACAACCTACTAGTTCCACAAAGGTCCTTATAAGGACTAGTAAGGTATAGGGTACTAAAGTACATAGGGTTGAGTGAAGTACAGTCTGCTATTCCTTAAGGACTGGTATAGGTCCACAATATATAGGGTTGAGGTGCACTACTGCTGACTGCTGCCCTATACTGCAGCAGTCCTTTATCAGTATAGGGACTGAGGAACAGTCTGCTAATCATTCACAACCTACTAGTTCCACAAAAGTCCTTATAAGGACTGGTAAGGTATAGGGTACTACAGTACGTAGGGTTGGGTGAGGTACAGTCTGCTATTCCTTAAGGACTGGTATAGGTCCACAATATATAGGGTTGAGGTGCACTACTGCTGACTGCTGCCCTTCTGCTGCAGAAGTCCTTTATCAGTATAGGGACTAAGGTACAGTCTGCTAATCATTCACAACCTACTAGATCCACAAAGGTGCTTATAAGGACTGGTAAGGTATAGGGTACTACAGTACATAGGGTTGAGTGAAGTACAGTCTGATATTCCTTAAGGACTGGTATAGATCCACAATATATAGGGTTGAGGTGCAGTACTGCTGACTGCTGTCCTATACTGCAGCAGTCCTTTATCAGTATAGGGACTGAGGTACAGTCTGCTAATCATTCACAACCTATTAGTTCCACAAAGGTCCTTATCCTTATAAGGACTGGTAAGGTATAGGGTACTACAGTACATAGGGTTGAGTGAGGTACGGTCTGCTATTTCATAAAGACTGGTATAGTTCCACAATATATAGGGTTGAGGTGCACTACTGCTGACTGCTGCCCTTCTGCTGCAGTAGTCCTTTATCAGTATAGGGACTGAGGTACAGTCTGCTAATCATTCACAGCCTACTAGTTCCACAAAGGTCCTTATAAGGACTGGTAAGGTATAGGGTACTACAGTAAATAGGGTTGAGTGAGGTACAGTCTGCTATTCCTTAAGGACTGGTATAGGTCCACAATATATAGGGTTGAGGTGCACTACTGCTGAATGCTGCCCTATACTGCGGCAGTCCTTTATCAGTATAGGGACTGAGGTACAGTCTGCTAATCATTCACAACCTACTAGTTCCACAAAGGTCCTTATAAGGACTGCTAAGGTATAGGGTACTACAGTACATAGGGTTGAGTGAGGTACAGTCCTCTATTCCTTAAGGACTGGTATAGGTCCACAATATATAGGGTTGAGGTGCACTACTGCTGACTGCTGCCCTTCTGCTGCAGCAGTCCTTTATCAGTATAGGGACTGAGGTACAGTCTGCTAAGCATTCACAACCTACTAGTTCCACAAAGGTCCTTATAAGGACTGGTAAGGTATAGGGTACTACAGTACATAGGGTTGAGTGAGGTACAGTCTGCTATTCCTTAAGGACTGGTATAAGTCCACAATATATAGGGTTGAGGTGCAGTACTGCTGACTGCTGCCCTATACTGCAGAAGTCCTTTATCAGTATAGGGACTGAGGTACAGTCTGCTAATCATTCACAACCTACTAGTTCCACAAAGGTCTTTATAAGGACTGGTAAGGTATAGGGTACTACAGTACATAGGGTAGAGTGAGGTACAGTCTGCTATTCCTTAGGGACTGGTATAGGTCCACAATATATAGGGTTGAGGTGCACTACTGCTGACTGCTGCCCTTCTGCTGCAATAGTCCTTTATCAGTATAGGGACTGAGGTACAGTCTGCTAAGCATTCACAACCTACTAGTTCCACAAAGGTCCTTATAAGGACTGGTAAGGTATAGGGTACTACAGTACATAGGGTTGAATGAGGTACAGTCTGCTATTCCTTAAGGACTGGTATAAGTCCACAATATATAGGGTTGAGGTGCAGTACTGCTGACTGCTGCCCTATACTGCAGAAGTCCTTTATCAGTATAGGGACTGAGGTACAGTCTGCTAATCATTCACAACCTACTAGTTCCACAAAGGTCCTTATAAGGACTGGTAAGGTATAGGGTACTACAGTACATAGGGTTGAGTGAGGTACAGTCTGCTATTCCTTAGGGACTGGTATAGGTCCACAATATATAGGGTTGAGGTGCACCACTGCTGACTGCTGCCCTTCTGCTGCAATAGTCCTTTATCAGTAAAGGGACTGAGGTACAGTCTGCTAATCGTTCACAACCTACTAGTTCCACAAAGGTCCTTATATGGACTGGTAAGGTATAGGGTACTACAGTACATAGGGTTGACTGAGGTACAGTCTGCTATTCCTTACGGACTGGTATAAGTCCACAATATATAGGGTTGAGGTGCAGTACTGCTGACTGCTGCCCTATACTGCAGAAGTCCTTTATCAGTATAGGGACTGAGGTACAGTCTGCTAATCATTCACAACCTACTAGTTCCACAAAGGTCCTTATAAGGACTGGTAAGGTATAGGGTACTACAGTACATAGGGTTGAGTGAGGTACAGTCTGCTATTCCTTAGGGACTGATATAGGTCCACAATATATAGGGTTGAGGTGCACTACTGCTGACTGCTGCCCTTCTGCTGCAGTAGTCCTTTATCAGTATAGGGACTGAGGTACAGTCTGCTAAACATTCACAACCTACTAGTTCCACAAAGGTCCTTATAAGGACTGGTAAGGTATAGGGTACTACAGTACATAGGGTTGAGTGAAGTACAGTCTGCTATTCCTTAAGGACTGGTATAGATCTACAATATATAGGGTTGAGGTGCAGTACTGCTGACTGCTGCCCTATTCTGCAGCAGTCCTTTATCAGTATAGGGACCGAGGAACAGTCTGCTAATCATTCACAACCTACTAGTTCCACAAAGGTCCTTATAAGGACTGGTAAGGTATAGGGTACTACAGTACATAGGGTTGAGTGAGGTACAGTCTGCTATTCCATAAGGACTGGTATAGGTCCACAATATATAGGGTTGAAGTGCACTACTGCTCACTGCTGCCCTTCTGCTGCAGTAGTCCTTTATCAGTATAGGGACTGAGGTACAGTCTGCCAATCATTCACAACCTACTAGTTCCACAAAGGTCCTTATAAGGACTGGTAAGGTATAGGGTACTACAGTACATAGGGTTGAGTGAGGTACAGTCTGCTATTCCTTAAGGACTGGTATAGGCCCACAATATATAGGGTTGAGGTGCACTACTGCTGAATGCTGCCCTATACTGCGGCAGTCCTTTATCAGTATAGGGACTGAGGTAAAGTCTGCTAATCATTCACAGCCTACTAGTTCCACAAAGGTCCTTATAAGGACTGCTAAGGTATAGGGTACTACAGTACATAGGGTTGAGTGAGGTACAGTCTGCTATTCCTTAAGGACTGGTATAGGTCCACAATATATAGGGTTGAGGTGCACTACTGCTGACTGCTGCCCTTCTGCTGTAGCCGTACTTTATCAGTATAGGGACTGAGGTACAGTCTGCTAATCATTCACAACCTACTAGTTCCACAAAGGTCCTTATAAGGACTGGTAAGGTATAGGGTACTACAGTACATAGGGTTGAGTGAGGTACAGTCTGATATTCCTTAAGGACTGGTATAAGTCCACAATATATAGGGTTGAGGTGCAGTACTGCTGACTGCTGCCCTATACTGCAGAAGTCCTTTATAAGTATAGGGACTGAGGTACAGTCTGCCAATCATTCACAACCTACTGGTTCCACAAAGGTCCTTATAAGGACTGGTAAGGTATAGGGTACTACAGTACATAGGGTTGAGTGAGGTACAGTCTGCTATTCCTTAGGGACTGGTATAGGTCCACAATATATAGGGTTGAGGTGCACTACTGCTGACTGCTGCCCTTCTGCTGCAATAGTCCTTTATCAGTATAGGGACTGAGGTACAGTCTGCTAATCGTTCACAACCTACTAGTTCCACAAAGGTCCTTATAAGGACTGGTAATGTATAGGGTACTACAGTACATAGGGTTGAGTGAGGTACAGTCTGCTATTCCTTAGGGACTGGTATAGGTCCACAATATATAGGGTTGAGGTGCACTACTGCTGACTGCTGCCCTTCTGCTGCAGTAGTCCTTTATCAGTATAGGGACTGATGTACAGTCTGCTAATCATTCACAACCTACTAGTTCCACAAAGGTCCTTATAAGGACTGGTAAGGTATAGGGTACTACAGTACATAGGGTTGAGTAAAGTACAGTCTGCTATTCCTTAAGGACTGGTATAGATCTACAATATATAGGGTTGAGGTGCAGTACTGCTGACTGCTGCCCTATTCTGCAGCAGTCCTTTATCAGTATAGGGACCGAGGAACAGTCTGCTAATCATTCACAACCTACTAGTTCCACAAAGGTCCTTATAAGGACTGGTAAGGTATAGGGTACTACAGTACATAGGGTTGAGTGAGGTACAGTCTGCTATTCCATAAGGACTGGTATAGGTCCACAATATATAGGGTTGAAGTGCACTACTGCTGACTGCTGCCCTTCTGCTGCAGTAGTCCTTTATCAGTATAGGGACTGAGGTACAGTCTGCCAATCATTCACAACCTACTAGTTCCACAAAGGTCCTTATAAGGACTGGTAAGGTATAGGGTACTACAGTACATAGGGTTGAGTGAGGTACAGTCTGCTATTCCTTAAGGACTGGTATAGGCCCACAATATATAGGGTTGAGGTGCACTACTGCTGAATGCTGCCCTATACTGCGGCAGTCCTTTATCAGTATAGGGACTGAGGTACAGTCTGCTAATCATTCACAACCTACTAGTTCCACAAAGGTCCTTATAAGGACTACTAAGGTATAGGGTACTACAGTACATAGGGTTGAGTGAGGTACAGTCTGCTATTCCATAAGGACTGGTATAGGTCCACAATATATAGGGTTGAGGTGCACTACTGCTGACTGCTGCCCTTCTGCTGCAGTAGTCCTTTATCAGTATAGGGACTGATGTACAGTCTGCTAATCATTCACAACCTACTAGTTCCACAAAGGTCCTTATAAGGACTGGTAAGGTATAGGGTACTACAGTACATAGGGTTGAGTAAAGTACAGTCTGCTATTCCTTAAGGACTGGTATAGATCTACAATATATAGGGTTGAGGTGCAGTACTGCTGACTGCTGCCCTATTCTGCAGCAGTCCTTTATCAGTATAGGGACCGAGGAACAGTCTGCTAATCATTCACAACCTACTAGTTCCACAAAGGTCCTTATAAGGACTGGTAAGGTATAGGGTACTACAGTACATAGGGTTGAGTGAGGTACAGTCTGCTATTCCAAAAGGACTGGTATAGGTCCACAATATATAGGGTTGAAGTGCACTACTGCTGACTGCTGCCCTTCTGCTGCAGTAGTCCTTTATCAGTATAGGGACTGAGGTACAGTCTGCCAATCATTCACAACCTACTAGTTCCACAAAGGTCCTTATAAGGACTGGTAAGGTATAGGGTACTACAGTACATAGGGTTGAGTGAGGTACAGTCTGCTATTCCTTAAGGACTGGTATAGGCCCACAATATATAGGGTTGAGGTGCACTACTGCTGAATGCTGCCCTATACTGCGGCAGTCCTTTATCAGTATAGGGACTGAGGTACAGTCTGCTAATCATTCACAACCTACTAGTTCCACAAAGGTCCTTATAAGGACTACTAAGGTATAGGGTACTACAGTACATAGGGTTGAGTGAGGTACAGTCTGCTATTCCATAAGGACTGGTATAGGTCCACAATATATAGGGTTGAGGTGCACTACTGCTGACTGCTGCCCTTCTGCTGCAGTAGTCCTTTATCAGTATAGGGACTGATGTACAGTCTGCTAATCATTCACAACCTACTAGTTCCACAAAGGTCCTTATAAGGACTGGTAAGGTATAGGGTACTACAGTACATAGGGTTGAGTAAAGTACAGTCTGCTATTCCTTAAGGACTGGTATAGATCTACAATATATAGGGTTGAGGTGCAGTACTGCTGACTGCTGCCCTATTCTGCAGCAGTCCTTTATCAGTATAGGGACCGAGGAACAGTCTGCTAATCATTCACAACCTACTAGTTCCACAAAGGTCCTTATAAGGACTGGTAAGGTATAGGGTACTACAGTACATAGGGTTGAGTGAGGTACAGTCTGCTATTCCATAAGGACTGGTATAGGTCCACAATATATAGGGTTGAAGTGCACTACTGCTGACTGCTGCCCTTCTGCTGCAGTAGTCCTTTATCAGTATAGGGACTGAGGTACAGTCTGCCAATCATTCACAACCTACTAGTTCCACAAAGGTCCTTATAAGGACTGGTAAGGTATAGGGTACTACAGTACATAGGGTTGAGTGAGGTACAGTCTGCTATTCCTTAAGGACTGGTATAGGCCCACAATATATAGGGTTGAGGTGCACTACTGCTGAATGCTGCCCTATACTGCGGCAGTCCTTTATCAGTATAGGGACTGAGGTACAGTCTGCTAATCATTCACAACCTACTAGTTCCACAAAGGTCCTTATAAGGACTGCTAAGGTATAGGGTACTACAGTACATAGGGTTGAGTGAGGTACAGTCTGCTATTCCTTAAGGACTGGTATAGGTCCACAATATATAGGGTTGAGGTGCACTACTGCTGACTGCTGCCCTTCTGCTGCAGCCGTCCTTTATCAGTATAGGGACTGAGGTACAGTCTGCTAATCATTCACAACCTACTAGTTCCACAAAGGTCCTTATAAGGACTGGTAAGGTATAGGGTACTACAGTACATAGGGTTGAGTGAGGTACAGTCTGATATTCCTTAAGGACTGGTATAAGTCCACAATATATAGGGTTGAGGTGCAGTACTGCTGACTGCTGCCCTATACTGCAGAAGTCCTTTATAAGTATAGGGACTGAGGTACAGTCTGCTAATCATTCACAACTTACTAGTTCCACAAAGGTCCTTATAAGGACTGGTAAGGTATAGGGTACTACAGTACATAGGGTTGAGTGAGGTACAGTCTGCTATTCCTTAGGGACTGGTATAGGTCCACAATATATAGGGTTGAGGTGCACTACTGCTGACTGCTGCCCTTCTGCTGCAATAGTCCTTTATCAGTATAGGGACTGAGGTACAGTCTGCTAATCGTTCACAACCTACTAGTTCCACAAAGGTCCTTATAAGGACTGGTAAGGTATAGGGTACTGCATTACATAGGGCTGGGTGAGATACAGTCTGCTATTCCTTAAGGACTGGTATAGGTCCACAATATATAGGGTTGAGGTGCAATACTGCTGACTTCTGCCCTTCTGCTGCAGTAGTCCTTTATCAGTATAGGGACTGAGGTACAGTCTGCTAATCATTCACAACTGACTAGTTCCACAAAGGTCCTTATAAGGACTGGTAAGGTATAGGGTACTACAGTACATAGGGTTGAGTGAGGTACAGTCTGCTATTCCTTAAGGACTGGTATAAGTCCACAATATATAGGGTTGAGGTGCACTACTGCTGACTGCTGCCCTATACTGCAGCAGTCCTTTATCAGTATAGGGACTGAGGTACAGTCTGCTAATCATTCACAACCTATTAGTTCCACAAAGGTCCTTATCCTTATAAGGACTGCTAAGGTATAGGGTAATACAGTACATAGGGTTGAGTGAGGTACAGTCTGCTATTTTATAAAGACCGGTATAGTTCCACAATATATAGGGTTGAGGTGCACTACTGCTGACTGCTGCCCTTCTGCTGCAGTAGTCCTTTATCTGTATAGGGACTGAGGTACAGTCTGCTAATCATTCACAACCTACTAGTTCCACAAATGTCCTTATAAGGACTGGTAAGGTATAGGGTACTACAGTAAATAGGGTTGAGTGAAGTACAGTCTGATATTCCTTAAGGACTGGTATAGGTCCACAATATATAGGTTTGAGGTGCAGTACTGCTGACTGCTGCCCTATACTGCAGCAGTCCTTTATCAGTATAGGGACCGAGGAACAGTCTGCTAATCATTCACAACCTACTAGTTCCACAAAGGTCCTTATAAGGACTGGTAAGGTATAGGGTACTACAGTACATAGGGTTGAGTGAGGTACAGTCTGCTATTCCATAAGCACTGGTATAGGTCCACAATATATAGGGTTGAGGTGCACTACTGCTGACTGCTGCCCTTCTGCTGCAGTAGTCCTTTATCAGTATAGGGACTGAGGTACAGTCTGCTAATCATTCACAACCTACTAGTTCCACAAAGGTCCTTATAAGGACTGGTAAGGTATAGGGTACTACAGTACATAGGGTTGAGTGAGGTACAGTCTGATATTCCTTAAGGACTGGTATAAGTCCACAATATATAGGGTTGAGGTGCAGTACTGCTGACTGCTGCCCTATACTGCAGAAGTCCTTTATAAGTATAGGGACTGAGGTACAGTCTGCCAATCATTCACAACCTACTAGTTCCACAAAGGTCCTTATAAGGACTGGTAAGGTATAGGGTACTACAGTACTTAGGGTTGAGTGAGGTACAGTCTGCTATTCCTTAGGGACTGGTATAGGTCCACAATATATAGGGTTGAGGTGCACTACTGCTGACTGCTGCCCTTCTGCTGCAATAGTCCTTTATCAGTATAGGGACTGAGGTACAGTCTGCTAATCGTTCACAACCTACTAGTTCCACAAAGGTCCTTATAAGGACTGGTAATGTATAGGGTACTACAGTACATAGGGTTGAGTGAGGTACAGTCTGCTATTCCTTAGGGACTGGTATAGGTACACAATATATAGGGTTGAGGTGCACTACTGCTGACTGCTGCCCTTCTGCTGCAGTAGTCCTTTATCAGTATAGGGACTGATGTACAGTCTGCTAATCATTCACAACCTACTAGTTCCACAAAGGTCCTTATAAGGACTGGTAAGGTATAGGGTACTACAGTACATAGGGTTGAGTAAAGTACAGTCTGCTATTCCTTAAGGACTGGTATAGATCTACAATATATAGGGTTGAGGTGCAGTACTGCTGACTGCTGCCCTATTCTGCAGCAGTCCTTTATCAGTATAGGGACCGAGGAACAGTCTGCTAATCATTCACAACCTACTAGTTCCACAAAGGTCCTTATAAGGACTGGTAAGGTATAGGGTACTACAGTACATAGGGTTGAGTGAGGTACAGTCTGCTATTCCATAAGGACTGGTATAGGTCCACAATATATAGGGTTGAAGTGCACTACTGCTGACTGCTGCCCTTCTGCTGCAGTAGTCCTTTATCAGTATAGGGACTGAGGTACAGTCTGCCAATCATTCACAACCTACTAGTTCCACAAAGGTCCTTATAAGGACTGGTAAGGTATAGGGTACTACAGTACATAGGGTGGAGTGAGGTACAGTCTGCTATTCCTTAAGGACTGGTATAGGCCCACAATATATAGGGTTGAGGTGCACTACTGCTGACTGCTGCCCTTCTGCTGCAATAGTCCTTTATCAGTATAGGGACTGAGGTACAGTCTGCTAATCGTTCACAACCTACTAGTTCCACAAAGGTCCTTATAAGGACTGGTAAGGTATAGGGTACTGCATTACATAGGGCTGGGTGAGATACAGTCTGCTATTCCTTAAGGACTGGTATAGGTCCACAATATATAGGGTTGAGGTGCAATACTGCTGACTTCTGCCCTTCTGCTGCAGTAGTCCTTTATCAGTATAGGGACTGAGGTACAGTCTGCTAATCATTCACAACTGACTAGTTCCACAAAGGTCCTTATAAGGACTGGTAAGGTATAGGGTACTACAGTACATAGGGTTGAGTGAGGTACAGTCTGCTATTCCTTAAGGACTGGTATAAGTCCACAATATATAGGGTTGAGGTGCACTACTGCTGACTGCTGCCCTATACTGCAGCAGTCCTTTATCAGTATAGGGACTGAGGTACAGTCTGCTAATCATTCACAACCTATTAGTTCCACAAAGGTCCTTATCCTTATAAGGACTGCTAAGGTATAGGGTAATACAGTACATAGGGTTGAGTGAGGTACAGTCTGCTATTTTATAAAGACCGGTATAGTTCCACAATATATAGGGTTGAGGTGCACTACTGCTGACTGCTGCCCTTCTGCTGCAGTAGTCCTTTATCTGTATAGGGACTGAGGTACAGTCTGCTAATCATTCACAACCTACTAGTTCCACAAATGTCCTTATAAGGACTGGTAAGGTATAGGGTACTACAGTAAATAGGGTTGAGTGAAGTACAGTCTGATATTCCTTAAGGACTGGTATAGGTCCACAATATATAGGTTTGAGGTGCAGTACTGCTGACTGCTGCCCTATACTGCAGCAGTCCTTTATCAGTATAGGGACCGAGGAACAGTCTGCTAATCATTCACAACCTACTAGTTCCACAAAGGTCCTTATAAGGACTGGTAAGGTATAGGGTACTACAGTACATAGGGTTGAGTGAGGTACAGTCTGCTATTCCATAAGCACTGGTATAGGTCCACAATATATAGGGTTGAGGTGCACTACTGCTGACTGCTGCCCTTCTGCTGCAGTAGTCCTTTATCAGTATAGGGACTGAGGTACAGTCTGCTAATCATTCACAACCTACTAGTTCCACAAAGGTCCTTATAAGGACTGGTAAGGTATAGGGTACTACAGTACATAGGGTTGAGTGAGGTACAGTCTGATATTCCTTAAGGACTGGTATAAGTCCACAATATATAGGGTTGAGGTGCAGTACTGCTGACTGCTGCCCTATACTGCAGAAGTCCTTTATAAGTATAGGGACTGAGGTACAGTCTGCCAATCATTCACAACCTACTAGTTCCACAAAGGTCCTTATAAGGACTGGTAAGGTATAGGGTACTACAGTACTTAGGGTTGAGTGAGGTACAGTCTGCTATTCCTTAGGGACTGGTATAGGTCCACAATATATAGGGTTGAGGTGCACTACTGCTGACTGCTGCCCTTCTGCTGCAATAGTCCTTTATCAGTATAGGGACTGAGGTACAGTCTGCTAATCGTTCACAACCTACTAGTTCCACAAAGGTCCTTATAAGGACTGGTAATGTATAGGGTACTACAGTACATAGGGTTGAGTGAGGTACAGTCTGCTATTCCTTAGGGACTGGTATAGGTACACAATATATAGGGTTGAGGTGCACTACTGCTGACTGCTGCCCTTCTGCTGCAGTAGTCCTTTATCAGTATAGGGACTGATGTACAGTCTGCTAATCATTCACAACCTACTAGTTCCACAAAGGTCCTTATAAGGACTGGTAAGGTATAGGGTACTACAGTACATAGGGTTGAGTAAAGTACAGTCTGCTATTCCTTAAGGACTGGTATAGATCTACAATATATAGGGTTGAGGTGCAGTACTGCTGACTGCTGCCCTATTCTGCAGCAGTCCTTTATCAGTATAGGGACCGAGGAACAGTCTGCTAATCATTCACAACCTACTAGTTCCACAAAGGTCCTTATAAGGACTGGTAAGGTATAGGGTACTACAGTACATAGGGTTGAGTGAGGTACAGTCTGCTATTCCATAAGGACTGGTATAGGTCCACAATATATAGGGTTGAAGTGCACTACTGCTGACTGCTGCCCTTCTGCTGCAGTAGTCCTTTATCAGTATAGGGACTGAGGTACAGTCTGCCAATCATTCACAACCTACTAGTTCCACAAAGGTCCTTATAAGGACTGGTAAGGTATAGGGTACTACAGTACATAGGGTTGAGTGAGGTACAGTCTGCTATTCCTTAAGGACTGGTATAGGCCCACAATATATAGGGTTGAGGTGCACTACTGCTGAATGCTGCCCTATACTGCGGCAGTCCTTTATCAGTATAGGGACTGAGGTACAGTCTGCTAATCATTCACAACCTACTAGTTCCACAAAGGTCCTTATAAGGACTGCTAAGGTATAGGGTACTACAGTACATAGGGTTGAGTGAGGTACAGTCTGCTATTCCTTAAGGACTGGTATAGGTCCACAATATATAGGGTTGAGGTGCACTACTGCTGACTGCTGCCCTTCTGCTGCAGCAGTCCTTTATCAGTATAGGGACTGAGGTACAGTCTGCTAATCATTCACAACCTACTAGTTCCACAAAGATCCTTATAAGGACTGGTAAGGTATAGGGTACTACAGTACGTAGGGTTGAGTGAGGTACAGTCTGCTATTCCTTAAGGACTGGTATAAGTTCACAATATATAGGGTTGAGGTGCACTACTGCTGACTGCTGCCCTATACCGCAGAAGTCCTTTATCAGTATAGGGACTGAGGTACAGTCTGCTAATCATTCACAACCTACTAGTTCCACAAAGGTGCTTATAAGGACTGGTAAGGTATAGGGTACTACAGTACATAGGGTTGAGTGAGGTACAGTCTGCTATTCCTTAAGGACTGGTATAGGTCCACAATATATAGGGTTGAGGTGCACTACTGCTGACTGCTGCCCTTCTGCTGCAGCAGTCCTTTATCAGTATAGGGACTGAGGTACAGTCTGCTAATCATTCACAACCTACTAGTTCCACAAAGATCCTTATAAGGACTGGTAAGGTATAGGGTACTACAGTACGTAGGGTTGAGTGAGGTACAGTCTGCTATTCCTTAAGGACTGGTATAGGCCCACAATATATAGGGTTGAGGTGCACTACTGCTGACTGCTGCCCTTCTGCTGCAATAGTCCTTTATCAGTATAGGGACTGAGGTACAGTCTGCTAATCGTTCACAACCTACTAGTTCCACAAAGGTCCTTATAAGGACTGGTAAGGTATAGGGTACTGCATTACATAGGGCTGGGTGAGATACAGTCTGCTATTCCTTAAGGACTGGTATAGGTCCACAATATATAGGGTTGAGGTGCAATACTGCTGACTTCTGCCCTTCTGCTGCAGTAGTCCTTTATCAGTATAGGGACTGAGGTACAGTCTGCTAATCATTCACAACTGACTAGTTCCACAAAGGTCCTTATAAGGACTGGTAAGGTATAGGGTACTACAGTACATAGGGTTGAGTGAGGTACAGTCTGCTATTCCTTAAGGACTGGTATAAGTCCACAATATATAGGGTTGAGGTGCACTACTGCTGACTGCTGCCCTATACTGCAGCAGTCCTTTATCAGTATAGGGACTGAGGTACAGTCTGCTAATCATTCACAACCTATTAGTTCCACAAAGGTCCTTATCCTTATAAGGACTGCTAAGGTATAGGGTAATACAGTACATAGGGTTGAGTGAGGTACAGTCTGCTATTTTATAAAGACCGGTATAGTTCCACAATATATAGGGTTGAGGTGCACTACTGCTGACTGCTGCCCTTCTGCTGCAGTAGTCCTTTATCTGTATAGGGACTGAGGTACAGTCTGCTAATCATTCACAACCTACTAGTTCCACAAATGTCCTTATAAGGACTGGTAAGGTATAGGGTACTACAGTAAATAGGGTTGAGTGAAGTACAGTCTGATATTCCTTAAGGACTGGTATAGGTCCACAATATATAGGTTTGAGGTGCAGTACTGCTGACTGCTGCCCTATACTGCAGCAGTCCTTTATCAGTATAGGGACCGAGGAACAGTCTGCTAATCATTCACAACCTACTAGTTCCACAAAGGTCCTTATAAGGACTGGTAAGGTATAGGGTACTACAGTACATAGGGTTGAGTGAGGTACAGTCTGCTATTCCATAAGCACTGGTATAGGTCCACAATATATAGGGTTGAGGTGCACTACTGCTGACTGCTGCCCTTCTGCTGCAGTAGTCCTTTATCAGTATAGGGACTGAGGTACAGTCTGCTAATCATTCACAACCTACTAGTTCCACAAAGGTCCTTATAAGGACTGGTAAGGTATAGGGTACTACAGTACATAGGGTTGAGTGAGGTACAGTCTGATATTCCTTAAGGACTGGTATAAGTCCACAATATATAGGGTTGAGGTGCAGTACTGCTGACTGCTGCCCTATACTGCAGAAGTCCTTTATAAGTATAGGGACTGAGGTACAGTCTGCCAATCATTCACAACCTACTAGTTCCACAAAGGTCCTTATAAGGACTGGTAAGGTATAGGGTACTACAGTACTTAGGGTTGAGTGAGGTACAGTCTGCTATTCCTTAGGGACTGGTATAGGTCCACAATATATAGGGTTGAGGTGCACTACTGCTGACTGCTGCCCTTCTGCTGCAATAGTCCTTTATCAGTATAGGGACTGAGGTACAGTCTGCTAATCGTTCACAACCTACTAGTTCCACAAAGGTCCTTATAAGGACTGGTAATGTATAGGGTACTACAGTACATAGGGTTGAGTGAGGTACAGTCTGCTATTCCTTAGGGACTGGTATAGGTACACAATATATAGGGTTGAGGTGCACTACTGCTGACTGCTGCCCTTCTGCTGCAGTAGTCCTTTATCAGTATAGGGACTGATGTACAGTCTGCTAATCATTCACAACCTACTAGTTCCACAAAGGTCCTTATAAGGACTGGTAAGGTATAGGGTACTACAGTACATAGGGTTGAGTAAAGTACAGTCTGCTATTCCTTAAGGACTGGTATAGATCTACAATATATAGGGTTGAGGTGCAGTACTGCTGACTGCTGCCCTATTCTGCAGCAGTCCTTTATCAGTATAGGGACCGAGGAACAGTCTGCTAATCATTCACAACCTACTAGTTCCACAAAGGTCCTTATAAGGACTGGTAAGGTATAGGGTACTACAGTACATAGGGTTGAGTGAGGTACAGTCTGCTATTCCATAAGGACTGGTATAGGTCCACAATATATAGGGTTGAAGTGCACTACTGCTGACTGCTGCCCTTCTGCTGCAGTAGTCCTTTATCAGTATAGGGACTGAGGTACAGTCTGCCAATCATTCACAACCTACTAGTTCCACAAAGGTCCTTATAAGGACTGGTAAGGTATAGGGTACTACAGTACATAGGGTTGAGTGAGGTACAGTCTGCTATTCCTTAAGGACTGGTATAGGCCCACAATATATAGGGTTGAGGTGCACTACTGCTGAATGCTGCCCTATACTGCGGCAGTCCTTTATCAGTATAGGGACTGAGGTACAGTCTGCTAATCATTCACAACCTACTAGTTCCACAAAGGTCCTTATAAGGACTGCTAAGGTATAGGGTACTACAGTACATAGGGTTGAGTGAGGTACAGTCTGCTATTCCTTAAGGACTGGTATAGGTCCACAATATATAGGGTTGAGGTGCACTACTGCTGACTGCTGCCCTTCTGCTGCAGCAGTCCTTTATCAGTATAGGGACTGAGGTACAGTCTGCTAATCATTCACAACCTACTAGTTCCACAAAGATCCTTATAAGGACTGGTAAGGTATAGGGTACTACAGTACGTAGGGTTGAGTGAGGTACAGTCTGCTATTCCTTAAGGACTGGTATAAGTTCACAATATATAGGGTTGAGGTGCACTACTGCTGACTGCTGCCCTATACCGCAGAAGTCCTTTATCAGTATAGGGACTGAGGTACAGTCTGCTAATCATTCACAACCTACTAGTTCCACAAAGGTGCTTATAAGGACTGGTAAGGTATAGGGTACTACAGTACATAGGGTTGAGTGAGGTACAGTCTGCTATTCCTTAAGGACTGGTATAGGTCCACAATATATAGGGTTGAGGTGCACTACTGCTGACTGCTGCCCTTCTGCTGCAGCAGTCCTTTATCAGTATAGGGACTGAGGTACAGTCTGCTAATCATTCACAACCTACTAGTTCCACAAAGATCCTTATAAGGACTGGTAAGGTATAGGGTACTACAGTACGTAGGGTTGAGTGAGGTACAGTCTGCTATTCCTTAAGGACTGGTATAAGTTCACAATATATAGGGTTGAGGTGCACTACTGCTGACTGCTGCCCTATACCGCAGAAGTCCTTTATCAGTATAGGGACTGAGGTACAGTCTGCTAATCATTCACAACCTACTAGTTCCACAAAGGTCCTTATAAGGACTGGTAAGGTATAGGGTTCTACAGTACATAGGGTTGAGTGAGGTACAGTCTGCTATTCCTTAAGGACTGGTATAGGTCCACAATATATAGGGTTGAGGT
The DNA here is from genome assembly GCF_037356315.1 of Lithobates pipiens. NCBI lineage: Eukaryota > Metazoa > Chordata > Amphibia > Anura > Ranidae > Lithobates > Lithobates pipiens. Next base: position 288,160,242 of record NW_027507764.1, read on the forward strand.
GCACTACTGCTGACTGCTGCCCTTCTGCTGCAGCAGTCCTTTATCAGTATAGGGACTGAGGTACAGTCTGCTAATCATTCACAACCTACTAGTTCCACAAAGATCCTTATAAGGACTGGTAAGGTATAGGGTACTACAGTACGTAGGGTTGAGTGAGGTACAGTCTGCTATTCCTTAAGGACTGGTATAGGTCCACAATATATAGGGTTGAGGTGCACTACTGCTGACTGCTGCCCTTCTGCTGCAGCAGTCCTTTATCAGTATAGGGACTGAGGTACAGTCTGCTAATCATTCACAACCTACTAATTCCACAAAGGTCCTTTTAAGGACTGGTAAGGTATAGGGTACTACAGTACATAGGGTTGAGTGAGGTACAGTCTGCTATTCCTTAAGGACTGGTATAAGTTCACAATATATAGGGTTGAGGTGCACTACTGCTGACTGCTGCCCTATACCGCAGAAGTCCTTTATCAGTATAGGGACTGAGGTACAGTCTGCTAATCATTCACAACCTACTAGTTCCACAAAGGTCCTTTTAAGGACTGGTAAGGTATAGGGTACTACAGTACATAGGGTTGAGTGAGGTACAGTCTGCTATTCCTTATGGACTGGTATAGGTCCACAATATATAGGGTTGAGGTGCACTACTGCTGACTGCTGCCCTATACTGCAGCAGTCCTTTATCAGTATAGGGACTGAGGTACAGTCTGTTAATCATTCACAACCTACTAGTTCCACAAAGGTCCTTATAAGGACTGGTAAGGTATAGGGTTCTACAGTACATAGGGTTGAGTGAGGTACAGTCTGCTATTCCTTAAGGACTGGTATAGGTCCACAATATATAGGGTTGAGGTGCACTACTGCTGACTGCTGCCCTTCTGCTGCAGCAGTCCTTTATCAGTATAGGGACTGAGGTACAGTCTGCTAATCATTCACAACCTACTAGTTCCACAAAGATCCTTATAGGGACTGGTAAGGTATAGGGTACTACAGTACGTAGGGTTGAGTGAGGTACAGTCTGCTATTCCTTAAGGACTGGTATAGGTCCACAATATATAGGGTTGAGGTGCACTACTGCTGACTGCTGCCCTTCTGCTGCAGCAGTCCTTTATCAGTATAGGGACTGAGGTACAGTCTGCTAATCATTCACAACCTACTAATTCCACAAAGGTCCTTTTAAGGACTGGTAAGGTATAGGGTACTACAGTACATAGGGTTGAGTGAGGTACAGTCTGCTATTCCTTAAGGACTGGTATAAGTTCACAATATATAGGGTTGAGGTGCACTACTGCTGACTGCTGCCCTATACCGCAGAAGTCCTTTATCAGTATAGGGACTGAGGTACAGTCTGCTAATCATTCACAACCTACTAGTTCCACAAAGGTCCTTTTAAGGACTGGTAAGGTATAGGGTACTACAGTACATAGGGTTGAGTGAGGTACAGTCTGCTATTCCTTATGGACTGGTATAGGTCCACAATATATAGGGTTGAGGTGCACTACTGCTGACTGCTGCCCTATACTGCAGCAGTTCTTTATCAGTATAGGGACTGAGGTACAGTCTGCTAATCATTCACAACCTACTAGTTCCACAAAGGTGCTTATAAGGACTGGTAAGGTATAGGGTACTACAGTACATAGGGTTGAGTGAGGTACAGTCTGCTATTCCTTAAGGACTGGTATAGGTCCACAATATATAGGGTTGAGGTGCACTACTGCTGACTGCTGCCCTTCTGCTGCAGCAGTCCTTTATCAGTATAGGGACTGAGGTACAGTCTGCTAATCATTCACAACCTACTAATTCCACAAAGGTCCTTTTAAGGACTGGTAAGGTATAGGGTACTACAGTACATAGGGTTGAGTGAGGTACAGTCTGCTATTCCTTAAGGACTGGTATAAGTTCACAATATATAGGGTTGAGGTGCACTACTGCTGACTGCTGCCCTATACCGCAGAAGTCCTTTATCAGTATAGGGACTGAGGTACAGTCTGCTAATCATTCACAACCTACTAGTTCCACAAAGGTCCTTATAAGGACTGGTAAGGTATAGGGTACTACAGTACATAGGGTTGAGTGAGGTACAGTCTGCTATTCCTTATGGACTGGTATAGGTCCACAATATATAGGGTTGAGGTGCACTACTGCTGCCCTATACTGCAGCAGTCCTTTATCAGTATAGGGACTGAGGTACAGTCTGCTAATCATTCACAACCTACTAGTTCCACAAAGGTCCTTATAAGGACTGGTAAGGTATAGGGTACTACAGTACATAGGGTTGAGTGAGGTACAGTCTGCTATTCCTTAAGGACTGGTATAGGTCCACAATATATAGGGTTGAGGTGCACTACTGCTGACTGCTGCCCTTCTGCTGCAGCAGTCCTTTATCAGTATAGGGACTGAGGTACAGTCTGCTAATCATTCACAACCTACTAGTTCCACAAAGATCCTTATAAGGACTGGTAAGGTATAGGGTACTACAGTACGTAGGGTTGAGTGAGGTACAGTCTGCTATTCCTTAAGGACTGGTATAGGTCCACAATATATAGGGTTGAGGTGCACTACTGCTGACTGCTGCCCTTCTGCTGCAGCAGTCCTTTATCAGTATAGGGACTGAGGTACAGTCTGCTAATCATTCACAACCTACTAATTCCACAAAGGTCCTTTTAAGGACTGGTAAGGTATAGGGTACTACAGTACATAGGGTTGAGTGAGGTACAGTCTTCTATTCCTTAAGGACTGGTATAAGTTCACAATATATAGGGTTGAGGTGCACTACTGCTGACTGCTGCCCTATACCGCAGAAGTCCTTTATCAGTATAGGGACTGAGGTACAGTCTGCTAATCATTCACAACCTACTAGTTCCACAAAGGTCCTTTTAAGGACTGGTAAGGTATAGGGTACTACAGTACATAGGGTTGAGTGAGGTACAGTCTGCTATTCCTTATGGACTGGTATAGGTCCACAATATATAGGGTTGAGGTGCACTACTGCTGACTGCTGCCCTATACTGCAGCAGTTCTTTATCAGTATAGGGACTGAGGTACAGTCTGCTAATCATTCACAACCTACTAGTTCCACAAAGGTCCTTATAAGGACTGGTAAGGTATAGGGTACTACAGTACATAGGGTTGAGTGAGGTACAGTCTGCTATTCCTTAAAGACTGGAATAAGTCCACAATATATAGGGTTGAGGTGCACTACTGCTGACTGCTGCCCTTCTGCTGCAGTGGTCCTTTATCAGTATAGGGACCGAGGTACAGTCTGCTAATCATTCACAACCTACTAGTTCCACAAAGGTCCTTTTAAGGACTGGTAAGGTATAGGGTACTACAGTACATAGGGTTGAGTGAGGTACAGTCTGCTATTCCTTATGGACTGGTATAGGTCCACAATATATAGGGTTGAGGTGCACTACTGCTGACTGCTGCCCTATACTGCAGCAGTTCTTTATCAGTATAGGGACTGAGGTACAGTCTGCTAATCATTCACAACCTACTAGTTCCACAAAGGTGCTTATAAGGACTGGTAAGGTATAGGGTACTACAGTACATAGGGTTGAGTGAGGTACAGTCTGCTATTCCTTAAGGACTGGTATAGGTCCACAATATATAGGGTTGAGGTGCACTACTGCTGACTGCTGCCCTTCTGCTGCAGCAGTCCTTTATCAGTATAGGGACTGAGGTACAGTCTGCTAATCATTCACAACCTACTAGTTCCACAAAGATCCTTATAAGGACTGGTAAGGTACAGGGTACTACAGTACGTAGGGTTGAGTGAGGTACAGTCTGCTATTCCTTAAGGACTGGTATAGGTCCACAATATATAGGGTTGAGGTGCACTACTGCTGACTGCTGCCCTTCTGCTGCAGCAGTCCTTTATCAGTATAGGGACTGAGGTACAGTCTGCTAATCATTCACAACCTACTAATTCCACAAAGGTCCTTTTAAGGACTGGTAAGGTATAGGGTACTACAGTACATAGGGTTGAGTGAGGTACAGTCTGCTATTCCTTAAGGACTGGTATAAGTTCACAATATATAGGGTTGAGGTGCACTACTGCTGACTGCTGCCCTATACCACAGAAGTCCTTTATCAGTATAGGGACTGAGGTACAGTCTGCTAATCATTCACAACCTACTAGTTCCACAAAGGTCCTTTTAAGGACTGGTAAGGTATAGGGTACTACAGTACATAGGGTTGAGTGAGGTACAGTCTGCTATTCCTTATGGACTGGTATAGGTCCACAATATATAGGGTTGAGGTGCACTACTGCTGACTGCTGCCCTATACTGCAGCAGTTCTTTATCAGTATAGGGACTGAGGTACAGTCTGCTAATCATTCACAACCTACTAGTTCCACAAAGGTGCTTATAAGGACTGGTAAGGTATAGGGTACTACAGTACATAGGGTTGAGTGAGGTACAGTCTGCTATTCCTTAAGGACTGGTATAGGTCCACAATATATAGGGTTGAGGTGCACTACTGCTGACTGCTGCCCTTCTGCTGCAGCAGTCCTTTATCAGTATAGGGACTGAGGTACAGTCTGCTAATCATTCACAACCTACTAGCTCCACAAAGATCCTTATAAGGACTGGTAAGGTATAGGGTACTACAGTACGTAGGGTTGAGTGAGGTACAGTCTGCTATTCCTTAAGGACTGGTATAAGTTCACAATATATAGGGTTGAGGTGCACTACTGCTGACTGCTGCCCTATACCGCAGAAGTCCTTTATCAGTATAGGGACTGAGGTACAGTCTGCTAATCATTCACAACCTACTAGTTCCACAAAGGTGCTTATAAGGACTGGTAAGGTATAGGGTACTACAGTACATAGGGTTGAGTGAGGTACAGTCTGCTATTCCTTAAGGACTGGTATAGGTCCACAATATATAGGGTTGAGGTGCACTACTGCTGACTGCTGCCCTTCTGCTGCAGCAGTCCTTTATCAGTATAGGGACTGAGGTACAGTCTGCTAATCATTCACAACCTACTAGTTCCACAAAGATCCTTATAAGGACTGGTAAGGTATAGGGTACTACAGTACGTAGGGTTGAGTGAGGTACAGTCTGCTATTCCTTAAGGACTGGTATAAGTTCACAATATATAGGGTTGAGGTGCACTACTGCTGACTGCTGCCCTATACCGCAGAAGTCCTTTATCAGTATAGGGACTGAGGTACAGTCTGCTAATCATTCACAACCTACTAGTTCCACAAAGGTCCTTATAAGGACCGGTAAGGTATAGGGTTCTACAGTACATAGGGTTGAGTGAGGTACAGTCTGCTATTCCTTAAGGACTGGTATAGGTCCACAATATATAGGGTTGAGGTGCACTACTGCTGACTGCTGCCCTTCTGCTGCAGCAGTCCTTTATCAGTATAGGGACTGAGGTACAGTCTGCTAATCATTCACAACCTACTAGTTCCACAAAGATCCTTATAAGGACTGGTAAGGTATAGGGTACTACAGTACGTAGGGTTGAGTGAGGTACAGTCTGCTATTCCTTAAGGACTGGTATAGGTCCACAATATATAGGGTTGAGGTGCACTACTGCTGACTGCTGCCCTTCTGCTGCAGCAGTCCTTTATCAGTATAGGGACTGAGGTACAGTCTGCTAATCATTCACAACCTACTAATTCCACAAAGGTCCTTTTAAGGACTGGTAAGGTATAGGGTACTACAGTACATAGGGTTGAGTGAGGTACAGTCTGCTATTCCTTAAGGACTGGTATAAGTTCACAATATATAGGGTTGAGGTGCACTACTGCTGACTGCTGCCCTATACCGCAGAAGTCCTTTATCAGTATAGGGACTGAGGTACAGTCTGCTAATCATTCACAACCTACTAGTTCCACAAAGGTCCTTTTAAGGACTGGTAAGGTATAGGGTACTACAGTACATAGGGTTGAGTGAGGTACAGTCTGCTATTCCTTATGGACTGGTATAGGTCCACAATATATAGGGTTGAGGTGCACTACTGCTGACTGCTGCCCTATACTGCAGCAGTCCTTTATCAGTATAGGGACTGAGGTACAGTCTGTTAATCATTCACAACCTACTAGTTCCACAAAGGTCCTTATAAGGACTGGTAAGGTATAGGGTTCTACAGTACATAGGGTTGAGTGAGGTACAGTCTGCTATTCCTTAAGGACTGGTATAGGTCCACAATATATAGGGTTGAGGTGCACTACTGCTGACTGCTGCCCTTCTGCTGCAGCAGTCCTTTATCAGTATAGGGACTGAGGTACAGTCTGCTAATCATTCACAACCTACTAGTTCCACAAAGATCCTTATAAGGACTGGTAAGGTATAGGGTACTACAGTACGTAGGGTTGAGTGAGGTACAGTCTGCTATTCCTTAAGGACTGGTATAGGTCCACAATATATAGGGTTGAGGTGCACTACTGCTGACTGCTGCCCTTCTGCTGCAGCAGTCCTTTATCAGTATAGGGACTGAGGTACAGTCTGCTAATCATTCACAACCTACTAATTCCACAAAGGTCCTTTTAAGGACTGGTAAGGTATAGGGTACTACAGTACATAGGGTTGAGTGAGGTACAGTCTGCTATTCCTTAAGGACTGGTATAAGTTCACAATATATAGGGTTGAGGTGCACTACTGCTGACTGCTGCCCTATACCGCAGAAGTCCTTTATCAGTATAGGGACTGAGGTACAGTCTGCTAATCATTCACAACCTACTAGTTCCACAAAGGTCCTTTTAAGGACTGGTAAGGTATAGGGTACTACAGTACATAGGGTTGAGTGAGGTACAGTCTGCTATTCCTTATGGACTGGTATAGGTCCACAATATATAGGGTTGAGGTGCACTACTGCTGACTGCTGCCCTATACTGCAGCAGTTCTTTATCAGTATAGGGACTGAGGTACAGTCTGCTAATCATTCACAACCTACTAGTTCCACAAAGGTGCTTATAAGGACTGGTAAGGTATAGGGTACTACAGTACATAGGGTTGAGTGAGGTACAGTCTGCTATTCCTTAAGGACTGGTATAGGTCCACAATATATAGGGTTGAGGTGCACTACTGCTGACTGCTGCCCTTCTGCTGCAGCAGTCCTTTATCAGTATAGGGACTGAGGTACAGTCTGCTAATCATTCACAACCTACTAATTCCACAAAGGTCCTTTTAAGGACTGGTAAGGTATAGGGTACTACAGTACATAGGGTTGAGTGAGGTACAGTCTGCTATTCCTTAAGGACTGGTATAAGTTCACAATATATAGGGTTGAGGTGCACTACTGCTGACTGCTGCCCTATACCGCAGAAGTCCTTTATCAGTATAGGGACTGAGGTACAGTCTGCTAATCATTCACAACCTACTAGTTCCACAAAGGTCCTTATAAGGACTGGTAAGGTATAGGGTACTGCAGTACATAGGGTTGAGTGAGGTACAGTCTGCTATTCCTTATGGACTGGTATAGGTCCACAATATATAGGGTTGAGGTGCACTACTGCTGCCCTATACTGCAGCAGTCCTTTATCAGTATAGGGACTGAGGTACAGTCTGCTAATCATTCACAACCTACTAGTTCCACAAAGGTCCTTATAAGGACTGGTAAGGTATAGGGTACTACAGTACATAGGGTTGAGTGAGGTACAGTCTGCTATTCCTTAAGGACTGGTATAGGTCCACAATATATAGGGTTGAGGTGCACTACTGCTGACTGCTGCCCTTCTGCTGCAGCAGTCCTTTATCAGTATAGGGACTGAGGTACAGTCTGCTAATCATTCACAACCTACTAGTTCCACAAAGATCCTTATAAGGACTGGTAAGGTATAGGGTACTACAGTACGTAGGGTTGAGTGAGGTACAGTCTGCTATTCCTTAAGGACTGGTATAGGTCCACAATATATAGGGTTGAGGTGCACTACTGCTGACTGCTGCCCTTCTGCTGCAGCAGTCCTTTATCAGTATAGGGACTGAGGTACAGTCTGCTAATCATTCACAACCTACTAATTCCACAAAGGTCCTTTTAAGGACTGGTAAGGTATAGGGTACTACAGTACATAGGGTTGAGTGAGGTACAGTCTTCTATTCCTTAAGGACTGGTATAAGTTCACAATATATAGGGTTGAGGTGCACTACTGCTGACTGCTGCCCTATACCGCAGAAGTCCTTTATCAGTATAGGGACTGAGGTACAGTCTGCTAATCATTCACAACCTACTAGTTCCACAAAGGTCCTTATAAGGACTGGTAAGGTATAGGGTACTACAGTACATAGGGTTGAGTGAGGTACAGTCTGCTATTCCTTATGGACTGGTATAGGTCCACAATATATAGGGTTGAGGTGCACTACTGCTGACTGCTGCCCTTCTGCTGCAGCAGTCCTTTATCAGTATAGGGACTGAGGTACAGTCTGCTAATCATTCACAACCTACTAATTCCACAAAGGTCCTTTTAAGGACTGGTAAGGTATAGGGTACTACAGTACATAGGGTTGAGTGAGGTACAGTCTGCTATTCCTTAAGGACTGGTATAAGTTCACAATATATAGGGTTGAGGTGCACTACTGCTGACTGCTGCCCTATACCGCAGAAGTCCTTTATCAGTATAGGGACTGAGGTACAGTCTGCTAATCATTCACAACCTACTAGTTCCACAAAGGTCCTTTTAAGGACTGGTAAGGTATAGGGTACTACAGTACATAGGGTTGAGTGAGGTACAGTCTGCTATTCCTTATGGACTGGTATAGGTCCACAATATATAGGGTTGAGGTGCACTACTGCTGACTGCTGCCCTATACTGCAGCAGTTCTTTATCAGTATAGGGACTGAGGTACAGTCTGCTAATCATTCACAACCTACTAGTTCCACAAAGGTGCTTATAAGGACTGGTAAGGTATAGGGTACTACAGTACATAGGGTTGAGTGAGGTACAGTCTGCTATTCCTTAAGGACTGGTATAGGTCCACAATATATAGGGTTGAGGTGCACTACTGCTGACTGCTGCCCTTCTGCTGCAGCAGTCCTTTATCAGTATAGGGACTGAGGTACAGTCTGCTAATCATTCACAACCTACTAATTCCACAAAGGTCCTTTTAAGGACTGGTAAGGTATAGGGTACTACAGTACATAGGGTTGAGTGAGGTACAGTCTGCTATTCCTTAAGGACTGGTATAAGTTCACAATATATAGGGTTGAGGTGCACTACTGCTGACTGCTGCCCTATACCGCAGAAGTCCTTTATCAGTATAGGGACTGAGGTACAGTCTGCTAATCATTCACAACCTACTAGTTCCACAAAGGTCCTTATAAGGACTGGTAAGGTATAGGGTACTACAGTACATAGGGTTGAGTGAGGTACAGTCTGCTATTCCTTATGGACTGGTATAGGTCCACAATATATAGGGTTGAGGTGCACTACTGCTGCCCTATACTGCAGCAGTCCTTTATCAGTATAGGGACTGAGGTACAGTCTGCTAATCATTCACAACCTACTAGTTCCACAAAGGTCCTTATAAGGACTGGTAAGGTATAGGGTACTACAGTACATAGGGTTGAGTGAGGTACAGTCTGCTATTCCTTAAGGACTGGTATAGGTCCACAATATATAGGGTTGAGGTGCACTACTGCTGACTGCTGCCCTTCTGCTGCAGCAGTCCTTTATCAGTATAGGGACTGAGGTACAGTCTGCTAATCATTCACAACCTACTAGTTCCACAAAGATCCTTATAAGGACTGGTAAGGTATAGGGTACTACAGTACGTAGGGTTGAGTGAGGTACAGTCTGCTATTCCTTAAGGACTGGTATAGGTCCACAATATATAGGGTTGAGGTGCACTACTGCTGACTGCTGCCCTTCTGCTGCAGCAGTCCTTTATCAGTATAGGGACTGAGGTACAGTCTGCTAATCATTCACAACCTACTAATTCCACAAAGGTCCTTTTAAGGACTGGTAAGGTATAGGGTACTACAGTACATAGGGTTGAGTGAGGTACAGTCTTCTATTCCTTAAGGACTGGTATAAGTTCACAATATATAGGGTTGAGGTGCACTACTGCTGACTGCTGCCCTATACCGCAGAAGTCCTTTATCAGTATAGGGACTGAGGTACAGTCTGCTAATCATTCACAACCTACTAGTTCCACAAAGGTCCTTTTAAGGACTGGTAAGGTATAGGGTACTACAGTACATAGGGTTGAGTGAGGTACAGTCTGCTATTCCTTATGGACTGGTATAGGTCCACAATATATAGGGTTGAGGTGCACTACTGCTGACTGCTGCCCTATACTGCAGCAGTTCTTTATCAGTATAGGGACTGAGGTACAGTCTGCTAATCATTCACAACCTACTAGTTCCACAAAGGTCCTTATAAGGACTGGTAAGGTATAGGGTACTACAGTACATAGGGTTGAGTGAGGTACAGTCTGCTATTCCTTAAGGACTGGTATAAGTCCACAATATATAGGGTTGAGGTGCACTACTGCTGACTGCTGCCCTTCTGCTGCAGTGGTCCTTTATCAGTATAGGGACCGAGGTACAGTCTGCTAATCATTCACAACCTACTAGTTCCACAAAGGTCCTTATAAGGACTGGTAAGGTATAGGGTACTACAGTACATAGGGTTGAGTGAGGTACAGTCTGCTATTCCTTAAGGACTGGTATAAGTCCACAATATATAGGGTTGAGGTGCACTACTGCTGACTGCTGCCCTATACTGCAGAAGTCCTTTATCAGTATAGGGACTGAGGTACAGTCTGCTAATCATTCACAACCTACTAGTTCCACAAAGGTCCTTATAAGGTCTGGTAAGGTATAGGGTACTACAGTACATAGGGTTGAGTGAGGTACAGTCTGCTATTCCTTAAGGACTGGTATAGGTCCACAATATATAGGGTTGAGGTGCACTACTGCTGAGTGCTGCCCTATACTGCAGCAGTCCTTTATCAGTATAGGGACTGAGGTACAGTCTGCTAATCATTCACAACCTACTAGTTCCACAAAGGTCCTTATAAGGACTGGTAAGGTATAGGGTACTACAGTACATAGGGTTGAGTGAGGTACAGTCTGCTATTCCTTATGGACTGGTATAGGTCCACAATATATAGGGTTGAAGTGCACTACTGCTGACTGCTGCCTTATACTGCAGCAGTCCTTTATCAGTATAGGGACTGAGGTACAGCCTGCTAATCATTCACAACCTACTAGTTCCACAAAGGTCCTTATAAGGACTGATAAGGTATAGGGTACTGCAGTACATAGGGTTGAGTGAGATACAGTCTGCTATTCCTTAAGGACTGGTATAGGTCCACAATATATAGGGTTGAGGTGCAATACTGCTGACTTCTGCCCTTCTGCTGCAGTAGTCCTTTATCAGTATAGGGACTGAGGTACAGTCTGCTAATCATTCACAACCTACTAGTTCCACAAAGGTCCTTATAAGGACTGGTAAGGTATAGGGTACTACAGTACATAGGGTTGAGTGAGGTACAGTCTGCTATTCCTTAAGGACTGGTATAGGTCCACAATATATAGGGTTGAGGTGCACTACTGCTGACTGCTGCCCTTCTGCTGCAGTAGTCCTTTATCAGTATAGGGACTGAGGTACAGTCTGCTAATCATTCACAACCTATTAGTTCCACAAAGGTCCTTATCCTTATAAGGACTGGTAAGGTATAGGGTAGTACAGTACATAGGGTTGAGTGAGGTACAGTCTGCTATTCCTTAAGGACTGGTATAGGTCCACAATATATAGGGTTGAGGTGCACTACTGCTGACTGCTGCCCTATACTGCAGCAGTCCTTTATCAGTATAGGGACTGAGGTACAGTCTGCTAATCATTCAGAACCTACTAGTTCCACAAAGGTCCTTATAAGGACTGGTAAGGTATAGGGTAGTACAGTACATAGGGTTGAGTGAGGTACAGTCTGTTATTCCTTATGGACTGGTATAGGTCCACAATATATAGGGTTGAGGTGCACTACTGCTGACTGCTGCCCTATACTGCAGCAGTTCTTTATCAGTATAGGGACTGAGGTACAGCCTGCTAATCATTCACAGCCTACTAGTTCCACAAAGGTCCTTGTAAGGACTGGTAAGGTATAGGGTACTGCAGTACATAGGGTTGAGTGAGATACAGTCTGCTATTCCTTAAGGACTGGTATAGGTCCACAATATATAGGGTTGAGGTGCACTACTGCTGACTGCTGCTCTTCTGCTGCAGTAGACCTTTATCAGTATAGGGACTGAGGTACAGTCTGCTAATCATTCACAACCTACTAGTTCCACAAAGGTCCTTATAAGGACTGGTAAGGTATAGGGTAGTACAGTACATAGGGTTGAGTGAGGTACAGTCTGCTATTCCTTATGGACTGGTATAGGTCCACAATATATAGAGTTGAGGTGCACTACTGCTGACTGCTGCCCTATACTGCAGCAGTCCTTTATCAGTATAGGGACTGAGGTACAGCCTGCTAATCATTCACAGCCTACTAGTTCCACAAAGGTCCTTGTAAGGACTGGTAAGGTATAGGGTACTGCAGTACATAGGGTTGAGTGAGATACAGTCTGCTATTCCTTAAGGACTGGTATAGGTCCACAATATATAGGGCTGAGGTGCACTACTGCTGACTGCTGCTCTTCTGCTGCAGTAGTCCTTTATCAGTATAGGGACTGAGGTACAGTCTGCTAATCATTCACAGCCTACTAGTTCCACAAAGGTCCTTGTAAGGACTGGTAAGGTATAGGGTACTGCAGTACATAGGGTTGAGTGAGATACAGTCTGCTATTCCTTAAGGACTGGTATAGGTCCACAATATATAGGGCTGAGGTGCACTACTGCTGACTGCTGCTCTTCTGCTGCAGTAGTCCTTTATCAGTATAGGGACTGAGGTACAGTCTGCTAATCATTCACAGCCTACTAGTTCCACAAAGGTCCTTGTAAGGACTGGTAAGGTATAGGGTACTGCAGTACATAGGGTTGAGTGAGATACAGTCTGCTATTCCTTAAGGACTGGTATAGGTCCACAATATATAGGGCTGAGGTGCACTACTGCTGACTGCTGCTCTTCTGCTGCAGTAGTCCTTTATCAGTATAGGGACTGGGATACAGCCTGCTAATCATTCACAACCTACTAGTTCCACAAAGGTCCTTATAAGGACTGGTAAGGTATAGGGTACTGCAGTACATAGGGTTGAGTGAGATACAGTCTGCTATTCCTTAAGGACTGGTATAGGTCCACAATATATAGGGTTGAGGTGCACTACTGCTGACTGCTGCTCTTCTGCTGCAGTAGTCCTTTATCAGTATAGGGACTGGGGTACAGTCTGCTAATCATTCACAACCTACTAGTTCCACAAAGGTCCTTATAAGGACTGGTAAGGTATAGGGTACTACAGTATATAGGGTTGAGTGAGGTACAGTCTGCTATTCCTTAAGGACTGGTATAGGTCCACAATATATAGGGTTGAGGTGCACTACTGCTGACTGCTGCCCTTCTGCTGCAGCAGTCCTTTATCAGTATAGGTACTGAGGTACAGTCTGCTAATCATTCACAACCTACTAATTCCACAAAGGTCCTTTTAAGGACTGGTAAGGTATAGGGTACTACAGTACATAGGGTTGAGTGAGGTACAGTCTGCTATTCCTTAAGGACTGGTATAAGTTCACAATATATAGGGTTGAGGTGCACTACTGCTGACTGCTGCCCTATACCGCAGAAGTCCTTTATCAGTATAGGGACTGAGGTACAGTCTGCTAATCATTCACAACCTACTAGTTCCACAAAGGTCCTTTTAAGGACTGGTAAGGTATAGGGTACTACAGTACATAGGGTTGAGTGAGGTACAGTCTGCTATTCCTTATGGACTGGTATAGGTCCACAATATATAGGGTTGAGGTGCACTACTGCTGACTGCTGCCCTATACTGCAGCAGTTCTTTATCAGTATAGGGACTGAGGTACAGTCTGCTAATCATTCACAACCTACTAGTTCCACAAAGGTGCTTATAAGGACTGGTAAGGTATAGGGTACTACAGTACATAGGGTTGAGTGAGGTACAGTCTGCTATTCCTTAAGGACTGGTATAGGTCCACAATATATAGGGTTGAGGTGCACTACTGCTGACTGCTGCCCTTCTGCTGCAGCAGTCCTTTATCAGTATAGGGACTGAGGTACAGTCTGCTAATCATTCACAACCTACTAATTCCACAAAGGTCCTTTTAAGGACTGGTAAGGTATAGGGTACTACAGTACATAGGGTTGAGTGAGGTACAGTCTGCTATTCCTTAAGGACTGGTATAAGTTCACAATATATAGGGTTGAGGTGCACTACTGCTGACTGCTGCCCTATACCGCAGAAGTCCTTTATCAGTATAGGGACTGAGGTACAGTCTGCTAATCATTCACAACCTACTAGTTCCACAAAGGTCCTTATAAGGACTGGTAAGGTATAGGGTACTACAGTACATAGGGTTGAGTGAGGTACAGTCTGCTATTCCTTATGGACTGGTATAGGTCCACAATATATAGGGTTGAGGTGCACTACTGCTGCCCTATACTGCAGCAGTCCTTTATCAGTATAGGGACTGAGGTACAGTCTGCTAATCATTCACAACTTACTAGTTCCACAAAGGTCCTTATAAGGACTGGTAAGGTATAGGGTACTACAGTACATAGGGTTGAGTGAGGTACAGTCTGCTATTCCTTAAGGACTGGTATAGGTCCACAATATATAGGGTTGAGGTGCACTACTGCTGACTGCTGCCCTTCTGCTGCAGCAGTCCTTTATCAGTATAGGGACTGAGGTACAGTCTGCTAATCATTCACAACCTACTAGTTCCACAAAGATCCTTATAAGGACTGGTAAGGTATAGGGTACTACAGTACGTAGGGTTGAGTGAGGTACAGTCTGCTATTCCTTAAGGACTGGTATAGGTCCACAATATATAGGGTTGAGGTGCACTACTGCTGACTGCTGCCCTTCTGCTGCAGCAGTCCTTTATCAGTATAGGGACTGAGGTACAGTCTGCTAATCATTCACAACCTACTAATTCCACAAAGGTCCTTTTAAGGACTGGTAAGGTATAGGGTACTACAGTACATAGGGTTGAGTGAGGTACAGTCTTCTATTCCTTAAGGACTGGTATAAGTTCACAATATATAGGGTTGAGGTGCACTACTGCTGACTGCTGCCCTATACCGCAGAAGTCCTTTATCAGTATAGGGACTGAGGTACAGTCTGCTAATCATTCACAACCTACTAGTTCCACAAAGGTCCTTTTAAGGACTGGTAAGGTATAGGGTACTACAGTACATAGGGTTGAGTGAGGTACAGTCTGCTATTCCTTATGGACTGGTATAGGTCCACAATATATAGGGTTGAGGTGCACTACTGCTGACTGCTGCCCTATACTGCAGCAGTTCTTTATCAGTATAGGGACTGAGGTACAGTCTGCTAATCATTCACAACCTACTAGTTCCACAAAGGTCCTTATAAGGACTGGTAAGGTATAGGGTACTACAGTACATAGGGTTGAGTGAGGTACAGTCTGCTATTCCTTAAGGACTGGTATAAGTCCACAATATATAGGGTTGAGGTGCACTACTGCTGACTGCTGCCCTTCTGCTGCAGTGGTCCTTTATCAGTATAGGGACCGAGGTACAGTCTGCTAATCATTCACAACCTACTAGTTCCACAAAGGTCCTTATAAGGACTGGTAAGGTATAGGGTACTACAGTACATAGGGTTGAGTGAGGTACAGTCTGCTATTCCTTAAGGACTGGTATAAGTCCACAATATATAGGGTTGAGGTGCACTACTGCTGACTGCTGCCCTATACTGCAGAAGTCCTTTATCAGTATAGGGACTGAGGTACAGTCTGCTAATCATTCACAACCTACTAGTTCCACAAAGGTCCTTATAAGGTCTGGTAAGGTATAGGGTACTACAGTACATAGGGTTGAGTGAGGTACAGTCTGCTATTCCTTAAGGACTGGTATAGGTCCACAATATATAGGGTTGAGGTGCACTACTGCTGAGTGCTGCCCTATACTGCAGCAGTCCTTTATCAGTATAGGGACTGAGGTACAGTCTGCTAATCATTCACAACCTACTAGTTCCACAAAGGTCCTTATAAGGACTGGTAAGGTATAGGGTACTACAGTACATAGGGTTGAGTGAGGTACAGTCTGCTATTCCTTATGGACTGGTATAGGTCCACAATATATAGGGTTGAAGTGCACTACTGCTGACTGCTGCCTTATACTGCAGCAGTCCTTTATCAGTATAGGGACTGAGGTACAGCCTGCTAATCATTCACAACCTACTAGTTCCACAAAGGTCCTTATAAGGACTGATAAGGTATAGGGTACTGCAGTACATAGGGTTGAGTGAGATACAGTCTGCTATTCCTTAAGGACTGGTATAGGTCCACAATATATAGGGTTGAGGTGCAATACTGCTGACTTCTGCCCTTCTGCTGCAGTAGTCCTTTATCAGTATATGGACTGAGGTACAGTCTGCTAATCATTCACAACCTACTAGTTCCACAAAGGTCCTTATAAGGACTGGTAAGGTATAGGGTACTACAGTACATAGGGTTGAGTGAGGTACAGTCTGCTATTCCTTAAGGACTGGTATAGGTCCACAATATATAGGGTTGAGGTGCACTACTGCTGACTGCTGCCCTTCTGCTGCAGTAGTCCTTTATCAGTATAGGGACTGAGGTACAGTCTGCTAATCATTCACAACCTATTAGTTCCACAAAGGTCCTTATCCTTATAAGGACTGGTAAGGTATAGGGTACTACAGTACATAGGGTTGAGTGAGGTACAGTCTGCTATTCCTTAAGGACTGGTATAGGTCCACAATATATAGGGTTGAGGTGCACTACTGCTGACTGCTGCCCTATACTGCAGCAGTCCTTTATCAGTATAGGGACTGAGGTACAGTCTGCTAATCATTCAGAACCTACTAGTTCCACAAAGGTCCTTATAAGGACTGGTAAGGTATAGGGTAGTACAGTACATAGGGTTGAGTGAGGTACAGTCTGTTATTCCTTATGGACTGGTATAGGTCCACAATATATAGGGTTGAGGTGCACTACTGCTGACTGCTGCCCTATACTGCAGCAGTCCTTTATCAGTATAGGGACTGAGGTACAGCCTGCTAATCATTCACAGCCTACTAGTTCCACAAAGGTCCTTGTAAGGACTGGTAAGGTATAGGGTACTGCAGTACATAGGGTTGAGTGAGATACAGTCTGCTATTCCTTAAGGACTGGTATAGGTCCACAATATATAGGGTTGAGGTGCACTACTGCTGACTGCTGCTCTTCTGCTGCAGTAGACCTTTATCAGTATAGGGACTGAGGTACAGTCTGCTAATCATTCACAACCTACTAGTTTTACAAAGGTCCTTATAAGGACTGGTAAGGTATAGGGTAGTACAGTACATAGGGTTGAGTGAGGTACAGTCTGCTATTCCTTATGGACTGGTATAGGTCCACAATATATAGAGTTGAGGTGCACTACTGCTGACTGCTGCCCTATACTGCAGCAGTCCTTTATCAGTATAGGGACTGAGGTACAGCCTGCTAATCATTCACAGCCTACTAGTTCCTCAAAGGTCCTTGTAAGGACTGGTAAGGTATAGGGTACTGCAGTACATAGGGTTGAGTGAGATACAGTCTGCTATTCCTTAAGGACTGGTATAGGTCCACAATATATAGGGCTGAGGTGCACTACTGCTGACTGCTGCTCTTCTGCTGCAGTAGTCCTTTATCAGTATAGGGACTGAGGTACAGCCTGCTAATCATTCACAGCCTACTAGTTCCACAAAGGTCCTTGTAAGGACTGGTAAGGTATAGGGTACTGCAGTACATAGGGTTGAGTGAGATACAGTCTGCTATTCCTTAAGGACTGGTATAGGTCCACAATATATAGGGCTGAGGTGCACTACTGCTGACTGCTGCTCTTCTGCTGCAGTAGTCCTTTATCAGTATAGGGACTGAGGTACAGTCTGCTAATCATTCACAGCCTACTAGTTCCACAAAGGTCCTTGTAAGGACTGGTAAGGTATAGGGTACTGCAGTACATAGGGTTGAGTGAGATACAGTCTGCTATTCCTTAAGGACTGGTATAGGTCCACAATATATAGGGCTGAGGTGCACTACTGCTGACTGCTGCTCTTCTGCTGCAGTAGTCCTTTATCAGTATAGGGACTGAGGTACAGTCTGCTAATCATTCACAGCCTACTAGTTCCACAAAGGTCCTTGTAAGGACTGGTAAGGTATAGGGTACTGCAGTACATAGGGTTGAGTGAGATACAGTCTGCTATTCCTTAAGGACTGGTATAGGTCCACAATATATAGGGCTGAGGTGCACTACTGCTGACTGCTGCTCTTCTGCTGCAGTAGTCCTTTATCAGTATAGGGACTGGGATACAGCCTGCTAATCATTCACAACCTACTAGTTCCACAAAGGTCCTTATAAGGACTGGTAAGGTATAGGGTACTGCAGTACATAGGGTTGAGTGAGATACAGTCTGCTATTCCTTAAGGACTGGTATAGGTCCACAATATATAGGGTTGAGGTGCACTACTGCTGACTGCTGCTCTTCTGCTGCAGTAGTCCTTTATCAGTATAGGGACTGGGGTACAGTCTGCTAATCATTCACAACCTACTAGTTCCACAAAGGTCCTTATAAGGACTGGTAAGGTATAGGGTACTACAGTATATAGGGTTGAGTGAGGTACAGTCTGCTATTCCTTAAGGACTGGTATAGGTCCACAATATATAGGGTTGAGGGGCACTACTGCTGACTGCTGCCCTTCTGCTGCAGTAGTCCTTTATCAGTATAGGGACTGGGGTACAGTCTGCTAATCATTCACAACCTACTAGTTCCACAAAGGTCCTTATAAGGACTGGTAAGGTATAGGGTACTGCAGTACATAGGGTTGAGTGAGATACAGTCTGCTATTCCTTAAGGACTGGTATAGGTCCACAATATATAGGGTTGAGGTGCACTACTGCTGACTGCTGCTCTTCTGCTGCAGTAGTCCTTTATCAGTATAGGGACTGGGGTACAGTCTGCTAATCATTCACAACCTACTAGTTCCACAAAGGTCCTTATAAGGACTGGTAAGGTATAGGGTACTACAGTATATAGGGTTGAGTGAGGTACAGTCTGCTATACCTTAAGGACTGGTATAGGTCCACAATATATAGGGTTGAGGTGCAGTACTGCTGACTGCTGCCCTATATTGCAGCAGTCCTTTATCAGTATATGGACTGAGGAACAGTCTGCTAATCATTCACAACCTACTAGTTCCACAAAGGTCCTCCTCAGGACTGGTAAGGTATAGGGTACTACAGTACATAGGGTTGGATGAGGTACAGGCTGCTATTCCTTAAGGACTGGTATAGGTCCACAATATATAGGGTTGAGGTGCAATACTGCTGACTTCTGCCCTTCTGCTGCAGTAGTCCTTTATCAGTATAGGGACTGAGGTACAGTCTGCTAATCATTCACAACCTACTAGTTCCACAAAGGTCCTTATAAGGACTGGTAAGGTATAGGGTACTACAGTACATAGGGTTGAGTGAGGTACAGTCTGCTATTCCTTAAGTACTGGTATAGGTCCACAATATATAGGGTTTAGGTGCACTACTGCTGACTGCTGCCCTTCTGCTGCAGTAGTCCTTTATCAGTATAGGGACTGGGGTAAAGTCTGCTAATCATTCACAACCTACTAGTTCCACAAAGGTCCTTATAAGGACTGGTATGGTATAGGGTACTACAGTACATAGGGTTGAGTGAAGTACAGTCTGCTCTACCTTAAGGACTGGTATAGGTCCACAATATATAGTGTTGAGGTGCACTACTGCTGACTGCTGCCCTATACTGCATCAGTCCTTTATCAGTATAGGGACTGAGGTACAGTCTGTTAATCGTTCACAACCTACTAGTTCCACAAAGGTCCTTATATGGACTGGTAAGGTATAGGGTACTACAGTACATAGGGTTGAGTGAGGTACAGTCTGCTATTCCTTAAGGACTGGTATAAGTCCACAATATATAGGGCTGAGGTACAGTACTGCTGACTGCTGCCCTATACTGCAGAAGTCCTTTATCAGTATAGGGACTGAGGTACAGTCTGCTAATCATTCACAACCTACTAGTTCCACAAAGGTCCTTATAAGGACTGGTAAGGTATAGGGTACTACAGTACATAGGTTTGAGTGAGGTACAGTCTGCTATTCCTTAAGGACTGGTATAGGTCCACAATATATAGGGTTGAGGTGCACTACTGCTGACTGCTGCCCTATACTGCAGCAGTCCTTTATCAGTATAGTTACTGAGGTACAGTCTGCTATTCATTCACAACCTACTAGTTCCACAAAGGTCCTTATAAGGACTGATAAGGTATAGGGTACTACAGTACATATGGTTGAGTGAGGTACAGTCTGCTATTCCTTAAGGACTGGTATAGGTCCACAATATATAGGGTTGAGGTGCACTACTGCTGACTGCTGCCCTTCTGCTGCAGTAATCCTTTATCAGTATAGGGACTGAGGTACAGTCTGCTAATCATTCACAACCTACCAGTTCCACAAAGGTCCTTATAAGGACTGGTAAGGTATAGGGTACTACAGTACATAGGGTTGAGTAAGGTACAGTCTGCTATTCCTTAAAGACTGGTATAGGTCCACAATATATAGGGTTGAGGTGCACTACTGCTGACTGCTGCCTTTCTGCTGCAGTAGTCCTTTATCAGTATAGGGACTGAGGTACAGTCTGCTAATCATTCACAACCTACTAGTTCCACAAAGGTCCTTATAAGGACTGGTAAGGTATAGGGTACTACAGTACATAGGGTTGAGTGAGGTACAGTCTGCTATTCCTTAAGGACTGGTATAAGTCCACAATATATAGAGTTGATTTGCAGTACTGCTGACTGCTGCCCTATACTGCAGCAGTCCTTTATCAGTATAGGGACTGAGGTACAGTCTGCTAATCATTCACAACCTACTAGTTCCACAAAAGGTCCTTATAAGGACTGGTAAGGTATAGGGTACTAAAGTACATAGGGTTGAGTGAGGTACAGTCTGCTATTCCTTAAGGACTGGTATAGGTCCACAATATATAGGGTTGAGGTGCACTACTGCTGACTGCTGCCCTTCTGCTGCAGAAGTCCTTTTTCAGAATAGGGACTAAGGTAAAGTCTGCTAATCATTCACAACCTACTAGTTCCACAAAGGTCCTTATAAGGACTGGTGAGGTATAGGGTACTACAGTACATAGGGTTGAGTGAAGTACAGTCTGCTATTCCTTAAGGACTGGTATAGGTCCACAATATATAGGGTTGAGGTGCAGTACTGCTGACTGCTGCCCTATACTGCAGCAGTCCTTTATCAGTATAGGGACTGAGGTACAGTCTGCTCATCATTCACAACCTACTAGTTCCACAAAGGTCCTTATAAGGTCTGGTAAGGTATAGGGTACTACAGTACATAGGGTTGAGTCTGCTATTCCTTAAGGACTGGTATAGGTCCACAATATATAGGGTTGAGGTGCACTACTGATGACTGCTGCCCTATACTGCAGAAGTCCTTTATCAGTATAGGGACTGAGGTACAGTCTGCTAATCATTCACAACCTACTAGTTCCACAAAGGTCCTTAAAAGGACTGGTAAGGTATAGGGTACTACAGTACATAGGGTTGAGTGAGGTACAGTCTGCTATTCCTTAAGAACTGGTATAGGTCCACAATATATAGGGTTGAGGTGCACTACTGCTGACTGCCGCCCTATACTGCAGCAGTCCTTTATCAGTATAGGGACTGAGGTACAGTCTGCTAATCATTCACAACCTACTAGTTCCACAAAGGTCCTTATAAGGACTGGTAAGGTATAGGGTACTACAGTACATAGGGTTGAGTGAGGTACAGTCTGCTATTCCTTAAGGACTGGTATAGGTCCACAATATATAGGGTTGAGGTGCACTACTGCTGACTGCTGCCCTTCTGCTGCAGTAGTCCTTTATCAGTATAGGGACTGAGCTACAGTCTGCTAATCATTCACAACCTGCTAGTTCCACAAATGTCCTTATAAGGACTGGTAAGGTATAGGGTACTACAGTACATAGGGTTGAGTGAGGTACAGCCTGCTATTCCTTAAAGCCGAGGTCCACCCTAAAGTGGACCTTCCGCTCATTGGAATCCTCCCCCCCTCCGGTACCACAATTGGCACCTTTCAGGGGGGAGGGGGGTGCAGGTACCTGTACAGTACAAGTATCTGCACCCACTTCCTGGATAGCTCTCTGCGGAAAGGGGCGTAGATTACGCCCCTTTCTGAAAGTCCCCCGCTGCCTGCTGGGAAACACACAGATCCCAGAGGCAGCAGGTCCATCCTCATTGCGCAGCGCGACTCGCGCATGCGCAGTAGGGAACCGGGAAATTAAGCCGAAAGGCTCCACTTCCTGATTCCCATTCCCAAGATGGCGGCGGCAATACCCGAGAGACGATCGAGAGATCGGCTTCGGGTGCCGACATCGCGGGGCCGCTGGACAGGTAAGTGTCACTATTTTAAAAGTCAGCAGCTGCAGTATTTGCACTACTGCTGACTGCTGCCCTTCTGCTGCAGCAGTCCTTTATCAGTATAGGGACTGAGGTACAGTCTGCTAATCATTCACAACCTACTAGTACCACAAAGGTCCTTATAAGGACTGGTAAGGTATAGGGTACTACAGTACATAGGGTTGAGTGAGGTACAGTCTGCTATTCCTTAAGGACTGGTATAGGTCCACAATATATTGGGTTGAGGTGCACTACTGCTGACTGCTGCCCTATACTGCAGCAGTCCTTTATCAGTATAGGGACTGAGGTACAGTCTGCTAATCATTCACAACCTATTAGTTCCACAAAGGTCCTTATAAGGACTGGTAAGGTATAGGGTACTACAGTACATAGGGTTGAGTGAGGTACAGTCTGCTATTCCTTATGGACTGGTATAGGTCCACAATATATAGGGTTGAGGTGCACTACTGCTGACTGCTGCTCTTCTGCTGCAGTAGTCCTTTATCAGTATAGGGACTGAGGTACAGTCTGCTAATCATTCACAACCTACTAGTTCCACAAAGGTCCTTATAAGGGCTGGTAAGGTATAGGGTACAACAGTATATAGGGTTGAGTGAGGTACAGTCTGCTATTCCTTAAGGACTGGTATAGGTCCACAATATATAGGGTTGAGGTGCAGTACTGCTGACTGCTGCCCTTCTGCTGCAGAAGTCCTTTATCAGAATAGGGACTAAGGTACAGTCTGCTAATCATTCACAACCAACTAGTTCCACAAAGGTCCTTATAAGGACTGGTAAGGTATAGGGTACTACAGTACATAGGGTTGAGTGAAGTACAGTCTGCTATTCCTTAAGGACTGGTATAGGTCCACAATATATAGGGTTGAGGTGCAGTACTGCTGACTGCTGCCCTATACTGCAGCAGTCCTTTATCAGTATAGGGACTGAGGAACAGTCTGCTAATCATTCACAACCTACTAGTTCCACAAAGGTCCTTATAAGGACTGGTAAGGTATAGGGTACTACAGTACATAGGGTTGGGTGAGGTACAGTTTGCTATTCCTTAAGGACTGGTATAGGTCCACCATATATAGGGTTGAGGTGCACTACTGCTGACTGCTGCCCTTCTTCTGCAGTAGTCCTTTATCAGTATAGGGACTGAGGTACAATCTGCTAATCATTCACAACCTACTAGTTCCACAAAAGGTCCTTATAAGGACTGATAAGGTATAGGGTACTACAGTACATAGGGTTGAGTGAGGTACAGTCTGCTATTCCATAATGACTGGTATAGGTCCACAATATATAGGGTTGAGGTGCACTACTGCTGACTGCTGCCCTTCTGCTGCAGTAGTCCTTTATCAGTATAGGGACTGAGGTACAGTCTGCTAATCATTCACAACCTACTAGTTCCACAAAGGTCCTTATAAGGACTGGTAAGGTATATGGTACTACAGTACATAGGGTTGAGTGAGGTACAGTCTGCTATTCCTTAAGGACTGGTATAAGTCCACAATATATAGGGTCGAGGTGCAGTACTGCTGACTGCTTCCCTATACTGCAGAAGTCCTTTATCAGTATAGGGACTGAGGTACAGTCTGCTAATCATTCACAACCTACTAGTTCCACAAAGGTCCTTATAAGGACTGGTAAGGTATAGGGTACTACAGTACATAGGGTTGAGTGAGGTACAGTCTGCTATTCCTTAAGGACTGGTATAGGTCCACAATATATAGGGTTCAGGTGCACTACTGCTGACTGCTGCCCTTCTACTGCAGTAGTCCTTTATCAGTATAGGGACTGAGGTACAGTCTGCTAATCATTCACAACCTACTAGTTCCACAAAGGTCCTTATAAGGACTGGTAAGGTATAGGGTACTACAGTACATAGGGTTGAGTGAGGTACAGTCTGCTATTCCTTAAGGACTGGTATAGATCCACAATATATAGGGTTGAGGTGCACTACTGCTGACTGCTGCCCTATACTGCAGCAGTCCTTTATCAGTATAGGGACTGAGGTACAGTCTGCTAATCATTCACAACATACTAGTTCCACAAAGGTCCTTATAAGGACTGGTAAGGTATAGGGTACTACAGTACATAGGGTTGAGTGAGGTACATTCTGCTAATCCTTAAGGACTTGTATAGGTCCACAATATATAGGGTTGAGGTGCACTACTGCTGACTGCTGCCCTATTCTGCAGCAGTCGTTTATCAGTATAGGGACTGAGCGTTTTGTCATAGGGTCTTTTAAAAAATGACAGACAGAGGAAGAGGCAGGCCCTTCCGCAGGGGTGGTAGGGGTAGGGCAGGAGCAACAGGCTTGAGCCAAAGTGGGAAGTTGCAGAAGGTGCGTTCAATTACTTTAAAGGACGCACCAGACTTGGTTGAGTGGCTCACTCATCCTTACTCTTCTGCACCCTCCTCATCCTCTCGATCTGCACCCTCTTCTTCACTCTCTGCTATGTGCACCCCCAAAGACACTACCACCAACAACACCACCACATACCTTCCGCTTGAGTCACAGGAATTATTTTCCGATCCATATCAAGACATTTCTGATGCGCAGCCACTCTTGGCATTGGATCAGGAAGAGGAGGTAGCAAGAACCGCCACTCAGCAGTCTGACGACAGTACCCAGATCAGCCCAAGGAGGAGGTTTGTCCCCGCTGTTGCTGCCTACTCCGAGATCTCTACTTATAGCGGTGGGGAAGGTGACGTTGATGATGACGTGTCTAGTGATGTCACGTGGGTGCCCACAAGAGAGGAAGAGGAGGGGAGTTCAGAGGGAGATATGGACCATCAGATAGGGAGGAGAAGCAGGAATAACTTACATTGCACAGGAGGGACAAAGCAGACTGCTAATGTATCAGGAGCGCGTCATCAACCATGTACGGTCACATCTGGCGCTCTCAGGACGCCGGCACATAGCTCCGCAGTGTGGGCTTTTTTTATCGTTTCCGCTGCTGACAATAGCGTTGCCATCTGCAATCTTTGCAGTCAGCGCATTAGTCGCGGTAAGCCCAACACTCACCTAGGGACGACCGCCTTAAGAAGGCACATGAGCAGCCATCACCGAGCCCAGTGGGAGCAACGGAACACACAAAGCCACACTCCAGGCTCTCACCATCCAGCCTCGTCTTCTACTTCTCCTTCTCCTCTCTCCTCACAATTGTCCTCCACTCCACCTTCCATCACGCCAAGCTCACGTTTTTCTGCAAAAAGGCAGGCTTCCGTGGGCCTAATGTTCGAGCGTAAAAAAATGATGACGCCGGATAACCCTCTTGCCCAACGGTTGACGGCTGGCTTGTCAGAACTGATAGCCCGCCAACTACTGCCATATAAACTGGTGGACTCGGATGCCTTTCGAAAATTTGTGGCCATTGGAACACCACAATGGAAGGTCCCAGGAAGGAAGTATTTCTCAGAGAAGGGCATCCCAGAGCTATATGGCCATGTTCAGCGGCAAGTGAATTTATCTCTGGCACACAGTGTCGGTGCCAAGATACATCTAACCACAGACACGTGGTCTAGCAAACACAGGCAGGGAAGGTATATCACTTTTACTGCCCACTGGGTGAACCTTCTGACGGCCGTCAAGCATGTAACCCGTGGCACCCGTGTAGATTTGGTTTTACCGCCACGGATTGCATGTAGGCCTGGCTCTTCTTCTCCTCCTCCTCCTCCTACTCCATCCTCCTCCCTCTCCTCCTCGGCTGACTCCTCCTTTTCCGCTGCTAGCGTCTCTTCCGCTGCGCCGCCCAAGCTCCCCAGAACCTATTCGACATGCCAGGTGAGACGTTGCCATGCCGTGCTTCATCTGTTGTGCCTGGAAGCCAAGAGCCACACTGGCCCGACACTCCTTTCAGCTTTGCGTTCATAGGCAGATCAGTGGCTAACACCGCTCAATTTGACAGTTGGTAAAGTGGTGTGTGACAGCGGTGCCAATCTGCTTAGCGCATTGAAACAGGGCAAAATTACGCACGTGCCATGCATGGCACACGTCTTAAACTTGGTCATGCAGCGATTCGATGTCAAATACCCTGGGGTCCAGGACATCTTGTGGCAGGCAAGGAAAATCTCGGCCCATTTCAGAAGATCTTACACGGCCATGGCTCGCCTTTCTGACATTCAGCGGCGACACAATCTGCCGGTCAGACGTCTTATTTGCGATTGCCCGACGCGATGGAACTCAACCTTCTATATGCTTGATAGGCTGCTCCAGCAGAAACGTGCAGTTAACGTCTACCTGTATGAACTCTGCGGCAGAACAGGTTCTGGGGAGCTGGGTTTTTTTTCACCACGCCACTGGCTGCTCATGCACGACGCATGCAGACTTCTGTGGCCATTTGAGGAGATCAACAACAGGAGTCTGAAGAGGAGTCAGAGGAGGATGGTGCCGGGGTGGATGAGGAGGAGCAAGAAGAGCATGCTTTAAACATTTCTGGGATCCCTGTTGTTGTGCGTGGATGGGGAGAGGAGAATGAAAAGGACGACATTATCCTGGATGATGAGCAGGAGCCAGGCCACCACACCGCTCCCAGTTTAGTGCAAATGCGGGCCTTCATGCTCCAGTGTTTTAATAGGGACCCCCGTATAAAAAGCATAAGGGTCAAGGACCAGTACTGGGTGGCAACGTACTTAGACCCCTGGTACAAACACAAAATGGCGGAAATGTTACTGCCGTCACAGAGGGCTGTCAGAATGGAGCACTTCCAGGCCTTGCTTCGAGAAATGCTGCATTCTGCTTTTGCGTGCGCTGGCAGAGGAGCAATTCCCACTCCCAGAGAAGAAGTTGTGGGTACCAATCCAACAGCGCCTGCAAGAAGAGTCTGGTTTGAAGATGTGTTGGTGATTTCGGATATGAGGTCATACTTTCAGCCGACCCATCGACAGGTGTCATCCGGATCCAGCATCAGGGAATGCCTAGACCGTCAGGTGTCCGATTACATCGGGTTAACGGACGATGTGGACGCTCTGAGGAGTGATGAACCCCTGGACTACTGGGTGGGCAGGCTTGACCTCTGGCCAGAGCTTGCCCAATTTGCAATCGAACTGTTGGCTTGCCCCTCGTCCAGTGTCCTGTCCGAAAGGACGTTCAGCGCAGCAGGGGGGATCGTGACCGATAAGCGTACTCGCCTAGCTCATGACAGTGTTAACTACCTCACATTTCTAAAAATGAATGAGGCATGGATCTCAGGGGAATTCAACACATGTGACCAGTAGACCATGTATATGTCTATAAACTATTTTTTTAATCAAGCACACAGACCTTCTTTCTTCATTTGGCTCACTTCCTTGTCCAAAAAAAGCACACCGTACTATATGCCCGTACCCTCCTGTTTGAAGAGGTTGAGCAGTGTCATATTTCTACTGGGGCTGCTTATTATGAGGGGCTCCCACCATCCCTGTGCTGTGCTGACTACCTCCTGGGGCTGCTTATTATGAGGGGTTCCCACCATCCCTGTGCTGTGCTGACTTCCTCCTGGGGCTGTACCTCTGCTGTGCATATTATGAGGGGCTCCCACCATCCCTGTGCTATGCTCATTATGAGGGGCTCCCACCATCCATGTGCTGACTTCCTCCTGGGGCTGCTTATTATGAGGGGCTCCCACCATCCCTGTGCTATGCCGACATCCTCCTGGGGCTGCTTATTAGGAGGGGCTCCCACCATCCCTGTGCTGTGCTGACTTCCTCCTGGGGCTGTACCTCTGCTGTGCATATTATGAGGGGCTCCCACCATCCCTGTGCTATGCACATTATGAGGGGCTCCCACCATCCCTGTGCTATGCTCATTATGAGGGGCTCCCACCATCCCTCTGCTGTGCTGACTTCCTCCTGGGGCTGCTTATTATGAGGGTCTCCCACCATCCCTAAGCGATGCTGACATCCTCCTGGGGCTGCTTATTATGAGGGGCTCCCACCATCCCTGTGTTGTGCTGACTTCCTCCTGGGGCTGTACCTCTGCTGTGCATATTATGAGGGGCTCCCACCATTCCTGTGCTATGCTGACTTCCTCCTGGGGCTGCTTATGGTGCAGGTGTCAGTGCTGTATATCACGGTGCTGGTGTGAGTGCTGTATATCACGGTGCTGGTGTGAGTGCTTTATGTCACGCTGCTGATGTCAGTGCTCTCTATCACGGTGCTGGTGTCAGTGCTGTATATCACGGTGCTGGTGTCAGTGCTTTATGTCACGCTGCTGATGTCAGTGCTCTCTATCACGGTGCTGGTGTCAGATCACTCTATCACGGTGCTGGTGTCAGATCCCTCTATCGCGGTGCAGGTGTCATTGCTGTATGTCACGCTGCTGATGTCAGTGCTCTCTATCACGGTGCTGGTGTCAGATCACTCTATCACGGTGCAGGTGTCATTGCTGTATGTCACGCTGCTGGTGATCATCTCCTGCACCCTCTTCTTTGCCTACCCTGACCTTCCCTCTCCTCCATTGCCTTCATGCGCTCCACAGTCCTAAATTGTCACAACAATTTCACTTATAAGAAAAAGAATGCTTGTAGTTGTCGATCCCAGATTCACCTCATACATGTGTTATGTCATTGGCCATGTGGTGGGACTATGTTTGCACAGCTAGTAATTATTTTGTGGCTGCAAATTTGACCTGTAGGTTTGCAAAGTTCGCCTCCCATTGAAGTCAATGGGGCCCGCCGCGAACGTTACGGTTCGCGAACTATCGGCCGCGTTCGCGGTCCGCGTTCGCGAAACGTCCCATCAGAAGTTCGTCCATCACTAAAATACACACTAAGTTCTTAAGGAATGCTTTATTTCACTTAAAGTGGATGTAAACCTTCATATTTACCCAGTGAAATGAACAGCCTCAGATTATACACAGAGTTGAAACAAATCTCCCTACATAAGTTTTACATGTATATCTGCTGTCTTCAGCTTTATACACTGTTTAGAAAGTGCATGTTCTGTTGTCATTTTCACTTCCTGGTTCCCCTGTAGGTGTGGATACTTGCTATACACTGTGAGAGACTGTGAGATGATGCTGATTGGAGGAAAGGTACACACCCCTTCCCTGCTCATGCAAAACCGTACCTGTGACTAGTATAGCTTTGTGCTAATCTATTTAAAGCAACCTCCCCGACACACACATTTATCTCCTATCAGGGAGATCTTGTCAAAAGGTATCAGGCTGATAACAGAAGAACAGAGCAGGACAAAGCTATGGGACGTAGTGCTTTGAAAAGAGATAACAAAACAGTGCAGATATATTGTATGTGCCCAGCTTTCATGAATCGGGTTTACATACACTTTAAAGCGGGGGGTAAACCCGTTAACTTTTTTTTTCTACAGCTGTAAGGGAAAAGGCAAAATTAGCTAGTATGCTCCGCATACTAGCTCATTATGAAATACTTACCTTAGAACGAGACGCCAGCATCTCACTGGGTTCCGGGTATCGCTGCTTCGGCACTGTGAGTGGCCGAAGCCACGATGTCATCACTCCTGCGCATGCGTGCGGGAGTTTTCTTCCCGGCAGGGTCTGGCGTCTACCAGATTTTCAGCCGAGAATCCCCAGAGTGCATGTCCCGCTGTAGTTTGGGGCTCATTGCGAGGGGAATGTCTCCTAAACCGCACAGGTTTAAGAGATATTCTTTTTACCTACAGGTAAGCCTTATTATAGGCTTACCTGTAGGTCTAAGTTAAAAATACTGACTATACAACCGCTTTAACACAGAGAAGGCTATAAGCAGACATTGGCCACTGGCCTATCACTTACTGATATTTATTCAACCAAGCTTTGTGTCGTTTTCCAGCCATTTGTTTCTTTACTGTTATATACATACTGTATCTGGTGTTGCTTTGTGAATACATACTGTGAAAAGTAGAAATTGGACAAAATCATTTTTCTAATTATATATTTTGAAGATTGTGTTCTGAATACAACATTACAAATGCCAACATCTCAAGGACTGAGTAATATTAAAATGTCCATTATCTGCCATCTGTCTTTATTGTCATCCTACTTAGCGATACTTGCTTACCAAATACTGTTTGTATAGTTTTCCGGACTTCTGTGTCTTTGCTGTTACAGTATATACCAGGGGTAGCCAACCGTTTGAGCATAGTGTATCCAAAACGGTTTTCAAAGAATTCCTGCATTTTCACTCTTCCGATCAGCCCTAATAGCTACACCTTTACACCTCAGATCAGCCCTAATTCCTGCCTTTTCACATCCCAGATCAGCCTCAATTCCTGCACCTTCACACTTCAGATCAGCCCCAATTCCTGCATTTTCACACCTCAGATCAGCCATAATTCCTGCACCTTCATATGTCAGATCAGCCCCAATTCCTGCATTTGCATACTTCAGATCAGCCATAATTCATGCACCTTCACACCTCAGATTTCCCCCCTATACTTTCGAAACTCAGATCAGCCCCAATTCCTGCATTTTCACACCCCAGATCAGCCCTAATTCCTGCACCTTAACACCTCAGATGACCCTAATTGCTTACTTTCTTACCTCAGATCAGCCTCAATTCCTGCATTTTCACACCCCATGTCAGCCCCAAATCCTTCACCTTCACACCTCAGACAAGCCCCAATTCCTACATAATCACACCCCAGATCAGACCCAACGTCCCTGCACCTTCACACCTCACATCACCCCAATTCCTGAACTTTCACACCTCAGATCACCCCCACTCCCTGCACCTTCACACCTTAGATTCACCCCAATTCCTTTACCATCACATCTCAGATCAGGCCCAACATCTGCACTTTCAAATCTCAAAAAAGCCCAATTCCTGCACCTTCACGCCTCAGATTACCCGAATCCCTGCACCTTCACACCTAAGATCACCCCAATTCCTGAACATTTACACCACAGATCACCCCAATTCCTGAACCTTTAAAGCTCAGATCACCCCAATTCCCAAACCTTCACACCCCAGATCAGCCCTAATTCCTGCACCATCACACCTCAAATAAGACCCAACGTCTGCACTTTCAAATCTCAAATAAGCCTAATTCCTGCACCTTCACACCTCAGATCAGCCCATTCCTTCACGTTCCCACCTAAGGTCAGCCCCAAATCATGTACCTTTACACCTCAATTGAGCTCCAGTTCTTTTACCACCAGACCTGAGATCACCCCAGTTCCTGCACCACCACACCTCAGATCACCCCAATTTCTGCATCATCACATATCAGATCTCCCTAATTCCTGCACATTCACACCTCATATCACCCTTATTCCTGCACTTTCACCCTTTAGACAACCTCAATTCCTGCACCTTCACAGCTCAGATCTTCTGCCATTTCTGCACCTTCAAACCTCAGATCAGTTCCAATTCCTGCACCTCTAAATTAGTAGTTTCCAAGCTAGCTAGCTAGTTAATTATCAATCCAAAATGAGAGCAGGCAGCTTTGGGCATCTGACTCAACTCCAGGACTGGACCTAGCCTGTCTGATGTGGGGGTGCAGTTAAAAAAAAGTCAGAGGAAAGAGGATTGGTTGGTCAACAGGGCAAACGATAGTGTCAGCAGTTTGTAGTTAAGTGTTCAGCGACCAACAGGGCAGAGGATGGGAGGTCAACAGGGGTCAGCAAAGTATAATACAGGGTCTTAACAGGAGCAGTGTTTTAACACACTTAAAAAAATTTGATCCGCACAGAAAATAGCCTAATACCATCCATTTTTTGCCAAACTTGCAGAGAACATTGCTACATGCAGACGAATAGCTATGCAAATTTTTATAAATACGCTGTGAAGTGTGTTCTACTGCTGAAAAACAACTGATTGTAAAAATGGGCTTTAAAACAGTGTTTTTTTTTTTATCTCTATTCATAGTGCACTAGAAGCAAACTGTTAGCAGAATATTTGACAATGGGGTTGATTTCTAAAACTGGAGAGTGCAAAATCTGGTGCAGCTGTGTATGATAGCCAATCAGCTTCTAACTTCAGCTTGTTTAATTAGGCTTTGGTAATAAAACCTGGAAGCTGATTGGTTTCCATGCATGGCTGTACCAAATTTTGCAAGCTCACCTTTTAGTAAATCTCCCCCATTGAGTCCACTTCTGAGTTTTTAAACTGAGTAACTTTTTTTTGGTGGTATTTGGTCACCTCTGCGGTTTTTATTTTTTGTGCTATAAACAAAAAAAGCGAAAATTTTGAAAAAAAAACACAATATTTTTTACTTTTTTCTATAATAAATATCCAATTTAAAATAGATATTTTCCTCAGTTTAGGCCGATACGTATTCTTCTACATATTTTTGGTAAAAAAAATTGCGTATATTGATTGGTTAGTGCAAAAGTTATAGCATCTACAAAATAGGGGATAGATTTATAGCATTTTTGTTTTTTACTAGTATTGGCGGCGATCTGCGATTTTTTTCGTGACTGCGACATTATGACGGACACATCGGACACTTTTGACACATTTTTGGGACCATTCACATTTACACAGTGATCGGTGCTATAAAATTGCACTGATTACTGTGTAAATCTGACTGGCAGGGAAGGGGTTAACACCAGGGGGTGCTGCAGGGGTTAATATGTTCCCTATGGGAGTGATTCTAACTGTGGGGAGAGGGGACTCACAGGGGGAGGAGAGCGATCGGTGCTCCTCTGTATTGGGAACACACCATCGGTCTCCTCTCTACTGACAGGATGTACATCTGTGTTTTACATACACTGATCCACGGTCCTGCTGTGTTACCAGGCAATGGCGATTGCCCGGCAGACATCGCGGTCGCTGGGCACGCACACCGGATCTCGAGCGATGCTGCGGGTGCGTGAAGGGGAATGAGAGGACATCATATAACGCCCACCCAGGATGTGAGATCCCATCTGTGGGCATCATATGACTATACGCCGGGACTGAAGTGGTTAAAATACATATGTCTGCAGTATTTACTGCAATATACAGGTTTCATCCACACTGCAAAGATTTTGTGTTTATATAAAAGCTGTCAATCCCCTATCTTCCTACACAGAAAAGTGACTATGATACATGATTTAAAACCATTCATCATCTGCTATGTAGGCTGCAAAATGATTTTCTTGCAGCTGCAGAGAAGTGAAAATTGTATTAGAACTGGATATTTTGGGATATCTAGCTGTTCCCAGAACGATAACTTTTCACACAAAAGACAAAGAAAACATGTTCATTTGACTTGTCAGCTGTGACAAAGGACCAATTAAAGCAGAGAAGACAAAACAGTATTCCATACAGAGGCAATAAATTACATGAAAAAGTAAAAAACAAAAAAAAAATCCAGCTTGGTAAGTAAGATACTTCAAATAAGAAAGCGTATTTTCAAATCAATCCACATTGTTCTTCACCTTGCCATTCCTTTGTGATATTTCCCCGCCGTTTTCTATATATTCCTCTTGTTAGACAGGCTCACTTAGTAAGATGGTAAGGGAATATATCTAGATGTTGGTGATGGTTTGAAAAATGGGAACGCAATGATTTTTCTTTACTCTCACTGGTTAATTGTCATCGCAAATGACAAGAAGGGACACTTTTCATCTGGAGGAAATTACGTTTACATCTACATACACAACTAATTCTTTACAGTAAGAAATTTGAGAATGTGGAACAGACTTTAAAGTGGTTGTAAAGGCACAATGTTTTTTACCTTCTGTGTGCAGCATTCCCCCAGCCCTCCCTAATACTTACCTGAGCCCTCTCTTGATCCAACGATATCGACGAGAGCCTTGGCTCTCCAGGGACTCACACTCCTAATTGACTTTTGGCATTTGCCATTGGCTCCCACTGCTGTCAATCACGGCCATTGAGCCCGTCAGGAGACAGAGGGGTGGGGCCAGGCCATGGTCCTGTGTGTGAGTGGATATACAGAGCCGTGGATCAGAAGCGCACCTGCTTGGGTGCCCCCAGAGCAAACTGCTTGCAGTGGGGGCACCTGGCAGGAGTGAGGTCCTGGCCGACAAGGGACCCAAGAAGAGGCGGATCCGGACTGCTCGTCCGGACAGACGAACAGAGATCACATCATCTCTCTCTCTCTGCCAGTTTCACATCACCACTCTTTTGCCCTCACAGCTGGGCCTCTTCAATGTGGGAGCGAGGTGCGGCGGGGAGCAGAGAGATGACATCATCTCTCACTGCCTGCCACACATGAGCACTCTTCCGCCCTCACAGCGTGGGTCTCTTCAATGTCGGAGGTGCGGCGGGGAGTAGTGAGATGACATCATCACTCACTGCCCACCCCACATCACTGCTCTCCGCCGTCACTAAATGGACCAGTGCTGCCAGCCTGCCACCAATGCAGTGACAATGCACATTTGGTGGCGCTGGCATGGCTAGTGACAATCCACATCAGCTGGCAAGTGACAATCCACTTCTGGTGCCAGACGACGCGGCAAATAACAACCCACATCTGGTGGCAGGTGACGTGGCAAGTGATATTCTGCAAATGGTGGCAGGTGATGTGGCAAGTGACATTCTGCAAATGGTGGCAGGTGACGTGGCATGTGACAATATGCAAATCGTGGCAGGTGACGTGCCAATCTGAAAATGGTGGCAGGTGACGTGGCAAGTGACAATCCACATCTGGTGGCAGGTGAAGTGGCAAGTGACATTCTGCAAATGGTGGCAGGTGATGTGGCAAGTGACATGGCAAGTGACAATATGCAAATGGTGGCATGTGACGTGGCAAGTGACAATCCACATCTAGTGACAGGTGAAGTGGCAAGTGACATTCTGCAAATGGTGGCAGGTGATGTGGCAAGTGACAATCTGTAAATGGTGGCAGGTGACAATATTCAAATGGTAGCAGGTGACGTGGTAATCTACAATTGGTGGCAGGTGACGGTAGCAAGTAACAAGCTGCATCTGGTGACAAGCACGGTGGCAAGTGATACATTGCATCTGGTGACAGGTGACGGTGGCAAGTGACACGCTGCGTCTGGTGGCAAGTGACATGCCCAGGGCTCCCACTGATTCTGCTTTATGGCAAGTTGAATCACTTCATTATATATTAGAATGTAACAATAGAAACAATGCTCTTCAATCACCCTGACACCATATCAACCATGGCGCCATGATGATTGAAGGGCCAACACCAACCATTGCCCGCGAAAAATTGCTTAACACCAGTATGTCCCCCTCCCTCCGCCGGGCCTGCAAACAGCAGATTGGTGACTTCTGCTATGGGCTCTAGCCCCTGATCTTTTGCAGACCTAACAACGCCTCTGGCCTCACCCATGCCTCATTTATGCTCATTCAGCCTCTTCCATGCCTCATTTATGCTCATCCATGCCTAGCCATGCTCCTCCATGCTCATCCATGCCCAGCCATGCTCATTCATGCTCATCTGTGCCCAGCGTGCTCATCTGTGCCAAGCCGTTCTCATCTGTGCTCATCCATGCCCAGCCATGCTCATCCATGCTCATCTATGCCTAGAAATGCTCTTCCAAGCCCAGCCATGCTCATTTGTACTCATTTCTACCCAGCCATGCTCATCTGTGCTCATCTATGTCCAGCCGTGCTCATCCATGCCCATACGTGCCCAGCCATGCTCATCCGTGCTCATCCATGCCCAGCCACGGTCATCCATGCCCAACCATGCTCATCCGTGCCCAGCCATGCTTATCCATGCATAGAATATACGTTGGGGGGTTTTCTTTCCAAAATGGGGTCATTTTTTGGGCATTTCCATTGTCCTTGGGCCTTCAAAAGTATAATAGGTAGTCAAGAAATTATACAGTATCTGTAAAGTGAGTACCCCCCTCACATTTTTGTAAATATTTTATTATATCTTTTCATGTGACAACACTGAAGAAATGAGACTTTGCTACAATATAAAGTAGTGAGTATACAACTTGTATAACAGTGTAAATTTTCTGTCCCCTCAAAACAACTCAACACACAGCCAATAATGTCTAAACCACTGGCAACAAAAGTGAGTACACCCCTAAGTGAAAATGACCAAATTGGGCACAATTAGCCATTTTCCCTCCCTGGTGTCATGTGACTCGTTAGTGTTACAAGGTCCCAGGTGTGAATGGGGAGCAGGTGTGTTAAATTTGGTGTTATCAGGTTGAGGTTGAACTGGATGGACTGGTGTCTTTATTCAACCTTACTAACTATGTAACTATCACTCTCAATCTTTCATAATGGTTACTGGAAGTTCAACATGGCACCTCATGGCAAAGAACTTTCTGAGGATCTGAAAGAAAAAATAAGTGTTGCTCTACATAAAGATGGCCTAGGCTATAAGAAGATTTTCAACACCCTGAAACTGAGCTGAAGCATGGTGGCCAAGACCATACAGCGGTTTAACAGGACAGGTTCCACCCAGAACAGGCCTCACCATGCTCGACCAAAGAAATTCAGTGCCCATGGTCAGCGTCATATGCAGAGGTTGTCTTTGGGAAATAGACATATGAGTGCTGCCAGCATTGCTGCAGAGGTTGAAGGGGTAGGAGGTCAGCCTATCAGTGCTCAGACCATATGCAGCACACTGCTTCAAATTGGTCTGCATTGGTCTGCATGGAAGGAAGCCTCTTCTAAAGATTATGCACAAGAAAGCCTGCAAACAGTTTGCTGGAGACAAGTAGACTAAGGACATGGATTACTAGAACTATGTCCTGTGGTCTGATGAGACCAAGATAAACTTATTTGGTTCAGCTGGTGTCAAGCATGTGTGGTGGCAACAAGGTGAGGAGTACAAAGATAAACGTGTCTTGCCTACAGTCAAGCATGGTGGTGGGAGTGTCATGGTCTGGGGCTGCATGAGTGCTGGGGAGCTACAGTTCATTGAGGGAACCATGAATTCCAACATGTACTGTGACATACTGAAGCAGAGCATGATCCCCTCCTTTCAGAGACTGGGTCCCAGGGAAGCATTGCAACATAACGACCCCAAACACACCTCCAAGACGACCACTGCCTTGCTAAAGAAGCTGGACTGGGGATGGACTGCCCAAGCATGCCTCCAGACTTAAACCCTATTGATTATCTGTGGGGCATCTTCAAATGAAAGGTGAAGTTAAGTTCTCTAACATCCACCAGCTGCTTGATGTCATCATGGAGGGGCGGAAGAGGACTCCAGTAGCAACCTGCAAGAGAGTGCTCCCCCTCCTGAACCGTACCAGGCCACATGCCCTCAACATTGGGAGGGTGCTTTGGGGTAGCCCCCCCCAAGCACCTTGTCCCCATGTTGATGGGGAGTAGGGCCTCATTCCCACAACCCTTGGCCGGTGGTTGTAGGGGTCTGTGGGCGGGGGGCTTATCGGAATCCTGAAGCTCCTTTTAACAAGGGGACCCCCAGATTCTGGCCCCCCGTGTGAATTGGTAATGGGGTACAAATGTACCCCTACCATTTCACAAACAAAGTGTAAATTTTTTTAAAAAAGACAGTTTTTGACAACTCCTCCTAATTTCTTCTTCTTTCCCTGCTTCTTCTTCCACCTTCTTTTTTCTGGTCTTCCTTCTGTGTTCTTCTTCCTCCATCTTCTTCTTCCCCCACTTCTTCCTTTATCTTCCTCTGGTTTTCTTATCTGGCATCTTCCTCCAGCTTCTTCTTCTCCGCTTCCTCCTCTGCACAATCCGCCTCAGTGGGAGTCTTCAGCTGTGTGACGCTTCTGTTCAGCTGACAGTTCTCTTATAGTGGAGGTCAGGGCCCCCCAGTGACCCCGCCCCCTCTGACACATGGGGACTTCCCTATGGCTTTCCCCGTGTTGTCAGAGGGGGCGGGGTCACCCGTTTAACATAGGAATGTGTCTTTGCAAAGTTAAATGAAATCCTTTCATATTTTTGCTTGGGGATAGAGTGCAGAGGGATTATAACTCTTGTCAGTTTTTGGGGATGTCTGCACCCCTGATAGGATGAAGAGACCGCACAAATTTTGCCAATTTTTCCTTTAAATTTATTAACTTTCTGTCACATAGCCAAACAAGAAGTGGGGGTAAAACCCTACCAATGTCTTCCCTTGGGGGCACACAGGTCAATCTAAATAGTTTCCTCATTAGGTAAATTGCACTCTAGCATTTTGCTGAGTACACCCCGAATTATTAGGTATCTTGGACATTGGGGTTTATTTACTAAAGGCAAATCCACTTTGCACTACAAGTGCATTTGGAAGTGCAGTTGCTGGAGATCCGAGAGGGACATGCAGAGAAAATAAACAGCATCTTTTCTGCTACATGATTGGTAATAAAATCACCAGTGCATCCCCTCAGATTTACAGAGCATACACTTGTATTGCAGAGTGGATTTGCCTTTAATATACCCCAAAATACCTAATAATTTAGGGTGTACACAAAAAAGTGCTAGACTGTAATTTGCCTAATGGGGACACTAGTTAGATTGGCATGTGTGCCCAAGGAATGACATATGGTAGAGTTTTACCCTCACTTCCTGTTTGGCAATGTGACAGAAAGTAAAGCCAATTTTCAGAAAAGGGACACAAAGCCCAATCTAAAAAAAGACAAGCAGGTTTCCCTCAAATGCCCACAATTAGAATATGATTGTCTTGAGCTAGATTTTAGCTCAGTGCCTTAAATCAGTGGTTCTCAACCCTGTCCTCAAGTATCCCCAACAGGCCATGTTTGCAGGTTTACCTTGATCTTGCACAGGTGCTTTAAATCAGAGTCAATGGCTTGGTATTTTGGACAGCTATTTAGCTAAGATAAATTCCCAAAACTGTCGGGGGTACTTGAGGACTGAGGCTGAGAACCACTGTGCTAAAATGGAAAACTGAATACTACCTCTATGTAATTTTCCTTTCCTGGTGCCTAGCCCTATCTATGGCAGCATACGCATGCATATGCTACCATGAAAGCACCAGGAAAGTAGCTTTTAGACAAATCACACCTTTGTTTTGCCATGCCAATCAGCTTAGATGAGCTGCAGCTGGGAAACCTGTTGCATGAAAATTGTTTGGGGGGTGAGAAGAGTGTAAAATGCATTACTTGGACTGAGAATGCACCTGCAAAACAAATTATTAACAAAACACATAAAACTTTGCTACAAATTGTATTGGTCAACCAAACAGGACATGTATGTTAATTTGAGACACTAACAGAATATGGTTTTGAGGTCTGACCATTTAGCAGAGGAAATTAAAAGGAGTTAAAAGGAAAACACAAATGGACAGTCTCTTAGGGATTTAAACATTTATTAGTCACAACAGCTCAAGGAAGATTTTGCAAAATAATGCAGCACAGACAATTAAATAAAAGTGAAACTAACAACTTACAAACAACACAGATTGACAACATCAAATACATTTCAGTGAATAATATCCCCCCCCCCCCCCCCCTGCAAAAAAAAAAGGAAAAAATACTTTCTCTAAAACACATCTGTCTTGCAAAGACATAACAAAGAGAAAATACATGTTACAAACTCTATAAGGACACCCAAATGTACTCTCTACAAACGCACACACACACGCGCGCACATACACACACACACACACACACACACACTAGCTAGTAGCTTGGGGGGCTTGCTCTGCCTGTAAAGTGATGCATCTGTAGCATGTATCTAAAATGCTGCTTCAAAGATGTACGGCTTTAGAGAAAACTTACAAAACTACATTGAAGCTGCAAGAGTTTAACCCAAAACAAAAAATAGCCTACCCCCCAATACATACAAGGCCATTTGGGTCTGTTAAGGCTAAAAAATGAGAACCCCCATGTGAAAAATACCAAGAAGAACCAGCATAAAAAAAATTTTTTTTTAGAGGTGCGCCCGTTCAACCTATTGCATGTGCATTGCTTAACATTTACTAAGATTTTGGCCATGCAGTGAACAAACGCATGTGAATGAGCGCAACAGCCACTTGTACATGTGCACTGCTTACATTGATCTCAAGCAGTTCTAAACGTACTTGCAGGCACAGCAGGCTTTCTCTGAAAAAGTTACTTTCTCATTCTATTTTGGGCATATTTGTTACTTGGGCAGTTGCTACTAAAGTTCCTCACATCACCCCATAATATTGGCACCTCCATCTTCTATCAATATAGATTTGGAGATGCTGTACGCCATGTCCATAGTGGCACACAGATTGCATTCTCCCGCTATAGTAAATGGGGATTCTGTTACCGGCGCACCATTTCGTAAACATGAACTATATCACTCTGTGTGTAATGAATTTATATACTATATGAGTTTCACTTTTTGAATTTAATTACTATAATAAATTAACTTTTTGATGATTTTCACATTTTTTGAGATGCACCTGCACTGTAAGTAATAATACTGTGAAATTGTGATTTGGCCTTAAGAGTGGGAGATATAATTTGGCATTTAGTTTTTTGCCAGATTGGTAGATGTGCATCAAATTTATCTCCTGTTATAAAAATACAAATGTGACAGGAATTCTAGCTTTACCCTACGCTTCTAAAGAAAAGCATTTTTGTTTCTGTATGTGTTGCTGATGGGGAGTAACTCCCACTTTGTGTCTTGATGGGGAGTAACTCCCACTTTGTGTCTTGATGGGGAGTAACTCCCACTTTGTGTCTTGATGGGGAGTAACTCCCACTTTGTGTCTTGATGGGGAGTAACTCCCACTTTGTGTCTTGATGGGGAGTAACTCCCACTTTGTGTCTTGATGGGGAGTAACTCCCACTTTGTGTCTTGATGGGGAGTAACTCCCACTTTGTGTCTTAATGGGGAGTTACTCCCACTTCTTGTCTTGATGGGGAGTTACTCCCACTTCGTGTCTTGATGGGGAGTTACTCCCACTTCGTGTCTTGATGGGGAGTAACTCCCACTTCGCGTCTTGATAAACACTATCCGCAGGAAGTGCTATGATGGAATTTGGAAGTGAGGATAGATTCCTAATAGCAGTGACAATCTGACACGGGTTTTAAGCTTTTCGAACATCATAAAAAAATACAAAAAACAAAAGTAGCTGGACAACTATCTTTATTATGTTTGCCACTAGATATTTACCAATTTGTTGGCAGCATCCTCATTTGCAGAACATTAAAATCAATGTTCTGCTAATTATGATTATGAGCAACAAGTAATTAAGCAACACGTAATTAAATCTCTCAGTAGCAAAGAAATGTAACTGCAAATGAGCACGCATAATTGATGGCTTTGATAAATACAGTCATGTGAAAAAGTACATATACCCTATCGAAATTGTTGACCTTTTCAGCATATTTGAAACTGCAAACATTAGGTTTTCATTTAAACGGTGTTTACAGATAAAGGTAATATACTTGCACAAATGGCACATGAAATTGACATGGTGTGTTCATTCTCATATTTTAAATTAATGAAAATGAAAATTTGTCACATGTAAAAAGTAACTATACCCATACCATTCGTGGCAAAGATTAGAACCTCTTAAGAACCTGATTAGAAGCTGCTTAGGGAGTAAGCAGGTTGATCTTGTAGCCAATTAATTTTATATTAGAAGAAGTTTCCAAGAACCCTAAAATGTAATCATATTATTTGCAGGTAACTGTAGCAACAGATGGAGTCAAAGTGCATTCATCTTTAATCAAAGGCAATTCTATTAATTTAATCTTCATGGGAACTGTGGCAAGAAGTAGACACATTTGCATTTAGTTGCTCCAAGATGGTTGTTTACACAGCTCTTAAGCTCTAGCTAGTAGATCTGCACACAGCTGAATGAGTCAGAAGACAGACTGTTTGCCACTTCCTTCCCCTCCCTACCAGCTCTGTTCAAATGGTTACATACAGACTTTCAGTAATAAAAAGTCTGAAAGAACAGAGCTTCTGCTATGTGATCTCTTTTGAAAATCCTCTGTAAAAGTAGCATCATGGTTGTATTAAAAGTTTAGCATTGAAATAAAGTTTGAATACATATACACAAGAAAAAAAATATCCAAACCCATTACAGCATTCTTTCAGGCTAGCAAATAACAGCTGCATGTGTCATTGCAAGACCTTTAATACACGGACTCCATTGATTTACATGTTTTCTATTTAGTTTGTTTCCAATGTCAAACAAGTCCTGCTGTCATCAGCAAAAATTTAAAAAAATGCCTACTAGCATGGGCGTCCGCAGAACTTTTTCCAAGGGGGGGCATCATTTCAAGGCCACTCATGCTCCGCCCCTCTCTCATGAAAATCTTTCTACTGGTAATACATATGTGTTATATAACAGATAATTCATCTTCACTTTGTATTGGAAGTTACTCTGGCGGCTGTGTTCCATGCCCATATAGCCTAGAGAATGTACATCTTTTTACATTGCAATACATCTGTTGTGGCCATATTTTGATCTCATACTGTCACTGAATAGGCTGTTTTCATCAAGATAAAAATATGGCAACAACAGATGTATTGCAATGTAAAAAGATGTACATTCTCTAGGCTATATGGGCATGGCACGCGGCCACCAGAGTAACCCTGTGGACACCCATGCTTTCAAAAACCAGCCCTGGAAAAAATTTCATACCAGCCTCACAGCATTATTATACCAGCCCAACAGCATAACGTCATTATTTTCTTGTTCATGAAAGGGAAAACCATACATTTTAAAGCACATTTGATGAAGAGAGTATTAGATATAGAGATATAGGGCTATATATATTCAAATTCCAGTTAATAGTGGTAAGTGATCAATCATCAAGGGGGACCCCAGAAACTCAGAACTTCTGCAGAAAGAATACTCTAAGGTAAGGGGGGTGGGTTACTAAAGTAAAGAGGAAACCTTTATATCAGTGCCCCTTACATTATCGTATTCACTCCCCCTTACATCAGTGACCCCCGACTGGCCTGGCGGTGCTTTCACTGACCTCCTCTCAGGTGCACTGTGCAGGGCTCAGTCAGTCGGCTCCAGCTTGGTGGCTCTGGTTTTATCCTATAATCTCCTGTCCACAGTCCACACAAGTCTGACTTCTCCCATGACCCCCATGCCGGCGGTGCTCCCACTCTTGACTCCTCTCCAGACTCCCTCAGAGACTACAGACATGCTACAGGAGATGGTCAGAGACTGCAGACTTGATGCAAGAGCTCAATGCAGCCTCACCAGTGCCCATCAAATGCAGCTTCACTGTGCCCATCATATGCAGCCTCACTGTGCCCATCAAATGCAGCTTTACTGTGCTGTAAATGCAGTCTCACTGTGCCCATCATTGCAGCCCCTCCTGTGCCCCATGTCCCAGTCTGCAGTCCCTGTCTGTGGGAAGGTGTGTTGTTGATGCTCGGTACAGTACCTTGCATGCCAGCAGGATATCCATGACGGCCAGCAGCAGGCAGGGTCTGTTCTCGTTTTGGATGGGGACGGTGCTCCTTCCAGAGGATCTGTCTGCTGTGAGATGGAGTGGTCCCTGGCCACCTGCACCTTCAGCCGTCCTCATTTTCCGGCCCCAGTCAGCCTGCCCTCTGGCCCTGGGGAAGTGGAGAGCACTGGGTGGGAGTTGGAGAGAAGGGGGAGCAAAGCGTACTGGCGGGGTTGGAGAACACATGGGTGGGGGCAAAGAGAGAGGGGGAGTGGAGATCACAGGGGTGGGGAGCGGAGAGCGCTGGGGGGGGACTTGAGAGCACTGGGGGGACCAATAAGAACAGGGGTAGAGAGCACGGTAGGCTGAGAGCACTGAGGGGGCTAAGAGTGTGGGGTGGTGAAGAGCACTGGGGGGGCAGAAAAACAGGGGTGGAGAGCACGG
Source organism: Lithobates pipiens (assembly GCF_037356315.1). Lineage (NCBI taxonomy): Eukaryota > Metazoa > Chordata > Amphibia > Anura > Ranidae > Lithobates > Lithobates pipiens. Next base: position 288,204,365 of record NW_027507764.1, read on the forward strand.
GCTGGAGAGTACTGGGGGGGTATAAAGAGCAGGGCGGAGTGGAGAGCACTGGGAGGAACAGGGGGGAGAGCACTGGGGGGGCAGGGGGGAGAGCACTGGGATGGTGGCTGGAGAAGGATGGGGAGAGCTGGAAAGCAGCAAGAACAGGGGAGGAGAAAACTGGGGGGGGGGGGGCAGGAGAGTGTGGTGGAGGAGAGCACTGGGGGGGACAAGGGGGAGAGCACTGGGGGAGTGGAGAGCACTGTGAGGGGGGACAGCACTGGGGGGTGAACGGGGGGAGTGGAGAGCACTGGGATGGTGGCTAGAGAAGGATGGGGAGAGCTGGAGAGCAGGGAGGGCAGCAAGAACAGGAGAGGGGAGGAGAGAACTGTGGGGGGGGGGCAGGAGAGTGTGGTGGTGGAGGAGAGCACGGGGAGGGGGGGCAGGAGAGGTTTGTGGTGGAGGAGAGCACTGGGGGGGAAGGAGAGTGTGGTGGTGGAGGAGAGCACTGTGGGGGGGGGGGGGGCAGGAGAGTGTGGTGGTGGAGGAGAGCACAGGGGGGGGCAGGAGAGTGCGGTGGTGGAGGAGAGCACGGGGGGGCAGGAGAGTGTGGTGGTGGAGGAGAGCACTGGTGGGGGCAGGAGAGTGCGGTGGTGGAGGAGAGCACTGGGGGGGGCAGGAGAATGTGGTGGTGGAGGAGAGCACTGGGGGGGGCAGGAGAGTGTGGTGGTGGAGGAGAGCACTGGGGGGGCAGGAGAGTGTGGTGGTGGTGTTATTTTTTTATTCGGACATTCGGATGCATCCGAATGTCCGAAAGATGCAACATTCGGCCGAATTTCGATTCGTTACGAAACTAATTGCACAAGCCTAGGGACAAGGGGGAGAGCACTGGGGGAGTGGAGAGCACTGTGAGGGGGGACAGCACTGGGGGGTGAACGGGGGAGTGGAGAGCACTGGGATGGTGGCTAGAGAAGGATGGGGAGAGCTGGAGAGCAGGGAGGGCAGCAAGAACAGGAGAGGGGAGGAGAGAACTGTGGGGGGGGGGCAGGAGAGTGTGGTGGTGGAGGAGAGCACGGGGAGGGGGGGCAGGAGAGTTTTGTGGTGGAGGAGAGCACTGGGGGGGAAGGAGAGTGTGGTGGTGGAGGAGAGCACTGTGGGGGGGGGGGCAGGAGAGTGTGGTGGTGGAGGAGAGCACTGGGGGGGGCAGGAGAGTGCGGTGGTGGAGGAGAGCACGGGGGCAGGAGAGTGTGGTGGTGGAGGAGAGCACTGGAGGGGGCAGGAGAGTGCGGTGGTGGAGGAGAGCACTGGGGGGGCAGGAGAGTGTGGTGGTGGAGGAGAGCACTGGGGGGGCAGGAGAGTGTGGTGGTGGAGGAGAGCACTGGGGGGGGGGGGGCAGGAGAGTGTGGTGGCGGAGGAGAGCACGGGGGCAGGAGAGTGCGGTGGTGGAGGAGAGCACTGGGGGGGCTGGAGAGTGCGGTGGTGGAGGAGAGCACTGGGGGGCAGGAGAGTGCGGTGGTGGAGGAGAGCACTGGGGGGGGCAGGAGAGTGCGGTGGTGGAGGAGAGCACTGGGGGGACAGGAGAGTGCGGTGGTGGAGGAGAGCACTAGGGGGGGGGCAGGAGAGTGTGGTGGTGGAGGAGAGCACTGGGGGGGCAGGAGAGTGCGGTGGTGGAGGAGAGCACTGGGGGGACAGGAGAGTGTGGTGGTGGAGGAGAGCACTGCGGGGGCAGGAGAGTGCGGTGGTGGAGGAGAGCACTGGGGGGGCAGGAGAGTGCGGTGGTGGAGGAGACCACTGGGGGGGCAGGAGAGTGTGGTGGTGGAGGAGAGCACTGGGGGGGCAGGAGAGTGTGGTGGTGGAGGAAACCACTGGGGGGGCAGGAGAGTGTGGTGGTGGGGAGCACTGGGGGGGGGCAGGAGAGTGTGGTGGTGGAGGAGACCACTGGGGGGGCAGGAGAGTTTGGTGGTGGAGAGCACTGGGGGGGCAGGAAACTGTGGTGGTGGAGGAGACCTCTGGGGAGGCAGGAGCGTGTGGTGGTGGAGGAGACCACTGGGAGGGGCAGGAGATTGTGGTGGTGGAGAGCACTGGGGGGGCAGGAGAGTGTGGTGGTGGAGGAGACCACTGGGGGGGCAGGAGAGTGTGGTGGTGGAGAACACTGGGGGGGACAGGAGAGTGTGGTGGTGGTGGAGGAGAGCACTGGGGGGGCAGGAGAGTGTGGTGGTGGAGGAGACCACTGGGGGGGCAGGAGAGTGTGGTGGTGGAGGAGACCACTGGGGGGGCAGGAGAGTGTGGTGGTGGAGAACACTGGGGGGGACAGGAGAGTGTGGTGGTGGTGGAGGAGAGCACTGGGGGGGCAGGAGAGTGTGGTGGTGGAGGAGACCACTGGGGGGGCAGGAGAGTGTGATGGTGGAGAGCACTGGGGGGGCAGGAGAGTGTGGTGGTGGAGAACACTGGGGGGGACAGGAGAGTGTGGTGGTGGTGGAGGAGAGCACTGGGGGGGCAGGAGAGTGTGGTGGTGGAGGAGACCACTGGGGGGGCAGGAGAGTGTGATGGTGGAGAGCACTGGGGGGGCAGGAGAGTGTGGTGGTGGAGGAGAGCACTGGGGGGGGGCAGGAGAGTGTGGTGGTGGAGGAGAGCACTGGGGGGCAGGAGAGTGTGGTGGTGGAGGGCACTGGGGGGGGGCAGGAGAGTGCGGTGGTGGAGGAGAGTGTGATGGTGGAGGAGAGCACTGGGGGGGGGGCAGGAGAGTGTGGTGGTGGAGGAGAGCACTGGGGGGGGCAGGAGAGTGTGGTGGTGGAGGAGACCACTGGGGGGGCAGGAGAGTGTGGTGGTGGAGAGCACTGGGGGGGGCAGGAGAGTGTGGTGGTGGAGGAGAGCACTGGGGGGAAGGAGAGTGTGGTGGTGGAGGAGAGCACTGGGGGGGCAGGAGAGTGTGGTGGTGGAGGGCACTGGGGGGGGGGCGGGAGAGTGCGGTGGTGGAGGAGAGTGTGATGGTGGAGGAGAGCACTGGGGGGGCAGGAGAGTGTGGTGGTGGAGGGCACTGGGGGGGGGGGCGGGAGAGTGCGGTGGTGGAGGAGAGTGTGATGGTGGAGGAGAGCACTGGGGGGGGCAGGAGAGTGTGGTGGTGGAGGGCACGGGGGGAGGAGAGTGCGGTGGTGGAGGAGAGTGTGGTGTGTAGGAGAGCACTGGGGGGGCAGGAGAGTGCGGTGGTGGAGGAGAGCACTGCAGCCCCCCTCTCGATCCTCCTATCCAGGCACTGTGGCACACAGGGCGGGCTGTACGGATGGGCATCTCCTCCTCTGCATCACAGAGCTGAATGGCTCTGTATTCGGCGGCCGCTCTGTAACACAGTCCCGCCCCCCCAGACCGGCTCATGTGATAGGCGGAATGTTGATTCTCTGTACTATCACACGAGCAGGTCTGAGGAGGCGGGACTGTGTTACAGAGCGGCCGCCGAACACAGAGCCATCCAGCGCTGTGATCCAGAGGAGAGAGCAGAGGATGCAGCCGCCAGCGGACTCAGAAAAAAAAATGTAGCATGGCGGCAGCTGCAACACCTTGGGGATTCCAGGGGGGGGGGGCACTTGACCCCCCTTGCCCCCTGCTGCGGACGCCCATGCCTACTAGTAATAGAGTTTATATTACACTATGCATTCTTGCTCTGTGGGAAGATACAGAGTACTATTGGAGTATGAACACCCATACAGCATCACACTAACCTCTGCTCAAGCTTGTCTTCCCACTATCACACAAGCTTGGACTGTCGAAGTAATTTGCCTAATGTATGTTCTTTCAGCATATATGCAGCAATTGGCTATGAGCATGTGTGTATGTTAAAGTTTTAGTAACAGTAGTAATAAGTTGTGCCACAAGTTCCTTGCTGAAGAAAAAGTAACTTATGGGCCAAAAAGGTGATTTATGCTTCTTATATGTACTTAGCATAATGCCTCTGATGTTTAGTACAATATATAATATACCTTTATATATAATATTTCTAATTATATGCTTATACTTACAGTATAATTAGTGTATAACTGACCCCTGAAGGAGCGGCTGGTTTAATTGGGCTTACCGTTAGGTAGGAAGTTCAGATACTCTTTGAACTGCAAAAGATAGGAAGTCTTTTACTATAAAAATCCAGAGAATGGCCACTCACAACTGCATTCTCAGAGCTACCGGATAGGCCTCCTCTCACTAGGCCTAGCAGCCAATAGAGTGTTTGAGTAAAGCAAAGCCTCTGCCACAGGCTTGCATGTAGAACCCTTGAACAAAGTCTCCGCCACAGACTTGATGTAACTGAAGGACATAGGTAAATTTAGAGAGCTATCATACGGTACCATTATCTCGCAGCCGGTCCGGCGATACTGTATGAGTGTAGATTCACTTGGTGTTTCTCAACTGAGCCTCCAGGCTCTTTCTGAGAAGCCAGCCTTCAGCGTGGCCTTCTCCCAAAGAGTCTTCCCCTGGTTGCTTCTCCAATTGCTGGGCCTCTCCACAGATGAGACGGCACCAGACCACCTTTGAATCCTCCTTCCAGTTACGAGAGTCGGAATTGGATGGATCCACACCCCAGGCCATGAGGGCCATGGGGGCTGGTCAGGAGGACCAGGACCAAACAGACAGAAAGATCTTCTGGACTGGAACCCAGAAGCACGTGATCTCAGTACTTTAAGTACCCTCCCCCAGAATGCACAGCAAGATGACACTCCCACTGGGCTGGTTTCCGAGAAAGAATATCACTCAATGCGCCTAGCTAAACCGCATTCTCATGCTTGCCAGTGGTGACAGCGACACCTGCGGCCAAGCAGAACCCAGTGCAATCCAGCTAGACTGGTACTGAAACCATAATTTGGTATAATTGACCCTAAAACCCAAATATTGCTTTAGGAATTTTAAATAAAAAAAACACATAGCGTGTGCTCTTCAGGAGCCGGCGCTACATTAGGATTACATATTTTAGCTTATATTGAGCAATTACCTATAGTCTGCGTAAATATGTAATAATAATATTTAATGATTATGAAGCTTAAAGAAATGACTAAAGTAATGTCATTTTATAGCTCTAGTGTCCTGCTTTTAATAAGTAGGCTGTCATGTCATGATACCTCTGTAATCTTATAATTTACTACATGGACAATCTAGCATTGATGAGGATAATCATTATTAAAGAAGAAACCCATTAATCTGCTATCAATATTTTACTACCCTTTTAAATTTAAAAATTGCATAACAACGATTCTCTGTTTTAATATCTTAACCTGTTGTAGGAATAGTTCCTATTTCTTCATCAAAGTGCTGTATCCCTCTTTTCCACATAAATCATTTCATCACATGAATCCATCTTTTAAACTGCAAGCACAGTCCTTTGTAACTGCCCAGATTGTACTGTTATATGAAAGACATGTACTTTGTACAGTATATTAACTTTTTTCAAAATCTCATATTTAAATGTTTTTTTACCTTACTATTTTTGACAAGAATGTAAGGTTTATAAAGGCGTTTGTTTTCTATTGACTTCATACGTGTCTATGCATAATGCCCCATATACACGATCAGATTTTCCGACAACAAAATCCGATTGCATAAATTCTGATCGTGTGTAGACAAATCCGACACACAAAGTGGCACACATGCTCAGAATAAATTACGAGATGGAAACGCTCGGTGTGGTAAAGCTAGCATTTATAATGGATATAGCACATTCGTCATGCTGCAATGTTAAAAATTGTTTAATGCTAGAAGAATGAAGTTGTTTTGCTGCTCATATTCACACACACTTCTCACAAACATCTTTATTCTTTCTCCTGATTTCATGAATATAATACTTTTCTTTGTCAGATCTCCCAACAAATTATTTTAGTTTTATGTTTTAAATATTTTTAAGTATTTTGTGCTTGTTTTTTTATTCAAGATCTCCATTTTTATTTATTTTTTGTTATGTCCATAATTTTTTTGTGAGTTTTGTGTGTCAAGTTTCCACAACACCATTATTATCTTGTATTTTGAAACCTCAAGGAGGTTGGTTAGTGTCCCTTGTTAATATCACATTGTATTTAGGAAATGTACCTGCCTACTCTCAAATAAACTGTGCTTTTTGAAGTAAAAGGCAAGTATTTCAGAAAAAATAAATGCACCTTTATTAGGGGTCATAAGAAAATAAAAAGGAAGGCAATGCTGCCAAAACTGCTGAAATTGGTGAAGCCTTTGTACCCCAGGGCACACATCAACTATTTAAAGGCAAAATTGGTGGCCTGAGGAGTCCATATATAAGGGAGTACAGTCTGGTCCAGAAGTCCAAGAGATCAGGAACAGCAACAGATGACATCTACGTCCTCACTCCCCAGGCTGTGGTCATATAACAGCCTGCATCTTTTGTCAGACCAGACTGAACACAGGCCATCACACTCTTGTCTTCCTTAGACACTTCCTTCCAGGCTTCCTTCCAGGCTGTGTCTCTGCTGTTGTAGTTGTGGCAGGAGGTGGAACAGGAGGAGGGCGATGGTCGACCTCCTACCACAGCCTCCTCTCGTCTGAGGTCTTCCTGTGTATGAAAATGGGACATAGTTTTAGTTTTTTGTTCATCGATCACACAATTTTGTGCTCATGACTGTTGCAAATTGAATCTTAATAAATAGAACAGCCTATCATTCTGAGTCCAGCATTTTTCATTCTTATCCCAATCATTTTTGGTCACTATTGTCTATTGATATGTAAAACACTTTGTTAAATCAGAATTTACTGATTAATAATAAAATCTAGTTAACATCAATTAATTTACGACAATATATATGTTGAACAATGCTCTACCTGACTCAAGCTGGGCTCCTCCATATGTTGCTGCCTGGAAGGCCCAGTGTTAGGAACTTCCCTTGTGATCCGTAAAAACTCCAGATGTATTTGAGAAGCAAACAATTTATTTCTGATGTGGCCCACAACAGGGAGACATACTTACAGGACAAGCTGCAGAAAAAAGTCCCAACAAAAGAATATCTCTCTCTCTCTCTCATACCCTACAAGAATAACACCTCTATGCTTCTATTGGCTGAGGGAACATAAATAACGTTGTCATGGCACAGGATGGCACTTTATTTGCTATTCATGTTCCGTACATTCTTAGGCTATCATATTAAGTTAAATCTAATCATCCTACCTACTATGGAGTTAATTAAGACAAAACAATACAATGAGTTAATACAATAATGTGTTCAGAAGTAAGCTTTTTAACAAATCAGTCTCAGGACTATTGTTTTTCTAATAGTCACACAATAAACATTTAAAACTTTTCTAACATTCCCTCCTCTTTGTGTGACTATTTTATCTCAACACATTTCGATGATGGTCCCTGTGTTATACACTTTCGGACTGTATGTCATTAAGTTGAGCTTCAATGTCCACATAGGTCTCCTCAGAGGTAGAGAGGGTTTGATACATTTTTCTTGAGACTGCAATGAGTTTTTGTGAAAGTCCTCGAATACAGGGAATGCAGCAGCATCCACAAGTAACCAAAACAGCCAAAGCCACAGCGATTGAGATCAAACATGATGTGATAAATCCAGTCCATTTACCGAACATTCCTTCAAGCCAAGTTGTGAATGGATCATTAATACCTGAGTTTTCCGCCAATTCATTCGATAGCGCAGTCAGTCCTTCCAAGGCTCTGGTCACTGTCCCTCCAGGAGCTGTATTGTTAGGGATAAAGGTACAACACATGCTACATTTTGCATACCCTCCTCTTTCAGCTAAGACCATATCTAAAACCATTGGGTTCTGCCAGGCCATTAGAGATGTGGGGGCTAACTGTTCTGCTAGGCCCTTCACAGCATCCCTAGTATAGTTTACAAATCGTTGTAGGTTATAATATATACAATTAATCCAGTCAACATTTTTATCTATAGTCACCCACCAGAGAAGAGACGCAAACCCAGCTGTCACCTGATTCTTGACTTTAAACTCATCCGGCACCCCGCGAAGAACCCCAATCTCATCTATGTAGATCTGAGAGTCAAATGACCCCAAGGGAGAGGTGTCCCTACGATACTGTCGGTGACTCTTAGTCCACGGGTATTCTGACAGGATTCTCAGGGGCATAGCCAGCTGGACCATAGCGCAATCCCCTTGGGCATTGGCCGGTAGTCTAGCTCGCAGTTTCTTATCCCCAAACATCCACCAGACATCAGCTCTCTGAATGTCATGTCCAACCCAGTCACCGTTGTCCGTGTTAATCCTCTCCACACAGTAGTCATCAGGTAGTGACCCAAGATCCACCGGGCTACAGTTCCCTGGGAGTGCAAAACAAGTAAAGTTGCCCGGATAAGCAGTAACCGCTGGAGGTATCTGAGGTCTCTGTACTGGGGGAAACAACAAACTCAATGTGTGACAAGTAAAATTTGTTTCAGGTTTATAGCTCTTATTATACAATTGCAACATACATTTTAAACCTTCTGGATCTGTATTGTGATCTAGAGGAAAAGGAACTGTTGCTAAATGTGGTCTGGCTCCGGCACAAACTAAACAGTTTTCCTTTTTCAGAGTTCTAACCATGTACCTCAACCATTCTAACCACTAATTTTTTCCTTGGTCGCCCGTCTCCAAAGCTATGGCATCTTCTATCGTTAGGTGAGTGAATCTTTTAGTTTTATTAGGTGGTAATACCTCAAGGAAAAATGTTCCTGAGGGATCAGTTCCTGACACCCATGCTCCCATGGAATACAACCGCTGATCTTCCTTCCTCGGCTCCTTTAATGTTATTAATAGTTGGTTACAGTTCTTACTATGTGTGCAGGGGGAGTCGGCCGCTTTTGTGATTATGAGTCTCTCCTTTATTCCACTCTTTTTAGCCCCTGGTTGATTATACCCCCAATCTTGATGCGCTGTAGTCCACAGGGCCTGATCCCATGCTTGACATCCTGCCTTATTCCAGAGCCAGCAGATATATTTATCTGCCCATAGAAGTCCTCTAGCCCCAGTTGTATCCCCACAATCTGCAATCTGACAGAAGTCTACCAGTATAGTGCTAGTTATTCCCTCTATAAAGTTTTGGATTTAATGCTTTTCCTGTTCTTTCCTAATTCAAAGGTTCCTCTACTCTTCCATAATGTATAACCCCTCTTATGGATGCCTCTCCTAGAGTCACCAGTAACCCAAGGATAATTACTGTCCCTTTCATCCTAACCAGCTACAGAGTTCCAGCGGATAGGATAGGGGAGTTGGAAGGGGAGGGAGACTTCACGGGTTTGAGACAAGTCCCACCTTGTGTGAGACCTCCCTTTGTAGCCGGATTTTCTGAACCTCTGGTAGCCATCTGGCCCTACTCTGCCTGTGAAACGTTTTTACAATGGGACTGGTGAATCCAGGGAGACCTCTCTGCAATCCTTATCACAGTAGGGGTAGTTAAAAAGACTTTGAAAGGACCATCCCACCTTGGGGAGTACCACTGCTTTTTTCTTATTACTTTTTATTGAGACCCAATCTCCCACATGCACCTTTTTATCTTCTTAAATTGGACCTTCTAGACCATAACCAAAATCATTAGTATGTCTTTGTATTAACAACCTAGACATGTATTCTGCTGGTGTGTGCTCAGACTGCTCACTAGGTGTTTCATTTGATTGTAAGGGTATCTTATATGGCCTTATCATTCCAAATGGGCTTAAATCTTCTTTTGGGGGTGTGATATACATACTGGTCACAGCTACTAGTAGGCAATACATCCAATTATTTTTACCTATTTCTTCCATAGCTTTTCTCAGTTTGCTTTTTAGAATGCCATTATGTCTTTCTACCAATCCAGCTGATTGGGAATGATAGGCACAATGGTATTTCCCTTTAATTCTCATCACTTCTGTCAAATGTTGTATATTTGTTAATTACAAAATGGGGTCCATTATCACCGTAAATCCTTTCAGGGATTCCAAATCTAGGAATAATATCTCTTAGTAATGCTTTGGCTACAGTCTGTGCATCTGCACTTCCTGTCGGGAATATCTCCACCCATTTGGTCAGGGTGCCTAGGTACCAAACAATATTTCTTCCTTTCACATTTGTCTAATTCAATAAAATCCATGCAAATGTGTTGGAATGGATATTGTGGTGTAGGGAACTTCCCTTTCTGTGGTCTTATACCTCCCTGAGCATTGTGTCTTGCACATATAAGACATTGAGAGCAAAAAGTTTTTTGAGTAATTTGTGAATCCATAGGCTGTACATACTTTATTTAACATCTCAGTCATCCCCCTGTTTGACACATGCGTTACTCCATGTGTCAATACTGCTGCATACCTAAATAAAGATTTTGGTAATACCGGTTTCCCTTCAGGTGACGTGTAAATGTCATCAATTATTGTGTAACCCTTTGTTTTCCAATATTGTTTTTTTCCCAAGGGGGGCATTTTTCTGCATTTCAGTAAGGACTGTATGATCTATCACTATGATTTCCTGTCATTATTTTATGTGTTTCTTGTGCCGCTATTTTGGCAGCTTCATCTGCCCTTTTATTTCCCTTTGAGATGGGGTCCGTATATTTTGTGTGTGCTTGACATTTACAGATTGCAAGCTTTTTTGGTAACTGTATTGCATCTAGGAGTTCTAAAATGAAGTCCGTATGTGAAAATGGTTTACCACTGGAAGTGACCATCCCCCTGTTTTTCCATTGTTGTGCAAAAACATGTACTGTTGAAAAGGCATATTGACTGTCAGTGTATATGGTTACAGATTTTCCTTCTGACAGTATACATGCTCTTGTCAGTGCTACAAGTTCTGCAACTTGTGCTGAATAATGTTTTGGTAGTGGCCCCGCTTCCAAAATCTCATCCTGTGTCACTACTGCATATCCTGTTGCATTTGTGCCATCTGGATTTTTCTTACTAGAACCATCAACAAAAAGTATCATGTCAGGGTTGGATAACGATACATCTTTCAGATCACTTCGTGGCAGTACCTTTTCAGTGATGACAGCAGTGCAGTCATGTTTATACCCGTCAGTAGGAAGTAGTAGTAGTGTGGATGGGTTTAATGTAGTACCCCTCTGTATTGTTAAGTGAGGTTGTGTCAAGAGTATTGTCATACAGGAAAGGTGTCGTGCTGGGCTCAAATGTGATACTTTTTGTTGTAACAGGATAACAGACACTGCATGTGGTACCTTTTCAGTTAGTAAAGTTGAATAAAGACACCAGTCCATCCGCTTCAGCCTGAGTAAGTGTGTAGCCCCTACCCCTGTACACCCACATCGTTCTCCACCCCCAAGGATCCAATGTCCCCATTCATATACCAGGGCCAAACCGGGACAGAAGCCAATCAACCCACCTGCATGTCCCGGAGTGCGGGAGGAAACCAGAGCACCCGGAGGAAATCCACGCAGGCACAGGGAGTACATGCAAACTCCAGGCAGGCAGCGCCATGATTGGGATTCGAACCAGTGACCCTCTTCACTGCTAGGCGAGAGTGCTAACCACTACACCGCTGATGCTACCAGTGCTTGTACACAGGGTGGAAGTACTCTCGTTGCACTGTCTATTTCTGTAGAGTAATCCTTCCTCTAAAACCACCTGTGCCTCTTCCTGTATGAGACCCCTCTGATTCTGCCTCAGCAGTGTACTCTTCTGCATCCTCCTCTCCTTCATCACTTTGCACAAAAACCTTTACTTTCACATTCTTTTTTTTCCTTTGTTTTCAAATACTTCTCAGAATGCTTAGCATATTGTAAAACATCTAAAACTGATGCAGTTCGGTAAGTAACCATGTTTTTAACAATGTAATCCTTATGATCCTGTTTCAATCCATTTAAAAAAAAACAATCTTTAGCTGTTGTTAATATGCACTATACACATCCTCAGCTTCGGGGAGCCCGGAGAACACTCTAAAAATCTCTCGTAATTTATTTAGGTAGTCACTGACACTTTCCTTGTCTTCTTGTACTGTCATATTTATTTTTTGCCAATCAGTCCGTTGTACCCATCTAAGATGGCATCTGTTCAATAAGGCAGTCAACCTGTTCCCTAAGTCTGGGCTTTCTGGAGGCAATGGATCCCCTCGTCCCTGTGCATTTTCTGGGGCGCAGGGGTATTCCTCACCGTCCTCCACACCATACCTAATAGGAGGTTTACTTAGTCTCTTGGCTCCTAGTACATGAGTTATGGCGTCAGTTAATGTTTCAAGGATCGATCTGTTCATCTCCAGGACTGAACTACTGTCTGGAGAGATTGAGGAAGTGGAGTTGGGGTTTTGTTCAGAGGCGGTTCCTTTGACAGGGGTGGATGTCACAGGGAAGGTGTTACTCTGGGCAGTTACTTGCACCTGAGGGGGAGGACCATTATAGGGAGGTGGTCTCTGGGTATAGCAGATGAGATCATCCTCTTTGTCCACTAGGGACAATTGGGCTTGGCATTTTTCCTTTGTTCTTCCTTCTACCCTAATTCTAGCATGCTGAAGCCAATACTCCGCCATTTCCAACCCATACCTTTTTTGAACTTTGGGTCCTGACAATTTAAGCTTATCCACAGGGCCCCAAAATAGAACTTTCTTTCTTTTTAATTTTTTTTTTTAGTATTCTGATTCAGAACTTAGCCTTTTGACTTTATAAATGTACCCAAATATAAACAGCATTGCATCATTAACACTTCACAGTTGAAAGTCTGTGAATTCTAAAAATAACTCCAATCCAATATAAATATTTACTTTAAGACTATTATTCAGACTTTTTTTCCCACCAAAAGTCCTAATATTTTCACAGATGCACAAATTGACTTCTGTCAGGCAATCTGCATTTTCTTGTTTCCGAGAAATAGCTTCTTGACCTTCTCAGCCTTTTTTTTTTTTTTTTTTTTTTTTTTTTCACATTCATCAAGCCACCTGATAATAATTCTACAACATTCTATTCATTCCAAAGTGCAATCTACCTTTTCCCAGCTACCCAAAACTATAAACAATTTCTGCCACTTGCTTCCTGTAACACCATGGCATGCTAAAATAATAACGCAACCTGGTTTTGTCAGTGTACCTTCTTTTTCTTGTATGCTAAGTTTCAATATTTACAATATAACCCTTCTGTATTGTCATAGCTAATCAAGGGTTAACTTTTACAAATTCTGGCAGGAGCAATCCTCATTCCTTACATGAGGGGAGGGGGAGGGGGAGAGAGTTCAGTGAGTTGGCTTCTTATCTCCTTTTAGAAATACGCAGCACAAAAACATGTAAACGAACAAAGCAATACAAGAGAAAAAAATATCAGCACTCCCCACACTATCGAGAGAATCAAAAAGGGTTAAACATGAACAAAGATAAAGTAAACACACACAGAAGAAAGTTAGCCTTGCGATCTTTTTAGATCACTTAACTAAACAGCGCTTAAATAGTCAGGCATTCAACCTCTGACATTCGGTATACCTCAAATCTTTTTGTTATCTGTCCGGACAGCGGGCGACGTAATTTTTTACCTTAGACAACGTCCCCAAGTGTCTCTGTCTACGAGCACTGGACCACCTAGAATATTATAGGATCAATACCAATGTCGGCAATTACAACACATTAAACCAGAAGCAAAGAGAAAGAGAAGAAAAGACTCTTAGAAAGAATTAAGAATAATTTAAATTATCTTACCTCTCAAACACCTGGACTGGATCACACAAGGTTCGGAAACAGACAGTGGAATCCAGATCTTTTGCCCCCGCCCCTTTTTCACCAAATAACATTGATTGGGGGGACTTTTAATATTCAGTGAGCTTCAAAGTCCAATACTCACCGAAGTTTTGTCGGGGCAGTCTGATCTGAAAACCAGCGTGTTGCTTCCGGCTCGAAAGACCAAAAATGTTAGGAACTTCCCTTGTGATCCGTAAAAACTCCAGATGTATTTGAGAAGCAAACAATTTATTTCTGATGTGGCCCACAACAGGGAGACATGCTTACAGGACAAGCTGCAGAAAAAAGTCCCAACAAAAGAATATCTCTCTCTCTCTCTCATACCCTACAAGAATAACACCTCTATGCTTCTATTGGCTGAGGGAACATAAATAACGTTGTCATGGCACAGGATGGCACTTTATTTGCTATTCATGTTCCGTACATTCTTAGGCTATCATATTAAGTTAAATCTAATCATCCTACCTACTATGGAGTTAATTAAGACAAAACAATACAATGAGTTAATACAATAATGTGTTCAGAAGTAAGCTTTTTAACAAATCAGTCTCAGGACTATTGTTTTTCTAATAGTCACACAATAAACATTTAAAACTTTTCTAACACCCAGGTTGGACATTGGAAGCCTCAGCTGGGGAGGAAGGAAGCCTTGAAGGAAGAGTAGAGAGTGCTGGCCTGGGTTGCGTCTGGTCTGCCAGAAAATGGAGCCTGTCATAGTATCACAGCCTGGGTACATCAAACATCATTTGCAGCTTCTGATCTCAGGGAAATCTGGACCTTATTGCACTCCCTCAGATATGTACTCCTCATGATACCAATTTTGGCCTTCAGATAGGTGATGTCTGCCGTGGGGATCATCGGCTTCGCAAAAGCAAGCAGTTTCTCCAGCGTTGCCTTCCTCTTTCTTAGGTTCTTATAAAAGGGGTGGTTCACCTGCTCCCTGAACATATCCATAGTTGCCAACATTGAAAAAACAAATGTCGGGACACTTTTTTGGCAGTAGGCAGAGTTGTATTATAATTAGGGGGCGGGGCATGCAGTTATAGGTGTGGCATAGAAAAAGATGAAAATACGCAACGCACAGCGTGCCACGGCAAAATATGGGCATGGTTTGCGTAAAATAGTGGCCATGGCTTACATGGGCGTGGCTCAAAGGGGTGTGGTTAGAGTCTGAGATGAATGCGGGATGGAGAGGGAAAGGGGGGTGAGGGGGAGGGATGGAGGGACAGCAGCCCACGATCCTACACCACAATAGCAATATGTGTATTCCAGAGTTTGACAATCAGCAGATAAAGATACTCCAAATACCTGGTGTTAGCTCTTCAATCATCCCGGCGCCATGATTGTTATGGTGTCTGGATGATTGAAGCGCATTATTTCTATTATTACATTGTAATATAAAATTAAATCATTCAACTCACCATAATGCAGAATCAGTGGAAGCCATGAGCACTTCACTAGCCACGTTGCCTGCCACCAGATGCCATCAGGTGCCCCCAGCAGAGTCCCTCCTTACATCAGGTGCCCCATCAGAGGTACCTTCATCACATCTGTGTCCATCAGCAGAGCCCCTCCTTACATCCGATGTCCCCATCAGTCCTCCTAACATCTGGTGCCCCTCTGACATCCAGACTGGCCCCTCTGACATCCAGACTACCCCCGACATCCAAACTGCCCCCCGACATCCAGACTGCCCCCCGACATAAAGACTGGCCCTGACAACCAGACCGCCCCCTGACAACCAGACCGCCCCCTGACAACCAGACTGCACCCTCTGACATCCAGACTGCCCCACCGACATCCATACTAGCCCCCCACATCCAGACTCTGACTGGTCCCAAAATCCAGATTGGCCCCTCTGACATTCACAGACTGGCCCCCGACATCCACAAACTGGCCCCCACATCCACAGACTGGCCCCCACATCCAGACTCTGACTGGCCCCTGACATCCAGACTGGCCCCCGACATCCACAGACTGGCCCCCGACATCCACAGACTGACCCCCACATCCACACTCTGACTGGCCCCTGACATCCAGAATCGCCCCCGACATCCAGACTGGCCCCTCTGACATCCACAGACTGGCCCCGATATCCAGACTCACTGGCCCCCGAAATCCACATACTGGCCCCCGACATCGACAGACTGGCCCCCGATATCCACAGACTGGCCCCCGATATCCAGACTGCCCCCGACATCCAGACTCTGACTGGCCCCCGACATCCACAGACTGGCCCCCGATATCCACAGACTGGCCCCCGGTATCCAGACTGCCCCCCGACATCCAGACTCTGACTGGCGCCCGACATCCACAGACTGGCCCCCGATATCCACAGACTGACCTACGATATCCAGACTGCCCCTCGACATTCATACTAGCCCCCCACATCCAGACTCTAACTGGCCCCCGACATCCAGACTGGCCCCTCTGATATCCACAGACTGGCCCTTGACATCCACAGACTGGCCTTCGACATCCAGACTGGCCCCCGACATCCACAGACTGGACCCGACATCCTCCAGACGTGGCGCGCCGTCATTGCCGCACAGAAAGACTTTGAACTGCGGCACCGCCCACCTTCCATGCACTTCACAGACACTGGCAGCGGGGGTGGGTGGCGCCGCAGCCTCTCTATTGAAGACCAGCTTCTGGTCTTCTTTAAAATGGCGGCTGGCGGAGACATTGTCTCCGCCAGCCACGGACCTCTAGCGGCCGGTGGCGAAAAACGGGGACAAACTGAATTTCCCGGGACAAAATTTAATCGGGACAAAGGTCCTAATCCCGGGAATGTCCCGGGAAATTTGGGACAGTTGGCAACTATGCAGATCAATGAAGATGGGGATAAATTCCCGGTCTTTGAAGGGATCCATATTCTGTGCAAGACACAACACAAGACAAACCCTATTGTCAGGCTAAACTCTTCTAATCTTGTCCCAATATAAGCCTCAATCTAGAAGCAGTATAGGCCAGTGATGTACCAAGTTAAAATTGTACCTTTGTTCGAACAATCGGCGCTTCCGCTACTCCTTCCTCCTCTCACAGATCGTATGTATGACGCACGCGCATGCGTGAAACTTAGAGCGCCCCTGATGTTCTTTCTAGTCTATTCCCCGCCCCTTGTCTTTCGTAGTGGGGAGAGCACATGGCGGAGACACAGCAGGTGCATGCTAATTACAGAAATGAGGAGGACGAGGAAAGCCCGGAGCCAGAAATGTCCCGATCCCAGAGAAGAAGATTTAAGGCCTCAAATATGTCTTTTGTAGAGATGTTGGAGATGGTGGACATATTGAAGAGGAACGACTATGATGGGAAGTATGGACCTTACCCAAACCCAAATATCAGAAAGGCCAAGATCATGACTAAAGTTGTGAAGAGTCTTCAGAAGAATTTTTGGGGTACGACGATCCAAGGATCAACTAAGAAAACGCTGGTCAGACCTGAAACTGAAGGAGCATGATCAGTACAGAAGGATCAAGCTAGTTCTTCAAAAAAGTAAGTAGTTGTCGTGTGTTCATATTATTATTATTGCTTGCATACTGCTCCATGTGCTTTGATTTAATGTTGTACAGTTTAAAATGGCCACTTTTATGTTTATGGGTTCAATCGATCATAGTAAACATTGTTCGTTCACCCACTTAAAATAAAATGTTTTGACAAGTTGCGGTTAACTACATTTGTTCAGGCCTATTTCTAGTCAAAGGAAATTTGTTGTCTAGAGGGGTTTGTAACTAGGGTGAAATGCAAACTTGATTCAGTGTAAAGGAGAGGACACTCAGCAGCTGTTTACACATCTGGACTCTCGACACCAGAACACCCTTTTTAATCAGGTGTCCCACACACATGCTCCAGTGGATATTATAGGGGTGTCTACATCTGTGAAAATTGCACAAAACAAGTAAGTATTCCAGGTTTATAAAGTGTAAAAAATAATGTTTTCAGCTTTGAACTCTGCCAAGAAAAGACAATTATATGACACTTCCAAGCAATGTTTCATATTCCTATTTCTGCCTCAAATATCAGTGTGCTAAGTATACCTTTTTTTACATTCTCATAGGGGAGAGAAGACTCAGGACGTCTGAGGACACCAGGGACCCCACACCTCCCAAAGAAGGGGAAATCCCAAAAGCACAAGCAGAGGAGGAGGAGGAAGGAGTAGTTGTTAAAACTGGCAAAATTGTCACCACAACAGGTGAGTGTCTGAGACCACAGCTTCAGGTAATAGATGTATGCCTGCATTTTTATAATACATGGTGTGTTTTTGTTGTTTATTTTTAGGTGATGTGGATGTTGTGGAAGAAGAATGTCATTTTACCAGTGAAAGTGCCCAGATCCTCATTGAGGAGATAATGGGGTGCAATTGCGATTTAGAAAATCTCAAGAAAAACATCAATGATGTTCAACAAAAAATGAAGAACATCACTGATGTTTTAGGGAGAATCTGAAGCGATTTGCGATTTTAAAAAACAGTTTTATATTTTTTCAAAAGCCAAATTTGGAAGATGCACACAGTGTCAACATGTGCTATCTCCCACCATGGGGGATCAATGTACACATTTTGTGGGTGCAACCCCTTCCTCACTACTAAAGTGGCTGAGATGAAGGGGTTGCACCCCTAAAACACGTACATTGATCCCCCATGATGGAAGATAGCACATGTTGGCTTTAGGAATTGGATCAGGAGGAAAATGGCCAGTTTGAATCACAATTTGTGTGCATCTTCCAAATTTGGCTTTTACAGGAGTGACACTCCATCTGATGAAGGCAATAAAAAATGGCTATTTATATTAATGTTACCCCAAAAAAATGTTATATACACCAAAAATGTTGATTTGTTGTAAAACCCTTTTATAAATGCACATGTGAATGTGCTTTGAGTAAAAATTGTTATTATCATCAACAATGTGTGGCTTCTTCTTTCAATACTCAAAAGCATTTTTTGTAGTAAAGTTGGTGTTTTCTGTGACAACGGGTGTTATTTACTAAAGGCAAATCCACTTTACACCCCAAGTGCAGTTTCAAGTGCACTTTTGCAGTGTACTTGTAGTGAATAGTGGATTTGCCTTTAGTAAATAACACCCACAGTGCTTTTTAATTTGTCCCAATCACGCCATTTTCATGACTTCACACATTTCTATCATGGTGCTGAAAATGAGGAATATTTTTGTCAGTAATGCATTACATACATTAACAACAAAAACAAGGTGTGTGTAGCAGACCCACAATATAATAATATTATCTGAAGAAGAGATTTCACCTCATCTCTCAAAGAAATTTTGTTTGCACTGTTGAAGAAAAAGGGCCAAAAAATGTCAAAATAAAAACCTAAGAGACAGCTAAAACAAACCCAAGCAGTAAATGAAAACAAATATTGCATTTTCAAACATAAATTTATTTAAAAAAGTTTCTCAGACTTTGTCTGGCATATCAATGGCCCCCCTACCTGCAAAGTATTCAGTTTATCTGTTTCTGACCTCACGGGCAATTTTAGGGGGCAAGCCAGGACGGCCAGCTTTAAGTGCCGTCAGGTTTGAAAGTTCTGGAAAGTCTGCCTCAGGCCCAACTTAGGCCACATAGTTTGGTGAGTTTTTTGAGAAAATTGTGCACAATGCAGCAGGAAAGCACTATATGGTTCCGTTTATATTCTGTCATGTGGATTGGAGTCAAAAATAGGTGGAACCGGCTTGCCATTATCCCGAAAATGTTCTCCGCCACTCTTCTGGTTCTGGCCAGCCGGTAATTAAAAACCCTCTGGTCTGGGGTGAGGGTTCTCATCGGGAATGGCCGCATAAGATGGTCCCTCAGCGCAAACGCTTCATCCGTGACGAAGACGAAGGGGAGTCCTTCCACATTCTCCTCTGGAGGTGGCAAGCCCAAGCTGCCACTCTGGAGACGCCAGTAGAACTCTGCCTGGGCGATCACTCCACCATCCGACATCGGGCCATTTTTCCCCCATGTCCACATACAGGACCTCTTAGGTAGCTGACACCACCGCCAACATCACTATACTATTATACCACTTGTAATTATAATAGTAGGACCCCAAGTTGGGGGGTGGAACGATGTGGACGTGTTTCCCATCAATTGCACCTCCACAATAGGGAAAGTCACAACGGGTGGCAAAGTGGGAGGTCACAGTCTGCCATTTATGTGGCGTTGAAGGAAACTGTGGAGTCAAACAAGAATTTTTTTTTTTAATTTTGCACATCAACATTGCAAACAGATTAGACACAAACATTTTTGACCAACATAAGTAGTGATGGACGAACTTCCGACGGGACGTTTCGCGAACGCGAAACGCGAACGGGCACAAACGTTCGCGAAAACGACCGTTCGCCGCGGGCTCCATTGACTTCAATGGGAGGCGAATTTCGCAAACCTTTAGGTCGAATTTGCGGCCACGGGGTAATTATTAGGGGGTAGCACGTAGTCCCACCACCTGGACAATAGCATAATACATGTATGAGGTGAATTTGGGATCGATAACTACAAGCATTTTTTTTTTATTTGGGAAATTGTTCTGACAATTCAGGACTATGGAGCTAATGAAGGCAATGGAGGAGAGGGAAGGTCAGGGACCAGGGTAGGCAAACAAGAGGGTGCAGGAGATACAGAGCACTGACAGCAGCACCGTAATACAGAGCACTGACATCAGCACCGTGACATACAGCGCTGACAGCAGCTCCGTGACATACAGCGCTGACAGCAGCTCCGTGACATACAGCGCTGACAGCAGCTCCGTGACATACAGCGCTGACAGCAGCTCCGTGACATACAGCGCTGACAGCAGCTCCGTGACATACAGCGCTGACAGCAGCACCGTGACATACAGCGCTGACAGCAGCTCCGTGACATACAGCGCTGACAGCAGCTCCGTGACATACAGCGCTGACAGCAGCTCCGTGACATACAGCACTGACAGCAGCTCCGTGACATACAGCGCTGACAGCAGCTCCGTGACATACAGCGCTGACAGCAGCACCGTGACATACAGCGCTGACAGCAGCTCCGTGACATACAGCGCTGACAGCAGCTCCGTGACATACAGCGCTGACAGCAGCTCCGTGACATACAGCACTGACAGCAGCTCCGTGACATACAGCGCTGACAGCAGCTCCGTGACATACAGCGCTGACAGCAGCACCGTGACATACAGCGCTGACAGCAGCTCCGTGACATACAGCGCTGACAGCAGCTCCGTGACATACAGCGCTGACAGCAGCTCCGTGACATACAGCGCTGACAGCAGCTCCGTGACATACAGCGCTGACAGCAGCTCCGTGACATACAGCGCTGACAGCAGCTCCGTGACATACAGCGCTGACAGCAGCTCCGTGACATACAGCGCTGACAGCAGCACCGTAAGCAGCCCCAGGAGGAAGTCAGCACAGCACAGGGATGGTGTGATCCCCTCATAATAAGAACCCCCAGGAGGAAGTCAGCACAGCACAGGGATGGTGGGAGCCCCTCATAATAAGAACCCCCAGGAGGAAGTCAGCACAGCACAGGGATGGTGGGAGCCCCTCATAATAAGAACACCCAGGAGGAAGTCAGCACAGCACAGGGATGGTGGGAACCCCTCATAATAAGCAGCCCCAGTAGAAATATGACACCGCTCAACCTCTTCAAAGAGGAGGGTAGGGGCATATAGTACGGTGTGCTTTTTTGGGTCAGGGAAGTGAGCCAAATGAATTAAGAAGGTCTGTGTGCTTGATTCCAAAAATTGTTTATAGACATATACATGGTCTACTGATCACATGTGTTGAATTCCTCCGAGATCCATGCCTCATTCATTTTTAGAAATGTGAGGTAGTTAACACTGTCGTGAGCTAGGCGAGTACGCTTATCGGTCACAATCCCCCCTGCTGCGCTGAACGTCCTTTCGGACAGGACACTGGATGAGGGGCAAGCCAACAGTTCGATTGCAAATTGGGCAAGCTCTGGCCAGAGGTCAAGCCTGCCCACCCAGTAGTCTAGGGGTTCATCACTCCTCAGAGCGTCCACATCGGCCGTTAACCCAATGTAGTCGGACACCTGACGGTCTAGGCGTTCCCTGATGCTGGATCCGGATGACACCTGTCGATGGGTCGGCTGAAAGAATGACCTCATATCCGAAGTCACCAACACATCTTCAAACCGGCCTCTTCTTGCAGGCGCTGTTGGATTGGTACCCGCAAATCCTTCTCTGGGAGTGGGAATTGCTCCTCTGCCAGCGCACGCAAAAGCAGAATGCAGCATTTCTCGAAGCAAGGCCTGGAAGTGCTGCATTCTGACAGCCCTCTGCGACGGCGGTAACATTTCCGCCATTTTGTGTTTGTACCGGGGATCTAAGTACGTTGCCACCCAGTACTGGTCCTTGACCCTCATGCTTTTTATACGGGGGTCCCTATTAAAACACTGGAGCATGAAGGCCCCCATTTGCACTCAAGCGGAAGGTATGTGGTGGTGGTGGTGTTGTTGGTGGTAGTGTCTTTGGGGGTGCACATAGCAGAGAGTGAAGAAGAGGGTGCAGATCGAGAGGATGAGGAGGGTGCAGAAGAATAAGGCTGAGTGAGCCACTCAACCAAGTCTGGTGCGTCCTTTAAAGTAATTGAACGCACCTTCTGCAACTTCCCACTTTGGCTCAAGGCTGTTGCTCCTGCCCTACCCCTACCACCCCTGCGGAAGGGCCTGCCTCTTCCTCTGCCTGTCATTTTTTAAATCACCCTGTGACAAAACTCTTAGTCCCTATACCGCTGAAGGACTGCTGCAGTATAGGGCAGCGGTCAGCAGTAGTGCACGTCAACCCTATGTATTGTGGACCGATAGCGGTCCTTACAGAACAGCAGACTGTACTGCACTCAGGCCTATGTACCGTAGCACCCTATACCAAGTTACCAGTCCTTATAAGAACTTTTGTGGACCAAGCAGGTTGTGTGTTAGTGATTAGCAGACTGTACGTCAGTCCCTATACCAATGAAGGACTGCTGCAGTATAGGGCAGCGGTCAGCAGTAGTGCACGGCAACCCTATGTATTGTGGACCGATAGCGGTCCTTACAGAACAGCAGACTGTACTGCACTCAGGCCTATGTACCGTAGCACCCTATACCAAGTTACCAGTCCTTATAAGAACTTTTGTGGACCAAGCAGGTTGTGTGTTAGTGATTAGCAGACTGTACGTCAGTCCCTATACCAATGAAGGACTGCTGCAGTATAGGGCAGCGGTCAGCAGTAGTGCACGTCAACCCTATGTATTGTGGACCGATAGCGGTCCTTACAGAACAGCAGACTGTACTGCACTCAGGCCTATGTACCGTAGCACCCTATACCAAGTTACCAGTCCTTATAAGAACTTTTGTGGACCAAGCAGGTTGTGTGTTAGTGATTAGCAGACTGTACGTCAGTCCCTATACCAATGAAGGACTGCTGCAGTATAGGGCAGCGGTCAGCAGTAGTGCACGTCAACCCTATGTATTGTGGACCGATAGCGGTCCTTACAGAACAGCAGACTGTACTGCACTCAGGCCTATGTACCGTAGCACCCTATACCAAGTTACCAGTCCTTATAAAAACTTTTGTGGACCAAGCAGGTTGTGTGTTAGTGATTAGCAGACTGTACGTCAGTCCCTATACCAATGAAGGACTGCTGCAGTATAGGGCAGCGGTCAGCAGTAGTGCACGTCAACCCTATGTATTGTGGACCGATAGCGGTCCTTACAGAACAGCAGACTGTACTGCACTCAGGCCTATGTACCGTAGCACCCTATACCAAGTTACCAGTCCTTATAAAAACTTTTGTGGACCAAGCAGGTTGTGTGTTAGTGATTAGCAGACTGTACGTCAGTCCCTATACCAATGAAGGACTGCTGCAGTATAGGGCAGCGGTCAGCAGTAGTGCACGGCAACCCTATGTATTGTGGACCGATAGCGGTCCTTACAGAACAGCAGACTGTACTGCACTCAGGCCTATGTACCGTAGCACCCTATACCAAGTTACCAGTCCTTATAAGAACTTTTGTGGACCAAGCAGGTTGTGTGTTAGTGATTAGCAGACTGTACGTCAGTCCCTATACCAATGAAGGACTGCTGCAGTATAGGGCAGCGGTCAGCAGTAGTGCACGTCAACCCTATGTATTGTGGACCGATAGCGGTCCTTACAGAACAGCAGACTGTACTGCACTCAGGCCTATGTACCGTAGCACCCTATACCAAGTTACCAGTCCTTATAAGAACTTTTGTGGACCAAGCAGGTTGTGTGTTAGTGATTAGCAGACTGTACGTCAGTCCCTATACCAATGAAGGACTGCTGCAGTATAGGGCAGCGGTCAGCAGTAGTGCACGTCAACCCTATGTATTGTGGACCGATAGCGGTCCTTACAGAACAGCAGACTGTACTGCACTCAGGCCTATGTACCGTAGCACCCTATACCAAGTTACCAGTCCTTATAAAAACTTTTGTGGACCAAGCAGGTTGTGTGTTAGTGATTAGCAGACTGTACGTCAGTCCCTATACCAATGAAGGACTGCTGCAGTATAGGGCAGCGGTCAGCAGTAGTGCACGTCAACCCTATGTATTGTGGACCGATAGCGGTCCTTACAGAACAGCAGACTGTACTGCACTCAGGCCTATGTACCGTAGCACCCTATACCAAGTTACCAGTCCTTATAAAAACTTTTGTGGACCAAGCAGGTTGTGTGTTAGTGATTAGCAGACTGTACGTCAGTCCCTATACCAATGAAGGACTGCTGCAGTATAGGGCAGCGGTCAGCAGTAGTGCACGGCAACCCTATGTATTGTGGACCGATAGCGGTCCTTACAGAACAGCAGACTGTACTGCACTCAGGCCTATGTACCGTAGCACCCTATACCAAGTTACCAGTCCTTATAAGAACTTTTGTGGACCAAGCAGGTTGTGTGTTAGTGATTAGCAGACTGTACGTCAGTCCCTATACCAATGAAGGACTGCTGCAGTATAGGGCAGCGGTCAGCAGTAGTGCACGTCAACCCTATGTATTGTGGACCGATAGCGGTCCTTACAGAACAGCAGACTGTACTGCACTCAGGCCTATGTACCGTAGCACCCTATACCAAGTTACCAGTCCTTATAAGAACTTTTGTGGACCAAGCAGGTTGTGTGTTAGTGATTAGCAGACTGTACGTCAGTCCCTATACCAATGAAGGACTGCTGCAGTATAGGGCAGCGGTCAGCAGTAGTGCACGTCAACCCTATGTATTGTGGACCGATAGCGGTCCTTACAGAACAGCAGACTGTAACGCACTCAGGCCTATGTACCGTAGCACCCTATACCAAGTTACCAGTCCTTATAAGAACTTTTGTGGACCAAGCAGGTTGTGTGTTAGTGATTAGCAGACTGTACGTCAGTCCCTATACCAATGAAGGACTGCTGCAGTATAGGGCAGCGGTCAGCAGTAGTGCACGGCAACCCTATGTATTGTGGACCGATAGCGGTCCTTACAGAACAGCAGACTGTACTGCACTCAGGCCTATGTACCGTAGCACCCTATACCAAGTTACCAGTCCTTATAAGAACTTTTGTGGACCAAGCAGGTTGTGTGTTAGTGTTTAGCAGACTGTGCGTCAGTCCCTATACCGCTGAAGGACTGCTGCAGTATAGGGCAGCGGTCAGCAGTAGTGCACGGCAACCCTATGTATTGTGGACCGATAGCGGTCCTTACAGAACAGCAGACTGTAACGCACTCAGGCCTATGTACCGTAGCACCCTATACCAAGTTACCAGTCCTTATAAGAACTTTTGTGGACCAAGCAGGTTGTGTGTTAGTGATTAGCAGACTGTACGTCAGTCCCTATACCAATGAAGGACTGCTGCAGTATAGGGCAGCGGTCAGCAGTAGTGCACGGCAACCCTATGTATTGTGGACCGATAGCGGTCCTTACAGAACAGCAGACTGTAACGCACTCAGGCCTATGTACCGTAGCACCCTATACCAAGTTACCAGTCCTTATAAGAACTTTTGTGGACCAAGCAGGTTGTGTGTTAGTGATTAGCAGACTGTACGTCAGTCCCTATACCAATGAAGGACTGCTGCAGTATAGGGCAGCGGTCAGCAGTAGTGCACGGCAACCCTATGTATTGTGGACCGATAGCGGTCCTTACAGAACAGCAGACTGTACTGCACTCAGGCCTATGTACCGTAGCACCCTATACCAAGTTACCAGTCCTTATAAGAACTTTTGTGGACCAAGCAGGTTGTGTGTTAGTGTTTAGCAGACTGTGCGTCAGTCCCTATACCGCTGAAGGACTGCTGCAGTATAGGGCAGCGGTCAGCAGTAGTGCACGGCAACCCTATGTATTGTGGACCGATAGCGGTCCTTACAGAACAGCAGACTGTAACGCACTCAGGCCTATGTACCGTAGCACCCTATACCAAGTTACCAGTCCTTATAAGAACTTTTGTGGACCAAGCAGGTTGTGTGTTAGTGATTAGCAGACTGTACGTCAGTCCCTATACCAATGAAGGACTGCTGCAGTATAGGGCAGCGGTCAGCAGTAGTGCACGGCAACCCTATGTATTGTGGACCGATAGCGGTCCTTACAGAACAGCAGACTGTAACGCACTCAGGCCTATGTACCGTAGCACCCTATACCAAGTTACCAGTCCTTATAAGAACTTTTGTGGACCAAGCAGGTTGTGTGTTAGTGTTTAGCAGACTGTGCGTCAGTCCCTATACCGCTGAAGGACTGCTGCAGTATAGGGCAGCGGTCAGCAGTAGTGCACGTCAACCCTATGTATTGTGGACCGATAGCGGTCCTTACAGAACAGCAGACTGTAACGCACTCAGGCCTATGTACCGTAGCACCCTATACCAAGTTACCAGTCCTTATAAGAACTTTTGTGGACCAAGCAGGTTGTGTATTAGTGTTTAGCAGACTGTGCGTCAGTCCCTATACCGCTGAAGGACTGCTGCAGTATAGGGCAGCGGTCAGCAGTAGTGCACGGCAACCCTATCTATTGTGGACCGATAGCGGTCCTTACAGAACAGCAGACTGTACCGCACCCAAGCCTATGTACCGTAGCACCCTAGACAGACCAAGTTACCAGTCCTTATAAGAACTTTTGTGGAACAAGTGAGTTGTGAATGATTAGCAGACTGCAGCAGAAGGGCAGCAGTCAAGTATAATATTCTTTCTATATTTGGAAGAAAGAATATTATACGTGTACAAGCCTATTACCGTACCACTGATACCAGTCCTGAAAAGAACCTTTGTGGAACTAATAGTAACAGCAAGTCTTTAAAATTATCCTCACTGCCTGACACACTGCTTCCTGCCTGTCCCTATACAAATTGGCAAAAAAGAGTAGGCTGGAACGATTAGCTGGAACAGCTCTTTTGTGGACCTGATAGTAACAGCTAATGATGATGATGATGATGATGATGAAGAAAGACTAATCTGGCTGAGCTGTCCCTAAAATAGCAGCATACAGCGCTCTGTCCCTTTATCTAAACTGACAAAAGAAACTCAGGCTGCTGACCTAACACCTATACCAGTCCTGAAAAGAACTTTTGTGTACCAAATAGCTAGCGTTTTCTCTGTCCCTACTCCACACAGGATCCTTTCCCTACAGTGACAGAAGAAAGAATGTAAAATGGCCACCGGATCGGGTGTATTTATAGGTTAGGGGGAATGTCCAAGTGTCCATGAGCTGTCATGTCTCAATTGGTTGTCCTGTAACACATGATAAACGTGTCACGAAAGGTTAAAGTTCTTGTATACATTAAACACGTAAGTCCGCCGGGGCGAACGACGGAAAAAGGCGTTCGAACCCGCGGACGGCGAAAGTCGGAAATTCGCCGCGAAACGACCGCCGGGCGAACCGTTCGGCCATCACTAAACATAAGTATAAACATTTTTGAAATGACTATTTAAAGACAAAAGTATAAGGTCCACTTATCAGATTCCTCACCCCATCTGATGGCCCATTGCAAAAATGTAGGGGGGGGGGGGTGTTTTGGACAGGTAACCTTCTCCACTTCATTGAGAGCTGAATGCATAAATAATGTGTGTTAACTTTGGCCAGCCCCTCCTTGCTAACACTATTGGCAGCCCACTGGACAGGTAAGAATTGTCATAATAACAAAAAATAAAAATACACACTGAACAAACGGAAGCACATTTTTACATTCTGCTGAAAGTATTCAGGCAGGCCCTTGCACTACATGCTTTGGTGAATTCATCCATAAAATCTGACCACAAAAGAGGTAGGTATAGTGTGTATGGGGTGGAAAAGTCAGCAGATAGAAGATTGCTATCAGCTGACTTAGTGGTTGGGGGAGGGGGGATCCAAATGACTTTGGGACACCAAAACAAAAGCCTCTGGAACTCTGCATGAATTTAAGGACACACATAACATTTGTACACATTTTAGGGAATGTTTAGGGGAAAGCACTACTATGGAGCTGACAAAATACATTGCTAAGTGACTAGGCTATAGGTGTATATGGGCCAAGAAGAGCATGCTGGGGAGGTTAGTGAAGGCAAATATGCATGGAGGACAAAAAAGGAATGTTAACCACTTCAATACCAGGCACTTAAACACCTTCCTGCCCAGACCAATTTTGAGCTTTCAGCGATGTCGCACCTTGAATGACAATTGCGCGGTCATGCTACACTGTACCCAAATGAAATTATTATCATTTTTTCCCCACAAATAGAGCTTTCTTTTGGTGGTATTTGATCACTTTTTTTTTGTTTCAGTTTCAAAACTTTGTAAATAAGTAAGTTTTCCCCTTCACTGATGGGCACTGATGGGGCTACACTGATGGGCACTGATAAGGTGGCACTGATGGGCACCGATGAGGTGGCACCAATGATGTGGCACTGATGGGCGGCACTGATGGGCACTGATAGGCGGCACTGATGGGGGGCACTGATGGGTGACACAGATGGGCACTGATAGGTGGCACAAATTGGCACTGACAGCTGGCACGGATTGGCATGGATGGGCGGCATGGATGGGTATGGATAGGCGGTACAGATGGGCATGGATAGGCGGCACAGATGGGCATGGATAGGTGGCACAGATGGGCATGGATGAGCACTGATAGGTGGCATGGATGGGCACTGATAGGCGGCACAGATGGGCACTGATAGGCGGCATTGTATTATATTATACTGCACTAATGGATGCCAATCAGTGCCAAACAATAATGCATGCCAATCAGTGATGCCCATTGTGGGCACTGATTGGCATCCATTGTGGGCACTGACTGGAATCAATGGTGGTCTAGGGTGGCATACCTTGTGCTGGGCAGCCCTGGTGGTCTGGTGGTGTCCCTGGCGGTCCGGTGTGGGCATCCTCAGGGGGGGCTGCACTGATAATCGATCAGCACAGACCCCCCCCTGTCAGAGGAGCAGCCGATCGGCTCTCCTCTACTCGCGTCTGACAGACACGAGTGAGGAAAAGCCGATCACCAGCCCTTCCTATTTACACTGTGATCAGCCGTGATTGGACACGGCTGATCACATGGTAAAGAGACTCTTTACCGAGATCGTAGTTGCGGGGTGTCAGACTGACACCCTGCAACAACGATCGCCGAAATGCGTGCCCTCGGCTCGAAATCCTGATCACGTCATATGACGTCCGGTCAGGATTTTGAAACCACTATGCCGCCGTGTATCTGTTATAGGGCGGGCGGCAAGTGGTTAAAAGCTTCCAGCATGCATGAGGACAAAGGGGCACAGCATATTACAGCATATTAAAATCATGGTAATTAGGGGATGATGAAATAAATACAATACATTTGCAAACATTAAATACATAGAATGTGATGTTAAAGGAGAAAACTTACCTTAACCACTACAGATCCGCGCTATTGCCAAATGACGGCATTAGCGCGGACCTACATTTCCGGGACTACGTCTATTGACGTGGTCCCGGTTACGAGCGGCCTGCGCGCCCTGTGATCGGCGAGTCTGTGAGACTCGCCTGATCACCGATCCGTGTAAGGGGTCGATCCCGACCCCTTATCACGTGATCAGCTGTCAGCCAATGACAGCTGATCATGTGATAGAACGGAGCCGGTAATCGGCTATTATTCCTCCTCGCGCTGACAGCGCGAGGAGAGAAAAAAAGAGCCGATCGCCGGCGGCCGTGATCGGGACATCAGTCCCGATCACGGCCATCAATACAAGGGACCACCTGCCACCTGCCTGTGCCCACCTGCCTCCCGCAGTGCCATCCTGAAATAAAATAAAAGCAAAAGTAAGTGCCCCCCGTCAGTGCCCCCCGTCAGTGCCCATAGTGCCCACAGTGCCACCCACAGTGCCACCCACAGTGCCACCCAATCTGCCTCAAAGGTGCTGCACCCCAGTGCCGCCCATCAGTGCCCAGCAGTGCCGCCCATCTGTGCCCAGCAGTGCCCAGCAGTGCCGCCCATCAGTGCCCAGCAGTGCCACCTATCAGTGCCCATCAGTCCCATCTATCTGTGGTACCTATCAGTGCCCATCCGTGCCACCCATCCGTGCCACTTATCCGTGCCACCCATCCGTGCCATCTTATCTGTGCCCATCTTTGCCCATCAGTGCCGCCTTATCTGTGCCCATCGGTGCCGCCTTATCTGTGCCTATTAGTGCCGCCTTAACTATGCCTATCAGTGCCCACCGGTGCAGCCCATCAGTGCCCACCAATGCAGCCCATCAGTGCCCACCAATGCAGCCCATCAGTGCCCACCAATGCAGCCCATCAGTGCCCACCAATGCAGCCTATCAGTGCCGCCTAATCAGCGCACTTCAATGAAGGAGAAAAATGACCCGTTTGCAAAATTTTACTATTAAAACATGATTTTTTTTTTTTTTTTTTTTGCATCTTTTTTTGTTTGTTTAGCAAAAAATAAAACTCCGAGCTGTAACTAAATACCACCAAAAGAAAGCTCTATTTGTGGGAAAAAAATGATAAAAATTTCATTTGGGTACAGTGTTGTATGCCCGCGCAATTGTCACTCAAAGTGCATCAGCGCTGAAAGCTGAAAATTGGTCTGGGACTGAGGGGGGTTTAAGTGCCCAGTAAGCAAGTGGTTAATATAGTCCTTCTGCAGGACCTGAATTATGGCAGAACAGGTCTCTGGAATAATGATCCCCAGAGTCTGGAGGGAGATGCCTGTGGAGCAGTGTTTCTCAACTCCAGTCCTCAAGGCGCCCCAACAGGTCATGTTTTCAGGATTTTACTCAGATGGAACGGCTGTGGTAATTACTAAGGCAGTGAAACTGATCAAATCACCTGTGCAAAATAATGGAAAGGTCCTGCAGGCTTCTTCCAGTCCCCAAATAGGCAACTAGCCTCTGCTCCGGAGTGATGGCTTGCCACATGCAGGTATCCTGCCTGCTGATATGAGGGGTCAGCAAAGCCAACAGACAGTGAAAAACGGGGTCCGTCATCCTGAGATAATTCCTGAAATAATCAGCATTATTCTCCTGGATCTCTTGAAGCAAAGACATGTGTGAGAATTGGTCACGCTGGAGCAACAAATTCTTGCTCCATAAACTCCTCCTTGCCCTGTTCATGGACTGGGCTTGTGTCAAAACTAAAAGCCCAACACCAAGCCCCTGCACAGCATGAACTCTACGACGAGTACATACACGCAACATGGCTTCAGAACAGTCGGCTGGTCAGAACGGACTAACAGAAAGCACTGAAAAACAGCAAGGCCTGAAAGAACAAACTAAAAATCAACAACGTGTGGACAGAACACACTGGGTATCAAATACAGTACTACTATAAATAGCACACACTGACAAACAAATGTGAACTGACTACACGCACTGAAAAGAAGATATGAACCCACAAGCACAAACTGAAGAGCAGTAATGATCTGAAGCACAAGTCTGAAAAGTGCAAATCGTCTCTAACCAAACTTCTACTAACAATATAGCGATAAACACAAGATCAGCAGAAGGAGCCCAAAGGATGCCGCACGTGGTGTTGAACTTCCCTTTTATAGTCTCGTCGTATGTGCTGTATGTCACCGCATTCTTGACGATCGGAAGTTCCGACAACTTGGTGCAACCGTGTGTATGCAAGACAAGTTTGAGCCAACATCCGTTGGAAAAAAATCTGATGGATTTTGTTGTTGGAATGTCTGATCATGTGTATGGGACATCAGAGGTTTTGCTCTTTTCCCTCACATTTAGTGCTATAAAGAGTTCCTATTAGGTATCGAATAAAGTGGATGTATTAATTCACAAAGCAAAAAGGCCATTACTTCTGCATAAGGCCTGGTTCACTAGTCACATAGTTAGTCTGGCTGAAAAAAGACATCTAGTTCAACCAAAAAAAGAAAAAAAACTTCTAAATACATACAGACACACACACACACACACATACACACATGTATAGTACTATATATACAATCCTATACCCACAGTTAATCCAGAGGAAGGCAAAAATAAAAAATAAACATAATAAAATAAATAAAGCATGATTTAATCTGCTCCAGTAGGGGAAGAAAATCCTTCCTAGTCCCCCAAGAGGCAATCAAATATTCCCTGGTAGGGATGGCCGAACGGTTCGGTCGGCGGTCGTTTCGCGGCGAATTTCGGCTGTTCGCCGTCCGCCCGATCGGCGGACTTCCGTGTTTACTGTGTAAAAGAACTTTTACCTATGATGACACATCCATCATGGGGTACAGGACAGCCAATTGAGACATTACAGCACATGGACACTTGGACATTCCCCCTAACTTATAAATAGACCTGATCCAGTGGCCATTTTACATTCTTTCGTATTTCACTATAGGGAGAGGTTGCTGTGTGGAGCAGGGAGAAAATGCAGTGACCCAAATCGCTAGCTATTTGGTCCACAAAAGTTCTTTTCAGGACTGGTATAGGTGTTAGGTGTAGTTCAGGATATAGGTTTGAGGCACTGCTGTGCTAGTGATTGTTGCAGCAGTCTGTCTTTTGTCAGTGTAGAGAGAGGGACAGGACGCTGTGTGCAGCAGGGACAGTCAGTTTAATCATCAGCTATTACTATTAGGTCCACAAAAGTCCTTTTCAGGACTGGTATGGTCAGGGGAGGGCTGACAGCCTTAGGCCTGGGGGGCAAGTCCAGTCACGTGGCCCACTTTAACCCCAAATAAGTTCACTATCTATGCCCACCTTGTATTACAAGGTTACCCATGGCTAGTGGCCAGCAGAGCCCTACAGGCCATGATAAGCTCCCAGCAGGACCTACAGGTGCATGGCCAGCTCCCAGCCTGTGGGTCCTGCTGGGCACTGGCCATAGCCAGCTCCCAGTAGGACCAACAGGCAGCGGTGGTGCGTCCATAAAGGCGCATGAGCGCTGCCCCCCTGTCACTCGCTCTCTCACATAGATAGATTGCATGAATCTATATATGGTTGCTGCTGCCGCCCCCTATTCATGTGCCTGGTCCTTTGTTGGGCGCCATGCATATGAATTACAGCGGTGGAGTTTCTTTGGAAATGCCTGATTAGAGCCATAGGCTCAAATAGGCTTCCTGATTAGAGCCATGGGCTCTAATAGGCTTCCAAAAGGGAAAACAGCGGGCACACTGCTGTGCGTTCGCCGATTACTTATTGGTGTGTTAGAGAACCGAAGACATTGCTTTCCTAACACTGACCTGGCTCACAGCCAATCAGGTTGCTCAGGTCATGTTACCTGTCACCTGATTGGCTGAAACAACAGGCGCCGCTATTGGACGCCTGATGGGAGGAGAGGACGGGAGGAAAAGAAGTGCAGGAGACGCATGAAGGACCCACTCGTTGTCACCTGCTGCCCCACAAGACAGGGCAAGTGCAGGGCAGAAGGCAAGCGGGTGGCACACTGTCACACTGGCAGCATTTGATTGGCACAGTGGCTGCGAATAATTTTTTTTTTCAAATTTTTTTCAGTTTGCCCCCCCCCCAAAATATTTTAGCACCAGCCGCCACTGCCAACAGGCCATGATTAGTTCCAGCAGGACCCACAGGGAATGGCCAGCTCCCAGCAGGACATCATGTACTGTACCATTCCCGAGTCTTTTCTGCAGGTGATCCCTCTGTGTAACGCGGGGACAAGGTCATCCATTGCCCAGGCAAAGATAGCAAACTGCGCCCCCCCCCCCAGGTGGAAGAGGGAATGGGGGTAATAGTGCCATAATATTTGTGACATGCTGTGGGGTCACTGGAAGGAAAAAAAAAATGCTGCTGCATTTCTGTCAGTTTGAGAAGGACTGATTGATAACTATGTCAGTGCCATCCAGTGCACTGTGATAAAATGTAGAATTACTGTATTTTATTGCAGCTTACTGCACCGCACCTCTGGACGGTACTGCAGTGTAAATGGGGCACATAGAGAACAGCTGTATTCTATGTGCTCTAGCAGTGACTGGTATTTTTTTCAGTGTGGAAAAATGCCAGTCACTGCACTAGTGTGAAAAAGCACAAATTCTGTAGTATAAGTTAATGGAGAGTGAAGGGCTGCATGTGTTAGACTGAGGCATGATTCTGAGAGAACTATTGTATTAGGCAAAAGTAAGGCCGCGTACACACGGGCGGACTGCTCGCCCAACTTTGTCCGCTGAACAGTGTTTGGGCGGACAGTCCGCTCGTGTGTGGGCTTTCAGCGGACAGTTTCAGCGGACAGTTTGACGGACAAGGTTTTTCGGAAATTCCGTAAAACTGTCCGCTGAAACCTTGTTTCAGCGAACAGTCCGCTCGTGTGTAGGCTTGTTCGTCAAACAAAGTTGCGCGCATGCTCAGAAAGGATTTTCACGCCGAAAGTTATAATGCAGTGTATAGGACGTCGTATTTTTCGTCCCGTCGTACGTGCCGTTCACGTCATCGCGCACGGTTTCAGCAAACTGTTCGTCCGTCGTGTGTGGCCATGTCCGTCCATGCTAAGTTTGAGCGGACTGTTTGCCGAAACTGTTGGACGGACAAAGTTGGGCGAACAGTCCGCGCGTGTGTACGCGGCCTAAGCTGGGATGGAAAGGGTGTCAGCCCAAGTACATGTGTGGAATGCCCAGAGCTGAGAGGCTACAGTGATTTATATGAGGAGAGCAGAATTACAAAACAGGAGAGAAGATAAAATGAATGGGAAAAAGATAAGTGAATTGGTGCAAGGAGAGTGTGACTTACCTACAGCAAGATTGTACCGACCAGGAGAGATGAGCGCACAGAGGGAGGGGGAGGGGGATGAAGCATGAGTGAAATCAGCCTGGAATAAATGAAAGAATCTGAACAGAAACAAACGTGAGGTGTCCTGAAAGGAGAGAGAGGTTATAGGAGAGCAGCCAGTAGGAGAGTTAACAGAGCAGCAGGAGAATGATAGCTTGAAGTTGCTGGCTGACCGGCCCCCCTGTGAAGTGATGGGTCTCCCTGCCGGGAATAGAAGTTACCTGCTTTGCTGCTCAGTTCCCTCCAGTCTCTACCCACCAGACTACAACTCTCAGAATGCAGCGCAGCAGCAACACAGCCAATCAGCGGCTGACTTCCTCAAAAAAAAAAAAAAAAAAAAAATATGTCAGCAAACAGCCTGTTTTGATTAAAAGTTAGACGGCCTGGGGGGAGATTTCCACCCTGCCCCCCGGCCCAGCCCGCCCCTGGGTATGGTAAAGTAATACAGGATATAGTTTTGAGTGCTATTCAAGTTATTGTTCCAGCAGCCTGTGTTTTGTCAGTTTAAATAGGGACAGGCAGGGAGCTGTGTGTGGCAGTGAGGGACAGTCAGTTTAATCAGTAGCTGTTACTATTAGGTCCACAAAGGTTCTTTTCAGGACTGGTATGGTAATAGGCTTGTACACGTATAATATTCTTTCTTCCAAATATAGAAAGAATATTATACTTGACTGCTGCCCTTCTGCTGCAGTAGTCCTTTATGAGTATAGGGACTGAGGTACAGTCTGCTAATCATTCACAACCTACTAGTTCCACAAAGGTCCTTATAAGGACTGGTAAGGTATAGGGTACTACAGTACATAGGGTTGAGTGAGGTACAGTCTGCTATTCCTTAAGGACTGGTATAGGTCCACAATATATAGGGTTGAGGTGCACTACTGCTGACTGCTGACCATCTGCTGCAGTAGTCCTTTATGAGTATAGGGACTGAGGTACAGTCTGCTAATCATTCACAACCTACTAGTTCCACAAAGGTCCTTATAAGGACTGGTAAGGTATAGGGTACTACAGTACATAGGGTTGAGTGAGGTACAGTCTGCTATTCCTTAAAGCGGAGGTCCACCCTAAAATGGACCTCCGCTCATCGGAATCCCCCCCTCCGGCGCCACAATTGGCACCTTTCAGGGGGGAGGGGGGTGCAGTTACCTGGATAATCCAGGTAACTGCACCCACTTCCGGGATAGCTGTCTGCGGAAAGGGGCATAGATTACGCCCCTTTCCGCAACTGCCCGCCCCTTTGCGCAAGTGCCCCGCTGCCTGCTGGGAAACACACAGTTCCCAGAGGCAGCGGGGACCGTCCGGATTGCGCCGCGCGGCTCGCGCATGCGCAGTAGGGAACCGGGAAATGAAGCCGAAATGCTCCATTTCCTGATTCCCATACCCAAGATGGCGGTGGCAGGACCCGACAGACGACCTAGTGATTGGCTTCGGGTGCCGACATCGCGGGCGCGCTGGACAGGTAAGTGTCACTATTTTAAAAGTCAGCAGCTGCAGTATTTGTAGCTGCTGGCTTTTAAAAAAAAA
This sequence comes from Lithobates pipiens, assembly GCF_037356315.1. Taxonomy (NCBI): domain Eukaryota; kingdom Metazoa; phylum Chordata; class Amphibia; order Anura; family Ranidae; genus Lithobates; species Lithobates pipiens. The sequence continues at coordinate 288,240,630 of NW_027507764.1, forward strand.
AAAAAAACGCGGAGTCCCGGTGGACTCCCGCTTTAAGGACTGGTATAGGTCCACAATATATAGGGTTGAGGTGCACTACTGCTGACTGCTGCCCTTCTGCTGCAGTAGTCCTTTATGAGTATAGGGACTGAGGTACAGTCTGCTAATCATTCACAACCTACTAGTTCCACAAAGGTCCTTATAAGGACTGGTAAGGTATAGGGTACTACAGTACATAGGGTTGAGTGAGGTACAGTCTTCTATTCCTTAAGGACTGGTATAGGTCCACAATATATAGGGTTGAGGTGCACTACTGCTGACTGCTGCCCTTCTGCTGCAGCAGTCCTTTATCAGTATAGGGACTGAGGTACAGTCTGCTAATCATTCACAAACTTCTAGTTCCACAAAGGTCCTTATAAGGACTGGCAAGGTATAAGGTACTACAGTACATAGTGTTGAGTGAGGTACAGTCTGCTATTCCTTAAGGACTGGTATAGGTCCACAATATATAGGGTTGAGGTGCACTACTGCTGACTGCTGCCCTTCTGCTACAGTAGTCCTTTATCAGTATAGGGACTGAGGTACAGTCTGCTAATCATTCACAACCTACTAGTTCCACAAAGGTCCTTATAAGGACTGGTAAGGTATAGGGTACTACAGTACATAGGGTTGAGTGAGGTACAGTCTACTATTCCTTAAGGACTGGTATAGGTCCACAATATATAGGGTTGAGGTGCACTACTGCTGACTGTTGCCCTTCTGCTGCAGTAGTCCTTTATGAGTATAGGCACTGAGGTACAGTCTGCTAATCATTCACAACCTACTAGTTCCACAAAGGTCCTTATAAGGACTGGTAAGGTATAGGGTACTACAGTACATAGGGTTGAGTGAGGTACAGTCTGCTAGTCCTTAAGGACTGGTATAGGTCCACAATATATAGGGTTGAGGTGCACTACTGCTGACTGCTGCCCTTCTGCTACAGTAGTCCTTTATCAGTATATGGACTGAGGTACAGTCTGCTAATCATTCACAACCTACTAGTTCCACAAAGGTCCTTATAAGGACTGGTAAGGTATAGGGTACTACAGTACATAGGGTTGAGTGAGGTACAGTCTGCTATTCCTTAAGGACTGGTATAGTTCCACAATATATAGGGTTGAGGTGCACTACTGCTGACTGCTGCCCTATACTGCAGCAGTCCTTTATCAGTATAGGGACTGAGAGTTTTGTCACAGGGTCATTTAAAAAATGACAGGCAGAGGAAGAGGCAGGCCCTTCCGCAGGGGTGGTAGGGGTAGGGCAGGAGCAACAGGCTTGAGCCAAAGTGGGAAGTTGCAAAAGGTGCGTTCAATTACTTTAAAGGACGCATCAGACTTGGTTGAGTGGCTCACTCAGCCTTACTCTTCTGCACCCTCCTCATCCTTTCGATCTGCACCCTCTTCTTCACTCTCTGCTATGTGCACCCCCAAAGACACTACCACCAACAACACCACCACCACCACCACCACATACCTTCCGCTTGAGTCACAGGAATTATTTTCCGATCCATATCAAGACATTTCTGATGCGCAGCCACTCTTGGCATTGGATCAGGAAGAGGAGGTAGCAACAACCGCCACACAGCAGTCTGACGACAGTACCCAGATCAGCCCAAGGAGGAGGTTGGTCCCCGGTGTTGCTGCCTACTCCGAGATCTCTACTTATAGTGGTGGGGAAGGTGACGTCGATGATGACGTGTCTAGTGATGTCACATGGGTGCCCACAAGAGATGAAGAGGAGGGGAGTTCAGAGGGAGATATGGACCAGCAGATAGGGAGGAGAAGCAGTAATAACTTACATTGCACAGGAGGGGCAAAGCAGACTGCAAATGTATCAGGAGCGAGTCATCGACCATGTACGGTCAAATCTGGCGCTCCCAGGACGCCAGCACATAGATCCGCAGTGTGGCCTTTTTTTAACGTGTCCGCTGCTTACAATAGTGTTGCCATCTGCAATCTTTGCAGTCAAGGCATTAGTCGCGGTAAGCCCAACACTCACCTAGGGACGACTGCCTTAAGAAGGCACATGAGCAGCCATCACCGAGCCCAGTGGGAGCAACGGAACACACAAAGCCACACTCCAGGCTCTCACTGTCCAGCCTCGTCTTCTACTTCTCCTTCTCCTCTCTCCCCACAATTGTCCTCCACTCCACCTTCCATCACGCCAAGCTCACGTTTTTCTGCAAAAAGGCAGGCTTCCGTGGGCCTAATGTTCAAGCATAAAAAAATTATGACGCCGGATAACCCTCTTGCCCAACGGTTGACGCTGGCTTGTCAGACTGGTAGCCCGCCAACTACTGCCATATAAACTGGTGGACTCGGAGGCCTTTTGAAAATTTGTGGCCATTGGAACACCACAATGGAAGGTCCCAGGAAGGAAGTATTTCTCAGAGAAGGGCATCCCAGAGCTATATGGCCATGTTCAGCGGCAAGTGAATGTATCTCTGGCACACAGTGTCGGTGCCAAGATACATCTGACCACAGACACGTGGTCTAGCAAACACGGGCAGGGAATGTATATCACTTTTACTGCCCACTGGGTGAACCTTCTGACGGCCATCAAGCATGTAACCCGTGACACCCGTGTAGATTTGGTTTTACCGCCATGGATTGCATGCAGGCCTGGCTCTTCTTCTCCTCCTCCTCCTACTCCATCCTCCTCCCTCTCCTCCTCGGCTGACTCCTCCTTTTCCGCTGCTAGCGTCTCTTCCGCTGCGCCGCCCAAGCTCCCCAGAACCTATTCGACATGCCAGGTGAGACGTTGCCATGCCGTGCTGCGTCTGTTGTGCCTGGAAGCCAAGAGCCACACTGGCCCGGCACTCCTTTCAGCTTTGCGATCACAGGCAGATCAGTGGCTAACACTGCTCAATTTGACAGTTGGTAAAGTGGTGTGTGACAACGGTGCCAGTCTGCTTAGCGCATTGAAACAGGGCAAAATTACGCACGTGCCATGCATGGCACGTGTCTTAAACTTGGTCGTGCAGCGATTCGTTGTCAAATACCCTGGGGTCCAGGACATCTTGCGACAGGCAAGGAAAATCTCGGCCCATTTCAGATCTTACATGGCCATGGCTCGCCTTGCTGACATTCAGCGGCGACACAATCTGCCGGTCAGACGTCTTATTTGCGATTGCCCGACGCAATGGAACTCAACCTTCTATATGCTTGATAGGCTGCTTCAGCAGAAACGTGCAGTCAACGTCTACCTGTATGAACTCTGCGGCAGAACAGGTTCTGGGGAGCTGTGTTTTTTTTCACTGTGCCAGTGGCTGCTCATGCGCGACGCAGGCAGACTTCTTTGGCCATTTGAGGAGATCACCAAACTGGTCAGTCGCAGCCATGGCGCCATCAGTGACATGGTACCTTATGCCTTCTTTATGGAGTGTGCATTGCGTCGTGTCATTGATCAAGCTGTGGAGCAGCAGGAGCAGGAAGATGAGGAAGTCGCAATGCTGGATGAATTCCCAGGGGGGGCTACTCTATCTGAGACAAGTGAACAATAGGAGTCTGAAGAGGAGTCAGAGGAGGATGGTGCCGGGGCGGATGAGGAGGAGATAGAAGAGCATGCTTTAAACCTTTCTGGGATCCCTGTTGTTGTGCGTGGATGGGGAGAGGAGAATGAAGAGGACAACATTATCCTGGATGATGAGCAGGAGCCAGGCCACCACACCGCTTCCAGTTTAGTGCAAATGGGGGCCAGTGTTTTAATAGGGACCCCCGTATAAAAGCATAAGGGTCAAGGACCAGTACTGGGTGGCAACGTACTTAGATCCCCGGTACAAACACAAAATGGCGGAAATGTTACCGCCATCACAGAGGGCTGTCAGAATGGAGCACTTCCAGGCCTTGCTTCGAGAAATGCTGCATTCTGATTTTGCGTGTGCTGGCAGAGGAGCAATTCCCACTCCCAGAGAAGGAGTTGCGGGTACCAATCCAACAGCGCCTGCAAGAAGAGGCCGGTTTGAAGATGTGTTGGTGACTTAGAATATGAGGTCATTCTTTCAGCTGACCCATCGACAGGTGTCATCCGGATCCAGCATCAGGGAATGCCTAGACCGTCAGGTGTCTGACTACATCGGGTTAACGGCCGATGTGGATGCTCTGAGGAGTGATGAACCCCTGGACTACTGGGTGGGCAGGCTTGACCTCTGGCCAGAGCTTGCCCAATTTGCAATAGAACTGTTGGCTTGCCCCTCGTCCAGTGTCCTGTCCGAAAGGACGTTCAGCGCAGCAGGGGGGATCATGACCGATAAGCGTACTCGCCTAGCTCACGACAGTGTTAACTACCTCACATTTCTAAAAATGAATGAGGCATGGATCTCAGAGGAATTCAACACATGTGACCAGTAGACCATGCATATGTCTATAAACGATTTTTTTAATCGAGCACACAGACCTTCTTTCTTCATTTGGCTCACTTCCTTGTCCAAAAAAAGCACACCGTACTATATACCCGTACCCTCCTGTTTGAAGAGGTTGAGCGGTGTCATATTTCTACTGGGGATGCTTATTATGAGGGGCTCCCACTATCCCTGTGCTGTGCTGACTTCCTCCTGGGGCTGTACCTCTGCTGTGCATATTATGAGGGGCTCCCACCATCCCTGTGCTATGCTCATTATGAGGGGCTCCCACCATCCCTGTGCTGTGCTGACTTCCTCCTGGGGCTGTACCTCTGCTGTGCATATTATAAGGGGCTCCCACCATTCCTGTGCTATGCTCATTATGAGGGGCTCCCACCATCCCTGTGCTGTACTGACTTCCTCCTGGGGCTGCTTATTATGAGGGGCTCCCACCATCCCTGTGCTATGCTAACATCCTATTGGGGCTGCTTATTATGAGGGGCTCCCACCATCCATCTGCTGTGCTGACTTCCTCCTGGGGCTGTACCTCTGCTGTGCATATTATGAGGGGCTCCCACCATCCCTGTGCTATGCTCATTATGAGGGGCTTCCACCATCCCTGTGCTGTGCTGACTTCCTCCTGGGGCTGCTTATTATGAGGGGCTCCCACCATCCCTGTGCTATGCTGACATCCTCCTGGGGCTGCTTATTATGAGGGGCTCCCACCATCCCTGTGCTGTGCTGACTTCCTCCTGGGGCTGTACCTCTACTGTGCATATTATGAGGGGCTCCCACCATCCCTGTGCTATGCTCATTATGAGGGGCTCCCACCATCCCTGTGCTGTGCTGACTTCCTCCTGGGGCTACTTATTATGAGGGGCTCCCACCATCCCTGTGCTATGCTGACATCCTCCTGGGGCTGCTTATTATGAGGGGCTCCCACCATCCCTGTGCTGGGCTGACTTTCTCCTGGGGCTGTACCTCTGCTGTGCATATTATGAGGGGCTCCCACCATCCCTGTACTATGCTCATTATGAGGGGCTCCCACCATCCCTGTGCTATGCTCATTATGAGGGGCTCCCACCATCCCTGTGCTGTGCTGACTTCCTCCTGGGGCTACTTATTATGAGGGGCTCCCACCATCCCTGTGCTATGCTGACATCCTCCTGGGGCTGCTTATTATGAGGGGCTCCCACCATCCCTGTGCTGGGCTGACTTCCTCCTGGGGCTGTACCTCTGCTGTGCATATTATGAGGGGCTCCCACCATCCCTGTACTATGCTCATTATGAGGGGCTCCCACCATCCCTGTGCTATGCTCATTATGAGGGGCTCCCACTATCCCTGTGCTGTGCTGACTTCCTCCTGGGGCTGCTTATTATGAGGGGCTCCCACCATCCCTGTGCTATGCTGACATCCTCCTGGGGCTGCTTATTATGAGGGGCTCCCACCATCCCTGTGCTGTGCTGACTTCCTCCTGGGGCTCTACCTCTGTTGTGCATATTATGAGGGGCTCCCACCATCCCTGTGCTATGCTCATTAAGAGGTTGAGCGGTGTCATATTTCTACTGGGGATGCTTATTATGAGGGGCTCCCACTATCCCTGTGCTGTGCTGACTTCCTCCTGGGGCTGTACCTCTGCTGTGCATATTATGAGGGGCTCCCACCATCCCTGTGCTATGCTCATTATGAGGGGCTCCCACCATCCCTGTGCTGTGCTGACTTCCTCCTGGGGCTGTACCTCTGCTGTGCATATTAAAAGGGGCTCCCACCATTCCTGTGCTATGCTCATTATGAGGGGCTCCCACCATCCCTGTGCTGTACTGACTTCCTCCTGGGGCTGCTTATTATGAGGGGCTCCCACCATCCCTGTGCTATGCTAACATCCTATTGGGGCTGCTTATTATGAGGGGCTCCCACCATCCCTGTGCTGTGCTGACTTCCTCCTGGGGCTGTACCTCTGCTGTGCATATTATGAGGGGCTCCCACCATCCCTGTGCTATGCTCATTATGAGGGGCTCCCACCATCCCTGTGCTGTGCTGACTTCCTCCTGGGGCTACTTATTATGAGGGGCTCCCACCATCCCTGTGCTATGCTGACATCCTCCTGGGGCTGCTTATTATGAGGGGCTCCCACCATCCATCTGCTGTGCTGACTTCCTCCTGGGGCTGTACCTCTGCTGTGCATATTATGAGGGGCTCCCACCATCCCTGTGCTATGCTCATTATGAGGGGCTTCCACCATCCCTGTGCTGTGCTGACTTCCTCCTGGGGCTGCTTATTATGAGGGGCTCCCACCATCCCTGTGCTATGCTGACATCCTCCTGGGGCTGCTTATTATGAGGGGCTCCCACCATCCCTGTGCTGTGCTGACTTCCTCCTGGGGCTGTACCTCTACTGTGCATATTATGAGGGGCTCCCACCATCCCTGTGCTATGCTCATTATGAGGGGCTCCCACCATCCCTGTGCTGTGCTGACTTCCTCCTGGGGCTACTTATTATGAGGGGCTCCCACCATCCCTGTGCTATGCTGACATCCTCCTGGGGCTGCTTATTATGAGGGGCTCCCACCATCCCTGTGCTGGGCTGACTTCCTCCTGGGGCTGTACCTCTGCTGTGCATATTATGAGGGGCTCCCACCATCCCTGTACTATGCTCATTATGAGGGGCTCCCACCATCCCTGTGCTATGCTCATTATGAGGGGCTCCCACTATCCCTGTGCTGTGCTGACTTCCTCCTGGGGCTGCTTATTATGAGGGGCTCCCACCATCCCTGTGCTATGCTGACATCCTCCTGGGGCTGCTTATTATGAGGGGCTCCCACCATCCCTGTGCTGTGCTGACTTCCTCCTGGGGCTACTTATTATGAGGGGCTCCCACCATCCCTGTGCTATGCTGACATCCTCCTGGGGCTGCTTATTATGAGGGGCTCCCACCATCCCTGTGCTGGGCTGACTTCCTCCTGGGGCTGTACCTCTGCTGTGCATATTATGAGGGGCTCCCACCATCCCTGTACTATGCTCATTATGAGGGGCTCCCACCATCCCTGTGCTATGCTCATTATGAGGGGCTCCCACTATCCCTGTGCTGTGCTGACTTCCTCCTGGGGCTGCTTATTATGAGGGGCTCCCACCATCCCTGTGCTATGCTGACATCCTCCTGGGGCTGCTTATTATGAGGGGCTCCCACCATCCCTGTGCTGTGCTGACTTCCTCCTGGGGCTCTACCTCTGTTGTGCATATTATGAGGGGCTCCCACCATCCCTGTGCTATGCTCATTATGAGGGGCTCCCACCATCCCTGTGCTAAGCTCATTATGAGGGGCTCCCACCATCCCTGTGCTGTGCTGACTTCCTCCTGGGGCTGCTTATTATGAGGGGCTCCCACCATCCCTGTGCTGTGCTGACATCCTCCTGGGGCTGCTTATTATGAGGGGCTCCCACCATCCCTGTGCTGTGCTGTCTTCCTCCTGGGGCTGTACCTCTGCTGTGCATATTATGAGGGGCTCCCACCATCCCTGTGCTATGCTCATTATGAGGGGCTCCCATCATCCCTGTGCTATGCTGACTTCCTCCTGGGGCTGCTTACGGTGCAGGTGTCAGTGCTGTATATCACGGTGCTGGTGTCAGTGCTGTATATCACGGTGCTGGTGTGAGTGCTTTATGTCACGCTGCTGATGTCAGTGCTCTCTATCACGGTGCTGGTGTCAGTGCTGTATATCACGGTGCAGGTGTCAGTGCTTTATGTCACGCTGCTGATGTCAGTGCTCTCTATCACGGTGCTGGTGTCAGATCACTCTATCACGGTGCAGGTGTCATTGCTGTATGTCACGCTGCTGATGTCAGTGCTCTCTATCACGGTGCTGGTGTCAGTGCCTTATATCACGGTGCTGGTGTCAGTGCTTTATGTCACGCTGCTGATGTCAGTGCTCTCTATCATGGTGCTGGTGTCAGTGCTGTATATCACGGTGCAGGTGTCAGTGCTTTATGTCACGCTGCTGATGTCAGTGCTCTCCATCACGGTGCTGGTGTCAGATCACTATATCACGGTGCAGGTGTCATTGCTGTATGTCACACTGCTGGTGATCATCTTCTGCACCCTCTTCTTTGCCTACCCTGACCTTCCCTCTCCTCCATTGCCTTCATGCGCTCCACAGTCCTGAATTGTCACAACAATTTCACATATAAAAAAAGAATGCTTGTAGTTGTCGATCCCAGATTCACCTCATACATGTGTTATGTCATTGGCCATATGGTGGGACTATGTTTGCACAGCTAGTAATTATTTTGTGGCTGCAAATTTGACCTGTAGGTTTGCAAAGTTCGCCTCCCATTGAAGTCAATGGGGCCCACCGTGAACGTTACGGTTCGCGAACTATCAGCCGCGTTCGCGAAGCATCCCGTCGGAAGTTCGTTCATCACTATTTCCTGGATCAACGTTAACTATAAATGTTAGTATCCAGTTATGTTATGTACATTTAGGAAAGAATCCAGACCTTTCTTAAAGCAATCTACTGAGCTGGCCAGAACCAGCTCTTAAGGGAGTCTATTCCACATTTTAACAGCTCTTAGCCCTTGTACACACGGTCGGACATTCTGACAACCAAATCCGTTGGATCCGTCGACCACACACAGTCGGAATATCCAACAAAACGTTCCGATAGGACACATTCCGTCGGAATCTCCGACCGTGTGTACGAGGGCTAAATGTGAAGAGTAAATAGGTAGAAAAAAAATCTGCGTTTGGCAAAACTCAATATAAAAATCAGCAGCTGAACACCATAACCCAGATACTGGGGACAATAGCAATAGAAACAAGAAAAAAAGTGCAGCGCTTATCCTGTAAATAATAATACTGAAAAAAATGCAATAATTAAAGTACAAATGTGCTAAACAAAAAACGTGTGATAATCAATGCACAAATATACTAACATATATGTACAACACCAAATTAATAAAGATATTAAAAATATATTACTAAAAAAACATAAATTAAGTTCATGTAGAAATAAATCAAATGTTTAGAAAAATATATATGAAAACATTTTTGAAAAAATTATTTAAGTGTCCATATATATTGCAAAAGCAAAATAATAATTTCCAATGTCTATATAAAAATAACTAAAACGTGATTGCTTAATCCATTGTGTTTGACCACGTAGACCCGTCACCTCTAAACACTACTTATAAATGGAGGCTTACCAGATCCTCAGTGACCCCCCTTCTAGGGGAGGTCAAACAGTGCGAGTTGGATCACAGATCCCACCATAGACATCCAGATGCCAGAGATTATCCCGATCTTCCAGGTGTCTCCTAATCATCCGACTTACACGGCTACTCGCAGCAAGCTTCCAAAAATTGTATCAGCATGCAAAATATAAGAAGTGCACAAAATCATGTGATATGGTTTCAGCGGGGGGTTTATTAGAGCCTGATGCTCAAGCACATATAAAACGACTCCAACAAGTCACAAAAAGTACAGGTACCATTTAAAAAAAACAAACGAGATTGCTAGCAAATAAAAAACTCTTCAGTGAAAGTTTGTATTGCGATCGCACATGCACAATAGGTGTGGGCGTGGCTACCCGACGATCATTTCGTCAAAGTTCTGACGTCATCAGGTCTATGCCCACACCACTGTGCCAAGTCATTTTATAGTCCATTAGCAAGGAAAGGAACCCAGCCACAGGTTAAAATGAACGCCCTATCCAGGGCTAAAAGACAATGCCCCAGAAGAGCTATGCACTCAAAAAGCAGGGGTCAATTTCCTAAAATAAAAAATGGCCATATAACAATGTAGGCCGAACGGAATACATAGATATTTATATTCCACTCTCTAGCGGTTATAAATAGTAATTACTAAGAGTAAACACTTAAAGAGGGATTCCACCTACAAAAAAATATTAAAAGCCAGCAGCTATAAATACTACAGCTGCTGACTTTTAATAAATGGACACTCACCTGTCCCGGGTTCCAGCGATGCCGGCAGCCAAGGCCGATCGATCGCTCGGCTCTCGGCTGCTGCCACCACCATTCTAGGTGAAGGAATCAGGAAGTGAAGCGAATCGGCTTCACTTCCCGGTTCCCTACTGCTCATGCGCGAGTCACGCAGCGCAATAGGAATTGTCCGCGCTGTCTCTGGGACCCGTGTGTGTCCCAGCAGACAGTGCGGCAGGACAGGAAATGGCGTAGACTTCCACGGGAGTCTATGCCCGGAAGTGGGTGTAAATACCTGTCTTTGACAGGTATCTCCACCCCCCTCCCCCCTGAAAGGTGCCAATTGTGACACCGGAGGGGGGAGGGTTCCGATCAGCGGAAGTTCCACTTTAGGGTGGAACCCCGCTTTAAAGTAAAAATTGCATAAAAAGGAAAAAATACCACCATCTAGTGGTCACAAAGAATAATTACAATTAAAAAAATATATCAATATATAGAAACAAAAAAGGAAAAAGCTGCGCCAATACATAAACATAGCTGTTACCCTTATGAGAAAAGAACAGCACTACATTCACCATTGAACCTATTAAATTAAATTAAATTAATAACAGTCCATAATGAAATTCATAGGGAAGGTTCTTTGAAAAATAAATCTCTCAGCTTCAAACGGATGCACCACAGTGATTCCACACACTTATTGATAATGTGCCCAGCCACCAACAAACAAATGAGCTTACCAGATGGTAAAAGCGTAAGGAGCGTTATGGTAAAGCCAATCGCAACCCCTCGCCAGCAAAAGGTGTCTTGCTATCGCAGGGGCAAACTTTCATGTGCTGAGGACCACTATGGTGTTCCACACTCCCATTCTCACACAATACTATGTTCAGTAAAAAGAGAGAAGCTTCCCATAGTGTAAAACTATTAATAATTCTTTAATTATAGAAGAAAATGCACTTACATAGACAAGAAATATTCAATCGTATAGATTCAAGCCAGCCGGCAAACTCAGGAGTATAAAATAAAATGTAAAACATTAAAGGGACCTAGAGGATGAAAAACCTATTTTTATCAATATAATATAAATTAACCCCTTACATCATTAGCCATATATCGATCTATGCCAATGGATATATATTGGCTAAAAAAATCTTTAATATTCCCTATTTTTAATTCAAAATATTAAATATCCATGAATAAAAATTGTGCTCATCGTATTGGAAAATTCACCATGAACTATTGTGCCTCTTTTATATTATTATTTCTTATAGACGAATTAAGAAAAATAATAATAAATAAAAAATAAAAATACATGTAAATGAATAATAATAGAATCATGTGATATGAGTTAATTTATCAATTATTAATATCTCCAAAAAAAATTACATAAAAAAGTATATATTCCATGAGGAATTATATATAAATGTGAATAATGCTACAATAGTGATATATCATACTGTTGAAAGAGATAAGTGCAAAAAAGCATATTCCAAAAAAATATTTATCCCCAAAAATCGTGACAATCCCCCATAATCCCTACCCCTCCCCTACCCCCTATACTTAAAAATATATATATAACCGACCCCGAGCAGCCCATACCAGACCCTAAAGACCTGCTTCAGAAGATACAGACCCCAAAAGTTAGCATTATTCACATTAATATATAATTCCTCATGGAATATATATCTATTTATGTAATTTTTTATGTAATTTTTATGTAAAATCGCAATAAGCATATATTGATTGGTTTGCGCAAACGTTATAGCATCTACAAAATAGGGGATCGTTTTATGGCATTTTTATTAATAATTCGTTTTTTTACTAGTAATGGCAGCGAACAGCGATTTTTATTGTGACTTTGATATTATGGTGGACACATCGGACAATTTTGACACATTTTTGGGACCATTGGCATTAATACAGTGATCAGTGCTATAAAATGGCATTGATTACTGTAAAAATGTCACTGGCAGTGAAGGGGTTAACCATTAGGGGGCGGGGAGGGGGTTAAATGTGTCCTAGGGGAGTGTTTCTAACTGTCTGGGGAATGGGCTGTGTGTGACATGACACTGATTGCTGCTCCTGATGACAGGGAGCAGACAATCAGTGTCCTGTCATTAGGCAGAACGGGGCAATGCTTCCCGTACTTCAGCTCTGTGACATGATCGCAGATATCCCTGCGGCAATCGAGTCTGCGGGTCCCGCGGGCACGGCCACAGAGCTTGCGGCAGGCACGCGCGTGCAGGGCGGGAAATTCAAAGTAACGTAGGGGTACGTTACTTTGCCCAGCTGTGCCATTCTGCCGACGTATATTTGCTAATATTTCCGACGTATATTTGCTAACAGTGGTCGGCAAGTGGTTGAATCAATAAAAACGTTTGTAAACAAAAAAAAATATGAATCATTAACCACTACTCCCTGAATTCTGTCTTTTAGCCAGTTTTCTATCTATTTACAAAAATTTTTCCAAGCTTGTAGAATTTACCTTACACATTAGCCTTATGTGGGGAACTGTGTCAAATGCTTTGGCAAAATCTAAATACACTTTTACTTACCTTCTCATAAAAAGAAATTGGATTTGTCTGACAACTTCTGTCTTTCATTAATCCATGCTGTCTGTTACTTAGACAATAACTCATCTACTGTATGTGGTCTTTTATAAAACTCCCCCGTATCTTCTGAACTATAGAAGTTAAAGTGGTTGTATAGCCCTTTTTGGGACTTTTACCTACAGAAAAGCCTATAATAAGGCTTACCTGTAAGTAAAAAAAAATATCTCCTAAACCTGTACGGTTTAGGAGATATTCCCCTTGCAATGCGCCGCTGACTGCAGCGACGCATGTGCACAGGGGATTCCTGGCTGAAAGCCCGGCAGACTACGGACGCTGCCGGGAAGAAATCTCCCACACGCATGCGCGGGAGTGACGATATCGCGGCTCCGGCCACTTACAGCGCTGGAGCCGCGATACCCAGAAGAAACGCAGAGGGAGCATGTCAGCTACCTCGGCGTGGATCGGATCAGATGTCGGGGGCCTCGTTCTAAGGTAAGTATTTCATAATGAGCTAGTATGCGGTACATACTAGCTCATTATGCCTTTTCCTTTGCAGGTAGAAAAAAAAAAGAAAAAAACATCAGTGGGTTTACTCCCGCTTTAAAACTAACAGGTCTATAGTTAATTGGTAAAGACTTTGATCCTTTTTTAAATATGGGAACCACATTTTCCCTATGCCAATCCAGTGGTACTATTCCCATCATTAATGAGTCCAAGACAGAGAGACAGAGCTCAATTATTTTAGGATATGTGTGTGTATGCCATCTGGTCCAGGTGCTTTACTCACCTGTATTCTGTCTAAATATTTTTGGACCATATCAATTTTGAGCCATAGTGGTTCATTTGAGGCTTTGTCAATTTCATCCCCATTATGTGTATGAACTCTGTCCATACTTCTTTGTATACACAGAGCTGAAGAAGGTATTTAATAAATATGCCTTTTCTTTTTCCCCAGTAACCCACTCCAGATTATTTTTGGGGTTTGTCTTATCTCATGCAATCTGTCTTTCGTTTTGAATTTTTGCATCCTTTGTTTTTTGTTTACATATTCTGTTATATTTATAACATCTAAACAATGATAGCAGTCTTTCATGTTCATATTTTTAAATGTTCTTTTCTATTTATTTATAGCTTTTTTTAACCTTGAATGTGAGCCACATAGGTTTTATTTTTAGCCTTTTAACCACTTCAGCCCTGGAAGGATTTACCCACTTGCTGTTTTTTGCGATACGACACTGTGTTGCTTTAACTGGCAATTGAGCAGTCGTGTGACGCTGTACCCAAACAAAATGTATGTCCTTTTTTTCCCCACAAATAGAGCTCTCTTTTTGTGGTATTTGATCACCTCTGAGGTTTTTATTTTTGCGCTATAAACAAAAAGAGTGACAATTTTGAAAAAAAAACACAATCTTTGTTACTTTCTGCTATAATAAATAGCCAAAAAATTATAAAAATAATGAATTTCTTCATTAGTTTAGGCCGATATGTATTCTTCTACTTATTTTTGGTAAAAAAAATTGCAATAAGCGTATATTGATTGGTTTGCACAAAAGTTATACCATCTACAAAATAGGGGATAGATTTATGGAATTTTTATTTTTTTACTAGTAATGACGGCGATCTGCGTTTTTTAGCAGGACTGCGACATTGTGGCAGAAAGATCGGAAACTTTTGACACTTTTTTTGGGACCATTGACATTCAAACAGCGATCAGAGCTAAAAATAGCCACTGATTACTGTATAAATGTCACTGACATGGAAGGGGTTAACACCAGGGGGAGATCAAGGGGTTAAATGTGTTCCCTCAGTGTGTGTTCTAACTGTGGGGTGATAAGACTGACTGGAGGAGGAGACCGATTCGCTGTTCCTAATTACTAGGAACAGACGATCACTCTCTACTCCCCTGACAGAACGGAGATGTGTCTGTTTACATTGACAGATCTCCATTCTGTTTCTCTCAGGAGCGATTGCGGGTGCCTGGTAGACATTGTGGGCTCTGGGCACATGCATCAGTTTCTACATCACATTATGGTAAGTGCTACCCATATGTTCTTTTATATGAACATTATTAATAAACTCTGCATGGTTTAAGAGATTACCAAGTGCAACAGAGCTTCATTCCTAGTTGGGGCCTCTATCAACTGTACCATAAAATTGTCTTGTAATAGGTTTAGAAATTTTGCCCTTTAACTGTCCCTGCAGTGCCATTACTCCAGTCAACATCAAGGTAGTTAAAATCCCCCATTATTATCACTGTCCCAGCTCTTGAATCCCTTTCCATCTGTGCAAGGGCCCCATTCTCCACCTCCTCATTAGCACTGTGTGGCCTATAACAAACTTCAATAAAAAACGTATAACTATGCACGTCTATATGCAGTTCCACTCATAATGCTTCAGCTCAGAGGCGTAACTAGAGCTTTCAGGGCCGTGGTGCAAGAAAAACACAAAGGGCCCCCCTGACCCTTCCCTTTCCATCAGTCCCAGGGTCCTTCCCTCTGAGCCTGGGGCCATCCCCTCAGTGGCATGCAGCATTAATTATAGCCCCCTCCTGAACTCAACCCATTCAAGTGAATTGTGTTGCTCTGCCAGCGCCCCATAACTGCATGCAATGCTCATGGTTATGGCATGCTAGTGCAGAGTTGAAGGGGTTAAAGCAAGCAGTGCAGAGGCAATACAACGCCTCCTTACTGCATGGAAAATTATCTATGAAGAGCAATCTGAATGCTGACTGCTCTACAGAGGCCAAAGCAATTATTTTTTAAACAGTTTTTAGAATTAATTTTTTGTCTTCTTCTTTTTTTTTTTTTTTTTTTACATGTTTAATAGCCCTGTTTGGGTTTGGTGAAACATCATGGATCTAAACAGACCCCTGATAGATCACTTTTGAGATAGCTGCACTATGTGGTTTGGTGCATGTGAAAGTGCATGTGTTAGCAGATGTGTGGGGGTGCCAATAACAATTAATGGCACTGCTGTGCGTTTACTAAAGGACAGTACTCTTCTGTGTATGTCAGGAAAGAAATTTTGTGCACATTCCTAACATGAAAAGGTGTGAACCTAGCCTTAGAGTGGGCTCACATCAGTGTGCTGCAGTTTGGCAGCAGTGTAATTAGGTGTGCTCTCATTGAATCCTATTAGGCAGTGTTTTTTTGAAAGCACATGAAATATGCAGCTTACAGGAATTTGATGTACTTTCATCAAAATGCATATTGAAAGAATTCATTAGGAGCGTACCATAAACCTGTCATACAATCATACTGGGGCCAAACCGTAGCACACTGATGTGAGTCTACAATAAGGCCCCTTTCACATGAGTGGACCAATTAGGTCAGCCTGTCAGTTTTTCAGGCAGACCTGATTGGACCCTCCATTTTCCCCTATAGGGCTCCATGCACACTGAAGCTGATAAACTGCAGTTTATTGGCGTTTGGGCGTTTTTTGTAAAAGCCCATAAACTCCACTCTATGTTAGCCTATGTGTCCATGCACACATGGACGTTTTTCAGCTTTAATGAGCAGTGGAGTTTATGGGCTTTTTTCTGAACGCCAGAAATTCGCGTTCAAAGTGTCGTTTTTCAGCGGCAAAAAACGACAAACGCTCATTAACGCTCATTAACGCTCATTAACGCTCGTTCATTAGTGTTCGGCATTCTATTTTTCAATGCATTGTGGGATTTTTGGAGTGTCCTCTGTGTATTTTTATAAAAAACGCCCATTAACGCTAACGCTGTAAAACGCTCATTAACGCTCATTAACGCTAGTATAAAACGCTGTTAAAAGCAGGTTTTTCAACCAGCGTTTTCTGCCAGCAATCTGGCGTCCAGAAATAGCTTTTTTGAGCTTCAGTGTGCATGGAGCCTAGAGCTTCAGGTGTAAGCAGACATGTGCCTGTTTACACTTGCTGACAACCGATCCGCTAAAAACAGATGGATGGGGATCCGTTCCCCATCTGTCTGAAGGGTTGCATTGGATTGCAGTCAGCTGTAAATAGACAGGTGGTCCGTTTACATTCAACCGCCCACGGAGGTGAACAGGCTTTCTCTGTGTCTGCTCTGCATAAGCCGGTTGGACACAGAGCAGCCATCCGCCTGCTCAGTGGACAGAATCCTCACTGAGCAGGTGGACTCCTGGCAGAGCCTGACCCATGAAAAAGGGGCCTTAGGGATAAGAGTTAGCCCTTGTAGCTACGATCGGAATGTGTCCGATCGGAGCGTTTTGTCGGATATTCCGACTGTGTGTGGTATGCATCGGACTGTTTCCGTCGGAATATCCGTCGGACCAAATTTTCCAACTTGCCGGAAATATTTTCTGACAAAATGCTCCGATCGGACATACTCCGATCATGTGTAGAGAATTCCGATCGGACAAAGTGCCACGCATGCTCAGATCAAATTCCTACATCAAAGCTATTGGCTACTAGCCTGAACGTAGTCCCGTCGTAACGAAATAACGTCATCACGTTCTGAACGATTGGATTTTCCGACAACTTCGTCCGACCGTGTGTGTATACAACAGTTTCGGACAAAATCCGACGGATTTGGTTGTCGGAATCTCCGATCGTGTGTACAAGGGCTAAGAGTAAACAGGCAGGGGTCTAGGTGGTTTTACTAGGTCTTCATGAAGGAGTGCAGAGAAATTATAGGAACAGGACAGTTAGTAGAGTTGTAAACTGGGATATAAAGGGTGTTAGATATATGGGAGTGTGTGATGTGCAGATTTATGGAAGGTAAAGCAGATAGGAGAACCAGAAGAGATGAAGTTAACAGGGCAAAAAGACAGGAGGATCTCTGCTAACTTACTGCATGATTGTGCAGGAATGTAAAGAGAGATGCTGACTGCTGGAGAAGATGAGCAAATCAAGTGAGCCCAGGGGAGTGATTAATAGTTGCAGGAAGAAGGAAAGATAAGTTTGAGTGACTGAAACTGCAGTGTTGGACAATAGGCACATTGTGCATATGAGGGAGAATGACAAATGACAGTCTCCCCTTTCGGGCAGGAGAAGTGTCAGAAGCTCCTTGTGCATCCTTCGCTCCCCCTCCTCACCCCACAGATTAGGAACGTCTGGGGAAGGCTCTTTACTCAGAGTCCATGCTGCCCCTCTTGCCATCTTGTGGCCCCTCCTACAATGGTGGAATGTCCGGGCCCAGCCACAAACGCTGTTTTTTTGAAGCACCAATTAGAGGCAGAGGCTCTAATAGGCTTCAATATAGGGTGGGCTTGGATCGCAGAGAGTGCGTTCCAATACCACCCAGGTGCATTACAACATCAAATAAATATTCACTGTTGTAATACTGATCCTCCTCCCAGCCAATCAGGAAGCGGGTTTTGACACCAGTCACCCGATTGGCTGAAAGGACAGGAGATCCTTTTGGATGCCTAGGAGGAAAAGGGGAGGAGCTTGGAGCCACCATGGAGAAGAGGACACGGAGACACTGCCTGCCACCCGCCACAATGGGTTAAGTGCCGTACCGACTGGCAAACAGCGCAGGGGAGTAATTGCCACTCAGGGTGGATGGGTGGTTGTTGACCACCCCCCAATAAGAAACACCATTTGCCACTGAGTACAAATACCGTATTTGCCGGCGTATAAGGCGGCTGGGCATGTAAGACGACCCCCTAATTTTCGATTTAAAACATTGGTTTTGTGCTATACTCACAGTATAAGACGACCCCCTTGTGTGGTACTAGCGTAAGTTCAGAAACTATGTTGGTACCAGGTAACATGCTGTCTCACAGTATACATACAGTATACCACCCTGAGCCAGTCACGGCGAGCTATGCATTCTATTATTGAATGCAATGCTTTCTCGGATTGGCAGAGGCTGTAACATCATCAGCCCACGCCTCTGACTCTCACAGCCAATCCGAGAAGGCTACTGTATTCAATAGAATACATCGCTCACCGGGATTGGCTCAGCGGTGTATACTGTATGTATACAGTATTACCGCACAGTCAGCGAGCATCCGGAGGGCTTAACATCTAGTGGGTGGCTGGCATATGACAATCACAGCTTTATATCCAGCATATAAGATGACCCCCGCTTTTTGCCCTTTTTTTTTACTGTACGCCGGAAAATACGGCACTATCATCAGACACTTTTGACACTTTTTTGGGACCAGTGAGATTTATACAGTGAACAGAGCTAAATTTAAAAAAATAGCCACTGAATACTGTAAAAATGTCTGATCGCCGGAAAATACGGCACAATCATTTCATTTGTTTGTAACATGGGGACCTTCTTGTCTTGCTTAGTGTGATTTCCAATGTGATTTGTGTCGCACAGAATCGCATGACAATGGAAATCACATCTCCATGGAGCCCATTCACCTCAATGCAGCACAGCATGGCACCTTTTAGAAAATGTACCAGTGATATTTTTCTGCTTGATTTTGGCCCCATAGACTCCCCTTGGTAAAGCACCTTGTCCCCATATCTCTTCCCTACAACCCTGGGCCGAAATTGTGAGGGACTGTGGGCAAGTGGGTTATCGGAAAGAGACCCCTCCACCCCAAAGCACCCACCCCCCAATGTTGAGGGCATATGACCTGGTATGGTTGAGGAGGGGGTGTTCGCTCATCCCCCTCCTTTTGTGGCCTGCTAGGCAGCATACTCAGATAAGGATCTGGTATGCTTTTTGGGGGGGACCCAATGTCGTTTTTTCTTTTGTTTTTGCCAGATGCTGGCAATTAAAACCGCAAGTCAATTTAAGTGTAATTTGACTCGTTTTTTCCTTTAGAAAAGTAATTTTAGCTGCAGCATGTTCTATACATGCTACAGATGCCCCACTTTACAGGCAGACTAAGGGGCACATCTTATTTTTATTTTTTTACTAGTAATGATGGCAATCTGTGATTTTTAGCAGGACTATGACATTGCAGTGCACAGATCAGACACTTTTGACACTTTTTTGGGACCAGTGACATTTATACAGTGATCAGAGCTACAAATAGCCACTATATACTGTATAAATGTCACTGACAGGGAAAGAGTTAACACTAGGGGCGATAAAGGGGTTAAGTGTTCCCTAGGGAGTTGTTTCTAATTGTGGGGGCCGCATACTGACTATAGGAGGAGAAAGATCGCTGTTCACTAGGAACAGCAGATCTCTCTCGTCTCGCCTTTCAGAATGGGGATCTGTCTGTTTACATTGACAGATCCCTGTTCTGGCTTTCTGGGTAGCGATCGTGGGTGGCCGGAGGACGTCGCAGCCACGCGTTTTGGCTCCAGCGTTGTGGCACAGGCATGCGCACACGCAATGCCATGCCAACCTAGCGCAGTACAACTGCCACGGCTGGTTGTCAAGTAGTTAAGCATCATTTAAATCACTGTTCCTTTAAAAACAAAAAAAATTGCATTGATACATGTTCCTCAGGGCAGTACCCATACCCCCATACCTTTTTCATAGCCCATTTAAATATAAGTCTTCGAAATTGGGACTCTTGATTTCTCATGTTCGGCTTCCATGGACTTCAATGGGTTTTGGGTTGAGTTTGGGGTTCAGGGCAGAACTTTTCCCCTGTTCTGCTGTGAACTGAACATAGGAATGTTCGGCCCATGACTAGTGTTGGAAGCTGAATGGATACATGCTATGCAGTCAGGAGCTACAGTCACAAAAGCTGGTCAGCTTTTAGGATATTTCATCTGTGAAGACTTGAAGTATTTTTTCAAGCTAGCAGCTTTTAAAACCCATTGCCATTTTGCACTTAGCTATTCTACATCTCTTACCATGACTTTTGTCTTATACAGAGCTATCCTGTTGTTAGATGCAAATTCCAGATTAGGTTTACAATAAAATCTGCTTTGTGTTGCCTATAAGTACTGTATATAACTTCACCTGATTTAGCGTAACAAGTGTTCAATACAAAATATATCGGAAAATCAATGCATTAACTGTGCAAGAATAATGTGGCAATCTGCTAAAGTCTTTTGTTATAATAACAGACTTCTTTTTTGACAGAAAAATTTATGAAATACAAAGAGAGAGCAGAAACCTGTCCAGAACATATGTGGGAACAATAGCAAGAGAAGATTCAACAAATTCATACACCATATACCAAATAGAGATCAAGCACCCACAATTTGCATATAAATGTTCTGTTCTGGGGATAAGTTTAAAAATGTTTGAGAGCCAACAGCTGAAACTTTGTGAACTTCACCTGGTCATAAGAGGTTTAAACCATCGTAGTCCAGATCAAACACAATCTTCTCGTAACTCATTCTCAGGAATCCGTGTAGTCCATTTAAAAACATCAATATGTTATTTCCCCTATTTTCTCCAACCTTCAAGCACCTGGATCCCAATGCAAGCCTTGCCAAACAACATTTTTTTAAGGCAACTTCAAGAAAGGATGTGATATCATATCAATTTGTGAATGTTCTGATATTTCTAGAAGCTTCTCTTATAAAGAGGGCACAGAGAATCTTAATGTAGGTAGGATGCATTACACAGCAGAAAGCAGTATTTTCAATCATCACAAGCAGGAATCATATTTTCACAAGCAGATTTCATATTTTACATATTTAAGAGTGCTTGTAAGGTTCTTCATTATAATCTATGATAAAGCTGTGTATGTGCAGTACCAGGTGGGCTGCTGGAGGTCAGTGTGATTTATCAGATTCCATCAGACTGTATTGTAATTGCTGATTGCCTTTGGTTACCATAATTACCACATTGTGGTACTTGCCACTGCTTTACTGAACTGGTTAAAAAATTGCCTCTCATAATGTTTCTTTGTGGGATTCTGATAATATTTACATTTTTAGTTAAATTCTTTTTATAGAAGTACATTATTCTTTTATTCATTTCCTCTAAAGAGAAGAAGGCACATATAGATAATGAAGTAAAAGGAAAGGTTAGACTGATAGAATATCACATGTAGCTAATTTTGAAAGCAATAGGGCTATCTTGTTTTCAGAAAATCTCCACAGCAGCCATTGAAAGCAGCAGGAGGAACAAAAAATCTTGATGAGCTTGTGCTGTCTCCAGAATAACAAGTCCTGGCGGTAGCATTTCTAATGGGAAATAATATAATCAGGAGAAAGCATGTAGCAGTGTGATATATTCATTCATCCTTTCCAAAGTATTTATAATAATTTTGGTGCCCTTTCTCCCCCTTAGGCAGTTAATCACTCGAACATAAAAAAGGAATTTTTCAACATTGGTAAAAATAAGACAATTGAATATTAGATCGCGGAACCCCTAAATAACTCAACAAAAAAAGACAATTTTGGATGTTGAACTGAGGTCATGACATGGCAATTTTGTTTATACATTTCGACTATGATTTCAACAAAGATCCTGGAGGATGAAAAATTGAGTAGTTGCTCTTTCTTCCAATCAATGAGACAGTTGTTTTAATTCTACAGCTGAACTATATACAGTATAAAGCTGGCCACAGGCAGTTTGAATCTCGGCTGGTTCAGTAGAAATCAGCTGAGATTCGAACCATGTATGGACTGGCTGAATGTCAAATTTTACATGCAATTATTGCTAGCAGCTGTTATAGCTGTTATATTTATGCACTGACAAATTTGTAGAGGCTGATCTGCTGACAGACTTTAAGTAGAATTAAACCCTCCTATCTTTTACAGCCAAGGAAGCTGCTTCTGTATTGATCTGCAGCTGCCATGGTGCTGAACATGTGATTGGTTAGGACAGCAGCCATTTGATGGTTTGACAGTTTGGTTGAAGACACACATGACTGTTAGCAATCCAGGAATGTAACTGTTTTTTTAAACCATTAAATCAATGGGTTTAGTCCCGCTTTATGTTTAAAGAGGAAGTAAACCCTGATGAGTTTACTTCCTCTTTCATTCCCTGCAAAGGCAAAGCATAATGGACTACTATGCATCGCATAGTAGTCCATTATGTGTCACTTACCTGACACAGGAGCCAGCGAAGTCACCGCTGTCCCCTGTAGTCCGCCGCATCTTCTTGGTGGGGTCTCGCAGCTCCGCCGCTGTCATTCAGCGAAGCCGCGATGACGTCACTCCCGCGCATGCGCACGGGAGTCGACACGCGCGGCAGCTCCGTCGTTGAGAATGCCGCGCTCAGTGCGCCTGCGCGCTGCTGTCTACGGCGCATGCGCCGTAGACAGCAGTGCCTGTTTTCGGGCAAATATCTCCTAAACCATATAGGTTTAGGAGATATTTCTTGGACCTACAGGTAAGCCTTAATCTAGGCTTACCTGTAGGTCAAAGTGGTTTGGAAGGGTTTACAACCACGTTAAATGCTGTTCAGGGGCTCTGGGCTTCAGCAAAAATGGCAGCATCTGGCAAGAAGAAACAGGAGCAATACTGGAGGCAATTTACAGCACACACTCATTTTGGTAGGATAATTATTAATGTGGAATGTATGTTTCTTGCTAAAGAACATTATTTTTTCTTGATTGGTTGAGACGCATGTAGAGGGTGGACTGCAGATGGCCCTCAAACACCCTTGGATTGGGTGGGCATTTCACTCCACCTACACGTCTCATTCGCAGGGGGTTTCGGTACTTGTAGCTAAGTCTGTCCAATTTGAACTTTGCGAAATTCTTACTGACCCACAGGGCAGGTTTGTTTTTTTACATGCTAAACTCTATGGGGAACCCTACCTTATTATGGCTTTTTATATCCCCCCCCCATTTAACATGACGTTGGTGGTTGAAGGACTGTCTTTTATGTCCAGACACCAGACGGTTCCTGTTGTCTGGCTGGGGGATTTCAACACTACGCTTAACCCTTCTCTTGATAGGCTCAAGCCCCCTGAACTGATGATGGGGCCAGCTGGGTCCACTAGGCTGTCCATTCTTATAACCACCGTTCACCTTGTGGACACTTGGAGATACAAATTTCCTCAAAAGAAGGAGTATTCATGCTTCTCACCCACACACGGTTCTCTTTCCCGGATTGACTTTATACTAATATCTAAACAACTCACTCCCAGACTTAAGGAAGTATTGTTCTGCCCCAGACTACTTTCGGACCATAGCCCCTACTCTGTAGTGCTTGACGTACCCCTAGGTTGACCCCCGCGGGCGTGGCGACTGAATCCATTCTGGCTGACATTACTGCCCGATGATGACACTATTGAGACGGAATGGAAAACGTTTTTTGAGAATAATGACCACACGGCATCAGTTCCGGCAGTGTGGGACACGTTTAAATTACACACCCGATCGGTACTGACTGCCCGCATTAATAAACTCAAGGCTGACTCGGCCACCGTTATTGTTGAGGCTGAAGCAGAATTGAGCTCCAGGGAACGCACCTACGTCGATGACCCGTCTACGGCAAATGCAGATGCCCTTAGATTACAGTCGAGAGTGGTTACTCCATGACAAGGCCCGACAGAAACTTTTTTTTTCCAAACAAAAATATTTTGAATCCGGAGAAAGGGCTGGTAAGTTGCTGGCATATTTGGTCCACAGGGAAGACAGACCCCTGGTTGTTATTTCTTTGCGGGGTCAGGGTGATGAGATCATCACGGACCCTTCTGCGGTAACAGAGAGGTTTCGGGACTTTTTTGCGGACTTATACACCACTACAGTCTCAAACGACACCACCCAGATGGACCGTTTTTTGGCTCAGGTTTCCCTCCCTCAGGTTACGGAGGAGCAGGTGCAGGCTCTGGAGGCCCCCCTGACCACCGATGAAATAGTAGAAGCTATTGCGGGATTTGCAAAATCCAAGTCACCAGGGTCAGATGGTCTTCCCATTGAATTTTATTCCTGTTACCAAGACATGCTGGTGCCTAGGCTTCTCGACCTTTATAGGAATCTTTTTGACACGCTAACATTGCCTCCGTCTATGAGGGAGGCAACGATAGTTTTGATTTCCAAACCTGGAAAAGATCCGGGTTTCCCGGAATCCTACCGCCCAATATCCCTATTACAGGTAGATGTTAAGATTCTGGCCAAAATACTTGCTACCAGATCGAACGTAGTGATCCTCAGTCTGATTCAGGCTGACCAGGCGGGCTTTATGCCGGGGCGGAATACGTCGTTCAATCTGCGTAGGCTATATATAAACCTTCAGGCAACACATGAGGAGATGGGTGAGCGCGTGGTAGTGTCACTCGACACGGCTAAAGCATTTGACTCAGTAGAATGGGAGTATTTATGGAAGTGTCTAGCGGGGTACGGCTTCGGCCCGAACTTTATTCGGTGGGTGAGACTGTTGTACCATCACCCAACGGCTAAGGTGGTGGTGAATGGATGGTCTTCCCGGGCGTTTGGCCTCGGTAGGGGTACCAGACAGGGGTGCCCACTGTCCCCGCTACTATATGCCTTGGCGGCTGAACCTTTAGCGGTGGCGATTCGGGCCGACCCTGAGATCAGGGGACTGGCGATGGGTCGACTTACCGAGAAAATCAGTCTATACGCTGATGATACGCTGCTATACCTAGCGGACTCTGGCCCTTCCCTTGCAAAGGCCCTCCACATGATAGAATGGTTCGGTAGCTTTTCCGGTCTCCGCATAAACTGGGAAAAATCCCAAATTTTACCTATTGACAGTTTTCCACAGTCAGAGTCTCAGGCCAGTCTGCCTCTTCAGCGAGTTGGCACTATTAAATATTTGGGGGTCTATGTCTCTAGGAACCCAGCTGATTACATTGTGTTGAATGTAGAACCATTGTTTGCCCTGGTACGTACCAAGATTCAGGCCTGGTCCCGTCTCCCCCTAGGGGTTTGGGGACGAGTTAATCTGATTAAAATGGTCCTATTACCTAAACTATTGTATGTGCTGTGGCATGCCCCGGTATATTTGCCATTGAAATACTTTAAATCCCTTGAAAGTCTCCTTAGGCCCTTTGTGTGGGGAACTGCTAGACACAAGCTTGCTTGGCAGGCTTTGAAAAGCCCGACTGATATGGGGGGCATGGCTCTTCCAGATCTGAATCTTTACTATGTTGCCTCACAACTGTCTCAACTCTTCCACATAGACAAGACTGATAAACAACGTTTTCTAACTCTTCTATGCCCCACTTGGGCACAAATTGCAGATGACCCGATTGCGGCTATCTCGACAGGAGCGGGGAACTCTGCCATGGAGCCAGGTAAACATTCCATGCTTTTTTATTACAGAAGGATTTGGGATCTGGCATCCACTAAACTGAATGTGGCATCGCCGAATGACTATACCCCACTTTGGCATAACAAACATTTGCCGGAACTCCAAAAGCTCCAGGGTATACAGCTATGGGTATCGAGGGGAATATACTACCTACACCACCTAATTCACCAGGGTGTTATTAAAACATTTCGGGCACTGCAGGAGGAATTTAATGTTCCAAACACTATGTTATTTCAATACCTACAGGTTCAGCATGCACTTAGAGCACAATTTTCGCAGTCATTGCCTCGGCCTGCTCCCAATCCTATTGTCGCCATAGTGAAGGATACTGATCCCAAAAAGCTAATCTCGTGCTTCTATGGTATGCTTACGGCCCCCGTCTCGGCGAGACTAGCGTATGCTCTCAAGTCCCGCTGGGAGGGCGATGTGGGTGCTCTGACAGACGAGGAATGGGAGGAGGCTCTGGAAACGTGCAAATTGGTGTCCCCTAGGCTCCAGGACAGGCTCTCTCAGATCTACATAGTACATAAAGCATACCTCACCCCACTCAGGACTGCTAAATATAATGCGAATCAATCTACGCTCTGCTCAATGTGTTCCCTTGAGACTGGGACGTTTTTCCATCTTATCTGGGCTTGCCCCAAACTGCAGGAACTCTGGAAGCAAGTAGTGTCATTTCTACATGATGTCATGGGCTCCCCTTTGGCCCCCGATCCCAAACCCTGTCTACTAGGGATATTTCCTGACGTATTGGATAAAATTACTGGCACTTTCTTACAGGAAACTTTGTTTTCTGTTCGAAAGGTGATAGCTAGACAGTGGATGAGGCCCCTTCCACCCCGAGTTGAGGACTGGAAGCGGAAAGTTAATTTTACTCTCCCATATAAAAAAAATTTGTATAAAAACAGGGGCTGTCCAGCTAAATACCATAGAATCTGGGATAAATGGTTGCAGGAGGTTGCCACGTGTGATGAGGGAATTTGATGTTCTGTTACGATGAATAACATGACACTATTGGGACCCTTTGTTCTTTGTCTGTGATGTATGGTGACTACTGGTTTGGAGAAATGTATTTCCTTTACTGTTATGGCTATGATGCAACACCTCTTTAATGTTTGATATGTACCTCTGTGACTGTACTCTTGCAATAATGTTCAATAAATATTACCTGTTTGAATGGAAAAAAAAAGAGTAAACACAGTTGATTGAAAATAAATGGCTTCAATGAAAAAAAAAAAGAACATTATTTTTTCTTGGCAAATTTGTTTATTATTTTTTTAAATATAACAAACATTGACAAATTGAGTACATATGAGGATGGCGGTACAATATTCAAATAGCAATAAAGCTAAACATATCAATTTATGAATAGGATGAGTACATAACAATGTAAAAATGTAACGAGTAGTGCAACAAATAAACCAATAAAGTATTACATTGAAACCATTAGAAAAGTCCATCAGAAGGAAAAAAGTAAGCTAGTGACTAGGGATGAGCCGAAACACCCCCCCTTCGCACCAGAACTTTCGAACGGACCCCAATTTCGTAGGAACGTTAGAACCCCATTGAAGTCTATGGGACTCGAACGTTTAAAATTAAAAGTGCTAATTTTAACGGCTAATATGCAAGATACTGTCCTAAAAAGGGTTGGGGACTTGGCTCCTGCCCCAGGGGACATGGGTCAATGTAAAAAAAAGTTTTAAAAATGGCCGTTTTGGCGGGAGCACTGATTTTAATGACGATTAAAGTGAAAAAAAAAGTAAAATATTCCTTTAAATATCGTGCCTGGGGGGTGTCTGTAGTATGCCTGTGAAGTGCCACGTGTTTCCCGTGTTTATAACAGTCCCTGCACAAAATGACATTTAAGTAGGAGATGTTTGTAAGTTGGATGTTTGAAAGTAGGGGCCTGCCCTATATGCTCTGCACAAATGGCGGAACAAGGTGTTGATGTTGCCACAACATTGTAAGCCCTCAAAGTGACTCTTGGTGGGTGCTGGAGCGCCCTGCTGTAAACGATTATATCCAGAATTGTAATTACATGCCATTGTTGAACAGTGGTAGAAAAATTGACCTTTGGTGGTTGTGGTGCGGGTGCCACAACACTATAAGTCCTCACAGTTACTCTGGGTGGGCACAGGAACGGGCCCTCCTGTGAAATATTATATCAAGAATTGTAATTACATGTCCCTGTTAAACAGGGGCAGAAAAATTGGACCTTAGGCACTGGTGCTGGTGCCACGACACTGCAACCTCTCCCATATATTCTAGTTTTATTGCAGGAATTAGCCCTGCTGCAAAGCATTGCATCAAAAATTGTAATTAAACGCCCCTGATTCAGTTCGCATTGTGCGCTATACAAGTATTTCATTCATTCATTCATTCATTCATTCAAAAATGGGCCTTAGGCACTGGTGCTGGTGCCACCACACTGCAACCTCTCCCATATATTCTCTAGTTGTAGTGCAGGAATTAGCCCTGCTGCAAAGCATTGCATCAAAAATTGTAATTAAATGCCCCTGTTAAACAGAGGCAGAAAAATTGGGCCTTAGGCGCTGGTGCTGGTGCCACCACGCTGCAACCTCTCCCATATACTCTAGTTGTAGTGCAGGAATTAGCCCTGCTGCAAAGCATTGCATCAAAAATTGTAATTAAAAGCCCCTGTTAAACAGGGGCAGAAAAATTGGGCTGATGGCATCACCCAGAACTAGAAATGTTCTTCCAACATATCAGCGGAGGAGAAAGAGGATAGACAATCAACATAACGGGACAGTCACTCAGCATCAGCATAGGCAGTCTTAAAGGGATGTGATATTTCAAAAAAAATTATTCAGTTACATCAGCTTCAGGTGCTTGGTAGCTGTGGGTGATCCAAGACTGATTCATCTTGATGAAGGTCAGTCGATCAACTGATTCGGTGGACAGGCGCACCCTGTGATCGGTAACAAAGCCACCAGCAGCACTGAAGGTGCGTTCCGAAAGAACGCTGGATGCAGGACAGGCCAGTAGCTCAATTGCATACTGTGCAAGCTCTGGCCAGTGATCCATCCTCAAGACCCAGTAAGCCAGAGGATTTTCGGTGGGAAAGGTGTCCAAGTCTGACCTTGCCCCTAGGTATTCCTGCACCATGTAAATCAGACACTGGCGATGGTTGCTGGAAACGATCATACCTTGGGGCTGCGGACTAAAAAATTGTCTGAAAGCATCGGTCAGACGGCCACCTTCTCCACCGCTCCTTCTGACCGATGCCTCAGCAACACGTTGTCCAGGACCAGGAGTTTGTAACCTCCCAGTCTCTGGGAACGCATTGCACAGACCTTTCTGCAAGGCCTCCCCGAGATGTCTCATCCTCTGCTCCCTCTGCGATGGCAAGATAAGGTCGGCAACCTTACCCTTGTACCGTGGATCAAGGAGAATGGCCAGCCAGTAATGGTCCCTCTCCATGATCCGAAGAATACGAGGATCCTTCCGCAGGCTTTGCAGGATCAGGGAGGCCATGCAGCGTAGGTTAGCTGAGGCATTCGGTCCGGAGTCCTCTGGGTCACTAAGGACAACATGATCCGCAGCTACCTCCTCCCAGCCACGTACAAGTCCACGGGTTTCTTGGGACTGTAAATCATCCCTACAAGACTGCTGCTGATGCTGAGTGCAAGCCTCCACCTCCATGCTGACACAATCATCCTCCTCCTCCTCATCCTCATCCTCTTCCTGTGTGATGGGTGGCACAGCAGGAACACTGTCTGGATAAAGGGGGCCTTGAGAGGCAAGGAAGTCCTCCTCTTCCTGCCTCTGTTCTGCCTCAAGTGCCCTGTCCATTATTCCACGCAGCGTATGCTCCAAGAGGTGGACAAGAGGTACAGTGTCACTGATGCATGCACTGTCACTGCTCACCATCCTTGTGGCCTCCTCAAACGGTGACAGGACAGTGCATGCATCCCTGATCATGCCCCACTAGTGTGGTGAGAAAAAACCGAGCTCCCCTGACCCTGTCCTGGTGCCGTAGTCGCACAGGTACTCATTGATGGCCCTTTGCTGCGTGTGCGGCTGCTGCAGCATGGCCAACGTTGAGTTCCACCTGGTGGGCATGTCACATATAAGGCGGTTCTTGGGCAGGTTCAACTCCTTTTGGAGCTCAGCCAGCCGAGCACAGACATTAAATGATCGGCGGAAATGCACACAGACTTTCCTGGCCTGCTTCAGGACATCCTGTAAGCCCGGGTAACTGCCCAAGAACCGCTGCACCACCAGGTTAAGGACGTGAGCCACACAGGGCACATGGGTCAGTTGTCCCTGTCGGAGGGCGGAGAGGAGGTTGGTGCCATTGTCGCAAACCACCATTCCTGGCTTAAGCTGGCGTGGCATCAACCACCTCTCAGCCTGCCCCTGCAGAGCTGACAAAACATCCGCCCCAGTGTGGCTCCTGTCCCCCAAACAAACCAGCGCAAGCACGGCATGGCATTGTTTTGCCTGCGTACTTGCGTAGCCCCTGGAACGCCTACGGATCACCGCTGGTTCTGAGGACAGAGCACTGGAAGAGGCCATGGAGGAAGAAGAAGAGAAGGGGGTGGAGGAGAGAGGTGTGTCACAACCAATAGTAGCATTTTGGAGGCGTGGTGGCGGAACAACCTCCAACACTACTGCACCTTGTCCTGCATACTTCCCAGCTGCCAGAAGAGTGACCCAATGGGCCGTGAAAGACAGGCAACCTCCCTGTCCATGCCTGCTGGACCATGAGTCAGCGGTAATATGCACCTTACCGCTGACCGCCCTGTCCAGCGAGGCAAGGACATTGCCTTCCACATGCCGGTAGAGAGCCGGAATCGCCTTCCGTGAGAAAAAGTGGCGTTTGGGGACCTGCCACTGAGGAACCGCACATTGTAAAAACTCACGGAAGGGGGCCGAGTCTACCAACTGAAAAGGCAGCAGTTGAAGTGCTAGCAATTTAGCCAAGCTAGCATTCAACCGCTGGGCATGTGGATGGCTGGGAGTGAACTTCTTTCGCCGGTCCAGCAGCTGGGGCAGGGACATTTGCCTGCTATAATCGGACGTGGGTGTACTGCTAGCAGAGTGCCCGGAAGCACTTGGCTGTGACACACCTAATTCTATACCTTCATTCCTCTCAGAGCAGGTTTCAGAGAGGACTGAAGGTCTAGTGGGGTTGGAGATCCCAGCAGATGAGGAGCAAGGAGAGGTAAGCTTTGTTCTTTGGTGTGGGTCTTTGAGGTACGCTTGCCAACGAGCTGCATGGCAGGTCAACATATGTCTGGTCAAGCATGTGGTGCCCAAGCGGCTGATGTTTTGGCCACGAGATACGCTTGAGACATATGTTGCAAATAGCAGCGGTGCGATCTGATGCACTCGTGTCAAAAAAGTCCCCCACCAAAGAACTTTTAGAATAACGCGCAGAGGCAGTGCCCTGCACAGGCTGAGCTCTGCTGTGTGATTCAGTCGGTGTGCTGCCCCTAAGCTGGCCCACGGAGGGCATCCTGCCTCGTTGGACATGTGCCTCCTCCTCCTCCTCCTCCCCCTCTCTCCTACCAGGCACCCACGTGGAGTCAGTGCCCTCATCATCCCCTCCCTCTTCATCGCTGTAGCAAACCTGGCAGTATGCTGCAGCTTGTGGAACATGACTGCCAGATTGCTGTCCTTCTTGAGCATCCCCTCTCTCTGCATTCACGCTACTGCCTTCCTCTAGCTCAGTATCATCATCAGAGCCTACAAAACACTGGGCATCCTCCTGGAGCATGTACCCAACACTGTGCTCAAAGAATTCAGGAGACTCCTCAGGAGGACGTGGTGGATCTAGGGAAGGAGTCACTGATGATGACATTGAGAGGAGGGAAGACGATGCGTTGGCAGCTGCTTTGCTAGTACCCTGAGACTGGGTGAGAGAGGATGAGGAGGATGAAGAGGGCTTGGTCATCCACTCTACCAAGTCATTGGCATGTTGTGGCTCAACATGTCCAGCTGCCGAAAAGAAGGACAAGCGTGTCCCATGGCCACGTGCTGATGATGACGATGCACCGCGTCCACGACCAGCACTGTTGTCTCTAGACACAGAGCCTGCTTGCCCTCTTTTATCGGCTCGCGCCTGTCTGCCTCTCCTTGCTGGCCTTCCAGACATGGTAATGGCCTGAAGGGAGTTGGGAAAAACAGCAATTGGGTAGTTTATATTGTGCTGGAGGCATACACAACTTCCACTAACTCCTGCAGATGGCAGATGGCTCAAATAGAGAAGAGCTATGTAGGTGGATATAGCGGTGTATACTGGGTTCAGAGCACGCAGACAGCACGCACAAGCTCCTACCGCTGACTGCAAGCTCTATTTAAAACGAGCAAGATAGTTTGCTATATAGGTGGATATAGCGGTGTATACTGGGTTCAGAGCATGCAGACAGCACACACAAGCTCCTACCGCTGACTGCAAGCTCTATTTAAAATGAGCAAGATAGTTTGCTATATAGGTGGATATATCGGTGTATACTGGGTTCAGAGCACGCAGACAGCACGCACAAGCTCCTACCACGGACTGCAAGCTCTATTTAAAACTAGCAAGATTGTTTGCTATATAGGTGGATATAGCGGTGTATACTGGGTTCAGAGCACGCAGACAGCACGCACAAGCTCCTACCGCTGACTGCAAGCTCTATTTAAAACGAGCAAGATAGTTTACTATATAGGTGGATATAGCGGTGTATACTGGGTTCAGAGCACGCAGACAGCATGCACAAGCTCCTACCGCTGACTGCAAGCTCTAATTAAAACGAGCAAGATTGTTTGCTATATAGGTGGATATAGTGGTGTATACTGGGTTCAGAGCACGCAGACAGCACGCACAAGCTCCTACCGTTGACTGCAAGCTCTATTTAAAACGAGCAAGATAGTTTGCTATATAGGTGGATAAAGCAGTGTATACTGGGTTCAGAGCATGCAGACAGCACGCACAAGCTCCTACCGCTGACTGCAAGCTCTATTTAAAACGAGCAAGATAGTTTGCTATATAGGTGGATATAGCGGTAGATACTGGGTTCAGAGCACGCAGACAGCACGCACAAGCTCCTAACACTGACTGCAAGCTCTATTATAAAAAGATAGATATATCGCTAGCTATATAGGTGAATATAGCGGTGTATACTGCGGTCAGGGCACGCAGACAACAACCACTACAGAAGAGCAAGAACGAAAAATCGGCCGATAACGATCGGTGTATACTGTGTTGAAGGTACACAGAACACCCACTAACTGTTTCAGACGCCAACACACTACACAAGGCCGCCGCGCTGGCGGCCTTATATAGTGTGGGGCGTGTACTACACAGCCTGAGCTATGATTGGCCACAGGCATCCTGCCTGTGGCCAATCATGGCTCTCCTCACTGCTGGCGCGGTGATTGGCCAAGCATGCGGGGGTCACAGTGCATGCTTGGCCAATCATGAGCCAGCAATGCACTGCGCCATTGCAGTGCATTGTGGGCCATGAGCGCCACACGAATTTGGTGCGAACGGCCCATAACGTTCCGAATTCGCCGAACGGGCGAACAGCCGATGTTCGAGTCGAACGTATGTTCGACTTGAACACGAAGCTCATCCCTACTAGTGACTATTGGTTCAAGAGGCGATTCAGTTCGCATTGTGCGCTATACAAGTATTTCATTCATTCATTCATTCTATCATTTTGTAAGAGCAGTGATAAGGAGAACAATCTAATAGCTATATATTAAAAACAGAAGAGATAAAGTGTTTATTAGTATCACACAATATTAAAAGAAAGGTGGAAAACAAAAAAATAGTAGACAGAGAGAAGAGGGTAGACAAAAGGGGGAAGGGAGGGGGGGGGCTTACAACTGGTGATGCGATCCCAAATGAATAGAAAGTATAGCCGAGGCAAATAGAGTAAAATTACCAAGGCGATCTTCATAAAAGTCTGTCATCAAAGTATCATCAAAGTCTGGAGGTTAACAATGCTTAACTCAAGGAAGCCAGAGTTTCTCAAATTGGCCAATTCAATCTCCTTTGATTGCTTCCATTTTAGCATGAATAAGAGCTTTATTGGTTCTGTGTATGGTTTCAGCTAGAATTGAATAGTTTTCCATGCCTTAGCAATGGTTTGTTTTGGACCTGTAAAAGAAGATTAAATTGATTCTGTGTGATCCCATCAGATTTCAGGTTTATTAGGGCTGTAGCAGAATTGGGGTTTATAGATGTATCAAAGATTTTGGAGGCCAAGTCAAAAACTGCCTTCCAGAATTTTTGGGCAATTGGGCAATTTCACCAAATATGAAAAGTGGCGGACTCTGAACTGCCACGGAAACAAGCTCCAGGGTAATCAGAAGCATATTTCGATACTCTAGCAGGGACCAAATACCTACAGGTTAGCACCAGGGCCGTCTTTAATATTGATTGGACCCTGGGCAAAACTTTTCTTGGGGGCCCCCCCATGCTCCTGCTCTGAGACATACAATAAATAGCACCTAGACTCAAAATCCGTTTACTGAATCAGATCAGGCAGCTATTGCAATTGGTTGCCAGAGGTTACAGTATATCATTACCACTCACTGACTTGTTGCTAGAGGTTACAGCACACATTACGGCTCACTGATTAGTTGCTATAGGTTACAGCACACGATTTCTGCATGATTTCTGCTTGTTGATTGGTTGTTAGAGATTACTGTGAATATTACCTCAGGGGGGCATGATATACATATCAATGCCGCCGACCTCCGCTACTTACACATGAATGACGGTAATTTACATGTAAACACAGGGTCTGCAGGTGAGTCATCTGTACACAACAATAGGGCAGAGCTGGGCAGAATTTGTAGCAGCACTTCACACTGAGATATTGGACCACAACACAGGACTAAAACCTCAAGGGAAGAGGGAATTTAAACCAGGATAGTTTGGCAAGTATGAGGCAGCTACTTTGGACCCCACAACAATGACAGGGCCCAGGGCAGCTGCCCCTTTTGCCCTGCCTTAAAAATGGCCCTGGTTAGCACCTTAACGTTAGTTTCCACAGCAACAACATTAGAAGAAACAGACTTAGTGATGGACCATATGCTAGACAATTCAGTAGCATTGAATGAGCGATTAAGGTCTAGTTCCCATTTGGAGACATATGAGGGGGGGCAGTGTTAGTACTAGCTAAATTTTGCTTATAGAGAAACAAACAAGTGCTTTAGCATGAGGGTCTGAAATACATATGCGTTCAAAACGTGACATCTGGGATAGTTGGGAGTTGGAATTGGGATAAAGTTGGAAAAAAAAATTAATTTGCAAATAACAGAACAGAACCAATTGAGGAAGTCCAAATGTATCACACAAAGTAGGAAGAGAATGTATAGAGGAGGCAAATACCAAATTATATAAATGGGATAAATGACCTGTATTCCATGCTTTTAAAGAATTAGGAGCGATCCAAACAGGATGAAAAGTCAGATTTTTAACAAAAGAAAGGAGCGGTAAATGAGGAGATTGAAGGGCAAGAAAAGTTTTACATCTGGCCCAGATGGATAAAGAATGTTTTGTGATAGGATTGTGAATAAAATTACGATCAGTTGGTATTAACCATAACATGTTAAATACTGAAATAGGGTCACAGTCAATAGACTCAAATGTTACCCATAAAGGAATTTCTTTGAACGCATGGTATTTTGGGAAATGTGCAAGGTGTGCAGCATGATAGTAAGCAGAAATATTTGGGAGACCTAAACCTCTGCAGCATTGTGGGAGACAGAGAGTGGATTTAGAGGTTTGAGGTTTCATTTTACCCCAGATAAAGGAGAATAATTCTTTGCTGTATAAACTGTAAAAAATTAGATGGAACTGGGATGGGCAAGATTCGGGCAATAAAGCCATCTTAATTACATTAATTTTGCCGATCCAGGATAGAGGGACAGAGAACCAATGTGATAATAATTCAGTAACCTGTTTTAGTAATGGAGGAAAGTTAGCTGAGTATAGGTATGTTATTTTAGGAGTGAGTTGTATTCCTATGTATGGAAGTCCATGAGGTGTCCAAGAGAAGAGAAGTGAATCTTTACAATCTGAAGGTCTGAATGAGGCAAGGAAATGTTGCGTGCAGTTGAATACGTGCAGGAACTCAAACATGCCCTCCACTGGAGAGCTTGCTGCAGCAAATGGTGGGTTTGGCAAAATGGAGGGTCTTAAAAGGACAATAAATACCAGGAGTGTGCTACGTAAAGAGTGCAGAGTACAGGAATGTGCTTTGTACAGGGTTCAGGGGTGCGCTACCAAAAGAGTGCAGGGTTAAGGGGTGCACTACGTACAAAGTGCAGGGTTCAGGGGTGTGCTACATACAGAGTGCAGGGTTCCGGTGTGCGCTATGTACAGAGTGGTGGGTTCCAGGGTGCTCTATGTACAGAGTGGGGGTTCCGGGGTGCTCTATGTACAGAGTGGGGGGTTCCGGGGTGCACTATGTACAAAGTCGTGGGTTCTGGGGTGGCCTATGTACAGAGTGGTGGGTCTGGGGTGCGCCACCTTAAACCAAAAATGACTCCCACTTTTCCCACAAAATCTCCCCTCTCCCCTAGTACAGAGTTCTCCCATCCCCATCCTTGGCAAGATTGACATGCCCCCAACCAGTGTAAATCCTATTTCCCTGCCATTACAACCCCCCCGTTCCCTCAATTTTCCTGCCACCATAGGGTGCCTAATTGCTTTTGCATTTGCCTAAGAGTGTCCTGTGCCCTAACCCTTTCTCTCACCGTTCCTATTAAGAGAAATAAAATCTCTTTGTTAATTTTTACAAAAAGTGACTGGCGCCCAATCTTTCCACCTTGCAGTACACCCACTAGGCCTAGTAACCTGCACCCTGAGGTGGAATGTCAGTTCTCCCTGTCTTTGGGGGTCACCATCAGGTCTCCCCCCTTGGAAATTGGGGAGACCGCTACATTTTGGCACCCAACGTGGGGCTCTATGTCATTTTTGCTGTGGTCGCCCCTGGCAACGCACTGCAACTACACAAGGATTTCTTCTGGCTCTGTGGGAAAGTGGCAAGTAACATCTTTATTCCTCAGAGACTGTGTTATCCCTGTGAACTGTGTGGGGAAAAACCTAAGTGTCTTTTTGTTCTTGGGAGAGTGTCAACCTGGTCTTTTGTCACTTTACGTCAGTGCTGCAGGAGTTAATGCAGACTCATGATAGTTTTTGCTGAAGAAAAGAGGCGGGTGCTGAAGAAACTAAAGAACATGTAAACCAAGCCCATGGCAGGGGGAGGAGTTGTTGCTCTGAAAAGGAGGAGATGGAGTTGCAAACTTATGCACAACTACCCATGCTACATGTGCTTCAAGATCATTGGGAAAGGAAAAAGTTGCTGAGTGTGGAGAAAATGTCCAAATTCATCCATTCGGCTTCAGCTGAGTATTACTCAAGGGTCATCGCTAGTCTTTTCACCTCTGGAGAAACTTTTATTGATACAGGCCTTCAACTGATGCCTCGTGGGGAGCTAGCCATTTACATCTCCCAAAGTTCCGCAGCCATGGGAATCATTTGCATGCAATGTTCCGGCGTTGCTTTGTACCCCTGGAGTCGGTGTTACCACTGTGGGGAACTGTTGCTGGTGGCTGCTTGCCCACCCCTGCAATCTCAGGTGCTGAAGGTAGGTAGGGTGCGTGGATATGCAACCATTGAGGAAACCCAATCTGCTACTGCTGCTGCTTATTCTAGAGGCGATCCTGCCCAGTCAGAGGTTACTGCACCTACCATACTCATCATTCCTGCGGTGGACGTGTCAATTCCCACTACCATCGTTTCTTGTGAGTTTTCTGCTGCCACTACTAGCTCTGACCAGGTAGTGCCCACGGCATCCATCGATACTACAAGTGAGGCCGCAACTGAAGGCCATCAGCCTACCATTACTGTCAGTCGGGCTAGGCAAGCCCGTTTGTTCTGTGGCCATGTGAAATGTTGGTCCCGTATCCTGTCCAGTTGGTGCCTGAAGTGGGTAAGACAAACTGGGATAGAGAATGTACAGAATGAGTGATAACCATTTAAATGTCTTCGGAAGTATGCTCTACTGTAAAAGATATCTACCTTTGCTGCAGTTATGACCTTTGTCATTAAAATTATGGCCACAGCACTTGTTGCCAGTGAGAATTGCTAGGTAAAGTATGTGTTTCTTGTTCCAGAAATAAGGAAAGGTTATGCATGGCCTGTTCACCTTGTGCTTGCAGCCCATGGCAGGGGCTAAGGGACCGTGTTGTCCATACCATGTTCACTCCATGCTCATAGCCTGTGGCAGGGGTCAAGAACCATATCGTTACTAACCTGGGATTCTGGTTGCCGGATCTACCCAGACTGTGCCATTATTCAAGGATCTAATCAAGCGGATGTGCAGCACTACGTTACCACTATTGGATCATCTAGAAAGCCTGTTTAATTATGGGATCCTCGTTATTATTGGTATCATTCTTCAATCATTGACAGTTTGTCTCAAGTCAGCGTGGAACACAGTGGTGTGCTTAGTTTGGCAGTTGGTAGTTTGTGTCAGTTCCAGGGGAAGCTGTTCTGTATTTAAAATATGTGGAGACACTCCTGCCTGCACTGTTGCTCCTGGACTGTGCTCCTGATACCAGCAGTTGCAGGGGGTGCCCTAGAGGGTGACATGCTGGCCTGTGCCCTGGAATTGCCAGTATGCCTCACTGTGCAAAGTGATATGCTGATCTGTTGCCCTGGATCATCAGCGTGTCTTGTTCTTCATATGTGAGGAAAAGTGATCTCAGTCCCCACCTGTGATAAAGAAAGGCTGATATATGTTCTATGTGCAAGGGGACTTTGTTGTTCAGGAACGTGGAAAAGTTATTCAATATTACAGTCCCTTGCATGCTTGTGTGGCTAAGATGCTTGTTTAAAAAATAGCAGTCATGCACACAGTTCCAGAGCTTGTTCCGGAGAAAAGTGTAACCTGCTGGAAGGTTGCTGACCATGTTGTTTCAAATCACAAAGAAAATGCCTATTGAACTTTAGAGCTCCAATCACAATGGGATGTTTAGTTAGTTAGTCCGTTAGTAAGGTAGACGGTGCTGTGGCAAAGGGGCAAGTCTTTTACCTCCAATCTGAATCTCATGGACTTAAATGTTAACTATAGTATGGACTGTTCTTTTATTACAAACTAGTAGATGGCATGAGTGTGCCACTCTGAGTGAGTCCTAAGTTCTTGCTTTCAAATATTCTAGTGTAGGTTGCTGAGTGAAATTTTAGATATGCTAAAATGCTTCAGAAAAATAGTGTCATTCTCATGGGAGTGGGGCCCTGTTTCCACTTGTAAATATTTCCAGGAATGGTTATTTGTTAGAATTGTGTAAATCAATGTTTATCTTTCACTAATATTACTACAGTGGTAGATTATATTATAGAATGTTGCTAAAATGTCATATTTTCCATGTTGCATAATCGAATGTCTTTCAGGTGTTCCTGCATCCCTTGCTTCTTACTCGGCTGAGGAAAGCCAGGATCTTCGCTGTGTACAGTGATGCCATCTTTAATTGCCTTATCATATAAATAATAGATAGTTAGGATATAGAATTATTACTCA
The DNA here is from genome assembly GCF_037356315.1 of Lithobates pipiens. NCBI lineage: Eukaryota > Metazoa > Chordata > Amphibia > Anura > Ranidae > Lithobates > Lithobates pipiens. The sequence goes on from NW_027507764.1 coordinate 288,280,075, forward strand.
TTGTGTTTTTTTTTTTTTTACCACTATTGTGTAGTATGTCACACATCATTGTAAATGCAGTTTCACATTTGTTTGATCTCACATGAAGTATAACTTGTAATTGTACATATGTTACGTTCACCCACATTCATTACTAAATGTTCATCCTTTCTGTTATCCCTCCCTATCCACTTTTGGCCATGGCATCCACTCTCAGGATTGAGAGTATATGTTTTTTTTTTTGTTTGCAAACTCTGAAATGTAGTTTCCCTGGCAGGGGGGGGGGGGGGGGGGGATTGTAGCACCTTGGTCCTAAACAGGGCTGCTAATAAATCTTGTTGTGCCAAGGTGGTAATTAGCCTGTTTAATTGGTAGTCTTTGACCCATTGATTTCTGTCCTAAGTCTGAGTTCAATTTGTGGTCTCTCTCTTCTGTCAATTGGTGGCACTGTTGATTTTGACATTAGGATAATGGATTACAGTGAATTCGGGTGATGAGTAAATAAGTTGTTTCAGCCAATTAACAGGAGTTTATTTTGGCCACTTTGCATGCTGGGACAGGCTATTTATTGGGGAGGAGTCAGGTGATTGGGGTTCTTCTGACCCGGGGCTGCAGCCTGGGTGGATGTATATCAAACAGCTACTGGCAGCTAGGCCTATTCAGGAGTCCTAATGGCTGCTAGGTCTACGTCAGGCCTATCCACTATTACAAGGGTCCACAAAGGAGAAGCAGCAGAGGTTAAGCCTGAAGCCTAGGGCAGAATCACATGTGTTAGAGGTTCAGCCCGAGGGGAACCTGTTCGTTGCCGGAGAGATGACCACTCCTGTTACCAGAGGCAAGTTTGGAAGGGATGAAGCTCTGAAGGAGTACTATAGCAGATGCTTCACTAGCCGGGGGGCAGTGAGGTAAGTGGCAAAGCTTCAGTGGAGACTCATCAAGGAATACAGCGGGTAGCTGTGAGTAAAGCTTGAAGGATTACCATGGGAAGCTGTAAGTAAAGCTTGAGGATCTACAGTGGGATACTGGGCATTAAACTGGAATATATACAGTGGTATACTGTGGATTAATCTAGAAGATCTAAAGTGGGATTACTGAGAGATAAGTGGTTACTACAGGAGACAGTTGTTACAAGATACAGATTGCTGCATCTAGCTTAAAGGTCCTTTTTCTGTATTGCTGTCTGCCTAGTTCTATTTTTGTCTGTGGAGTTTGCCTAATTGCTATTGCATTTGTCTAAGGGTGCCCTGTGCCCTAACCCTCTTCCCCACCTTTTCTGTTAAGAGAAATAAAGTCTCTATGTTAATTTTTACAAAAGGTGACTGGCGCCCAATCTTTCCATCTTGCACCACACCCACTATACATAGTAACCTGCACCCTGAGGTGGAATGTCAGTTCTCCCTAGCTCCGGGGGTCACCATCAGGCCCTTGGAAGTCAGGGAGACCACTACACAATGGTTAGAGCAACAACAAAAATGTGCCCAATAAGAATGAGGTAGCGGTCTTCAGGCTCTTTAATGTAAGATGGAAGTACAAAGGTTGTAAGGTGAATAGCTATAAGAACCCCTAATTTTTTAGCTGCCAAGGCTGTATATACCTATGGATAAGATAAGCTGAACAGGAGGAGCTGAAAAACTTAGGAGAAGATTTTAAAATGGATCTCCTGTAGGCAGAGAATGTTGACTGCAGCTGCGGCAAATGACGTGTGTTTTTGTGGTATATTAAGACCTAGGGTCAAAATGTTTATGGGGGCTAGGGATGAGCCGAACACCCCCCGGTTCGGTTCGCACCAGAACTTTCGAACGGACCCCAAATTCGTACGAACGTTAGAACCCCATTGAAGTCTATGGGACTCAAACGTTCGAAATTAAAAGTGCTAATTTTAACGGCTAATATGCAAGATACTGTCCTAAAAAGGGTTTGGGGACCTGGCTCCTGCCCCAGGGGACATGGGTCAATGCCTAAAATGTTTTTAAAAATGGCCGTTTTGGCGGGAGCACTGATTTTAATGACGATTAAAGTGAAAAAAAAAGTGAAATATTCCTTTAAATATTGTGCCTGGGGGGTGTCTGTAGTATGCCTGTGAAGTGCCACGTGTTTCCCGTGTTTAGAACAGTAACTGCACAAAATGACATTAAACGGAAAAAACATCATTTGAAACTGCTTGCGGTTTTAATGTTATATCTGGTTCCTGCAATATGGTTGAAAATCATTGAGAAAAATGGCATGGGTAGCCCTCCCTGCCCATTACCAGCCCCTCTGGGTCTTATACGCATATTAAGGGGAACCCCGTACCCATATTAAAAAAAGGAAATGCGTGTGGCCCCCAGACCCTATATACTCAGAACAGCAGTATACAGGCGGTGCAAACAAGACAGGGACTGTGTAGGTTTGTTGTGTTAAGTTGAATCTGTTTGTAATTTTCAACTGGAACATTTTTAAAGTGTAGCTCTAGTCAAAAAAAAACGATTTTTAACCTTTTTGGAAAACATAGGGAAGGGTTATCACCCGTGTATAATTTGTTTTGTCGTCCATCTTTTTTCATCTCACTTGCTGTTGTCTCCTTCCGTTTGCAAGTAGGAGATGTTTGTAAGTTGGATGTTTGAAAGTAGGGGCCTGCCCTATATGCTCTGCAGAAATGGCGGAACAAGGTGTTGGTTTTGCCATAACATTGTAAGCCCTCAAAGTGACTCTTGGTGGGCGCTGGAGCGCCCTGCTGTGAACGATTATATCAAGAATTGTAATTACATGCCATTGTTGAACAGTGGTAGAAAAATTGACCTTTGGTGGTTGTGGTGCTGGTGCCACAACACTATAAGTCCTCACAGTTACTCTGGGTGGGCACAGGAACGGGCCCTCCTGTGAATTATTATATCAAAAATTGTAATTACATGTCCCTGTTAAACAGGGGCAGAAAAATTGGGCCTTAGGCACTGGTGCTGGTGCCACCACACTGCAACCTCTCGCATATACTCTAGTTTTATTGCAGGAATTAGCCCTGCTGCAAAGCATTGCATCAAAAATTGTAATTAAACGCCCCTGTTAAACAGGGGCAGAAAAATTGGGCCTTAGGCACTGGTGCTGGTGCCACCACACTGCAACCTCTCCCATATACTCTAGTTTTATTGCAGGAATTAGCCCTGCTGCAAAGCATTGCATCAAAAATTGTAATTAAACGCCCCTGTTAAACAGGGGCAGAAAAATTGGGCCTTAGGCACTGGTGCTGGTGCCACCACACTGCAACCTCTCCCATATACTCTAGTTTTATTGCAGGAATTAGCCCTGCTGCAAAGCATTGCATCAAAAGTTGTAATTAAATGCCCCTGTTAAACAGGGGCAGAAAAATTGGGCTGATGGCATCACCCAGAATTAGAAATGTTCTTCCAACATATCAGCGGAGGAGGAAGAGGATAGACAATCAACATAACAGGACAGTCACTCAGCATCAGCATATGCAGTCTTGAAGGGATGTGATATTTAAAAAAAAAAAATATTCGGTTACATCAGCTTCAGGTGCTTGGTAGCTGTGGGTGATCCAAGACTGATTCATCTTGATGAAGGTCAGTCGATCAACTGATTCGGTGGACAGGCGCACCCTGTGATCGGTAACAAAGCCACCAGCAGCACTGAAGGTGCGTTCCGAAAGAACGCTGGATGCAGGACAGGCCAGTAGCTCAATTGCACACTGTGCAAGCTCTGGCCAGTGATCCATCCTCAAGACCCAGTAAGCCAGAGGATTTTCGGTGGGAAAGGTGTCCAAGTCTGACCTTGCCCCTAGGTATTCCTGCACCATGTAAATCAGACGCTGGTGATGGTTGCTGGAACCGATCATACCTTGGGGCTGCGGACTAAAAAATTGTCTGAAAGCATCAGTCAGATGGCCACCTTCTCCACCGCTCCTTCTGACCGATGCCTCAGCAACACGTTGTCCAGGACCAGGAGTTTGTAACCTCCCAGTCTCTGAGAACGCGTTGCACAGACCTTTCTCCAGGCCTCCCGGAGATGTCTCATCCTCTGCTCCCTCTGCGATGGCAAGATAAGGTCGGCAACCTTACCCTTGTACCGTGGATCAAGGAGAGTGGCCAGCCAGTAATGGTCCCTCTCCTTGATCCGAAGAATACGAGGATCCTTCAGCAGGCTTTGCAGGATCAGGGAGGCCATGCAGCGTAGGTTAGCTGAGGCATTCGGTCCGGAGTCCTCTGGGTCACTAAGGACAACATGATCCGCAGCTACCTCCTCTCAGCCACGTACAAGTCCACGGGTTTCTTGGGACTGTAAATCATCCCTACAAGACTGCTGCTGCTGCTGATGCTGAGTGCCAGCCTCCACCTCCATGCTGACACAATCATTCTCCTCCTCCTCTTCCTCCTCCTCATCCTCTTCCTATGTGATGGGTGGCACAGCAGGAACACTGTCTGGATAAAAGGGGCCTTGAGAGGCAAGGAAGTCCTCCTCTTCCTGCCTCTGTTCTGCCTCAAGTGCCCTGTCCATTATTCCACGCAGTGTATGCTCCAAGAGGTGGACAAGAGGTACAGTGTCACTGATGCATGCACTGTCACTGCTCACCATCCTTGTGGCCTCCTCAAACTGTGACAGGACAGTGCATGCATCCCTGATCATGCCCCACTGGCGTGGTGAGAAAAAACCGAGCTCCCCTGACCCTGTCCTGGTGCCGTAGTCGCACAGGTACTGTGATATTGGGGTGATTAAGCTCAATTGGTAGATGCGCGTTTTAGTCTACATCAGGCAGGCGTTTTATGGTTAAGGGCCTGGTAGCCCACGTTTATTATAAGAAAACAAAATATTTAGTTCATCCAGTAATCCCACGCAGGGGTTTAAATTCATTCAGCACACAAATGAACATACCAAGCCACCTGGCTCTCAATTGTCAACAGTTCCTCTGCTTGCTCCCAACAGATTTGTCAACTCTTTCCAGCCCCCTGGACTCACCGGCTTCCTTAGTCTTCCTGACTCTCAAGGTTGTCAGCCTTTCCCAGTCCCTTACACGGACTACAGTCTCCCACAGGGCAAACCACTCTTCAGCCAGCAGCAAGCTGCTCACACTCCACCACACCCATCTACAACTTCCTGTCTTACTTTTTAAAGACACTGCCTTAACAGGTGGGTTAATCAATTTTTTTCCCTTAAAGAGAGCACAACCCAAACAGAGGGGAAATATAGTGTCCTTCCAGGACCCAGCCACGGCGTCCATTACATATCCCCCCCCCTGTGTTTCGATCCGGAGGGAGGAACACCAGCACCCATCATGATGGTTGGGACACCTCTGTGCTGGCTGTCAGCCACGTAGGCCCAACCCTTTTTCCGGGTGCGCTTCCAGGAACATTCCCCCCTGGATCTTAACAGGTTCCTATATTTTCCTATACTCAGCCTTCCTCTTCTTTTGGGGTCCCTGGGCTTATTCACTTTTCTTGGGGGAACTCTGCCTTCCTTGATCCCTCCTTTCAACTTACAAATACCCATTTTACCCTTCACCATCGGTATTTCTGGTTCAAAACAGTTTTTCTTGGTACCCACTGCAACCAAATCATTGTTTACAGAACGAACTCTTAACAGATCACAGCTTTCCAATTCAGTGTTTGTTAGAGGAAGACCCAAGGAGGGACTACATCCGACGGAACCATAGCACAGCTCCACCTCACCCGTTGTCCAACACTCCATGGGTACCTGTTCTAACAAACTACCCTGACCTAAGCATAAACCATTTTTTCCAGGTGTACACATTACATTGTTACGGCAACCAACATTAACACTTTCTCCCATAGTGTCTCCGGGCACCTTAACTTGTACCCCTGGGCCAGTGACAGAAAGCATCTCTGCTACTGCTGAGTCCATTCTGGGCCCTTCCTTCTCATGAGGCCTAGCGGGTAAGGCAGTATCTGCGCCCTCTACTGACAACTGCTCCGCCGCACCTCGGACCACACCAGCAGAGATGTTTCTAGTCACCGCATCAGACGGAGAGACCTCTGATATCTCAAGCAGTTCTCTCGCGTGCCTTCCATACCAATCAATAACTAGAAGTACGCTCACAGAGAATCTGGAGATCCTGTGCCAAATGGGTAACCATTGGTCCCACCAATTCCACTGTTGGTCATGGTTTCCCAGTACTGCCTGTACCACTTGGCTCCACCCATTGGTGCTACGCAGCACCACCTGGTCCAACTGCGGCGGAGATACCCAAGTATACAGTAAGTTCATCTTTACCAACTCTAACATTTCTAGTAAAGTTTCTGTCATCTCTAAACATCCCATGTCTAAACACCAGAACTTTCTAGGGTCCTTTACCCTGTCCAAGACATGGAGGGGCTCAGCGACTGCAGGTTGAGAGGGTGAGACATTTGAAGAGACCTCATCCTCCTTGGAGGTACCCATCATCACAGCTTGTTGCTCCCCTGGAGAGCTGTCAGACACATGTCTCACACTTATCCCTTCTGCACCAGTGTTGGTGAGCCTCTGCAGGTCATTATAAGTCACACTATCACTTTGATACTCCATATCATTTAGCTGTGGGGCTGTGGACAACACATCTGCGATGCCAGTGCCCTGAACTGTTTCTTCAGAGGGGAGGGCAGCAACCTTTGCAAGGACCAAGACGCCCTCAACCACCGGCGGCTCTGCGATCCCCCTGTCTGGCATAGCAGTTGTGTCCACACCCTTGTTACTTAAGCTAGCCTTATCCAGCATGGCTAACAATTGTTTGGCCCAGCTGTCCCAGTCCATTGTGGTTCCACCATGGGCGTTCCACAGCGTTGCATCACCTGCTGTAGAAAGCCACACAGAACCCTGGGATTCATTAGCTTTAACTGCACATTCGTCACTTCTATATACATCATTTTGTAACACCATACTTTTATCAACGTTGCATTGGGGTGATGCTTCATCACCTAAAGCTTGGTGCAGCACACCATTCTGAACACCTTTTTCTGGTGGCATTACAGACACATCCAGCTTTGTACACTCAGCTTTTGCAGGCTGAATTAACCCCTTGCCCACTGGGCTACACGTAGGGTTGTGGGGCTGTGCCCACACGCTTTCACTGTGTGAATTAGTCCCCCCTTGTTCCACCAGCATAGCACCAGAGCCATCCTGGACAGCCTCTGACTCCAACACATGGAGATCCCATGAGACTTCCATGGACAATCCTGTGCCTCTGCCTATCATGGGAGATCTCCTACTCTCATCACTGGTAGTGAACACATTACCAACCTCACTCTCAGATATGACATTACAAGAAATACATGTTTCAATGTCATTACACTCATCACGTTTAGCAATAGTATCACTTTTGTTAGTACGATCATTAGCATTCTCATTACATGTAGACACAACTGCTGTTTTTGTGGTTTGTTTATGAGTCACCATAACCTCTGAGCGACTCTTCACAGCACCTGCTCTCTGTAAAGGGGCACTTTTGCCTATTTGGGCAGCTCCATAGCTGACCTGGAAAACTCTCGGCTCCAACACTGCAAGCTCCTTGGAAGTTTCCCTGGGCAACCCTGCAGCAGCTGTCACTAGGGAACATGGTACCAGCACTGTTTTGGTCACCCCTAGCTAAATTTTCCCAGCCATCTGCTGGATCATAGCAGGCATATGCAGAGTCCCCATGTCCTTTTCAGTCTTTAGCCCTGCGTCTAGTTGGGCTTTACGCTGCGCCTCCCCACTGCTCTGGGTAGCACAATGCAGAAAGTCTATGTCCATTTGTACTGCGGATCTCCCCACTGGACATACTCCCACTTCACTGGATTCAGCATCATAAACTGAAACAGTCTTACCAGTTCCTGCAGCTGGTGTCATAGCCTTCACTTGAGTGCGTTGTCTCACTGGTGTGGTGTCTCCACAGGCTGACTCCCCCATGTGGCCATGGAGCAAAACTGCAGCCTTTCTGGACCCACTGACGCCCCCTGTAGGTAACACAAGATCCTTGTTGCTAGGGGTAACTGCAGACTTGCGCTCCAAAGCTGGTTGGCTATAACTCATGCAGGATTCAAGCTGATGTACTCTCCTTTCGGGACTGACCCCTTTGCCTAAGCGGCCATGACAGAAAACCTTACGTTTCTCTGGATTTCCAATTCCTAGGACTTCCGGCGACACTTCTCCCATCCTGGAGCATTGCTGGCGGCCCATGATACGATGGAACTCTCCTCTAAGAAGGATTTCCTCTTTAAACTTGCGATAGTCATCCTGGCCCCCATCCATCAAATGGTAAACCGACCGGAACTCTATCCGCAATAAGGTTTGCAGCAGTTTTGGCCACCGGTCCCTAGGCCATTTTCTCTTTACAGCAACTTTTTCAAATCTTACAAGGAAGTCTCCCACCTCCTCTGTAGGCAGCATGGGTTGCACATAGTCAGAGGCCAAGATCTCAGCCCCTTGCAGTGCACCCGACTCTTTGCGATTCCGCTTGAACCATTCATTCGCTGTCTCACATGTCACTGGTCCCTTTTTACTGGTCCTACAAGGTGGAGACATCTTCTCAGGCCATGCTGAGCTCACTTCTTGGCATCTCCTCCATGATTGGCTCTCACTCGTTGCCATTGGATACCACTTCTGAGGACACAGCTGATCACAATCATTAGTAGATGAGCTCCAGAATTCATCAACCTCCCATCCAGCTTGGTTATTCCACAAACATTCCTGTGACAAGGGGCAATGGGCAACAGCATGTCCCCACTCACTACAACGGATGCAGCGCAGAGGCCTCCTTGCGTCATGCTGTGGCACCTTTGGGCTCAGGCTGCCAGGAACAACATCCTCTTTAACTTGATTAAACATGAACTTCTTGCTTCTTGACTGCCTCATCCTTGCAATCACATGCACACAGCAGCTTGTAACAGTTCTCAGCAAAGAAGGAGAAAAAGAAAAAAAAAAAAAAAAAATCTGATGTTTGATTCTTCCTTCACAGGTACACAACCCGCATGCAACACAGTCCATCAAATAAACGTATACACAATGCTGTTCGCCTGGCTGCCACACACAGCTAGCAGTAGTTCCTGATGCGACTCACCATGGAGCAAGGACCCGGATTCCACCGTCTTGTGCCCGCATTCTCCACCACTTGTGATATTGGGGTGATTAAGCTCAATTGGTAGATGCGCGTTTTAGTCTACATCAGGCAGGCGTTTTATGGTTAAGGGCCTGGTAGCCCACGTTTATTATAAGAAAACAAAATATTTAGTTCATCCAGTAATCCCACGCAGGGGTTTAAATTCATTCAGCACACAAATGAACATACCAAGCCACCTGGCTCTCAATTGTCAACAGTTCCTCTGCTTGCTCCCAACAGATTTGTCAACTCTTTCCAGCCCCCTGGACTCACCGGCTTCCTTAGTCTTCCTGACTCTCAAGGTTGTCAGCCTTTCCCAGTCCCTTACACGGACTACAGTCTCCCACAGGGCAAACCACTCTTCAGCCAGCAGCAAGCTGCTCACACTCCACCACACCCATCTACAACTTCCTGTCTTACTTTTTAAAGACACTGCCTTAACAGGTGGGTTAATCAATTTTTTTCCCTTAAAGAGAGCACAACCCAAACAGAGGGGAAATATAGTGTCCTTCCAGGACCCAGCCACGGCGTCCATTACAGTACTCATTGATGGCCCTCTGCTGCATGTGCAGCCGCTGCAGCATGGCCAATGTTGAGTTCCACCTGGTGGGCATGTCACATATAAGGCGGTTCTTGGGCAGGTTCAACTCCTTTTGGAGCTCAGCCAGCCGAGCACAGGCATTAAATGATCGGCGGAAATGCACACAGACTTTCCTGGCCTGCTTCAGGACATCCTGTAAGCCGGGGTACCTGCCCAAGAACCGCTGTTCCACCAGGTTAAGGACGTGAGCTACACAGGGCACATGGGTCAGTTGTCCCTGTCGTAGGGCGGAGAGGAGGTTGGTGCCATTGTCGCAAACCACCATTCCTGGCTTAAGCTGGCGTGGCGTCAACCACCTCTCGGCCTGCCCCTGCAGAGCTGACAAAACATCCGCCCCAGTGTGGCTCCTGTCCCCCAAACAAACCAGCGCAAGCACGGCATGGCATCGTTTTGCCTGCGTACTTGCGTAGCCCCTGGAACGCCTACGAAGCACCGCTGGTTCTGAGGACAGAGCACTGGAAGAGGCCATGGAGGAAGAAGAAGAGGAGGGAGTGGAGGAGAGAGGTGTGTCACAACCAATAGTAGCATTTTGGAGGCGTGGTGGCGGAACAACCTCCAACACTACTGCACCTTGTCCTGCATCCTTCCCAGCTGCCAGAAGAGTGACCCAATGGGCCGTGAAAGACAGGTAACGTCCCTGTCCATGCCTGCTGGACCATGAGTCAGCGGTAATATGCACCTTACTGCTGACCGGACATTGCCTTCCACATGCCGGTAGAGAGCCGGAATCGCCTTCCGTGAGGGGACCTGCCACTGAGGAACCGCACATTGTACAAACTCCCGGAAGGGGGCCGAGTCTACCAACTGAAAAGGCAGCAGTTGAAGTGCTAGCAATTTAGCCAAGCTAGCATTGAACCGCTGGGCATGTGGATGGCTGGGAGTTAACTTCTTTCGCCGGTCCAGCAGCTGGGGCAGGGACATTTGCCTGCTATAATCGGACGTGGGTGTACTGCTAGCAGAGTGCCCGGAAGCACTTGGCTGTGACACACCTAATTCTACACCTTCATTCCTCTCAGAGCAGGTTTCAGAGAGGACTGAAGGTCTAGTGGGGTTGGAGATGCCAGCTGATGAGGAGCAAGGAGAGGTCCACTTTGTTCTTTGGTGTGGGTCTTTGAGGTACGCTTGCCAACGAGCTGCATGGCAGGTCAACATATGTCTGGTCAAGCATGTGGTGCCCAAGCGGCTGATGTTTTGGCCACGCGAGATACGCTTGAGACATATGTTGCAAATAGCAGCGGTGCGATCTGATGCACTCGTCTCAAAAAAGGCCTACAACCAAAGAAGTTTTAGAATAACGCGCAGAGGCAGCGCCCTGCACAGGCGGAGCTCTGCGGTGTGATTCAGTCGGTGTGCTGCCCCTAAGCTGGCCCACGGAGGGCATCCTGCCTCGTTGGACATGTGCCTCCTCCTCCTCTCTCCTACCAGGCACCCACGTGGAGTCAGTGCCCTCATCATCCCCTCCCTCTTCATTGCTGTAGCAAACCTGGCAGTATGCTGCAGCTTGTGGAACATGACTGCCAGATTGCTGTCCTTCTTGAGCATCCCCTCTCTCTGCATTCATGCTACTGCCTTCCTCTAGCTGAGTGTCATCATCAGAGCCTACAAAACACTGGGCATCCTCCTGGAGCATGTACCTAACACTGTGCTCAAAGAGTTCAGGAGACTCCTCAGGAGGACGTGGTGGGTCTAGGGAAGGAGTCACTGATGATGACATTGAGAGGAGGGAAGACGATGCGTTGGCAGCTGCTTTGCTAATACCCTGAGACTGGGTGAGAGAGGATGAGGAGGATGAAGAGGGCTTGGTCATCCACTCTACTAAGTCGTTGGCATGTTGCGGCTCAACATGTCCAGCTGCCGAAAAGAAGGACAAGCGTGTCCCATGGCCACGTGCTGATGACAATGCACCACGTCCACGACCAGCACTGTTGTCTCTAGACACAGAGTCTGCTTGCCCTCTTTTATTGGCTCGCGCCTGTCTGCCTCTCCTTGCTGGCCTGCCAGACATGGTAATGGCCTGAAGGGAGTTGGATAAAACAGCAGTTGGGTAGTGTATATTGTGCTGGAGGCACACAACACCCATTAACTCCTGCAGATGCCTTTATTATAGAAGACCAGCTATAAAGGGTAGATAAAGGGGTATACTGTGCTGGAGGCACACAACACCCACTAAGCCCTGCAGATGGCTCTATTAGAGAACAGCAATAAAGGGTAGATACAGGTGTATATTGTGCTGGAGGCACACAACACCCACTAACTCCTGCAGATGCCTTTATTATAGAACACCAGAGATAAAGGGGTATACTGTACTGGAGGCACACAACACCCACTAAGCCCTGCAGGTGGCTCTATTAGAGAACAGCAATAAAGGGCAGATACAGGTGTATATTGTGCTGGAGGCACACAACACCCACTAACTCCTGCAGATGCCTTTTTTTATAGAACACCAGCAATAAAGGGTAAATACAGATGTATACTGTGCTGTGCTGGAGGCACACACAACTTATAAAATAACTCCTGCAGATGGCAGATGGCTCAAATAGAGAAGAGCTATGTAGGTGGATATAGCGGTGTGTACTGGGTACAGAGCACGCAGACAGCACGCACAAGCTCCTAACACTGACTGCAAGCTCTATTATAAAAGATAGATATATCGCTAGCTATATAGGTGAGGTGAATATAGCGGTGTATACTGCGGTCAGGACACGCAGACAACAACCACTACAGAAGAGCAAGATCGAAAAATCGGCCGATAACGATCGGTGTATACTGTGTTGAAGGTACACAGAACACCCACTAACTGCTTCAGATGCCAACACACTACACAAGGCCGCTGCGCTGGCGGCCTTATATAGTGTGGGGCGTGTACTACAAAGCCTGAGCTATGATTGGCCACAGGCATCCTGCCTGTGGCCAATCATGGCTCTCCTCGCTGCCGGCGCTGCGATTGGCCAAGCATGCGGGGTCACAGTGCATGCTTGGCCAATCATGAGCCAGCAATGCACTGCGCCATCGCAGTGCATTGTGGGCCGTGAACGCCATCCAAATTTGGCGCGAACGGCCCATAACGTTCGGAATTCGCCGAACGGGTGAACAGCCGATGTTCGAGTCGAACGTATGTTCGACTCGAACACGCAGCTCATCCCTAATGGGGGCTATATTGGTAATATAGGGAATTGCATAATAAAAATGTTCTGACAGTAGGATCGCATACAATTCAGTACAGGAGGTAGGAAAAGGAAAGGAATTGGCTCTCGTCAAACAGATATTACTAAGATTTCTAAAATAATAAAGAGAGCTAATAGCTCAACAGAACAGCGTACTGGGAGAAGCCCACATAATAATGGAGATACGAGGGTAGCAAACTGGAGGCGCAAAAGCACCACCAAAGGAAACACTGTGTCATGGTTATGCAGTGATCTTCCTGTTTGCTTACCTCCCCTCATGTGTTCAGACTAAGAGGCCAGCCACTTCCACCTGGTGGTTTTTATAACCTCTCCTCTAAGCATGGCTCCACCCCAGCTCATATCAGGGAGCTCTATATTAACCTGTGCACTGCAGGCCAACGCTGCTCATCAACCATTGTGTATTCCTTTTGTGTGTTAAGCTTCCTGTTACCTGCCATGTGCTCTTCTGTTGTTCCGTTACCGACTTTGGCGTGTCTTTAACTATCCCTGTTTGCCTGTGATCCTGACCTTTTGGCGTGTCCTTGACTATTCCTGTCTGCTTGTGGCCCCGACCTTGGCTTTGTCCCTCACCATCCCTATCCTCCTGTTGCCTACTGTGGATGTGAGCTGGGGGACCCTGGGGGTCGCGACCTGGAGCCAGTTGCAGCCAAGTCCATCCTCACCACTCGAGGCTCTGGTGAACACCTGCTGGCTCTTAGACTCTGCGCCCCAGGGAATCTTACGCTCTAACCCCGGTGGGACCTGTCTCCCGTCCGCAGCAGTCAGCCATAGGGTCCACAACCTTGCGGTGCACTCCTGATCCCTACGGTGTGCATCTGTCACCTTGCCTCAAGGTGACCTGACAGTTTGATCAGCCACGGACTCGGCTGATGTGCCGCTTCCTACAGCCGATCCGTTGCAGGGCATAGTTCGCAGACTTGAGACCCAAGAATCGCATCAGACCCAGGTGATGCGATTCCTTCCAGATCTGGCTTCCCGCTACGAGCAGCTACAGGCTTCCTTGGGAACCCCGAATCTGCAGCCTCAAGTACAGTCAGCAGCTGCACCTATTGCACCAGTCGTATCCACGCATGCATTATTATTGCCAGCTCCGTCCCTTTCTGTGGGGACTCCAAGGCTTGCAGGGGGTTCCTTAGCCAGTGCACAATTCATTTTGAGCTTCAGCCCCAAAACTTCCTGTCCGATCGGGCAAAAGTAGCATATATTATATCCCTCCTGTCCGGCGAGGCGCTAGCTTGGGCTGCCCCTCTGTGGGAACTAAATGATCCAGTGGTTTTTAGCCTGTCTGATTTCTTGAAACTTTTTCGGAATATCTTCGAGGAACCGGGTCGTGTCTCCTCAGCGGCTAGCGCTCTTTTACGTCTCCGTCAAGAGTCCGTGTCTGTGGGACAGTATGCTCTTCAGTTCCGTATCCTCACAGCTGAATTGAGCTGGAATAATGAGGCCCTAGTTGCAACCTTTTTACATGGCCTCTCTGATAGAGTGAAGGATGAATTAGCAGGAAGATCCCTTCCTGCTGATCTGGACAGTGTCATCACCTTGTGTAACCAGATCGATATTCGCTTTCAGGAGAGGGCCCTGGAAAAAAGACGCCAGCACTCCCCGTTCTTTAGGCAGCCTGAGCCCCCAGTCCCTTCTCTTCAATCCGAGGAGCACCCCCTGCCTATCGAGGAACCATGCAGTTGGGCTGGACTAAGTTATCTCCTGAAGAACGCGCTAGGCGCAGAAGTCTGGGCCTATGCCTGTATTGTGGGGCCAAAGGTAATTTCCATGACACTTGTTCTCTTCGTCCGGAAAAACGCTCAGGGCTAATACATCTGGAAGGTGGAGTATTAGACCCTGAAATATCACCTTCACCTTCTCGTCTTCTCCTTTCTGTGTTGCTTCATGTCGGTGCTTCCTCTCGTTCAGTCTCAGCATATCTGGATTCCGGAGCCGCTGTCAATTTCATGGATTGGGAAACTGCATACTCCATGAGACTTACCCTTTTGCCCCTTACAACACCATTGGTGGTCTTGGCGATTGATGGCACGGTTCTCCCAGGGGGACCTATCCGCTTTCAGACTCTTCCTGTTAAGATGTCAGTAGGGACACTCCACCAGGAGTGGATATCCTTCCTTGTCTTACCTAAGGCTTCATCTCCTATCATATTAGGTCTTCCTTTGGTTACGGCTCCATTCTCCACACGTCGACTGGTCTGCTGGACAGATCCTGGCTTGGGGTTCCTCCTGTTCCTCTTCCTGCCTACTCAAGGGTACCCCAAAGGAGAAACTTCCTGTTACCACCATCCCAGTATCTTCTGCTCTTCCCGCTGTATATAGCGATCTCTGGGATGCGTCCTGCAATAGTCGGACTGATGCACTCTCTAGGTCATGTGGTACTCTGGATGAGGGGCCCACCTATGAACGTGAGTCGATCATTCACTCCAGTTCGCATAACCATTTACCTTTGCC